>NC_081390.1:14715637-15915637 GCF_030684315.1 Stegostoma tigrinum
ACCACTGCCAATAAACCTTCCCATAATTTGTCTTCTTTCAGGTGAATTCTATTACATTTTCTATAATATTCAAGTTGGAACGTTTCTTTATACATTTTATGAATAAAGTAAGTATATTTTGGGCAAAACATATTATAATTACAATTAAAAGCAGTTAAAACAACTTGTATTAAAGTTTAGCATTCACAGTACTACAATCTCACTCACGCTAAAATAACAGTGGAACACAGAAGTGTCTGATCAGTGAATGACAGCCAGGTTAACAAGAAATAGATTGAGCAATGTCAGGTTAGGGCTTGCTAGAATGAGTCATACAAACAGTTAAGTGGAAGAGATGATAAATAAATAAGCCTCTCCCATACAATGTTTTTGGAGTTATGTCACTGTATAACACTTAACCTTGAATACATGACTTGGCACTTTGTTTGGCCCAGTGTTGCCTATCCAATGAGAGCAAGGAAAAATCTGCTGAAAAGAATGAGCAGGTCCAAGGTTTGTAAGGAATTGGACTGTGGGCCTTATTCATGCTTGATACGCTTTCATAAAGAATTCTTCAGTGCCTTTAAGGTTGCATTTGTGAACAATGTAGAGTAATGGGTTAACAGGTACTTCTGGAAATTAGACCCAGTAGTGAGCAGACAATGTGACGCCAAGAAGCAGAATCAGAATCCCAAATGGAAAACAGCCGCAAAGCAGCAAAGGTTTGCGTAGGCATCAGTCCAGAGCTCCACAGGACTATGGAATTGTCACTACATCAGGTCTTAAATCTTGAAAGCTAACACCAAGCCCAGAACTGGGCCAACTCAGCTTTGAACAGACTCTGTGATGAGCGAAATGGACCAATTCAACCTGGTCAGTACTTTGCTGTAGGCATTCACAACGTCTAAAAATGATTTGTTGACCAGACACGGTAGATGAGATTTCACCCATCTATGACAAAATCCTGAAAGCCTTCGATGCATATTTTTTATCTCTGAAGAATCCAGATGAATGAATAGACTCAATATTATAAATGGAGGGTAAATCTATCAATTCTTTTATCAACAACCATTAACTGGAAATTATTTTGCTGGTGATCTAAGGGATGAATTAATAAATGACTGCATTAGGGTAATAGATGAAGCATTGTCTGATGTTTCTTTGTAATCGATGTTAACCCCTCCACTCATGAAGGCAATACAGTCCATGAGGCAGTCCAAACTCTGGAAGCAAAATCCAGAGGTAGTTCATTGAGAATCCGAATCAAGCTAGTTTGTGCAATTTGTAATGTCAACAGCAGAAAACATGCTGATGCAAAAACTTGCCAAAAAATACTAAAAGCTCGTAAACTGCCATTTTGAAATGCTTTAACTGTGACAGGAACAATACTTTTCAGTACGATGGCCGCCCTGCGGAGAGAACTGATTGCCACAATTGCACTAACCGCAAGCAATAGAACTAAACAGCGATAGAATTTTAAATACAACTAGATTTGGGAAATAGGAGAATTGCAGCATCTTAGGCACGTAAGTACTGTGCTAAGTCTGTATGTAAAGGGAGCTTCTACTAATTTTAAAACTAGACACTGGAGCAGGAGTTTGCATGCTGTTTAGGTTACAACAGTTAAAACAGATTGAGGTTAAAACTTTCTTCAATCAAACAGCAAAGCTCAGGAGAAATAAGTTTAAAAGTTAAATGTAAGATCATGGCATGATGAAATTAAAAAGATAAATAACTGACCAGATCAGTACTTTGCAGGTTCGGGAGTCTTCACCTATTGGGAAAGCATGCTTCATATTAAAACTGATCAATAAGGTACATGGAGTTGCTAAGAAAGAGAACAATGCAGAATTTAGAATCCAGTTTTTATAATTATTTTCAGGACTGGGTGGACTGAAGACCAATTGTCTTTTTCTTCCAAGAACTGTATTGAATGCACAAATTCATAAACTGATGTCAACAATTGAAAGAATGCTCCAACAGAGAGTAATGTCACTGATCACTCTAACCACAAGTTATCTTCAGATATGTGCAATGCACTGTTCTGAGATCAAATTGTAATATTAAGAGCGATGTTGACTTGATGCTCATTAACAAAGCAGAACAATACAAAATCCATCCAGTACCATCAGTTGACAATAATCTAGCTAAAATGGCAGAGTATGCAATTCGTAAAATTTGACACTAACTGTGGTTTCTGGCAAGATTCTTTGGACCAAGAATCAAGATTGTTAACTACTTTCATAATAATGTTTTGCTTCAATACTGTTTCAACAGACTGCCATTTGGAATAGTATCTATACCAGAAACATTCCTGAGGACAAAGGGAGGGCTGGAATAAAATACCGTAGGGATGTTATTCTAATGCATGGTTCAACAAAGGGGGAGAATGTAATCATAGTGTTAGGAGGTTCTGAAAACATTACAGAATGCAGGCTGAATGCTATACAATAATTGTGAAATTGCAGAGGCTAGTCTGTTGGAAATTCACCAAACTCTTTAGACAGTATCTTCCAAATCCACAGCCACTACCCTCTAGAAGGACTAGGTTAATGGAGACATGGAAGTGCCATTACCTCTGTGTTCCCCTCCAAGCCACACACCAGCCTGACCTGGAAGTATATTACTGTCCTTCCGTGCCACTGGGTCAAATTCCATGAAGTCCCTTTCTAAAGGCATTGTGAGTCAACGTACAGCACATAGACTATAGCGATTCAAGAAGGCAGCTCACCAGCACCTTCTCTTGGGCAACCACGGTCAGGCAATAAATGCTGTCCGTCCTAGCAATGCACATATGTAATGAATGAATAAGTGTTTGAAAATGTAATCTACAAAATATTGAGAGTGTAATTGAGACAAGACCAGCAATGGTTTTGCCTGTCAATCATAAAAAAATCTTCTGAAAAGATTAAGAAATTGTTAACATTTTCCAAAGTGTTAGCACATTACAACCCACTGTAAGCAACACTAACAGTTATGGACACATCATCTACAGATTGACGTGTTGCTACAAATCTAGGAAGAAGGCAGACATAGGCTGGTGTATTACGCCTCACGGTCTTTGACAGAAACTGAGAAAACATGGATCACAATTGCAAAAGAAATTTTGGTGGCAATGTAGGTAGATGAGATGAAAAGTTTTTAAGATTGTATCATGGGGTTAAGGTTTAAGATCAAAACAGACCACAAACCATTAGTTTCTCTTCTCAATATGAAATGAATTGTGATGATGCCATCTTGCATTCGGCAATTCAGTCAGTGTTTAATATGATATTCCTTGCCCACAGAGTACATACAATAAAGTGTATCCGAAATGCCAGCTGAAGAGGCTGAAAACCAAGAACTAGAAAGAAATACATTATCAGTATTGGATCCACTTACTGACAAAAGAGAAAAAAATTCAAAGAATCTGAATAGAGATGCTCAAAACAGTGACATAGAGTGCCTCTAGATTTGAAGGCAATGTCAGGATGGATGTCAAGAATACATCCACAGCAACATTATATTGAACCAATGTGTTAAACAACAAAAACATTTCATGTTTATAAATTGTCACAGCGATAGTAGGAACTGCTGATGCTGGAGAATTTGAGATAACACGATGTGAAGCTGGATGAACCCAGCAGGCCAAGCAGCATCAGAGGAGCAGGAAAGCTTCAGAAGAAGGGTCGCAACCCAAAACGTCCAGCTTTCCTGCTCCTTTGATGCTGCTTGGCCTGCTGTGGTCACCCAGCTTCACACCGTGTTATCTCATGTTTATAAATGATTTGTTCATTCTCACTGAAAGACTGGTGATACCCAAAACACTCGGGATGAATATGCTCCCAAGGCTACGTCAAGGTCACCTTGAAACAGCAAAATGTCAAGCAAGAGTTCACCAGTTAGTTTGGTAACTAGGGATTTCTCATTCATTTGAGGAGCTGATTTCTGTCAAATTTATACTGTCAAAAGTCAAGAACAGGGACAATCTTTTACTACCATCATTATTTCCATCAAGACCTGGGGAAAGAAGTGAACCTTTTTGTATTTAAAAGGAATGTTTTTATCCCCATTGTCATGTTATTGAAGGCAGACTGAGATAAATCATCTAAATAGTATGACAGTGGTAAAACCACGAAAACAAATCAAATAAATTCATGGCATTTCAAACATTGTTGTATCTGATAATGGACTATGCTATTGCAAGGAATTTAGAGAATTTGCCAAAGAATATGGATTCATTTATGTAATGGGGTTTGTCTCATTGCCCACGAGCAAACAGTGATACGGAAAGGCAAGTTCAGGCCATGAAAGAACTTCTAAGAAAAGCTAACATTATTTTGGCTGAGCTTACAAAGTGTGGAGCTGGATGAACACAGCAGGCCAAGCAGCATCTCAGGAGCACAAAAGCTGACATTTCGGGCCTAGACCCTTCTTCAGAGAGGGGGGTGGGAAGAGAGAACTGGAATAAATAGGGAGAGAGGGGGAGGCAGACCGAAGATGGAGAGAAAAGAAGATAGTTAGAGAGGAGAGTATAGGTGAGGAAGTAGAGAAGGGATAGGTCAGTCCAGGGAAGACGGACAGGCCAAGGAGGTGGGATGAGGTGGTAGGTAGGAAATGGAGGCGTGGCTTGAGGTGGGAGGAAGGACAGGTTAGGGAAACAGACAGGCTGGGCTGGTTTTGGGGTGCAGTGGGGGGAAGGGACGAGCTGGGCTCGTTTTGTGATTCAGTGGGGGGAGGGGAAGAACTGGGCTGGTTTTGGGATGCCAGGATAACAAAGTGTGGAGCTGGATGAACACAGCAGGCCAAGCAGCATCTCAGGAGCACAAAAGCTGACATCTTGGGCCTAGACCCTTCATCAGAGAGATCTCTGATGAAGGGTCTAGGCCCAAAACGTCAGCTTTTGTGCTCCTGAGATGCTGCTTGGCCTGCTGTGTTCATCCAGCTCCAAACTTTGTTATCTTGGATTCTCCAGCATCTGCAGTTCCCATTATCACTGGCTTTGGGATGCAGTGGTGGAAGGGGAGATTTTGAAGCTTATGAAGTCCACATTGATACCATTGGGCCGCAGGGTTCCCAAGCGGAATATGAGTTGCTGTTCTTGCAACCTTTGGGTGACATCATTGTGAGGCCCATGATGGACATGTCATCTGAGGAATGGGAGGGGGAGTTAAAATGGTTCGCGACTGGGAGGTGCAGTTGTTTATTGTGAACTGAGCGGAGGTGTTCTGCAAAGCGGTCCCCAAGCCTCCGCTTGGTTTCCCCAATGGAGAGGAAGCCACACCGGGTACAGTGGATACAGTATACCACATTGGCAGATGTGCAGGTGAACATCTGCTTGACATGGAAGGTCATCTTGGGGCCTGGGATAGGGGTGAGGGAGAAGGTGTGGGGGCAAGTGTAGCATTTCCTGCAGTTGCAGGGGAAGTGCCGGATGTGGTGGGGTTGGAGGGGAGTGTGGAGCGGACAAGGGAGTCGCGGAGAGATGGGTCTCTCCGGAAGGCAGACAAGGGTGAGGATGGAAAAATAGCTTGGGTGGTGGGGTTGGATTGTAGATGGCGGCAGTGTTGGAGGATGATACGTTGTATCCAGAGGTTGGTGGGGTGGTATGTGAGACTGAGGGGGGAACCTCTGGGGGCGGTTGTGGCGGGGGCGGGGTGTGAGGGATGTGTTGCGTGAATTGCGGGAGACACGGTCAAGGGCGTTCTCGACCACTGCGGGGGGAAAGTTGCAGTCCTTGAAGAAAGTATTATTATTTTGGCTGAATTTAGTTATAGATCATAGCCATTGCAAAATGGATTATTTGGAGAATTCTTTTAATGATTAGAAGACTACAAATGAAACTACTTTGCAAGATAACCTGTTGCAATGGAAGACTGTGATAGAATGGGAAAACATGAAGTACAAAGAGAAAACAAAGTAGAAACTTCAGCCATCGTCAGCAAGGAAAGTTGCTGTCAATTCTTCTACCAGGAGAAGAGTGTACCAGACCATTGATCTCAGAAACTGATGCAAATAAGATCAGGGAGAGTTGTAAAACCATCTCAGAAAGGTAACTCTGTAACATTTGGACTTTAGAGGGTGAAAAATGTCAAGAATAGGAACAATCACTTGGGCAGAGATGCACCTAGTGTGTTAGCAGCATGAGTCTTGCTAGCATAGTGTTATTTAAGGATGTTGTAAATCATATCACTGAGCATCCAGTGAGCAATTTCATATTCTTGAGAACCATGGCCCTGCACAGTCACAGAATTTGTATGGCACAGGAGGAAGTGATTTGGACCATCATGTTTGTGCTGGCTGTTTGACTGAGCAGCTTATCTAGTACCACTCCCCTAGGCATTCCCCCCACCTCCCCCATAACACTCCATATTCTTCCTTTTCAGATAACTATCTGACACTCTTCTGAAAGCCTCAGTTGAACATGTATTAACCAAACTCTTGGGCAGCACATTCCAGACCCTAATTGCTTGCTGCACATAAAATGTTTCCTTGTTATGTTACTTCTGTTTCATTTAACATTAGCCTATAAATAAGATGCTATTGGCAAAATTTACACAGGCTACTGCAGAATCATTTGAGATGCAATCAGATGGTAACACTCCAACCAGAGGATGAAATGAATGACACTGGCCTTGAGGGGATCTTGGAAAGTGGCTAAGGCTGTGAAAGGGGACAAATACAGCCATTAGGCATGCAATCCTGAGGTGGACAAGCCTTGTACTTGCTTTGTATTCCCCAGCTGGTTGAAAATAATCACTGAGCCCTGGTATGTGAGACCAAGGAGGTCTAATGGCTGTTTTTGCTGCCTGTCCAAGAAAACCCACAAAGCAGTCTGCTCCAGTGTTGGATTGGCTGTATTTCAGACACCACTGAGGAAATGGATATCTATCCCTGACCCCTCTGCATCAGTTCTATGTCTGTAAAATTTATTTTTTCTTTGCTGGATGCGTGGCTCATTTTCCTAGGCTTTATCTCGATAGATGTGAACTGATCATTAAGGAATTTGAAGAACAATGGAGACACCTGTTCCTGTGATTTAAATTGGTCATGGCCCTTATTCTTGATGGCGATACAATGATGCCATAGCGAAAGAAAGACATAAGAAGCAAGAATGGACTCAGTTAAGATGTCCTTCAGTATAGAGCTCAATGAAAATCATTGTCTGTGCTTAAACCTAACTTGGCAAAATGGAAGGAGTAGGATCTAAGAGGTGGACCACAATCAAGGCCGATATCTAACAGAAAGAAGGTAAAACTGGGGGTGAAGGTACATTTAATACTTGTTCAACTGTTGTTTTCTGTGCTCCAACCCCTTGCTCCTTTTTATCTTCCTTGCTGAAGTAACCCAGTTTTCAAAACAATGGCCAGATCTGCTGATGGAAAAGCTTTGTGCATGGGTGACATGCAGACACAGCTGGCTTCCTGGGAATTGCCCTGGAAACTGAAACCTCTGAAGGACAAAAACCCAGGGACGTCTTTGTTTCTGACTTAGAACATCCACAAGTCTTTCAGTTTTTAACTTGATGCCCTAATGTGCTCTTCAACCTAGCGCCCCAATCTCTGACAGGCCTGCCACCATTCTCTTCCAGCCTAAGTATTCTCTACTCCAACTGCTTCACCCAACTGGCTTTCTATTCCCTCACCTACCTTACAATGTTTACCTTCTTTCAGTAACTGTGAAGTTAGCTGTCAACCTTTCACTCCTGAAATTTGACTGGAATTGTTGCTTGTTGCCTGGATGTCTGGACCAAACAATCCAGCTGGGAAGGCCATATGCCCAGAATATTGCATCGAAACTTTCTCTGAAGTTATGTATATACTTTTTATCCAATCAGAATTGGACATAGATTTTCCAATCCTAATAAGGGGAGTCTGATACAAATTCAGTACTTATATCAGCTCTCCCATAAGAACCATTGCATATTACCTTTTATTATGATGAAATACCTGGCCAATAATTGCTTTATGTTTTGATGGCCTGATAGCCATTCTAGTAACACAGTGTGAAGTTGGACATCAGGAAGATGTAGAATTTCCAACATGGCAGATTCTGAGAGAATTACTCAGGAAACTGCAAATTCTAATGGGTAATTCCCCTGTGTCTGGATCCGAGGAATCTCCTTAAAGTTAGAAAATACTGAGAGTGTTCGCTCACTTGAGTTTAATTGTTACCCAGGAATGTTACAATATTAAAAAAAAGCCTCCACTAACTTCTGGGTAACCATTAAACTGAGATCCCAACTCAACACTGACCGCACCTTCCACTCCCAAATGCACTCATCACCCCAATGCCTGCTCATACCCTCAGTCCTGACACCCACAACCTCAATTATATACCCTAATCCACTCTCCCTTGACCCAGCAACCTCCACCCACCCTCCTGAATGCAACCCAGAAGCAGACCTCTTCCCCTTCCCACCCAACCTGATTGCCATTCAATGGACCTGATCTGAATTGGCCTTGACACCTGCTCCCCCAAACCCTAATGACCTGATGTGACCCTTCTCCTCTTGCCCATCTGCCTGATTCAACATTTTGCGCCCCCCACCCTCACCTGACCCAACATCAGCTCCTAGCCCCACCCCACCTGAACTAATACCTTTCCCAACTCCACCCCCATCTGACCCAGCACCCTTCCATCCCACCCCACCCTTGCCTTACTGAACACCTTCCCTTCCAACTGACCCAACACCTGTACCAACCCCCACAACCCCACTGATCCAACGCCACCCTCACCTGACTCAACACCACCCACCCGACTCAACACCCTTCACTCCACCCCACCTAACCCAATACCCCTCTCCCCCTCCTGCTTAGGACATCATCTCTGCATATCTCCAAAACAATAAAAAACATAGTTATAGATATTACATGAGTAAAAAATCATAATTGAATATGTTCCATGATAGTTAGCTTCTTGCATAATGTTCCAGACGATTCTTAGTGTTGACTGAATCAGACTCGGCAAGGAAAATGGCTTTTAGGAGGAGAGCAAGTAGGGTAGAGCCAACATCAGATACGTAATTGTATTTCTGTACCTGAATAACTTTTCAGTGCCTTTAGCAAATGCTTTGGCTTCATCCTGTCAGAAATGCTCTTGTTTCCTTTTATTGCATACAATATTGTAGGCCCACCTGATTTTTTGGAAGTGTAAGTGTACCTCTAATTATCAAAATTATAATTTTTCACAATGCTTAACATAAGTTGTTGGATCTGAAATATATGTTCATATAACATCTGTCATGCACATTTGATAAGACAAGAAAATCAAGCAGATTAATTTTTACATGTGTTTGGATCGAGTAGTATACTTTATCATGGGAACATGACTTGTTGCAAATTCAATGGCACTGTAGCCTTACTTTAATGGAAGTTGGTGACTAACATTGTTATGCTGCTAACAATGGCATGGCCATCTTTGGAACCTTCCTCACTGTACCTTCAATTTTTATCCTTTGGTTATCATCATGAGAAATATAACACTTGTTCATAATGTGACTACTGTAAGAACTTTTCTAACAAAAAGTTCATAAATTTATGTTGAACAAGATGCAAAGAAAATTTATTGCTCAGTAGGTTAATGGTGGGTTCTTGTGCTTTGACAGTCTTGCTGAGAAAACAGATAGTTATGAGACGTAAGTACAGAGAATAATATGTTGTCCATCAATCAGGTTGTATTTAGAAGTTTTTCTGAAGTATTATGGCTATTTTATAGCTTCTCAAATGTTGTTCAAAGAATAAATGCAACATTTTCTTCTGTAGTGTTTGAAATGTTAACATTTTCTTTATGCAAAACCAATTTTCTGGACATTTCTAATATGTAGTATGAAGTAGAATAAGACATATGAGTAGGACCAGGAGTCATTATTTCAATCGTAGTATTAAATATATCAACTTCTCATTTAAGAGGAGAAACGCAGTCAGGATGTGCTGTTTTTCATAGAAGTCTTACAGTTGCATATCACAATTCAACATCTTAATTACCGGTGTCATAATATTTTTGAGCACCATAGGGTAAAATAATGGCCCTGAACTTAGGAAAGCAAAAAATGTTGGAAATCACAGCAGGTCAGGCAGCATCCATGGGGAGAGATCAAGTTAACATTTCAAGTCTAGATGACTCTTCTTCAGAGTTGATTTCTTATTGGTACTAGAACTATTTTAACTAATGTCCCCAAATGTCCTAAAAAAAGCTACCCATTTACCTGTCCATGCTTCTTACAACTAATCTTTTAAGCCTGACAGCTTATTGCTGCCTCTATCACAGGAAACTGAATAATTGTCAACACAGTGCAGAGGAAGCCATTTCCCTCCCTCCCCCATCCATTCCCAAGATGTTGGAGGAACTGGAAAAGCCCCTTCAAGATAATAGCAGACAGCACAGGGATTTAAATTACGGCACTTTTTTGATGGCCTATTCTGTTTCATTTCAACATTGAATGTTGTAATTAACAAATTGCAAATGTAGCTTTTTATTTCTTTTGAACATTTAGTGACATTGTTATCTAATAATTTGACTTGTAATTTGTTTTCATAGTTAACATTATTTAATGATTCTTAGTGACTGAGTGTAGGTGAGTGAGGTAAAAAGGATGTTTGGTACCTAAATAGGCAGCCATCCAATTAGGGTAGCAGTTAGTAAGTAGGTATAGTGGCAGGTGGCTACAGTAGCATGTGGGTTGGTGTGTGGGCTTGATATCAAGTGGGGCAGCAGGTAGGGTGAACTTGTCAGGAGCCAGGGTAGTTGGAGTTGGGTGGTAACATTAGGCCATCTTCACGGTGTGGAGTCAATGAGTTAGGGGTTTATGTCAGTAACAGTCGGTTAGGGGGTGATATTGTGGGGAGTCGGGTGGTTATGTCAGATCAGGGGAGAGTATCAGTGGGAGGAGTCATCAAGGTTGCCACGGTGATTCAGGTAGGTAAATTTGATTGCTAACCTGGTGTTAGAGCAAGTTAGTTGCTTTAACATTTCCTGAGTAATTATTTATAGAAATGAGTCAGACCCCCAAAGTCTCCATATGTAAACATTTCAGTTTAAAATTCTGGGCAACTCCCATGTGGTCAGATGCGCATCTCCTGTAAATACTACTGGAGCAACTGTTATCCCATTGAGATGTCTGGGCTGTTATGTTCACTTGTACTCCGGTGCTGTTGAATTCATCCGAGTACATCTACTGGGATCATTTGTTCGTAACATACAGTGACCGAAATCAAATATGGTAGCACAATACTGTCTTTGAGTTGAAAACAAAGTTCTTGAAATGTGGGTATGACTGGCAAGGCCAGCTTTATAGGCAACTTTGAATTGGTCTTGAGAAGGCTGTGGTGAGCTGTTGCTTTGAATTGCTGCAGTCCATGTGATGTGTTAGCAAGAGAGTAACTGGGTTTTGCTCTACCAAATGTGAACAAAAGATAGTATTTTCCAAGTTGATGATGATTGATGTGAAGGGGATCTTGGAGGTTATGATGTTCCCATTTGAATTCTGCCCTTGACTTTTGAAGTGTTAGTGGTTTCAGATTGGAAAGGTGTTATTGTAGGTGCATTGGCACATAGAACATTACAGCACAGTACAAGCCCTTTGGCCCTCAATGTTGTGCCAACCTGTCATACCGATCTGAAGCCCATCTAACCTACACTATTCCATGTACGTCCATATACTTACCAATGACGACTTAAATGTACCTAAAGTTGGCGAATCTACTACCATTGCAGGCAAAGTGTTCCATTCCCTTACTACTCTCTGAGTAAAGAAACTACCTCTGACATCTGTCCAATATCTTTCATCCCTCAATTTAAAGCTATGCCCCCTCGTGCTCGCCATCACCATCCTAGGAAAAAGGCTCTCCCTATCCACCCTATCTAACCCTCTGATTATTTTATACGTTTCAATTAAGTCACCTCTCAACCTTCTTCTCTCTAATGAAAACAGCCTCAAGTCCCTCAGCCTTTCCTCGTAAGACCTTCCCTCCATACCAGGCAACATCCTAGTAAATCTCCTCTGCACCCTTTCCAAAGCTTCCACATCCTTCTTATAATGCGGTGACCAGAATTGTACGCAATACACCAAGTGTGGCCGCACCAGAGTTTTGTACAGCTGCAGCATAACCTCTTGGTTCTGGAACTCGATCCCTCTATTAATAAAAGCTAAAACACTGTATGCCTTCTTAACAGCCCTGTCAACCTGGGTGGCAACTTTCAAGGATCTGTGTACATGGACACCGAGATCTCTCTGCTCATCTACACTACCAAGAATCTTACCATTAGCCTAGTACTTTGCCTTCTGGTTACTCCTACCAAAGTGCAGCACCTCACACTTGTCTGTATTAAACTCCATTTGCCACCTCTCAGCCCAGCTCTGCAGCTTATCTATGTCTCTCTGCAACCTACAGCATCCTTTGTCACTATCCACAACTCCGCCGACCTTAGTGTAGTCTGCAAATTTATTAACCCATCCTTCTACGCCCTCATCCAGGTCATTTATAAAAAATGACAAACAGCAGTGGACCCAACACTGATCCTTGCAGTACACCACTAGTAACTGGTCTCCAGGATGAACATTTCCCATCAACTACCACCCTCTGACTTCTTTCAGCAAGCCAATTTCCGATCCAAACTGCTATATCTCCCACAATTCCATTCCTCTGCATTTTGTACAATAGCCTACTGTGGGGAACCTTATCGAATGCCTTGCTGAAATCCATATACACCACATCAACTGGTTTACTCTCATCTACCTGTTTGGTCACCTTCTCAACGAACTCAATAAGGTTTGTGATGCACGACCTTGCCTTCACAAAACCGTGCTGACTATCCCTAATCAATTTATTCTTTTCTAGATGATGATTATAAATCCTATCCCTTATAACCTTTTCCAACAAATTACCAACAACTGAGGTAAGTCTCACTGGTCTATAATTACCAGGGTTGTCTCTACTCCCCTTCTTGAACAGGGGAACCGCATTTGCTATCCTCCAGTCGTCTGGCACTATTCCTGTAGACAATGACAAGTTAAAGATCAATGGCAAAGGCCCGGCAATCTCCTCCCTGGCTTCCCAGAGGATCTTAGGATAAATCCCATCCGGCCCAGGGGACTTATCTATCTTCACCCTCTGAAGGATTTCTAATACCTCTTCCTTGTGAATCTCAATCCCACCTAGTCTAGTAGCCTGTATCTCAGTATTCTCCATGACAACATTGTCGTTTTCTAGAGTGAATACTGTTGAAAAATATTCATTTAGTATAAGTATGCCTTGTAGATGGTCCATACTTCAGCTGCCCTGCATCATAGTCGGGGTGGTGAATGTTCATGGTGGTCGATGAGGTGTCGACCAAGTGGATTCCTTTGTCCTCCATGGTAATGTTGAACTTCCGAGTGCACTGGAGTTGCATTCATTTGTTTGTGTCGAGAGTATACCATCAAACTGCTGACTTCCGGATGACCAGGTTTGGGAAGTTTGGAGATATTCCAGAATTCCCAGCTTCTGACCTGTTCTTCTAAGTACTTCATTTATGAAGCTGGTGAGGTTAGGTTTCTGGTTAATAGTGCACGTATATAATGTTGATTCATCAAGGGCAGTATAGTTGACTGTCTGTGGCAAAATTATTAGATTCTCTTGTGTTAGAGGTGCTTAATACTTCATTTGTAATTGCCATTTCTAAACTAGATTTATCCCACTACATATCCTTAAGGTGAGAAACAAACAAGTTTGAATTAGAAAATTTAAAATAGTAAACAGAAGCAAATGCATGGTATTGGTTAATGCAACATGTCACAACAATAATTTTCAGTTGTGAAACATGAGTTGAATTTACATACGAGCATTGGCACAGGAATAGATGTTATCCTCCTTAATTCTGCTCCTTCGGTACAGTAATAGTTGATTGCCCAACTCAACATCACTTTCTCACCCACTCCCCATACCCCTCAATTTCCTGAGAGACTAAAAATCTGCCAATTGCAATCTTAAAACTTTTCAAAGAAGGACTATCCACAATTTCCAGAGTTGGACAATTCTAAATATTCATCGCCAACTCAGAGAAGAAAATCCTCCTTCGCTTATTCCTTAAATGTTCAATGTTATGATCTAATCCCATTTCGTACTATTTGGCTCATATCTTCTAAACCCTTCCTATTCATGTTTCCATCCAGATGCCTTCATACATTATTATTATATCAGCCTCCACCACCACCTCTGGCAGCTCATTCCACACACATTCATTATGTTCTAGACTCCCCAACAAACAGAAGCAACCTCACAGTGTCTAGTCTATTTGAGCTCCTTCAATTTTTTTTTATTTTTGAAAGAAATAATTCTTCTGCATTGCCAGCTCATGCTCAGTTTGTGCAGCCCTTGATATAGGGCAATCCTTTCATCTGACCAATCTCTATGTACCCTGTCCAATGCAGCGCCATCCTTCCTTAAAGATGGAAATTAAAACTGCAAAGCGTTCAGTGATTTTTTTTTCAGAAAAGCGACAAATAAATTTATTTTTTATAGTACTCCAATTTCCTTACAATAAAGGCCAACATGCAGCTTGCCTTCCTAATCACTTGTCTTTGTGTTTGTATGAGTACACACAAGTCCCTCAGAATATCCGCATTTTCAAAGGTTCACAACTTTAAAAACAGAAGTACTGCTTTACTGTTACTGCCAAACTGCACCATATTGAGCTCCATCTATCACATTGTGCGCTCTTGTAACCTGTCTGTGTACTATTATAGCCTCTCTGTGTCCTACTGACAACATAAATTCCCACCTGGCTTTGTATCATAAGAAATGTTACTGTCTGTCTCATTAATATAAATTGCAAATTGAGGCCCTAGCACAGTGCCTGATGGTACTCCAGTAGCTAATTTACAGATGCTCCATTTGCAATGCCTAGTTTCTGCTTGTTAGCCATTAACCAATGTTCCGTCTATGTTCATATATTACCCATCACTCCAGTAGACCTATCTTGCATATTAGTCTGTTGTGTTGCACCTTACTGAGTGCCTTTGGAAATTCAAAGATCCAGAGTCTTCAGGTCTGAAGAAGAGTCCTATCAGACTCAATGTTAACTGTCTTTCCCTGTGCACAGATTCTACCAAATCTGAGTTTCTCCAGCATTCTCTGCTTGTTATAGAATGTACTATTCCATTCTCCAAGGCAATATTTCCATTAATCAGAGTACACTTACCAACTTTTGGGTACACTTGCTTTTACAGGTCAGTACATTGAGTATAAGAGTTGGGATGCCAGGTTGCAGCTGTGCAGGACATTGCTTCGGCCACTTTTTGAATACCGCGCTCAATTCTGGTCACCCTGCTCTCGGAAAGGCGTTGTAAAACTTGAAAGGGTGCCGGAAAATATGTTGCCAGGATTTCAGTGTTTGAGCTATAGGGAGAGGCTGAATAGGCTAGGGCTATTTTTCCTGGCGTGCTGACGGCAGAGGGGTAACCTTATAGAGATTTATAAAATCATGAAGATTGTGGATGTAGTGAAATAGCCAAAGTAGAGGAGTCCAAAACAGAGGGCATAGGTTTAAGACAAGAGAGAAAAGATTTTAAAGGGACCTAATGGGCAACATTTTCACACAGAGGGGATGCATGTGTGGAATGAGCTGCCAGAGGTGATGATGGAACCTGGTACAATTATAACATGTAAAAGGCATCTGGATTGGTATATGAATTGGAAGGGTTTAGAGGGATAGGAGCTAAATGCTGGCAAATGAAACAGGATCAGTTTAGGATATCTAGTCGGAATGAATGAGTTGGACCAAAGGGTCTGTTTCCTTGGTCTATGTATCTATGACTCTAAGAAGCATTCTCCTCCTCATGCAGAACCAGTGTTGCTTTCCCTTTGATATTTCATGTGAATTGTTCTGATGAGTGCAAAGTGAAAAGCATCAACAAAATTTGGTTTTTTTTACAAGAATACTTGGTCATTCTTCATTGTCAGGTCATCATGTATCTGTAGTACAGAACACACAAGCTGCCAGAATCTATATAGGGAACCATTAACACCTTAAAAAGGACGTAAAACAAAATGAAGTGCCCCATGAATTTCATAGTGCATGTTATTTTTATGATCTTGGAATGATTAGAATTTTAAGTGGAATCGAGGGTTCTGGGTGTTCAGGTAAATAAGTTGTTTAAATACAGCAATAGTAATGCATAATGTCATGGTAAAGACAAGCCAAACAATTCGTTTTGTTTGTGAAAGGATATATTTGACTCATTGTGAACAGTTTGGGCATGCCAGTTAGAAGGTAATGAAAGCAATGGGGAATGTGCAACATAGGCTTTCTATAAAAAGAAGTAAAGATTAATTTGTGGAATGCTGGTGTTGTTGGCTGGGCCAGTATTTATTGCCCATTCTTAATTGCACTTGAGAAGGTAGTGGTGAGCTGCCTTCTTGAACCCCTGCAGCCCACCTGCTCTGGTTTCATCCACAATGCCATTTGAGAGGGAATTCCAGGCTTTTTACCCAGTGACAGCGAAGTAATGATGAATAATTTCTGAGTTAATAGCATGCTACCAGGAATGAATGTTGATAGATAAAGAAAGCCATAAGAAGTTTGGGCGCTTTCACTAAATATGAGTAAGTTAAGATCATGAAGTCATACAGCGCAGAAACAGACTCTTCAGTCTAACTTATCCATGCTAGCCAAATACCCTAAACTGATCTTGTTCCATTGGCCAGCATTTGGCCCATATCCCCCTGAACCCTTTCTATTCATGTACCCATCCAGATGTCTTTTAAATGTTGAAATTGTGCCCACTTCCTCTGTCAGTTCGTTCCATACATGCAATACCCTCTGCATAAAAATGTTCCCCCTCATGCCCCTTTTAAATTTTTCCTTTCTCACCTTAAACCTATGCCCTCTAATTTTGGACTCCCCTACCCTGGGCATTCATCCTATTCATGCTCATTATGATTTTATAAACATCTCTAAGGTTACTGTTCAGCCTCTGAGGTTCCAGGATAAAAAAGCACTAGCCTATTCAGCCTCTCTTGGTAGATCAAACCTTCCAATCCTGGCAACGTCCTTGTAAATCTCTTTAGAACCCTTTCGAGTTTAACAGCATCATGATGCCCTCAATGTTAAATACTAATCAACGTAACTTGTGATTGATTGTTTCTACTTGTTGGTGACATGGTAATGATACACCATAAACCTAAAGCAGCTGTCCAAAACAAAGATGGGTTGTCAGGAGAAAATACTTCGATGAGAGCTTGCTTAGAATTTGGAGTTCTTGACAAAAAACAATTACTTGAATTTTTAGGAGTATCTTTTGTGACCACTGTATGTCCTGCAGCATTGCAGCAAAGGAAAGACTTTTATTGTGTACTGCATGTACTCGCAAGTGTGAATATACCATGTATAAACCTAACTCTCTCAAATTGGTCATCATTAGAACTTCGAGCAAACTTGCGATTGTTAATAGAGTATAGCCCAAAAATGTAAATGACATTTAACAATAAATGAAACAAAAACTGAAATTGTTGGAAAAGCTCAGCAGGTCTGGCAGTGACCATTCCTCAGAACTGGACCTGAAATGCTACCTCTGATTTCTTTCCACAGTTGCTGCCTGACCTGCTGAGGTTTTCCTGCAATTTCTATTTTGGTTTCCGATTTCCAGCAGAGCAGTTCTTTTGGTTTTTATTTAACAGTAAAGTTTTTGTTTTTCTTTGTTTTTTCATGAATGGGCTCGGGTTAGGGTTAGGATTAGGGTATGCCCCAACTGGAGGAACGTGTTGTCTCATTTGATCAGCCAGTTACTGGGATATACGATCTATGTACCTGGCTTCTGCCACTGAAATTCAGACATGCTGTTTCTCAGTTTAGTGGGAGGCCAAATGTCAGTTTGGACTAAGGCAGCATCCTGTTGTGCATAACCACTGCAATGATTCAGTAAATGAGTCAGAGTTACAGTCAGAGCTGGCAAAAAAATGGATCTTCATAGTTTGGAGCTGGAGATCAGTACAATCAGGAATATAACTTGCCTGACCTGGAGCCATGTTCCGAAGGAAATCAAGGAAATGGGGATATTGTGTCTGTTTGGATTAATGACAGCATCCTTTTGGTGAAAAATGAGGAAGAATCACTGGACCCGAGACATTAACTCCAGTTTCTCTCAACAGATGCTGCCCACCTGCTGAACCTGCCCAGCAATTTCTGTTTTTATATATTGTGTTGATCAGGTTTGTGAAAAGAAAAGAGGGCCTGTAGGAAAATCTTTGAAACTATCCATAGATTACTTTGACGATATGTTCTAAACCGTGTCCAGCAGTAAATCATAGGAACAATATCCAGAGCTTGACAAAGTTAGAAGAGACAGAGAAGCAGCTGGAATACAAAATGCCATTTGCTGAATTGGAGGATCTCCCTGGAAACTAGATAACAATGTATTGTGAGGACAACAGTGACAAGTGAGATCATTGGCTACTGGTGGCTAGATTAGTGTCTACTGAGTTGGAACACACATTGAAGTGGACATAAAGAAACCTGTTTACTAGTCTATGTAGGGGTAACAACATGGAACAAACAGTTTCAAAGTTCAAAAATAAGATGTAAGAAGGGTCTAGGCCTGAAACGTCAGTCTTCCTGCTCCTGTGATGCTGCTCGACCTGCTGTGTTCATTCCAGCTCTACACCTTGTTATCTCAGATTCTCCAGCATCTGCAGTTCCTGCTATCTCTGTAAGATAATGTTCTTTGGAATACTTTCCAGTATTTGGGAAAGCGGTGGGGTTCAGAGAAAATTAGAGAAATAAACAAGTAGGTGGCAACATGAAGTAAGTGCAATATGCTAACATCATAAAAACATTGAGAACATTTCCAACAAAAAGACCTCGGATAGTTATTCCTGACAGAGCGTATTCTTTACATGTTGACTTTTCTTTGAAGTTCTTCTTCTGATGTATTTTCAGCAATTCTTTTTAATGTCTCCAGAAAACTCTGAAATACTGCATCACTTGATTTTCCAGTCAGTCAAAAATGCTTCCACGTAAACCGTAAATGCTTTTACTGTGTATCTATGCAGCAGGAAGTGTGTCATTTTAGGGAACGTGTTGCCATATTTGATTAACACAACCAGGAAGTATGAATATGTAGAAGGGTGACTGTGACATGCCACTAGAAATAAAGAATACATAAATAGAGGTAACATCAAAACATAATTTTGCCAGTCATTTTTCTTAAAGCTTGTCAGCAGACTGAACTTGAGTCATTTTTGACAATAAAACTGTTCCAATGACCTGATAATTTGTTTGGTAAAGCTTCTAGCTGTTAAAAGCTGAATAACACTTTTCCATTTCTTTGACTGAAATCCGACATCTCTGTCTTTTTATCCGACCAGAAAGGTACTTCTGGTCCATTATGCAACTTCTATGTAATTAAATCAGAAAATAAAGGCATAATTTATGTACTAAACCACAAAGAATTCACCATATAAGTCAGGAAACATATTACAAATATTTTTGCAATGACTGCTCACAAACTGAAACAAATGTACCTTCTACAAATTGCCTGCATACAAGGATATATCTGAAGTCAGGTGCGTCCTGTTTAAATTTTACAAGGTTTTTGACACATATTTTCCTCCTAATTCCGTCATCAGTTTATATTGAATAGTTTGTATTTATAAGCACTTCTGCTGTGTAATATGGCTTCATTTGCTGTGAATTTTCTGGTAGAATCACACTTGTTAGTGCACTGATTAAGGTGCTCTAAAGCAGTAGAAAATCATAATGAATTCAGCTATCTTCTGCCTCATTTCAGGATTTTTGTCCATTTTTCAATAGAAGAATTTAGGTATGATTTATCTGAATTGTTACTTTTAACTTCAGCCCATAAATTAAGGTTTCCAATAGTGATAAATTTGAGAAAGGTTTCAAAAGAGATGAGAAGCTGAACTGTCGTGGGGAGGGGGTGTGGTGTGCCTGCTGCTTGACTCTGCTGTCCCCACAGAGGACACTTTTTAGTCTCGGACCAACTGGCATTTAACAGGGCCACCCTGCAGCCCTACCTTGTTCCAGGCGACCAACATAGCTGTTGGTGAGGGTGAGACTTCCTCTGGGTGGAAGACCCATTCTCTTGCCAGCCATTGTGACAGGCCAGCAGTTCGAGTGGTCTCAGCAGCGGGCCCTGGAATGAAGGCAACGTGGTTCTGGTAGGAAGGTAACTAGCCCATATTGGGTGGGAAGTGTTCACGGAGACTAGTGGATTGGTTGGGGAGATTGGGTGGGGTGTTTCCAAGTTTTAGTGTCCAAATTGGAATGGGAGGATATTCTCTAATGCACATAGAGCACCCCTGATGTCTGCACCACCTCCTTTCTGTCTTTTAATCTATCAGGTTAGAAAAGCCATTCCCTCTGCTCGCTGCCCCTGCTGCATTATGGCATAATACTCTGATCAAAAAGCTTAGAGCCATACAGCCGTACAGCATGGAAATAGAACCTCCGGTGCACCCAGTCCATGCCATACACAATCCCAACCGATGCTAGTCTCGCCTTAGGATCAGTGGGGAGGACGTGGGAAATTCTTGGTGGGTGCCTGGAAATTAATACCCAGTTTGATTGTTGAAGCACAAACCCTCAACTCACTTTCATGGATCTGGAAGATCAGGTGATGGTAAGTGAGATTACAATGGATAGTTAATTCATTCAACTGACTCAGATATGCTGGCTGAATGGCCTCATTGTACTTAACTTTTCAATGGTTTCTATCTAAAACTACACAGAAGTTTCAGTTAATGTGGAGTTGAACATATTCATATTCTTTCCATTCTAAGTTTTCAAGATGGCTTATTGAAAGCAAATATAACAAAATATTTGGCATGTACTCTGTGTAATTGTTTTGATCTTTGACATAATGGACACATGAGAACATAAACAGTTTCTAAAAATTGATGCAAAATAAACAGGAAAAAAACAAAATTTTGCTGAGTGAGAAATGAATTAGGAACAAGTTTCTCAATAGGTTCATTTCAAGTGGGAAAGTTAAAGAGCTGTGTCAGCAAAGAATAAATGCTACACAATTAACTCAGATTTACAAGGTCTTACAAAGATGATTTAAAACAGTGCATCAAATATACAAATAACTGACTCGAATATGAGAGAGTCAAAAATAATAGCTTGCCTACTATTTAAATCTATATGATTAGGACCTGTGTGAATCATTTTCTTCTGGCTCTAAGTATGAGAGTCATAGTTCCTTATACTTCCCTGTATTAGGACTTGGAGCCCTCTCAATTCTTAAATATTCAGCCAAGTCCATAATTATGAAAAAAGACTCTGTTGTAATTAGCTTTGTGTTCCACTTTTAATCCATTCAGTCTGCTTTAAATTGAAATTAAAAAAAGAACAGCATAGAATGTTAATTTTTCTGCTTTCTGTCAATTTCTTCCAATGAGCGTAATAAATTCTTATTTCGGTACAGTTTCAGTAATGCCAGTGATATTGGTAATCTAGAGTTCTATACTGTAGTGCAGGACTTCTCAACATGGGGTTTGGGACCCCAAGTAAGGTTGCAAGCTCAGATGCGGCTTTTCTTGTGTTAGGCTGTGAATCTTAGCAAGTTACTTGACTGAGCAAAAGTTTAATCTTGTTCTTATGTCCACTTTCAGAAGGAGTTGATGGAAAATTGTCAGGAATGGGAAAGTATTGTCAATTTTCATAATTAAAACCCCAAAATTGAGAATTATGTAAAGAAATTAAGCTAACTTTGGCCCTTTGTGCTGTAGGTTAAAGAAAGAACCAGCAAGATAGTATGAAAACAAAAGGGATGTGCATGGAGTTAAATGCTGACATCCAGTAAGGAATCAAATGCCAATATTAAAGCTACCATCTATGCATCATAAAAACTCTTAGGTAATTTGACCGCGACTAATGATCTTTTCTTTCCTGAAGAATGGAAGTCAACTGAAACATGGATAATTCATTCCAGAATATTAAGAAACATTATAATTTTTTTTAGAAGACTCATTCAGGGAATGTGAAGTATTGCCCTTGGGAGGGGCAGTTTTCCACATTGATTGGTAAATTCCAGTGTTGAGGCTGTACTGGAATGGCTAGCTAGGGTGCAGCGAATCCTGGAGCACAATCTTCACCACTGATGCTGGGATATCGTAAGGGGCTATACCCTTTGCATCCAATGCCTTCAGCTGTTTCTTAACATCATCTGGAATGAATCAACTTGGCTGAGATCTGGTATCTGTGACGCTGGAGACCATTAGAAGATGCCAAGGTGGATCACTCCTCAGCGTTTACGGCTGAAAATTGTTGCAAATCCTTCAGCCTAATTGCAGCCTAATTTTCTGCACTGATATTCTGAGCTCCCCCATTACGGAGGGATTTTTTGTGCAATCTCCTGAATTGTGATTTAATTGTCCATCACCATTCATGACTGGATATGGCAGGACAGCCAAGTTTAGATCTGATTGATTGGAAAGCTTTACCCTGTTTTAATGCTCCCTGCATATGCTGTTTGCAGCACAAATAGTCCTGGGCTGTAGATTCACCAGATTAATACCTTATTTTTTGATATGCCTGTTGTGTTCTTGGAATGCTCTCCATTCTGCATTGAATCAGGATTCATCCCTGACTTGATCATAACTGTTAACTGGGTAATGTTATGGGCAGAGAGGTTGTAGATTGTGGTTGAATACAACTCTGTGGCTCCTGATGACATGCAATGTGTTGCGTGGCAATTTTTGAGTTGTTAGAGCAGTTTGAAACTGACTAGTTATTCAGTCAGTTAGTGGTTCTGTCAATCAGTCTTGCTAATCAACTTTGAAGTTGCCCACCCAGACTATATTCTGTCACCTTTGGTGATTCCTCCAGATAGTGTTCAACAGGGAGGAGCTCTGCAGTGTTACGCGATAATCTGCAAAAAGCTTTCTTGCCCATGTTTTACCTGATTCATTCAAACCACATGTCATCTGAAGTCCGTGTTGAGGACTCTCAGGGCATCTTCCTCTATACCCCCGTGTCACTGCCACAGCTGGGTCAATTTTGCCTGTGGAAAGGACATACCCACAGATGGTGATGGTGGTGGCTTCGGTGTTGTCTAGAACATTGTATGTAAGGTACAATTCCATCACTATGATTATGCCAGGCTGTTGCTTCACTCGTCTGTAAGACATCCCACCTAATTTTGGTACTCTCCCTGGCTGTTGCTGGGGTGGACTTGCCAGAGGGCTGAATTTGCCATCATTGTTTTTGGTGCCTAAGTCAATGTCAGGTTGCCCATCCAGTTTTTGTTCTGAGTGCTTTTTAACAGTTGGATACAGCTGTGTAGGTAGCTAGACCATTTCAAAAAGAAATTACAGCATCAACCATTTTGTCGTAGTCTGGGGTTACAGACTAGGTATGACAGCAAATGCCCTTCCCTAAAGGACATTGGTGAACCAGGTTCATTTTACCACAATCAATGATGTTTCATGGCTGTTATTAGACTTCTAAATTTCAGACTTTCAGATTTCACCATCTGTCTAGTAGAATGCTAACCAGGGACCTCCGTGTATTATCTGGATCTCTAGATTGTTAATCCAGCAATAACAGCACCACTCCAACATCTCTCAATTATGACATAGAATTCCTTCTTGCTTTTACAGTTTTACTGAGCGCCCATATAAGCGGTGCAAGGAAATTGATTTCTATTAAACATCTTTTATTTTTGTTTTACTCTGTTTGGCATCATATTGTGATTTAGTTTTGAATTCAGTTTTGCATCTAAGATTTAAATATAAGAGATGTTTTCTCCAAATAATTTTAGTATTAAACCCTACAAAAACGTGAACACTTTTCAGCAAACTATTAGACTCCACTGTTTTCAAAGTACTTTGAAATGTATACTGCTCAGTTCTTGCTATATGCACCAAGATACCAACTGACTGGATTGGAAGCCTTTCTCAGGCTGTTTAATGTAAGAAAGGAACGTAGGCTGTTTCCTTTGCGATTCAGAATCAAAGTTTATATTTGATAACAGATTGAAAAACGGCAAAAATATTGTAAGGTCGCATGACTTAAGCTTTGTAGATTAGATTAGATTCCCTACAGTGTGGAAACAGGCCCTTCAGCCCAATAAGTCCACACTGCCCCTTGATATATCCCACCCAGACCCATCCTCCTATAACCCACACACCCCTGAATACTATGGGCAATTTAGCATGGCCAATCCACTTAACCTGCACATCTTTGGACAGTGGGGGGAAACCGGAGCACCCGGAAGAAACCCAAGCAGACACGTGGAGAATGTGCAAACTCCGCACAGACAGTCGCCCGAGGCTGGAATTGAACCCGGGTCCCTGGTGCTGTGAGGCTGCAGAGCTAACCACTGAGCCACCGTGCCGCTTTGTCTTTGGTAGGTTCTGCATTACAGGCCAAACTCTATCATCACTTACCTTTTGCAGTGTCAAAATGATGCACTATGCAAGTACAACATGAAAACATACTTGGTGCGTTTTGTTTTGTACCAATATCGTACAATCACGTGAACAAATGTGACATCTTTTCTGTCTTTGCTAGTTACCATTTGCAATGAGTTTTGACATGTAACTGTGACATCTTATGTAAGTATCCAGTATAAAATAAATTATTCTGTGTTTTATACTGAGTTGACTTTTTCAGCTATAATGTGAATGGAATGTTATTGACATCAATTGAAGCTTTTTTCTCATAGCGACCTTAAAATCACCAGCCTCTATCAGATATTATCTCTGTTTATCATCAATCAAAATTTCTATTGACATTACAGTAAAATGGTATCAAGTCAGCTAATTTTACTAGGTCAATAATAATTCTCACTTCAATGAAAGTTTAACAAAATTTTCTCTTCAAAGGTCAAATTGCGGGTAACATGACAAGGTGTTCTCTGTTTGAATTTTTATATAGCCAGAGAAAATAATGCATTCTCAATTTAATGGCAAGAGTTGCATTGGATCTAGAGAGTAAGCTTTATCATTGTGATTCTGTGCTAATAACATTGATTTCTTTGGGTGATGTTACATGCTGAATGCAGGAGTACTTTATTTCAGCAGTACTCTGTATTTCTTTGTCTGATTACACATGATAAATAACACATTAGTGATATTTAATGCATATATTGAAGTTAAATGGGATATCTCTTCAAAGTGTTCTTGACACTTTTTAACCTATGGGCTTAATGGCATTTTTCATTTTATTCTGTAATTTGACTGTCAAAAAGTACAGGGCTGAGTTTTCTGCTACTGCCTGATTCTAATAGAAATGGAAAAGAGGATTTTTGTCATTTAGATCATTTTAATGTCTAAATGAAGTTGCTGTACAAATGAACATTTACAGATTAAAACGCTACTTTTGGAATTTGAAAAAAAAATCTAATTTGATTTGAAAATTACTTTTGAGCCATGCTCCATTTCTGCCATTAGTCTAACTGCTAACAGCTAATGAAGAGGTAAAAGGAATAAATTAATATCTAATGTTTGTTCTTGAATTAATTGGTAAATGTGTGAAGCCTTTGAGATAGTAATAAGGATTTTAGAAAAAGCTATGTCTTCAGCATACGTCTCAACTAATGCATTTTTGTGATGAGAGGTAACAAAAGTGCCTTGCTGACACCATAACCATCACTAACAACTTTTGAAGAAGAATGAATTATATGATTTTGAGTGCTCAGCATTATATTTCTAATCCCTGTGCTATGTCATAATGGACCCCAGTATTTTAGAGCTGAGCTATATTTGATGCACAGGGTTCAAGTTTTTCAGTAATAATTGCATCAATAAAGTTAATCATTTCTGATAAAAAAAAACCAGGTTGTATCTGGTTGCTGCAATCATATAGTTAAATGCACTTTCAGCAAAGGCTCCCACCCTCTTGCTTCAAAGGCACTCGATAATTAATGGCTTGATTTTTAAAGATTAAAAGGTGCCCCAGGTTCTTTTATTTGGAAGGAGATGCAAGGTGTTCACAATCTAGACAATGGCTGAGCATCTGTGTGGATATTGGATGGATTGTTCATCTCTCCAATCCCAGGAATGTGTTAAGAATACAAGGTTTTGTAAGTAGTTGTGTTTCAACCATCTATTTAACTTTAAGATAGAATGACGTTCTAGGAAGTTTCAAGATAGAATGAAATTCCAAAAGGTAGCTATTCAGCATGCCTCACAAGATATGAGGCCCAGATGACTCATATTGCAATGAATTTGGGCTTTGACAAGGAGAGGATGCATGGTAAGCCATGATAGAATCAAATTATAAAGTTGTCTTAAGATATATTCCTGAATTTCACAAAATGCAAGGACTGAAGAGAGAGATGGAGCAGATAGAAGCAGTAAGTATCCATGGTTCATCATGAAGAGTTAAGGAGACCAAATTCATGAACATTTAAAATGAAGGTAAAAGATTCATTGAGGTTGAGTTTGATGGCGGTTCTTTACAAAACAGCTCATCGTGAATCTTAGTTTGATGGTTAAATGTTACCAAGTTGGGAAAGGAAAAGAATGGAAGTAAACTCTTGGGAAATAAGAGTTGTTTGGGATTGGCTGCAGGTGAATTGTACATATGAACATAGAGGGGAAAGATTTAAAAATGACATAAGGACCTACTTTTTTTAAAACACAGAATAGATTGTGTGTAGAATGAACTGCCAGAGGAAGTGGTGGATGCAGGTACAGTTACAGCATTTAAAGGACATTTGGATAAGTTCATGAATCTAAAAGGATGGAGGGATATGGGTCAAAAGGATGGGACCAGTTTAGTTTGGGAACTTGATCAGCATGCACTAGTTGGACCGAAGGATCTGTTTCCATGCTGTATGACTCAATGTAAAGGAATGGGGTAAAGCTGTATTGGGATTTTCAGTAGTGCTAAAAACAATTTCTGTTTTGTTGTTAAAGATTACTTGTCTATGATTGTGAAATTAGTCAGTTACTTTAAGTTTGCTTATTATGGTAAGAGTTTTAAAACATGAAATTATCGGTTTTCCTTTCAGCTATTCACTCGCAATTAGAAATTTTTTAAAGAAGTTTTTGATTGTGGGGTTTGTAGCATGATTTACAGGATAGATACTGAGAGGATGTTTCCTCTCGTGGGTGAATCTAGAATGAAAGGGCCCAGTTTCAAAATAAGGGAGCTATCATTCAAGAATAAGGAGATGAAGAGGAATTCTTCTATAAGAGAGCTGTTTATGTTGGAATTCTCTACCACAGAACTCGATGAAGTCCGGAACATTAATATATTCAAGGCTGAATAAGACGGATTTTTGATCTACAAGAGAATTCTTGTGGTGGGGAGCAGGCAGAAAAGATGACATGTCTTCAATCAGATCAGCTATAATCTTATTACAGGATACAGCAGGCTGTAGGGGCCAAAATGGTTTATTTGTGCTCCCATTTCATATGTTATTTTGCTTTTAGAAATTTGATTTTTGCACTGCATATAATCAATTATCATACTCCCTGTTAGTGTGAAAAATGCATTGGACTGAATTTTACCAAAGTTTGGTTAAGTGTCACTTTTATTAAGTTTCACGGAGGGCTTCTCTGCATAAAGATAAGCAAGATTTCTTGTTGTTTTCTAAAACTCACTTGATTATCTATATACCAAGACCCTCTGATGTCCCTCTAATCACATTTCCCTCTTGCTGCACGTGCAGGTATTCACCATAACTGGGACCTCTCTGGCTTCTTGGTACTAGTGTCATCTTTAGACCCCAGCTGTGCACCAGGCCAGGCACTGCCTGCCAGGCATTGCCCTTTGCCATGCACATAATGTGAGGGTAACCAAAATCCAAAACTTCACAGCTGACACTTCATTGGAAATACAGTGCTTTGTAAATCTCCTGCTATTTAAGATGCAGGCTACACAGTTTAACTAAGCTTAGCTTCGTGCCATCTGAGAGCCCCTGTCTAAGTGAATGCTGCTTCTCCCCCAATACCTGGTGTAGCCTACCATCCCCTCATTGTTCAATGTGGGACCATCACATACTGGAAAGCCTTCAAACATTTGAAACTTAGATTATTTTATGGCAACAGCCAAATCAAACATTCACCAAAGGAAAACTGCCTTTGACTGTAGGAATATTCAGAGATTGCTTGTCTTTCAACAAACAACAAGTTCACAATCCGATTTGATCATTGCACGTGGCTCTCATCTACTGGAAAAAAGTATCTTTAAGTCCTGCCGGGCTTATTGCACTTGATGCGTCACTGTTCTGTCATGTCGAATGTGTGGTTGGTCCTCCTGAATGCCCTCAGTAGGTCACGGAGGTCTCTGTCAAGGAGAACTATGGAATGCCTATGCTTGCGTCCTTTGACACAAGGATCTAATAATGCAGCACAAGCCATGAGATGTAAATATTGCTTTTTCTTGTAACCCTACACACTGTTCCTATTTAAATAAGCATCTATTGCCTTTCGAATAGCTCTGTTGAACCTGCCTCCTCCACATTTCAATACAGCACATTCCAAACCTCAACTACTCACTGTGTGAAAGACTTTTGCATTTTCTTCTTTTGCAAAATGGTGTTGTTATCCATGATGCAATATGGCCACTGTGCATGTGTAGCTGTGGTTAGTGACATCACTGGGCTACGATAGGTCACAGCTCTGGTGACATTGCTGCATTCCATGTCCAATGATGTAATCACCATGCATATTCCACTGATGAGGGGTTGAGGAGTCAAGGCAGAGTTTGCAGAGCTGGCAGCTGTGGGACAAAGGCTGATAGTGGAGTGATGAGGCCTGAGCCAAGCCCACAGGGAAGCCCTGTATTAGGAGTAGCAGGGAACAATACGCCACTCCATTGCTGCTCTCACTGGCTGCTTGGCACTCTGTAATGCCATTCAGAGATTACTTGTCTTTCAATGAACAACAAATTCACAATCCAGATCTGATCAGTGCATGTGGCTCTCATCTACTGGAAACAGGTGTCTGTTAGGTCCTGTCTGGCTTATTGCACTTTCCAGGGGTGGGAGGTGATGATGGCTAATGAAGCATTTCTGGACAGGGGGTTGAGCACAACATTGAGTACTGGAAAAGGCAACGTGGTGGCTGGTGAGAGGCAGGCAGTGAGATCCTGATTTTTTTTTTGAAAGAGTGAACTATTGCACTCTTCTGCTCCTTGTTGTCAGCCCTAGCCTCCCTGAGTCTATGATAGCTTTCAGTGGAACTTTTGGCAACTTCATCTTGGAGGCTGCCTTTGGGTCATCCATTGCTCTAAAATTACGTAGTGAGCCTCTTCATGCATCCCCATTCTTGGTTTCACTTACGCGTGGTATGATAGCATTCACAGCTGTTCCAAAGTGCTATCAAACTGTGCCATCTGGATTTTGATCCTTTGACAAGTGCAAACAGTTTCTTCTTATCTGCTCTGTCTTGACTCCTCATGACTTTTAAAACTTCCATCCAAGTGAAGAAGTTTACCTCGAAGTACAACAGGACCTTGATCAGATGGGCTGAGGAGTGGCAGGTAGAGTTTAATTTAGTTAAATGTGAGATGCTGCATTTGGAAAGGCAAATCAGAGCAGGACCTCTACACTAAATGAGAAGACGCTGGGGAGTGTTGCTGAACAAAGAGACCTTGGAGTAGCAGGTTCAAAGTTCCTTGAACGTGGAATCGCAGGTATAGATAGGATAATGAAGAAGGCATTTGGTATGCTTGCCTTTACTGGTCAGTGCATTGAGTATAGGAGTTGGGAAGTTATATTGCAGCTGTACAGGACATTGGTTCGGCCAGTTTTGTAATACTGCGTGCAATTCTGGTCTCCCTGGTATAGGAAGGATGTTTTGAAATTTGAAAGGGTTCAGACAAAATTTTCAGGGAGGTTGGAGGGTTTGAGCCACAGGGAGAAGCTGAATAGACAGCCGCTTCTTTCCCTGGAGCATTGGAGTCTGAAGACTGGCCTTATAGAGGTTTATTGCATCATGAGGGGCTTGGATAGGGTGAATAACCAAGGCCTTTTCCCCCGGGGTACGATATTTGGTTGGCATGGACGAGTTGGACTGAAGGGCCTGTTTCTGTGCTGTACATCTCTAGGACTCTGATACTGCAGGTGAGATTTGTTGGGACCCTGTTCAAATCGAGCATAATCTTGCTGCTTTTGTTTTCTCCATCCCCATTATTGCAGCCTATAAAACCATATTCATTATCAATAACTCTAAAGGTGGCAGAATGGATAGATAATGATATATGTGTATATGTACCCAGGTCTGTTTTCTCTTGTATACCCTATGGAATGATACCCTTTATGTTATACCATCTTTTGATGTCTTTTGTCTCAAAATGTATCACCTCGTGCTGCTTCGCATTGTCAATGTCTTTTTGAAATTCTACTGTTTCCCTGTCAATTTGCAGTCCTCCCAAGTTTTGTATGCCAGCAAAAGCAAGGGTCCCAATTTAAACCAGGATGTAGGAGCAAATTACGGAAGCTGCTGGAGTCAGTATTTGGAGCAACAAATGCTGGAAATCACATAGCATCAAGTAGCATGGATAGAGAACAGCAAGTAAATGAGCTCTGATGGAGCGTCATCTAGACTCGAAACATTTGCTTGCTGTCATTTCACAGATGCTACCTGACCTGCTATGATTTCCAGCAATTGAAGGGTCTAGGCCCGAAACGTCAGTTTTCGTGCTCCTGAGATGGTGCTGGGCCTGCTGTGTTCATCCAGCCTCACATTTTATTATCTTGGATTCTCCAGCATCTGCAGTTCCCATTATCAATGATTTCCAGCAATTGTTGTTTTTGGCCCCAGTACAAACCACTGGGAACTCTATCATAAACCTTCCTGTAGCCCACATATGCCCATTAACCATTACTCTCTGTTTCCTGTCCCTCCACCAATTCTGTATCCATGTTGGTACTATCTCTTTTATTCTATGACTTATGACCTTCCTCATGGGCCTGTTGTGAGGCACTGTAGTGAATGTCTTTTGGAAGGTCATGGAGACCACATTAACTGCCTTGTCTTCATCAATCCCCTGTCTGTTGTTTCTTCAAAAAGCTCTAGCCAGTTACATTAAACATGATTTTCCCTTTACAAATCCATGCTCACTCTTCTGAATTAACCAACATTTTTCCATGTGATAATTAATTCCATCCCAAGTAATTATCTATGGAAGTTTCCACGGCACTGAAGTTAAGCCAACTGGTCAATAATTGTTGGGCTTATCCTTGCAGCCTTTTTTTTTTGAACGAGGGTGCAATGTCTGCAATTCTCCATTCCTCCAGCACCACCTTGAATCCTGGCAGATTGAAACATCTCTACAATTCCCACCCACTTTTCCTTCAATATTCTTGCATGCATCTCATCCAGTACAGGTACCTTATCAAATTTAAATGCTGACAACTTATCAAATACCACCTTACCAATTATGAGCCCTTCCAGTGACTCAATATCCCCCCTCTGTCACCAGGGCTTAGACAGCACCCGCCTCATAGATTAAAACAGATTATAAAGTATTCATTTAACATCTCTGCCACACCTCCTGCTGTTATATGTAAATCTCCTTTGTAGGTTCAGACCACCCTTACTCCTCCACTTACCAATGTTTTATGATTGACTTGTTTATAGAAGACATTGCAGCTTCCTCTTATGTCAACTGCCAATCTTTTCATAATCCCCTTTTAGTTTTTCCTATTTGTATTCCCATCTCCCTTCTAAATTTGTTTTCAGCATGGCTCTCAATTATGCTGGAAACACCTCCGGCAAGTGCTTTGGGATTAGTTTTTGGATGGGATGTAGGTGTTGCTGCCAAAAGGTCAGCTTTTGTTGCCCATCCCTAACTGCCCTTTAACTGAGTAGCTTGCTAAGGCAGTTTCAACTGTAAAGATTTGCTGTGTATGTGGAACCACAATTTGAATGGCCTAAAAAGACATTTCCCCTGAAAGGAAATTAGTGTGTGTCTTTACCAACAATCACTGATAGTCTCATAGACAGTGTCCATGAAACTAGCTTTCAATTCCAGGCTTTAAATGAATTCCAATTCCACCTGTTTCCCATGCTGCCAGAGCACTGCCATGGGTAATAAAATGTGAGGCTGGATGAACACAGCAGGCCAAGCAGCATCTCAGGAGCACAAAAGCTGACGTTTCGGGCCTAGACCCTTCATCAGAGAGGGGGATGGGGAGAGGGAACTGGAATAAGTAGGGAGAGAGGGGGAGGCGGACCGAAGATGGAGAGTAAAGAAGATAGGTGGAGAGAGTATAGGTGGGGAGGTAGGGAGGGGATAGGTCAGTCCAGGGAAGACGGACAGGTCAAGGAGGTGGGATGAGGTTAGTAGGTAGATGGGGGTGCCGCTTGGGGTGGGAGGAAGGGATGGGTGAGAGGAAGAACCGGTTAGGGAGGCAGAGACAAGTTGGACTGGTTTTGGGATGCAGTGGGTGGGGGGGAAGAGCTGGGCTGGTTGTGTGGTGCAGTGGAGGGAGAGGACGAACTGGGCTGGTTTGGGGATGCAGTAGGGGAAGGGGAGATTTTGAAAATGGTGAAGTCCACATTGATACCATTAGGCTGCAGGGTTCCCAAGTGGAATATGAGTTGCTGTTCCTGCAACCTTCGGGTGGCATCATTGTGGCAGTGCAGGAGGCCCATGATGGACATGTCATCTAGAGAATGGGAGGGGGAGTGGAAATGGTTTGCGACTGGGAGGTGCAGTTGTTTGTTGCGAACTGAGCGGAGGTGTTCTGCAAAGCGGTCTCCAAGCCTCCGCTTGGTTTCCCCAATGTAGAGGAAGCCACACCGGGTACAATGGATACAGTATACCACACTGGCAGATGTGCAGGTGAACCTCTGCTTAATATGAAAAGTCATCCTGGGGCCTGGGATAGGGGTGAGGGAGGTGGTGTGGGGGCAAGTGTAGCATTTCCTGCAGTTGCAGGGGAAGGTGCCGGGTGTGGTGGGGTTGGAGGGCAGTGTGGAGCGAACAAGGGAGTCATGGAGAGAGTGGTCTCTCCGGAAGGCAGACAGGGGTGGGGATGGAAAAATGTCTTGGGTGGTGGGATCGGATTGTAAATGGCGAAAGTGTCGGAGGATGATGCGTTGTATCCGGAGGTTGGTAGGGTGGTGTGTGAGAACGAGGAGGATCCTCTTAGGGCGGTTGTGGCGGGAGCGGGATGTGAGGGATGTGTTGCGGGAAATACGGGAGACGCGGTCAAGGGCGTTCTCGATCACTGTGGGGGGAAAGTTGCGGTCCTTGAAGAATTTGGACATCTGGGATGTGCGGGAGTGGAATGTCTTATCGTGGGAGCAGATGCGGCAGATGCGGCGGAGGCGGAGGAATTGGGAATAGGGGATGGAATTTTTGCAGGAGGGTGGGTGGGAGGAGGTGTATTCTAGGTAGCTGTGGGAGTCGGTGGGCTTGAAATGGACATCAGTCACAAGCTGGTTGCCTGAGATGGAGACTGAGAGGTCCAGGAAGGTGAGGGATGTGCTGGAGATGGCCCAGGTGAACTGAAGGTTGGGGTGGAAGGTGTTGAAGTGGAGGAACTGTTCGAGCTCCTCTGGGGAGCAAGAGGCGGCGCCGATACAGTCATCAATGTACCGGAGGAAGACGTGGGGTTTGGGGCCTGTGTAGGTGCGGAAGAGGGACTGTTCCACGTAACCTACAAAGAGGCAGGCATAGCTGGGGCCCATGCGGGTGCCCATGGCCACCCCCTTAGTCTGTAGGAAGTGGGAGGAGTCAAAAGAGAAGTTGTTGAGGGTGAGGACGAGTTCAGCTAGGCGGATGAGAGTGTCGGTGGAGGGGGACTGGTCGGGCCTGCGGGACAGGAAGAAGCGGAGGGCCTTGAGGCCATCTGCATGCGGAATGCAGGTGTCATGCAGGTACCCACTGCCATGGGTGACTAGATTACCAGACATTACTCACTGTACCATCCTCTTTTGTTGTACTAGGTATGACTCCAGCACTTTTTTGTACTGATTTAAGCATGGGAAACAGGTGGAATTGGAATTCAATAAAAGCCTGGAATTGAAAGCTAGTTTCAGGAAATCAACTTATCGCATCATCTAAGTATCTTCAACCTGAAATGGTATCATAAAAGGTGTAAATTGTGTAACGTAAAAACACTCACATGAGCTCTGGCCTGAGTCTAGATCTCCTAGATGAAATAGCACATGAAAAATTGTGATATCACTGGTTAATAGTATTTTGAATATATTGCTATTATGTGTTCACCACCCTTTAATGAGAATTCATTTCAACTTTTTCTTTCCCTAAAATAAATCCTTGATGGTGGGAACTTGCAGCTTTTTAACAAAAGTTTGCCTGGAAGATTTGGAATTTAATTTCTGATTTTTAACTGTTTTACAATCAAGCAGTAGTGTTCATAACCGCTTGGCTATTCAAACAAAAGCCGCTATCGCTGAAGATTTCACCAACAGAGTATTTAGTACTATTGTATACATAACAATTGACAGGGCTCTCACTGCTGTTTTTATACTATGCTAAGTGATGTAAACGAGATTGGGGGGAAGGGTTAAAATCATATAGAACACGATGGAAAACAACCATTGTATGTAGCTATCTGCAGGCAGATTCTGCTGTCCTTCTGGATGTTCCTCTTGTATCTCAGACTGGTCAATTTCTACAGACTAAGTGCTCAAATTGAGCCATTTTGTTCACTTTAAAATAAAGCAAGACACATTATGCGTGATTTCTTATTCACCAGCCTGTTCACAGGCCGCTTCCATGACTGTGTGACTGTAGAGTGAAACCTTGTGAGGGCCAGTGTTTTCACTATGTGCATGTCAACTTCAATCTGCTCCGATTTCGTGTGAAATCTGTGCCATGGTGTGGGGCACAAAGGTCAACCCCTGGTAATTGATGTTGCTTATTCATCTGTTTCCAGTGTCTTTTTCCACACATTGGGTTTTGTTTGGATAAATTGTTTGAAGATTTACTGTAGTTCTTAAAGCCTGAGAAACTGCTCTGGTTAATCCTTAGTGTGGGCTCCCGCTGCACAGTTTAAATGTCCCTGGTAGGCAAGAATCTTAACCCAGTTGACACATAATGGCACTAAACAAAGCATCTTTTCCAGACAAGATGTAGAGGACATCTTCTAGCGTAACAATTAGAGCAATTTCCAAACTAATTTACTATGAAATGAGTTTGCAGAGCCATTTAAATAATGTTATAACAACGTTAATTGGTTAAAAATATTCCAAAACACTTCTTAATGATCAAGAATATGCTTGTTATAAATCACAGCTCAAATTACAAAATATAGTATGACATAAAAATGCATGCCCAAAATTGATGCTCCTGAAGTTATCCTAAATGCTTAATTCATTCTATTTTGGATCATTACACACTTTAGTACTGATGATGGTAAATGACACCATGTGAAAATTAGGTTAATGTACATTTTTGGAAAGTATTACCCGGATAAACCATAGTGTTCCAGAGAGAGCTCGCATCCATATTCCACTGATATCGCAACACAAAAATCATTTTTTTTCTCTTTTGAAAACTTGCCAATTTTGAAGTCAAAATTATAGTGAAACTTTAAATAATATGGTCAGTTAATATTTGAAATTTTGAGTTACCTGTGTAAAGCAGCTTTTGCTATAATTGAACTAGGTGTATGTTTCAGTAAGTTTTTGAAGAAAATATTGGCAAAACTGGTTACATTGTATGCAACTTGGGAAAATACAGGTGTCAAGAAGCTACGTTTAAGTTTATTTTTGATCGTTTCTGCCATATTAAGTTCTTTCTACGTGCAGACCTGGATGGAATGCAGCACTGCTGTTTAAGCCTGGTAGATCTTGCAAACTGGGTAAACCGTATTTGTAGGGAGTGAACAAGAGGATAACTTTGGGATCAGTCTCTTGTATAAACAAAAGTGTATCTTTTGTACACTCATATTGCTGACTGCCACCCTCATCCCAGTATGGACTATTAAGGAATTTTGCTTTGTTATTCAAATATGTACCTGATACAATATTTGACAAACCAGGAACACTAAGTGTTACAACGCATCAATTTAGCAGCAATACTAATTATAGATGGGCATGTTTTTTGTTATGGCTAAGATCAGAGAGTCATTTAGGAGCACAGGCTCCTAAGCAAATCTTTGATGTGGTGATCTTAAAAGTTTTGGATGATTTCACCATAAAGAAAATTTTTAATTGAATGGTTTGAATTGTAGAATAACACACAGCAATGCTGACAGCAGGTTGGACTGCTTGGATTTAAAGGGAATACTTAGACTTGTCAGGTCTTGTGAGAATTCCTTTGCAACTATTAATCAACATTTAACCAAAATGCCAATGGGAACACAAGTTATTCTTGTTAATGTTGTAAATTGCTAAATCTAAGTGGCTATATTTAAGCAATACGATCATATAATAAAAAAAATTACTTATTTTAAGAATAAGGCCCTCAATTACTTGTTAATGCCTCACTAAACACTTTTTTTTTCCCCCGAGAAAACTATTAGGACAAAACTGAATTCCTGACCTTATTAGCATTTTAGAAGTTGCACCTTTTTGACTGTTTTCCAAAACTAATTCAGTCCAAGTTGAATTGCCTTCATGTTTTGGCAGTTGAATTTAAAAATACTATTTACTGTGGCTATGCATGTAGAACAGAGTATATCTTTAGCAATTTTGTACTGGCAGTATCCATCACCTCTTTTTTTTTAACTACCTTTTTTTATATAAAGGCTTTCCCTCTCAAAGTTTTGAGTGTGCTGTAATAAGCTGTTTCTGCATTGTGACAGTCTTATTAGTATTTTTGTTACAGCCAAGTATAATGTTATGTACTTGAATATTGTGGAATAAACTGAGTTATGTGGAAGGCAAAGAAAGTTTCATTCACTGCCCGAAGTAACAACAAAAGGTCGAGGTTCTATGTCATAAGTGAACAAATGCCTAATTATGTTATAATGGCTTTATCTCTAGACTTTATTTTAAAGTAGCTACTCCTCTCGTCATTAATTTTCCTTGCTTCCCCTTCCCTTTCCTTTCTAGCTGTATTCCTACTTCTTCCAAAATGGGGTTTACTCAATGCATGAGATCTGACAATAAGTATCAGTATATTATTATTATTTTATATTTTGGAGCAAATGCAGTTAGGCCTTGTTCTTAAAATATAGATGCATGCATGCAGCTGAGGTCACTAGGCTGTGGTCAGAAAGTAGAGACCTAGAAGGTATGCTTCTTTCTATCCTTATGACACCAAGACTAATAGTAGTGCTTTATAAGTAACCTTAGAACTGATAAGTCGACACAGACATGTGATTGACTATGAGATCTTTCAAAATGTCTCATTCAGATTCTGAATGGGTATAACCAAGTAAGACAGCACATTCTAAGATAATTTATTTGACTCATTAATTGCTTGGGGCAATTATCTGTGAAGATTATATAGCACGTTAATAATGTTGTTTGAGTTTTAATGATACCAGGAAGCCCCAATAATGTTAAAATTATAAATATTATTTATCCATTGTTATGGAGAAGATAGGTTTTAAGGTGGTAATGTTGATGAAATTCTGTAAGCTCTTGAACTCCACTTCAGCGAGCAGCAACTTCATGAGTCTATATGTACATTGACTATATTCAACTGCAAAACAAATTCCCCTTTTCATCGCTTCTTAAAAATGAAGTTTAACTGGAGTTTTAATACTGCTAATTTCATAATTACTACTAAATAGTACACTATTGGAAAAGCTCATTTTGTATTTATTGAATATAAACCACCTTCATTATTAATTTTTTAAAATATTTAACTTCTATCCTAATTCAATCATTAATTCTTTTAACTATCTGAAAATTGAAATTTAAAGTGATGGGAGAAGTTTGCTGACTGAGAATCTTTCAATATGCTTGCCAGTTTATCCTGCTTGCTGATATCACTGCTGCAGGACACGTGGAGATCTTCTTGACTTAGTGATAGATTGAAACAGCCACCAAGGAAGAGGAAATTTGTGCAAAAATGATTACTCGCTCGTTTTTTTGTCAACTTTCTTCAAGGTGGAAAGTGGAATGGATAGTTCCACTGCTTCCCTGCTGATAGCACAACTGAACCCAATATAGGAAAATTATGTTCAATGTACTTTGTAACCTATTGTGGACTGACTGTTGTGCAATTTTATTTATGCTTAGATTTTTATTGTCAGAATTGATGCACATTTCCAAACACTTCAATCCTTAGCAAAATGAGTGCTGCTGATTGTGTAGAGAAGAAAACAGTTTGGGAACTTATATTTGTATTTGACTTTTCAAATGCAGTTCATGTTGTTGAAATTGTTACACGTGCTATGTTTGAATTACCATTTTCCTAAGTTCTGTGATGCTATTGGACTTAAACATCCAATTACTGCCTTTGATATTCTTCAGGAAGTATTAGGACAATCAGACTCAAAGAGTACAGAAGAGGCCCCTTGGCATATTAAATTTGTACTATCAATAATATACTACTACCTGTACTAGCTCCATAGCCTTGAATGTTATGACACTTTGTCATGTAACAAATATCAATACACACCAGACTTTGCACACTTATCTATACATTACCTTATACAGCACTTGATAAGGGTAAAATAATTTTTTTATTAGCAGAGTCACCATGGCTTAAAGAAGAGAAAGTATGCCTCACAAATTTATCAGAATCCTTTGAGGGGCAAATATGCAGGATTGATAAAGGGGAAGCCAGGAGCTGTAATGTATGTGGGTTTCCAAAAGATATTTAATAAAGTACCACATTAGCATTATTAGCTAAGAGCCCATGGAGTTGGGCAGTGCTCCCTCTAATTTTCTTACTGGCTGCTCAGGCTACTGAGGTCCATATGTGGTAGCACCTTTCAGAGCCATAAGCTAATACTGTGATCGATGTGCCAATCCATTGAACATGTATTGTTTCTCAGCTGGCAGGAAATATTGATGTTGAGGATAATATAGAACATAGAAAAGAAAAGTACAGCACAGTACAGGCCCTTCGGCCCACGATGTTGTGCAGTGGAATAATCCTAACTCAAAAATAAAATAACCTAACCTACATTCCCCTCAATTCACTGCTGTCCATGTGCATGTCCAGCAGTCGCTTAAATGTCATTAATGACTCCGCTTCCACGACTACCACCAGCAACCTATTCCATGCGCTCACAACTCTCTGGGTGAAGAACCTCCCTCAGACATCTCCTCTATGCCTTCCTCCTAACACCTTAAAACTATGACCCCTTGTGGCAGTCAATCCTGCCCTGGGGAAAGGTCTCTGGCTATCGACTCTATCCATGCCTCTCATTACCCCGTACACCTCGGTCAGGTCACCTCTCTTCCTCCTTCTCTCCAGAGAGAAAGGTCCGAGCTCAGTCAACCTCTCCTCGTAAGACAAGCCCTCCAGTCCAGGCAGCATCCTGGTAAAACTCCTTTGCACCCTCTCCAAAGTCTCCACATCTTTCCTATAATAGGGCGACCAGAACTGGACATAATATTCCAAGTAATCTATGAAACTTGAAACTTAAAACTTAGATGTGTAAGAACTCAATAGTTTCTACTTTTTGGTTTACTGCCAGTGAGAATACCAACCCAACTGGCTCCTTACCCTAGTTAATGCCTTCACTGTCACTGGACACCTAACATGTGGAAAGCGGAAAGGATTGACCAACTGATAGAAGACAGAGTTGGGATAAGGGAACATTTTAAGGATTACAATCTGTAATTAGTAGAGTGCCTCAAGGATCAATGCAGGGGCCTCAGTTATGCACTCACTCCTCATTATATGTTGATTTGCTGCCTGTGAATCTACGTGCTCACAATGTCAGTCCCCAGAACTGATTTCTTTTTCCCTAATTGACAGGTCATGTCCTATCACCAAGTTTGGAGATGACATAAAAATATTTGGGAAGGCAAGTGATGGAGTTGACACTAAGGGCAGAATCCTGTAGAGCTCTGATTGAAGTGGGTTATGGCTGGATTTGTTGCACAGAATGTCCAGCAAGGATGATTGTTGGCAGTGTCACACTCTATCTTTTGTGCTTTTCACAATTGGTGTGGCAAGTTTCTCACTAAGCAGCAGTGAGAACCAGTTAGGGAAGATTATTGCATGTTAAAAATTTCATTAATACTACTACTCACCTCAATAGATAACTTTCTATCTATGAAACTCATTGAACAAGCTAGATGTTGAGTAAAGGCGACATTGAAATGGGTACCTGGCAGATTCAATTTGTCAGTTGCTCCAAACAATCAGTGTTAGGTAACAGTCTGCAAAAACTCAGGACACATCATGGGCAATTTATGGCATCTGATATGTTCCAGCCTGAATCAACCATTATGGTGCAATTTAGGTCCACCCAAAGGAAGCTTCTGTACTTCAGTGTTCCCTCCAACTCTCATTGTAATGCTGCAGCTAGGTCACCGTGCACTCAGGAACAAGTGCCCAGGTCATGGATCAGGCTACATCGCTCAGCTTTTCACTCACCATCATTGCACTTGCTTATTCGTTCTGAAACGAACAGGATATTCTCAGCATCTTTGCCTTACATTGTCTATTTACACTTCCACCAGGGAAATGAGCCTCATATTTCTTTAGACTTGCCTTGCTGTTTGGTAGACACAAAGGAAGGAAGCTTCTTATGATTGTCCATGGGTCTCTGTCAAGCCAAGGGAGATAGACTTCAGTTGGGCAGCCCTGGTTTAAGACATCAAGGGCATCCTCTGATACCAGTTCAACAGTCCATCGACTCTAGCCAGTCAGAGTCAGGATGCTATTCACATAAGGGTGAGGAGCTGAATGTCAGGCAGCCCACCGCCTACCTTAATAGTTACTGTCTTCTTGGGTGTTTCTTTCCTCCAGGAATGAGAGAGAGGCAGGTATAAAGGAAAATGAATGTGGGTAGCACAGCTGTTACTTTCAATGTGGGTCACTTGCTTGGGAAAGCAAGTGATTAGGCACAAAAACAGAAGTTGCTGGAAAAGCTCAGCAGGTCTCGCAGCATCTGTGAAGAAAAAAATCAGAGTTAGTGCTCTGGGTCCGGTAACCCTTCCTCAGAACTGATGGTAACTGAGAATATCAGAGATAATGGGAACTGCAGATGCTGGAGAATCTGAGATAGCAAAGTGTGGAGCTGGATGAACACAGCAGGCCAAGCAGCATCTTAGGAGCACAAAAGCTGACGTTTTGGGCCCAGACCCTTCATCAGAAAAGGGGGATGGGGAGAGGATTCTGAAATAAATAGGGAGAGCGGGGAGGCAGATCGAAGATGGATAGAGGAGCAGATAGGTGGAGAAGAGACAGACAAGTTAAAGAGGCGGGGATGGAGCCTCCCTACCTCCCCAACTACACTAACCCTTGACCTGTCCGTCCTCTGATGAAGGGTCTAGGCCCGAAACATCCACTTTTGTGCCCTTAAGATGCTGCTTGGCCTGCTGTGCTCATCCAGCTCCACACTTTGTTATCTATGTAACTGAGAATATGTTGGTTTATATGCAGAAAATAGGGAGGGGGACAGGGTAGAGAGTAAACAATAGGATAGAGCCCAAAGAGAGAGAAGAGCAGTTGGATAGACAAAGGAGTTGTTAACGATCTGGCCAGGAGGATGAATAGCTGTTAATAGGGACTGTTAGCCTACTATTACACACTATTGTTTGTCACTATGTGATAACAAAGCCTGATTGCGGGGTAGGGGTCTTAGACATGGGAGAGTTTTGACCCTAAAATTATTGAACTCGATATTGAGTCGACAGCGTTGCAGGGTCCCCATGCAGAAAATGAGGTCTTGTTCTTCCAGCTTGTGCTGAGCTTTGCTGGAACACTCCGCAAGTGAGAGACAGAGATGTTGGCCAGGGAGAAGGGTGGTGCATTAAAGTGGCAAGCAACTGGAAGCTCAGGGTGTTTTTTTCTGAGCAGAACATAGATGTTCATAGATGATTGCCCAGTGTAGAGGAGACCATATTGTGAGCAGTGAATGCAGTATACAAGTTTGTGCGAAGTACAGGTGAAGGAAGGTATGTTTGGGCCCTTGGATACTGGGTAGGGAGGAGATAAATGGGCAGATAGTGCACCTTTGGCGGTTGCCGGGGAAGGTGCCATGGTGCTGGGGGGTATGTTGGGGGTGAAGGAAGTGTGGACCAGGGTGTCCTGGAAGAAACAGTCTCTGCGGAAGGTGGACATGGGAGGGGAGGGGACTATTTGTCTGGTGGTGGCATTTTGCAGAAGGTGACGGGAATGGTGTCTGATGATCTTCTGGATTTGGATGCTGGTGGGATGGTAGGTGAGGATAAGGGGAACCCTATCGCTGTTGCGGGAGGGAAGAGAAAAGGTGAGGGCGGAAGTGTGAGGGATGGATTGGACCTGGTTGCGGGCCCTGTCAACAACGGAGCTGGGGAATCCTCTGCTGAGGAAGAAGGTGGACATTTCAGAGGCTGTCTTGTTGAACTTGGTCTCATCTGAATATATGCGACTGAGTTGGAGGAACTGAGAGAATGGGATGGCATCTTTACAGGGGGCAGGGTACGAGGATGTATAGTCCAGGAAACTCTGGGAGCTAGTTAATAATAGTGGTCAGTCTATTCCCAGAAATGGAGACAGATGCCGAAGAAGGGATGGGTGGAGTCAGAGATAGACCAGGCAAAAGTGAAGACAGGGTGGAAATTGGAAGTGAAAGCAATGAACTTTTCCAATTCCAGACCAGAGTAGGTAGCAGCACTGATACCATCAATATATCAGAGAAAGAGTTGTGGGTGGGGGCTGGAATAGGACTGGAACAAGAAATGTTCCATGTACCCCAGAAAATACAGGTGTGACTAGGGCCCATGTGGGTACCCATGGCCATCCCTCTGACCTGAAGAAAATGAGAGGAGTTAAAAGAGAAGTTGTTGAGGATAAGGATGAGCTTGGCCAACTGGAGGTGGGTGGGGATGGTTATGAAATGAAATCGGTTACTGTAGTTGATACAATGATTTGATGAGTCGTGGTGGGGTCATGGTCCAGGGAAGATAGGAGCAGGTATCTGAGCATGATTTGGCAGCATGGAGGTCAGGCAGGGTTAGTATTGAAGGTGGATGGAATGGATAGCAAAAGTGCAGCAAGAGATGGCCGGTATTAATGAGAGCAGTGTAGCAGGAGCCTTAGTAGGTGGAGCAGCGATAGAGTGAGTGTGAGGTATAGGAGAACATGACATAATTTAGCTGATGGAGTGAACAAAGTTCATTGATTTTCTGCCTACGCTGCTGTGTATTTCTCCAGAAAATTGGGACTGCTTTCAGGCTGGCATGGTCTGGTGTATAGGCTGAAACTGCTAGTCCTGGGAGGGATGGAAGTCTCATATTTGCAGCATCACATCCAGTGGACCTCCATGTCCCAGCTCTCTCAGCAGAGTGCCAAATTCCTCTCTCTGCCATGTCCGCAGCCAATCGCAAGAAGAATGCAGGGCAGCTCTGGACTGATGATACCAGGAATATTGGTGAGTGTCAGAATATCCAGTGAATTGAGAGATGTTCCGGGAGCAGTTTGTCTAAGATGGCGCTGCAATTGTACGTGAAGGATGCCATAGGGGTGGGGTAGTTAGTTGATGCAGCAAGCTTAGGGAAAATATAGTAAGACAACACACTCGGCCTTGTGGTGGAAATCCCTTCAAATAAACTGCCCAAAACTCTCACTTAACCAACAAAAAATGTAAGATTCAGCCCATGGAGTTTCCACGTAATGTTAACATAGTGTTCGAGGACCATAGAACTGCTCTCTCATTAAAGAGAGAGATGTTGGTGGTGAGTTTAACCTGGGGGAAACCACATCTCAGGTGAGGGATGAGGTTGTGAAAGCAAAACTCTAATGGTAACCTTACCTTGTACAGGAATTGAACCTAAATTTTGGCATCACTCTGCATTGCAAGCCAGCCGTCTAGCCAACTGGCTAACAGCAATCAGTTGCAGCAAGCAATGGTGTATAGCTGTTCATTGTAAGAGGATTGAATTCAGAAGTAGGGATGTCTTACTGCAATTATCTAGGGCCTTGGTGAGATCACACCTGGACCACTCTGTGCAGTTTTGGTCTTTCTACCGAAGAAAGGATATACTTGCAGTAAAGAAAGTGAAGTGTAGGATCATCAGGCTAATACTGAGGATGGAAGGACTGTCCTATGAGAAGAGATTGGTTTGACCAGGCTTGTATTCGCTAGAGTTTTGAAGGATGAGAAGGAATCTTGCTGAAATGCATTAAGTTCTAACTAGTATGGCTGGAAAGGGTCTAATTAGGGAGGATGTTTTCCCTGGCTGAGGAGTCTAGAGCCACAGAGTGCAGTCTCAGGATACTGGTTAGATCATTTAGGACTTAGATAAGTAAAGATTTGTTCACTCAAAGGGTATTGAACCTGTGGAATTCTGTACCATAGATCAAAAGTCACATCATACCAGGTTATAGTCCAACAGGTTTATTTGACATCACAAACTTTCAAAGCACTGCCTGTTTGTCAGGTGAAGTGAATAGAAAACCCAGGTACACACTTTATAATCAGAGAGATCAAAAGATCGTGCAAATGGTGTGAGGGGTATGTCAACAGGCCGAGTAATAGGTCTCTACAGGTGATCAAGAGTGTCAGACTGTGTGGGTAAAGTGTCAACAGCTGAAGAACAAGTGAAGGGATGACCTATAATATTCTTAATTGAGACAGAGAGGTAATTACAAAAAATTAAAAATAAGGTGGTGCCAGAGGCAAACTAAATGACGAGAATAACATGCTAGGTATCTGCTTGGTGGTTCTGTGTTGTTGTGTGTCTCGAAAGCCACCTCAGAGGATGCTTACCCAAAGATTAGAGGCTGAATGTCCTTGATTACTGATGTGTTCCCTGATTGGGAGGGAACATTTCTGTTCGGTAATTGTTGCACATTGTCCATTCATATGCTGTGTTAGTGTCTGCATGGTCTTGCCAATATACCAAGCCTCAGGGCATTCTTGCCTGCAGCATATGAGGTAGACAACATTGGCTGAGTCACATGAGTATCTGCCGTGTATGTGCTGGCTGGTGTTCCCATGTGTGATGATAATGTCCATGTCAATCATCTGGCATGTCTTGCAGAGGTTGCCATGACAGAGTCATCTGGAGTTGTGGTCAATGTAGTCCTGAAGACTGGGAACAAAGGTCTGTTTAAGGTTTGGCTGTTGTTTGGAGGGGAGAAGTGTAGGCAAAGGGATGATCTTGGCGAGATATTCATCATCATCGATGATGCATTAAAGGCTGTGAAGAGCATGGTGTAATTTCTCCAGTTGGGCAAGTACAGGATGATGATTGGTACTCTATTAGTCATGTCATCAGTACCATAGACCATGTCACCGAACATATTTAAGAACGAGATGGATTTTTAAGGGAATCAAGGGGTATGAGGAGAAAGTGGCAATATGGCATTGTGTTGGAGAATCAGCCATGATTCTATTAAATGGTAGAACAGGCATGAAGGGCTGAATGGGCTACAAACCCTAATGCTGTTTCTATGAGATATCCACTCATTAAATTAAAATATGCTCATGGTTTTGAACAGACCTCTTACTGATGGCAATAGGTTACAAATCTATGATTTCATGAAGAAAATTCTCTGAGGTCTATGGAAATTTTAAATGTCTAAACTAATGGCCTGCTTAGATAAATGGGTGAAATGACGTATCTAAATCCTGGTCAGAACCTGGTACCATCCTCAGGTCAGATAGATTATAAAAACCTGTTGTTTTCCCTTGTGTTTGAAATAATGGAGTCACTAATCTACTTGATCTACATGAATTAGCTAAAAGGAAAGTGAGTGATGCGTATATTTCAAAGATAGAAAGCACTTGTAAAAGCAATTTCTTTGGGAAAAGTACTGTGCAGGCTTTTAATGTGTACTAATTACCACAGCAAAAATGTTGGAGTCTTCAATGGATTTACGTGAATGAAAGATCAAAGATTGTGGCACTTGCATTTTAATCTGTTGACTAAAATGAAATGAATAGGGTGGTGATAATGGGGCCCATGAGAGTGACAACAACATAGGTGGTAGAGACTTTAATCCCTCCTTTATTGTTGAAGCCCTAGGCCAAGTCACAATTATATAATCAACTATTTTTATTTCAACTTCATGTTCACATATTGAGATTGTTTCTAGCCTTAGGTGAAAGACTTGAAATCACTTGCAGTGATATGAAAGACCATTTAACCTTTGTTGGTACTTCAAAGTGTAACTTCTGAAATGTCACTTTGTTGGTTTAAAGGCCTCCTCTTTACAGGGGCAGGAGTGACGTAGTTCAAGTGCTTTGCTGTGTTCTGATGTGGGGAGCGGCTTATTGGGGGCATTTGGCATATCTGTTTCAAAGATGTTCAATAAATCAGAGCTTTCTATGTGATAACTCAGTGTGTTACACTTACAAACAAACTATCTGTCGTTGCTTTGCTTCATTCAGGACCCCTGTAGAATGCAAACTCCTAAAACCCAGCAATTTGTGAAATGCAGTAATCGGGGCGTTTTGAGTTGAAGCACAACAACGAAGAATTGTTCAGTTCAGAGTTGCAGTTTTGAAAAAATAGCAAGCAAGCTGTGCAGACAACTCCCTTCTTTGGTAGCATGGTGTAAAAGGTCATAAACTTAACTGACAGTCCCCATCAGGTCAGTCAAAAACAATGTTGGAAACAAAGTTAGTAAGGGCCTGGGTCAAGCCGTGCTCTAAAGTCAGCATTGTCAAAAGCCTCAGTCACATTCATACCTACAGGCAACCTCTGCTGATCCTGAGTCATTAATCAAACTGCAGAGCCAGTCTGACCCTGGCTTCTTCCCTTTGAAGTGTGGTGTCCTTTCCAGCATGAGGAAATAATTTGCTGCCTGATTCAATGAGCCATCAGTGGAGCCTGCAGACCTAATGACATGTGAGAATATTAACCTCCTACCATGAAGAGCTGTGAATCTTGAGAGGCAGTCTATAATTCACCCAGTGCACCGGAGGCACTCTGTCTCACAGTCCCTGTGTCAGAACTTTGTTTTTATTCTTGCTTCCTTCTCCTGCAACTTTGTCGTCAAGATTTTAAAATAGATCTAATCTCGCTTTTTTCTCACATCTCATTTCAACTGCTGTCTCTTGCTTCTGCAGTTTTATTAAGTTTATTAAAACTGGTTGAATCCTACTTTTTATGGCAGGGCTCTGTTCGCCCATTCATTATGGTCTCTTATCTTGGCAGGCAATCAGAACTGAAAGGCAGCTAGTCCATTATGCACATATGAAGCCCATCACTCCTTCAGCATTTGCCAATTCATCAAACATTTATCATTTGCCCTCTGAACAGCATGTCAATTTGCCTGTCACTCCCCAGTCTGTGCTGCTTTGTTTGAGTCTAAACATTGCCTTTTCACACTGGTGTTGTAGACGTATCCTTATAACACATCGCCCCCTCCCTTCAAAGGAAAGTCTCCTTGGTGCTCAGCAGGGAGGGCAGTTGCCACTGCTTGTTGTATGCAGCATGTTTGGAAAATAATGAGGGTGAAGTGTGAGCCATAGGCAATGATTTTGGGATATTAGGTATGACAGGGAGCTTGATCATAATTATCTTAACGAGGATAGGGTTAATTACAGTCGAATCTTAAAGTTCTTTCTATTTGAATCAGGCTGAATGAAATGCATTTTGATGTTTTGTCATTTTGATGTGACTTTGTAAATTGCGATGTAAATCTCTTGGCTACGCAAGGGTTCCTTTGGGATTACGGTGTGATCCCTGCAGTGAGGTAAAGGAGATGGTACATGTGGGTGAGATAATGGGCAGCTTTAGTTCATTAGAGCTGTGCGAATAGATAAGAGAGTAGGCACATAACACTGGTCATCAATTTTACACAAAATAAGAAAAAAAACTACATGCCATCCTTACCTGGTCTGGCCTATGTGTGATTTCAGACCCACAGCAGTGAGGTTGACACTTGACTGCCCTCTGGTCAATTAGGGTTGGGCAATAAATGCTGGCCTAGTCAGTAATGCTCCCATCCCGTGAATGAATAAAAAGAAAGCCATTACGATTCATTTTGTTTCCAGTAAATGGTAGGTAAGTATGAAGTATCGAGCAAGTGTGAAAAAAGACATTTAAATCAAATGTAGTTTCTGTAGTGAACTCTCAATGCCCACAGTTCGCTTTCTCTTCTCCCCACCCTACCTTCCTCGGCTTACAGTTGTGAATTTAGTTAATTACATCACAAAGTGCACATTGAGCTGATGACATGAAAACAACAATTAATGAGAAAGCCCTTGTGTGATGCAGCTCTTTTTAACTGAGCGACTAATAACATCACATGGTGAAATTATCAAAATCAGACAGGTGTTAAGGGGATTTGTACAGAATTTTCTCTGCCTGCTTCTGATACTAAACCAAGCTTCAGTGAGCGTGGTCATTTCAATGGGCAACTCCCTCTAGTGTTCCAGGGCCTTTGTCCCACTTCATGCTTTGACACTTTGTTTCATTCGTCTCCTGAAGCATTTAGATGTGTTTTTCTTGATTTACTAGCACCAAATCATTTGCAGATTCTTGTGGTAAGGATATTCTATTGACATAGCATTATTGGATATCAAAATGTTTTTATGGTTATGTACACCAGAGCATGGGCTATTTGTTGCTGTGAGCGTATGTGTCCCTTAAACAGGCTTTCCAGGTGTATATTTTAAACACACACCTCAAGTAATAAATATCAAATTTTATTTCCTGCACTGATCAGATTGCACAGTGCTCACATTTGAGAGTGATGATAAAACAGGACTCATTAGCTGTACAGGGATGATATTTGGACTGAATGACGGATGACAACTTAAATTTGTGTCCAGGGAATGAAGGTGAAATGTAACAGTGTTATTTATCTTGGGAATGAAGGTTTGGGTCAGTGAAGGCTGGGTGCCTCAAGGCACAAGACGTTGACAAATTCATCCTGTAGGCCGCATATCTGAAGCCTTTTGTTTTAGATCCTGGCTACTCACTAAGTGACCCTCATCCTTCATCCTGCCAACGTGTGAAAAATGTGAGCCTGTGCCAGTGCTCCCTCTGAAACTAATTCTTGTCATTCACTCGCTTGTCAGGCTAAAACCAAAACTTTCCAGCTTGTGAAAGGGAAGGTTGAAATATTTATTTCTGTGGATAATGGCTTTCCTGATTTAGTAGCTTATAATTTTTCCTGCTCCCTCCTTGTTGCAGGTCATTGGAAGGACTGGAAGAATTCATCTGTCTGGAAGAGCTAATCCTGGACAACAATCTTCTCAGAAATGACCTGCAGTTGCCTAGGTTACCACACCTCCATACCCTCACAATCAACAAGAACCAAATATCCTCTGCACAATGACATAGTAAATTGTGTAGCATTTAATTTAGAGGAAATGACTTGAAATTCTATTTGTGTGCATATTGTGTTCTCTTCATTGTTGGACATGCCAGGAATTAATTAGTGGCATGTTAATTCACAAAGTCAAATCATCACGGTTTGGAATTATTTTGTAGGCATTAATGGGAAGAAAAAGACTTTCTTAAAGGAACACGGGAGTTTGTCTTGGATGGAATGGGGCCCTCTGCTGGAATAATTATTGAATGAGATAAAATCAGGTCCGTGGAGAATATTAAATGGGGAAAGGGCAGGCAGTTATCACTGCTGTAAGCAAATAGTGTTCATGGCATACTTTTAATTACATTGGGGTACGTACTATGTGACATACCTATTGAACAATTGTAATATGAAGATTGAAAGGAGAAAATTTAAGTTATTTTACAAAATATTCACTACTAAACTTTCAAATAGGCCAAAAACGACAGGTTTTTTTTGGAGCATACTTCATTAAGGCATTAAAATACCCCCCAGAATAGCTTTAAAATTATCAGAGCCCTGCAGAGTCAATGAAAGTTCAGCAGCATTGATTTTCTCCATTTACTGGGGACATAATTCTGACTGTGCAAAAGTATCAGGCCACCATTTATATTGTTGTGGGGAAATAAGGCTGTTATTGTTTGCCACTGTAGACTCGTTTTACAATGGGCTGAATGTGTTTGTGATGGATGTAGTGTGAAGTAACTGTTTGTTTCCTTGTTGGAAAAGTTTCAGTTTCAACAATTGCTTACCATTTAGCCACACAACATCCATCATTTTGTCAATGTTTTAAATGTTTCACAGTGAACCTTTGAAAGAAAGTGAACTAAAAAGAGGCACATTCTTTCAATATATGCCAAAATTCTGACATGTGTTAGCTGTGAATTGCCCCTTAAACAATAACTTTGACATGTCTTGAGTGCTGCAGTAAATTTGACTGTCAGCTCCTGATGTATATGATTTTTTTACTGCTTCCCTATAAATGCTTTTTCATTAGTGTGATTGAATCCTTAACGATGACCTTTGACACATAACCGAATTAGACAGCCTTTTGGATCATTTAGCTGAAGTGGTGCCTTGGCTTAAGTACCTCAGCCTCCTAGGAAATGAAGCCTGTCCCAATGAACTTGTTAGTTTGGACAACGATGAAAGTGACTATCAAAGATACAGGTTAGTTGTACTTGTTGCTAAGAGATAAGTGGAGTTACCTACAAATGTCTTTCAGTTATCTGCTGGAGAAATGCATAAAAACATCAATGTTGTTCCTTATTGTTTGTTTCTGAATTTTCAGCCACATTTATTCCTAATATACCGGCTATTAATCATTTAAACGATAGGCGTAACTTGAAGAAATTATTCAGTGGCAAATATGCGGGGTTCATTTTAGTGCTGTCAAAAAGACATATACAACTGACAACCTTTATAGTATGAGATATAATATTTATAGCATGTCACACAGCCATAGATCAGAGCAGAAGCACATCTAAAATACTGCAGTTAATAATAAACTTTATGCTGTGTTCTTGAGTGGAGAAATTTTGTTTTAGAAAGCAGTGTAAACTTTTTGTTAATGTTACAGTTCAGTTTTTATATGTGTCTTAATAAGAAAAGGAAAACTTTGCTTTCTAAAACATTACATTTTATGTTGAAAATACAAGGCATGTAGCCATCATGACGTTAGGTTATTTAGTCAAAACAGCACTGCAGGCCCTTTCTGTGCAAATATTGTTTGTATTTTGCAGTAGCGATAAAATACATTGACATCACAAATGGCAACATGTGTAGTTTTCCTACAGTGTAATTCACTACGTATCAGTACAGGCACAACATTTAATTCCATAATATTTCCTGCATGTGCATGTTATACAAAACTTGGGCGAAATAACTGGGAAATTTGCAGATCCTAAACTACCTTCAATGCTTTTTCCTCTATTTTCCTACCCATTTAATATAGTCAGTATTGATTCTACTTTGTCTCATTATCAAACTGCCATAGTATTTCCACTTAATTGCTGCCCCTTTTCTAGCACTCCTTTAAAGTTCTTCAAAACGTGCTTCCATAATTATTTTTAGTATAAACCTTAGCTGAGTTGTGTCTTTCATTAAGAAACTTGCATCTTCTCGATCAGTAAAATTTAACTCCTTAATGATGTCAGCTTGTTAAAATTAGGAGATTACGAACTACACAAACTATACAGCCCATTTCTACTTCTGTGTGCCAACATTTCGGATCTCAACTCAGGCATTGGCAGCAAAATAAAATTGTGCTGAGTATCCCTGCTGTAATGGTAAAGGACATAGGCTAGGATTCCTCATTTTGATCTCTATGTAAAATTTGTGCCAGTCCCTATGGAGGCTGGCAGGTGTGGGCCCAGCTGCAATGTGGCCTTTGGGCAAATAGTCTGCAAATATTGCCTTAACTCACTCATGAACAATGGGCACTTAGGCAAGCCCTGAAGGATGCATAGTACCCATGGGTTGAGGGTCAGTGGTGGGGCAGTTGAGAAAACCAGTGTAAAGTTAATGGAAGGGGAATGTTTTAAAAAAAATAGTAAACAGTGATGGCAAATAGGACTCAGAAATATATTCAGATATGTAGCCTTGACTCCAGCATGCATGAAGCTGGATATTTTTAAAATATTTATTCTTAAAGGATTTGACAAATAATAGGCCATTGGATGCTAACTTCCACAAAAGGTTGACAAGTTATATGGAGGATGAGAAAATTGTAGAAAATAAAGTAGATTAGATTTCAAGACGATTTTAATGGAATAAAAAGGTGAGAGAGAAGTTAAGGACAGTTTCAGAAAGTGATTGAAAATGGCCAAATGTTTTTAGGACTATTTCTGTTAATTTTATAATTGCAAAAAGGTGTGTAAGCTGCAAATCTGAAACAAATTAAGAGAATGCTAGAGGAACTCTGATTTGGCAGCATCAGTGGCAAGTCTATTAAATGTATATGTCAGTTATTTGAATGTAAGCCTGTCAAGCAACTAGTGCCTGCATATGGGATATGGGCCAAAAGCAGGCTGGTGGGACTAGTTCAGTTTGGGCTTATGTTCAGCTTGCACTGGTTAGACTGAAGGATTCTTTCTCCAATCTGCATGACTCTACGACTATAATATGATCTAGGAAGCATCACTAAAGGAGACTACAACAAAGCAATAAATGGATTTCAGTGTTAGTAATTGCAAAGTAGTACATTTTCATTGAAAAGAAATGAGAGCAGTAATTATATTTGATTGAGGATGAAATTGTGGAGTAGATGGATTTTGGGAATTTATTGTTACAAGATATCAAACCAAGTAGATAAAGTAATTGAACTACAGATTTTTAAAAAATCGTTTTAAATACCCTTCTGTTTCTGTGTTGGGTTACAAATGAGGAGCATTTATATGGAAGATTTGTTGGCCCACAGACTAAATCTTCCAGATGGCTGTACTCCTTTCGTACTCATCAGCATCATCATAAAATGTTGTAAATGATTTTTTTCCTACTATTTAGTTAAAGAAGAAAATGTTCTTATTGGTGAATAATTTTCCACCATATTTATACATACTGCTGAGTAATGGAAACAATATGAAAAACAGATTATCAGTTTGATATAAACAATGTAACTGAACACAGACTCTTTTCAGCAGTGCCAAAATGAGGCTTAGTGTATATGTCCATTTGATATCAGTTATGGGAGTATTTCTGTCCATCATAATTGATTCCTAAATACATAAATCAGTTGTGATGGATTTTATTTGATGCAAAAATATCTAGTAAATTGGTATTATTTAATTTTAAAGGCTTAAAATGTACAAGGCATTGATTGTACGTCCTACAATTATGCTGCAGTGTACTTCAGGTCATAGAGTTTTAGAGGTATACTGCATAGAAACAGATCTTTCACTCCAACTCATCCATGTTGACCTGGTATACTAAATTGATCTAGTCCCATTTGTCAGCATTTAGCCCCTATGCTCTAAATCCTTCCTATGCGTATACCCATTCAGATGCCTTTTAAATATTGTAATTTTACCAGCCTCCCCCACTTCCTCCGGCAGGTGACATAAACCTTAATAAACCATGATTCCTTTTAATTGTGCAATGCTTGAATCACTTCTAAATGGCCTTCATTTGGCCAACAAACTTCAATACAATAAGTTTCTTTTTTTTAAATCATAAAACATCTTTTTCACATTTAGATTCGCAGTTATTGGAAACAACATTGACTGAAATTGTGGGTGTAGAAATTTAGAGGAACTGCAAAGGAAACCTTCTGTACTTGGACAACTGGGAAGATAGGAAGGGAAATGATAGAGAAATATCCAACTTTTTTGTGAGATGTTTTTCTCTTCCTTCAGAAGATTTGGACATTGCTGAGATAGTCAGCATTTACTGCCCATTTCTCATTGCTATTGAAAAGACAGTGATGACTTATCTTCTTGAATGAATTTTTGGGTTAGCCAGGCCAGTTAAAAGGACAAGAAGAGCTGAATGTGTTGTGATACACTGGAGGTGCATGTAGGTCAGGAAGGGAAAGGAAAGCATATTTCCTTCTCTGGAGTTCATGAGTGGACAAGTTGCATTTTACCACTGTCGGATCGTTTCAAGTCATCATTACTGAAAGTAGGTTTCTATTTTGTACTTTATTTAATCATTCAGCTTAAATGTTCCAGCTGCATAATGTATGTTATGTAATTTAACTTCATACGCACCCACTCCTGGTCAAGTCTGACTTGCTTCTACTCTGGTTCAATAGTTCTGAGATGGTTGACAAGTCTATCTGTGATTTACAGTGGCTGTCACATTTGGGCCTAGTGGCACTTAAAGGAATAGGTAAATAGGTTTTTAGAAATTTGTGATTGCCCTCCAACATGTCAATTTCACCTCTGTGTGCTTCCTGATGACACCTCTCAATGTGGAGAGGAAAGATACTGAACTTTCTTAATCATTGTCTCTGAACATGATCATTGGGATAGATTAAGACCATAGCCATAGGAGCAGGATTAGGCCACTCCGCCCATTGAGTCAGCACCACTATTTGATCATATTTCTCAACCTATTCCCCTGCCTTCTGCCCGTAACCCTTAAACCCCTTACTAATGAAGTACCTATCTATCTCTGTATTAAGGACAGGCTTATCATTCCAAAACTGAGCATAGATAAGATGGCATATGTCAATAGGCAATTTAAGTAGCAGCCCAAACTAATCTCATTGTCTGGCACATTTATCAATTCTTGATCACTTTCAATTCAGGGGACAAATTCTGGATTGAAGTAGGTGATACAGATTGGTATGTGAGGAACAGCATTAGGAATACCTTTGAATGAAGTATCAGCTAAGTGAAATAACTCACATGGGGCTATATGCGCATTAAGCACTAAACGCTCCAGGCTTGAGCAAAAACTTTGCGGTCCTGCAGCCAGTCACTTAGACCAAAGCTCATTAGCCGTGTTCCATTCAGCTGAGACCGTTGATTAATAATTAAGTAACTATCAGGAGGAAAATGCCACCAACACCTCCACCCTGACCGACCATACCATATGAATAACAGGAGATTAGACTAAACTGCTTGTGAGAGTCTTGTGTCAGAAGCGCCAATCAGATTCTGCTACTTGGCCTCAGCCTAAGGTCTACAAACTCTTAGATACTGGCCTGCAATTAATTTACTTCATTTCATATTAACCAGGAGCAAAATTCACTGATACTGAGGGCTGAGATGATATACCAACTAGTGATATTGATATTTGCCAGACTTATTTGCTCCTCTGCTTAACTTATTTCATTAGAGTTGTGACATACTTACTCAACAACGTTGAAAATTGTCTGGAAATCTTCTATTCATAAAACATGGTCTAACTCTAAACAAGCTAATTGTCACTTTGTCAGTCCACTTCCTCGCAAGAAAAAAGTCATCAATAATGCAGTCAAATAACTTTTCCTTCTCAAGGGCAACTTGGAATAGCAATAAGCATTGGCACAGCCAGCGTTGCTCACATTCCATGAATGAGTTTTAAATAAAAAGCAATTCAGTTGCACAATACCAATAATATATGATCCACAAACACTAGAAACAGATCTATGCCACCCTACCATTCAAACCTGTTCTGCTATCCAACAAGATCAGAGCTAGTCTCATTACTCCTCATTCCTGCCTGCTTCCAATAACCTTTCACCCTTTCTTTTAACAAGAATTCATCTACCTCTATTTTAAAAATATTCAAAATCTGCGCTTCTGGTGCTTTTTGTGGAAGAGATTTCCAAAGACACTCTGCTCTCTGAGGGGAAAAATATCTCCTATTGCTGTCTTAATTTGACAATTTCTTAAACAACCCCTGGTGTGATATTCTTCCACTAGAGGAGACATCTTTTACACAAGCATCATGTTAACACCCCTCAGGATCTCAACTGCTTCAATTAAGTCCTTTTTTAACTTTTCTAAGCTCCAGTGGATACAAGCCTAACCTGTCCAACCTTTTCCCGCAAGACCCATTACAAGTTAGTCTGGGAAAAGCAAAGTTCATAGCAAAATAATTCAGTTGCTGGAAATCTGAAATAACAAACAAAGTGCTCAGGAAAATTGGCAGCATCTGTTGAGAGAGTTTGACAGAGTCATATTGGGCTCAAAATGTTAAATGGCTTTCTTTATAGTCTGTTGTGTGGCACCACATTAAATGCATTTCAGTTACTTTTATGGGGTCTGTACGACACTTCCTCAAGGGGCTTCTTGCCTCAACCTTCATGTTTACCCAAACTGCTTCTACTTCTTGAGTTTTGTAATTGGGTCATCCCCCTCAATTGTGCAAAACTGTCATTGATTAACAGAATCACCTGTTTGCCTTTTCCTACCTTCCTGTTCTTCTGAAGAGACGTGGACCATTAAACTAGTTTTTTTCTTTTTTTATTTTTGTAACCTCTAGTGTTTAACTGTTGATAATAAAATGTGAAGCTGGATGAACACAGCAGGCCAAGCAGCATCTCAGCAGCACAAAAGCTGACGTTTCGGGCCTAGACCCTTCTTCAGAGAGGGGGATGGGGTGTGGGTTCTGGAATAAATAGGGACAGAGGGGGAGGCGGACTGAAGATGGAGAGAAAAGAAGATAGGTGGAGAGAGTATAGGTGGGGAGGTAGGGAGGGGATAGGTCAGTCCAGGGAAGACGGACAGGTCAAGGAGGTGGGCTGAGGTTAGTAGGTAGATGGGGGTGCGGCTTGGGGTGGGAGGAAGGGATGGGTGAGAGGAAGAACAAGTTAGGGAGGCAGAGACAGGTTGGACTGGTTTGGGGATGCAGTGGGTGGAGGGGAAGAGCTGGGCTGGTTGTGTGGTGCAGTGGGGGGAGGGGACGAACTGGGCTGGTTTCGGGATGCGGTGGGGGAAGGGGAGATTTTGAAACTGGTGAAGTCCACATTGATCCCATTAGGCTGCAGGGTTCCCAGGCGGAATATGAGTTGCTGTTCCTGCAACCTACGGGTGGTATCATTGTGGCACTGCAGGAGGCCACAATGCCACCTGTAGGTTGCAGGAACAGCAACTCATTCCGCCTGGGAACCCTGCAGCCTAATGGTATCAATGTGGACTTCACCAGTTTCAAAATCTCCCCTTCCCCCACCGCATCCTGAAACCAGCCCAGTTCGTCCCCTCCCCCCACTGCACCACACAACCAGCCCAGCTCTTCCCCTCCACCCACTGCATCCCAAAACCAGTCCAACCTGTCTCTGCCTCCCTAACTTATTCTTCCTCTCACCCATCCCTTCCTCCCACCCCAAGCCGCACCCCCATCTACCTACTAACCTCATCCCACCTCCTTGACCTGTCCGTCTTCCCTGGACTGACCTATCCCCTCCCTACCTCCCCACCTATACTCTCTCCACCTATCTTCTTTTCTCTCCATCTTCAGTCCGCCTCCCCCTCTCTCCCTATTTATTCCAGAACCCTCACCCCATCCCCCTCTCTGAAGAGGGTCTAGGCCCGAAACGTCAGCTTTTGTGCTCCTGAGATGCTGCTTGGCTTGCTGTGTTCATCCAGCCTCACATTTTATTATCTTGGATTCTCCAGCATCTGCAGCTCCCATTATCAGTGTTTAACTGTTGATTTACTGTGAGATTTGCACAATCTATCACTTCCTTTTGTGGTCTGTTTATCACTTCTAATATTAATACCTGCTTCTCTTGCCTTGCCTATACTCTTTGATATCCATGCTCAGTTTACATCCTGCTGGCATTTGTACAGTCCAGAGCATCTCAAAGTCTTACTGAATAGGTATTGTGAAAGCTGAATGTCAGAGAACAGATATTAGTAATTACCCTCTGCATCAAGACCATCGTTAATCCAATCAGGAACTGAAGAACCGTTGTAAAACTGAAATTAATCAGAATGAAATGGGAAACCAGCCCATTGCTGAAGCAAAACAAGGTGTTTGTGGATATTGCAGATGTGACATCTTAGCTCCTATTGAACTTCACTTCAGGTATTCTCAGATGAAGTGTTCCTTGGGGAAATATTCTTGGTCTCGAACAGTCAGTTCCTTCTATTCAGGAGGTGGGTAGGGGAGGGTGGAAGGAAGAGGCCATTTGGTCCGTCATGCTGTGTTATCTAGTACAGCTCTATTCTCTAGTGGCAATCTCTTACCTTTTTCCCCTTATCTTTGCACACCATTCCTATCCAAAACAAAACCATCTAATGCCCTCCTGAATGCCTCAATTGAACCTGCCTCCAGTATGCTCCTGGGCAGTGCTTCCACACTCTAACTACTCACTGTGTGTGAAAATGCTTTTCGTCACATCACCCTTGCTTCATTTACCTATTGCTTTAAATCTATGCCCTCTTGTTCCAATTTGTTTTAGAAGCAGAAACAGCTTCACCCATTCTCCTCTGTCCAGGCTGCTTGTGATTTTGAAAACCGAAATAAAATCTCTGAGCAGAGATTTTAGGACCTGCAGATGCTGGAGAATCTGAGATAACAAGGTGTAGACCTGGATGAACACAGCCAGGCCAAGCAGCATCAGAGGAACAGGCAGGCTGACGTGTAGCTATGGAAGAGGGATTCGATATATTCTAGGTTGCTGTGGGAGTTGGTGGACTTGAAATGAATATATCCCTCTTCCGTAGCTGCAATGGCCCTAAACCCCACCTTTTCTTCCATTACATTAATGACTGTACCGGCGCCGCCTTGTTCTCCCACGAGGAGCTCGAACAGTTCATCCACTTCATCCACTTCATCAACACCTTCCACCCCAACCTTAAGTTCACCTGGACCGTCTCTAATACCTCTCTCTCCTTCCTGGACCCCTCTGTCTCCATCTCTGCCAACCACCTAGAAACTGATATCCATTTCAAGTCCCCCGATTCCCACAGCTACCTAGAATATACCTCTTCCCACCCACCTTCCTGCAATTCCCAATTCCTTCGCCTCCGCCACATCTGCTCCTGGGATGAGGCATTCCACTCCCGTACATCTCAGGTGTCCTCTTTTTTTCAAAAGCTGCAACTTCCCCTCCACAGTGATCGAAAATGCTCTCGACCGTGTCTCCCACATTTACCGCAACTCATCCCTCACACCCCCTATCCTCAATAATAACCAAAACAGAACCCCCTCGTCCTCATATACCACCCCCCCACCTCAAAATCCAGCGTGTCATCCACCAACATTTCCACCATCTGCAATCTGACCCCATTACCAAAGACATTATTCCCTCCCCACCCTTATGTGCTGTCTGGAGGGTCCACTTTCTCTCGTTGTGGCCTCCTCTACATCAGGGAAACCAAACGGAGGCTTGGGGACCACTTTGCGGAACACCTATGATCAGTTCGCAACAAACAACTATACTTCCCAGTCGCATTTTCAATTCCCCCCTACTCCTTGGATATCCATCCTGGGCCTCCTGCATTGACACAATGATGCCACCTGAAAGATGCAGGAACAGCATCTCATATTTTGCTTGGGAACCCTGCAGCCCAAGGGTATCAATGTGGACTTCACAAGCTTCAAAATCCCCCCCCTCCCCTGACGATATACCAAAACTAGCCCAGCTAGTCCCCGCCTCCCTAACCATCCCTCCCACCTCAAGCCCCACCCCCATCCCATACCCACTAACCTCATCCCACCCCCCGACCTGTCCATCCTCCCTGGACTGACCTATCCCCTCCCTAATTCCCCACCTACATTCACCTTCACTGGATCTAACCCTGCTTCTTTGACCTGTCTGTTTCCTCTCACCCTACCTTCTCCTTTATCCATCTTCTGTCCTCCTCCCCCTGTTTCCCTATTTATTCCAGAATCCCCTTCCCCTCCCCCATTTCTGAAGAAGGGTCCAGATCCAAAACGTCAAACTTTCCTGCTCCTCTGATGCTGCTTGGCCTGCTATCTTCATCCAGCTTCACACTGTGTTATCTCATTGGCCATTACTCTCTGTTTTCTATCACTCAGCCAATTCCGTATCCATACATCAACTAGCAGGAGGCAGAGGCTCCACAAGTATTTCCATGCTCAGTGACAAGGAAGTGCAAGAAATCAGCTTGTACCATTTGCAACCATCTGTAGCCAAAATATGGACTGGAAACTCAATTTGTTTCCTCCAGAGGCCCCTGGCATCTCAGATTGCAGTCTTCAGGCATTTTATTCACAGCACATGATGCCAAGAATCATCTAAAAGTGCTGAATACTGCAATGGCGATGGGTTCTGACAACATTCCAGCAATAGTGCTGCAGAACTCGCTGAACCCCTTACCAAGATTTTCCTGTACAGCTACAACACTAGCATCTACCCCAACAATGTGCAAAATTACTTGGTTATAATTTGTCCAGAAAAAAATCTTTAAAAAAAAACTCCAATCTGGCCAATTATTGTCCAATTATTAGTCTTCTCGATCATTGGCAAGTGATCCAGCTCCAAGGACACATGTCTTATGTCTACGTCATAATCCCTCAGGAAGTTCTGTGGGTTGTTGCTGATATCTCCAGCCTCCTGCAACAAGAAGTATTTCCCAATGAACTGAATGTCCAAATAACATCATACACCTTCAGAGAGGGGGTCTGCTTGTTGACCTTTTGTTGTTGGTCACTTTTTGAATATGGCAATTGATGTTATGTCAAATGGAACTTTTAAAGGTTAAAGAAACGCTGCAAGTAGACACTGGAGATTATTTTGCTTGGAATTTCACTTTAAGATTTCTGTGTAATTTCCTGCATTGTCTACCACTAGTGGTGGAGAGACTAGAGTTCCATAAATAATGATTAAGGTTTCATTGCTTGAAAATAGATCCCTGGTGAAATATTTCTTTCATAAAAGGCATTTCCTATCACTACTTCCATGAGGCAGTTTCCACAAAAGATTGAAAATACTTCAAAGACATCCCTCTCAATGACTGGGCAAAGCATGTCTGTGCTTTTATCTTTACATTAGAATAAAGCATGTCAAGACAATATGCAAGCAAATAATGTCAAAACATTATTCCACAGGTCCTCTAAAATAGTTGTTATAGACATTTATAAGAAAATTGCATATAATTGTCGCAATAGTGATAAAATATGGGTTATCAATGTTCAAATTCCATTGTCTGATTTTAATACCAGGGATCTCCATGAACTAAAATGGTTTTAAAAAAGAAAAAAAAGTCTACTGATTTGAAAAGGCCTCAATAATCAGCTGACTATACACATTAGCCACCTTTGTAAATCAATGGTGAATAAACGAAATCATCTGAACGGTAATTAGCAGTTTATTTTATCAACATGCTGAATCCAGTTGGATGTGAAAGAACCCTCATCTTTTAATTTGATTTGCACCTGTGTGATAAATTTCCTTTATGGTAATGCTTTTTTTTCCTCCAACACTTACCCATCTTGGGAACAAGGATCTCAGATGTGAGAATATACAAACTAGCTGTAACATTTGCTCTCTTACAATCTAATGAGGTCTTCTCTGAATTGAGGAATTCTGAAACTTAAAACTACTGCATCAACTATCTCATTGGCAACTACTTTTTGTCCTGAAGAAGAAGTCCATCAGGACCTGGGCATTTTTCCGCCCACAGCTCCAACAATTTACAAAATCAAGACAATACAAAACATCTGTTCACTTCATGTGCTGTATTTTCTTTTTTTCTATTATTTATTCTCCTGCATCACTTTCTGTAGGGCCAGTGCTCACTTTGTTAACTCACTTTCTTATAAGTGCACAGAGAAACTCTCACTATCTATTATTATGTTGTTGGCCAGCTTTCCCTAATGCTGTAACCTTCCTTCCTACTTTAATTTTCCCTTCTTATTCATTTTTTTATAAGTTTACATTGTGTCCAACTTTTTGTCCAGCTGCCTATGTTTGAGAAATTTTGTACTTTCTTTGATCTTCTAGTCATCCACAGGTGGTAGGTCTGTACAATATAAAAGTGTTCATATTCTTTGGGATGTATCTGTTTTATATATTCTGAAATAGCCGCTTAAATGTCTGCCACTGCACCTCTATTGAACAATTGTTTACCCAAATTTTCCATATCACTTTATTCACTTCGATTTTCATGCCCTCATTATAGCCTATATTTGAATTTTTTTAAAAGAAATATCTCATTCAGTACTTGTATTACACTTAAGAGTCAATCATAATTTCATCACTTCTACTTCTGGGTGTCGTTGCTAAGAGATCATTAATTGGTTGGCACAATGACTCTGATTTGCCAAGATGTTGCTGCAGAGAGAACAGTGAGGTACTATGGACTCCCAAGCTTCCCAGATAGCATTAGAAAAAAGAATTGTGAACCTTAGACAGATTGGTGTTTGTTGGCCTGCATAGACATGGAGGGTTGAAGGACCTGTTCCTATACTGTGAGACACTATATCTATCTTCTTTGCAGGGACATATCTCTGCATATGATAAAAAGTTGCCTGTAACAAGCATTAGTGTTGTAAATTCAGATGATTATCTTAAGCTGGCCACACTTGCAAGCACTCAGGATTATTCAGCAATTGTTGTGCTGGGACCAACTTCACCTACTGGCGTGGCAGGCCCATGGCAGGTGCCACCTCCCTGGCCCTATGTTCATCCTTGGAACATCTGGATACCAAGGATACCTACGTCAGGCTCCTATGTATTGACTAAAGCTCTGCCTTCAACACTGTAATTCCAAACAAACTCATCTCCAAACTCCAAAACCTAGGCCTTAGCTGCCCCAGCATCTCTCGCATAGCTGAATCCTTGACTGCCTGTCCCCACAGGCTGCCAACAGTAAGACCATGCTACCACACTCCCTCCACCATAATACTCAGTACCAGTACCCTGTAAGGCTGCGTACTCACCGCCGCAGTATACTCCTTATATAGTCATGACTAAATGGCCAGATTTTGCCCCAATTCCAATTACAAGCTTGCTGATGACATCACCATTGTAGCTCAGATCTTAAACAATGATGGGACAGAATATAGGAAGGAGATTAAGTACTTAGCAGCACGGTATAAAGACAGCAATCACTCCATCAACATTAGCAAAATGAAGGAGCTGGTCATTGACTTCAACGAGTGGAGTAGATAGCATGTCACTGTCTGCATCAATGCACCTGAGGTGGCGATGGTCAAGAACATCAAGTTTGTGGGAGAGATGATCTGTCCTGGTCCACCCATGTCGGTGCAACAGCCAAAGAAGCACAGCAATGTCTCTACTTCCTCAAGATGCTGGGGAAATTCAGCATGTCCACAAAGACACTTACCAATTTTTTACAGATGCACCATAGAATGCATCACAGTGTGGTAACAGCAACTGCTCTTCCCAAGACAACAGTTCTGAGGAAGGGTCATGGACCCGAAATGTTAACACTGTTTTCTCCTTCACAGATGCTGCCGGACCTGCTGAGTTCTTTCAGCAAACTTTGTTTTTGTTCCTGATTTGCAGCATCCGCAGTTCTTTTGGTTTTTAGACACTACAGTGTTACGAACACAGCCTAGTCCATCACACAAACCATTGACTCCATCTACACTCCCTGCTGCCTCAGAAAAGCAACCAACACAATCAAAGACCCCCTCCTATCCAGTTTATGCTGCCTCCTGCTCTGGTTATGCTGTCTTCCACCCTCTTCCATTCGGTAGAAGATTTAAACGTTTAAAATGTACGAACAGATTCATGAACAGCTTCTGCCCTGTTGCTGTCTGACTTTAGAATAGGCCACTCAAATGTTAATTTTGGTTTCTTTCTGTGCACCTTCTCTGTCTCTGTCTTAAAGACACTCAGTAATTCGGCTTTCACACCTTCTGTTGCCATGAGTTCCACAGATTGATCAGATTTCTCTGGCTGAAGAAATTCCTCCTCATCTCAGTTCTAACAAGTCATCCCTTCACTCTTGTGCCCTCAGGTCCTAGTCTCTCCTACCATTGGAAATATGTTCTCCATTATCCACTCTATTCAGGTCCCTTTATTATTTAAGTTTCAACCAGATTCTCCATCACTTTCTAAACTCCATCAAATACAGACCCAGAATCTTTATCTACTCCTCAAGTGACAAGCCCTTCATTCCTGTAATCATTCTTGTGAACCTCCTCTGGACCCCTTTCAAGGCCACCACATCCTTTCTTAGATATACGTAAAACTGTTCACAATACTCCAAAAACAGTCTGACCAGAGCCTTATGCAGCCTCAGCAGTACATCTCTGCTCTTGTATTCTAGCCCTCTCGAAATGAAAACCTTCATTGTTTCTGATTAGTGTATTTTAAAAATTTTCTTCAGCTCTTCAAATCATCTCCAAATCTGTTGTTTTGTGGGATCCCGAATCCCTTTTGCTGTCCTTTAGCCAAATTCCTCTCTCCTCAGCTTTGACAGTCAAGTCATCAGTTTTCTCTTTCTGATAACTCCATTTCTTGTCGCCATCAAATTCATCTCCTGAACTACCTTCTTAATCAAATTTCAGAATTTGCTGGTAACGTAGTTTTGCTCAGCATTGATTGTAACTGATTACATTTTTATACATTTTGTTACATGACAATTTTATTTAGAAGAAAGTACTAAATTTGATTTTTTTTCGTTTGCCTTGAGCAGTGACCAAGAGAGATAGCAGAATGTGAGCTGAACAGTTTAAATTTGCTGATAAGCATGCACATTGACTAGTACTGTCAAGACTGAAAATATATTTGGATGCTAACTAGTTCCAAATGCTTAACTCAATTGAGTTACCTTGGAGCCATGGCAATAGAGCTGAAATTTATGATACTCTTCGTAGCCATTATTTATTTTGTTTGTGATGTTGATATTTTTGGTTGAAAGCAAAACTAATCAAACATTTAATTAATTCGATATTTATTTTAAATAAAATCACTTCTTTCATTGCTCAAAGTAAGTAGAGAAGATATGTTATTTTATAAGAAAAGGAATTTTGCACAATGAAAGCAGTGGCATCCTATTATATAATTACGAGGGGGGGGGGCGATTACTTTAAATAGGTACATCCTGAAGTCAGTTAAAGGTAATTGCAGTTGATAATGGAAATTTGTACCAAAGTTGGCAGCTGATTGTAAATCTCCTGCTCCTTCCCTTGAAAAAGGGCCAGATATTGAATGTTGGAACAAACCAGCAGGAAATGACTGCCCTTTCTAATAAAAATAATTGTTGATAAATTGTTTTGTTCATTGGCTCATTCCTAATTAATTTCAAGTGAGATTTGTTGTTTTAAGAATATGATATTTGCACCAGTCAGGTAAAAGAATGGCATACTTAGCATGACTGACAATTTGGTACACAATATTGTTCAGACCATGGCATGTACTGATTCTAAAAAAAGGAACTGTCTTCTGCTTGTCTGCTTATGCTTAATGGATCAATTGGTCAATATGATAATGGCTTGCAATTGGTCACTTAATTTAGGCATTTTCCATTTTATACCGAGTGAATTGACTCTTTCTTAGAAAATACTACCCTGCAATATTTTTGGTATTGTTGACCAGCCTGCTGGGGCTAAGGAAAACATAAGGTTTATTTATCTTAGTGTGACTGCCCTCTTATTATCAGAGATTATTATGTGAGATTTTTTGCCTGAAGCCCACCCCCATCTCTGAATTCCATCTCTATGTTGTAAAAATTAAAGGTACTATGACTTAAAATGGAGTCTGTTGGAGTCCTAATCTTTTTCTTTTTCACTTATATCTTTTATTTCTATTTCCTTCATGGGGATAACCATTGTGACAGTTTTAGAAGTCAACGGGAACATGTCCTCTTCTCCTTTGGAGGGTAGTGGAGTGCTAAGTCCTGTGAGTGGTCTCTTGCCCTCTGCTGCGTAGGAGGGTAATTTGTAGTTGACTCTGACTCCCTAGTCTGGTTGTCATCTGGATTACTGGATGATACAATATGTTTAGTTGGTATGGCGAAGGAGGTTGCTTCTGTTTGGCAATTAGTTCAAGTGTTGCTTCTTATTGTATTAAACTCTGTTTGGATAAGGTAAGAATGTGAATGCGGTGCTTGTTCAAATGTCCATAGTGAGCTTGGTCTCCAATTCAAACTGGTTATGCTGGCTAGAGATGTAACAGGTTTAAGAACATAGAGAACATAGAACAGTACAGCACAGAACAGGCCCTTCAGCCCACAATGTTGTGCCGACCATTGATCCTCATGGATGCACCCTCAAATTTCTGTGACCATATACATGTCCAGCAGTCTCTTAAATGACCCCAATGACCTTGCTTCCACAACTGCTGCTGGCAACGCATTCCATGCTCTCACAACTCTCTGCGTAAAGAACCTGCCTCTGACATCCCCTCTATACTTTCCACCAACCAGCTTAAAACTATGACCCCTCGTGCTAGCCATTTCTGCCCTGGGAAATAGTCTCTGGCTATCGACTCTATCTATGCCTCTCATTATCTTGTATACCTCAATTAGGTCCCCTCTCCTCCTCCTTTTCTCCAATGAAAAGAGACCGAGCTCAGTCAACCTCTCTTCATAAGATAAGCCCTCCAGTCCAGGCAGCATCCTGGTAAACCTCCTCTGAACCCTCTCCAAAGCATCCACATCTTTCCTATAATAGGGCGCCCAGAACTGGACGCAGTATTCCAAGTGCGGTCTAACCAAAGTTTTATAGAGCTGCAACAAGATCTCACGACTCTTAAACTCAATCCCCCTGTTAATGAAAGCCAAAACACCATATGCTTTCTTAACAACCCTGTCCACTTGGGTGGCCATTTTAAGGGATCTATGTATCTGCACACCAAGATCCCTCTGTTCCTCCACGCTGCCAAGAATCCTATCCTTAATCCTGTACTCAGCTTTCAAATTCGACCTTCCAAAATGCATCACCTCGCATTTATCCAGGTTGAACTCCATCTGCCACCTCTCAGCCCATCTCTGCATCCTGTCAATGTCCCGCTGCAGCCTACAACAGCCCTCTACACTGTCAACGACACCTCCGACCTTTGTGTCGTCTGCGAACTTGCTGACCCATCCTTCAATTCCCTCGTCCAAGTCATTAATAAAAATTACAAACAGTAGAGGCCCAAGGACAGAGCCCTGTGGAACCCCACTCACCACTGACTTCCAGGCAGAATATTTTCCTTCTACTACCACACGCTGTCTTCTGTTGGCCAGCCAATTCTGTATCCAAGCAGCTAAGTTCCCCTGTATCCCATTCCTCCTGACCTTCTGAATGAGCCTTCCATGGGGAACCTTATCAAATGCCTTACTGAAGTCCATATACACCACATCCACAGCTCGACCCTCATCAACCTTACTAGTCACATCCTCAAAAAACTCGATAAGGTTTGTAAGGCATGACCTACCCCTCACAAAGCCGTGTTGACTGTATTTGATCAAGCCATGCTCTTCCAGATGGTCATAAATCTTATCCCTCAGAATCCATTCTAACACCTTGCAGACGACAGACGTGAGACTTACCGGTCTATAATTGCCGGGGATTTCCCTATTTCCTTTCTTGAAGAGAGGAATTACATTTGCCTCTCTCCAGTCCTCAGGTACGACTCCAGTGGAGAGCGAGGATGCAAAGATCTTCGCAAGTGGCGAAGCAATTGCATTTCTCGCTTCCCAAAGCAGCCGAGGACAAATCTGATCCGGGCCTGGCGACTTGTCAATCTTAATGTTTGACAAAATTTTCAGTACATCAGCTTCCTCTATCTCTATCCATTCCAGCATGCACACCTGCTCTTCAAAGGTTTCATTCACTACACAGTTCGATTCTTTCGTAAAGACAGAAGCAAAAAACTCATTTAGGGCTTCCCCTACCTCCTCAGGCTCCACACACAAGTTCCCTATGCTATCCCTGATCGGCCCTACTCTTTCTTTGACCATTCTCTTATTCCTCACGTAAGTGTAAAATGCCTTTGTGTTTTCCCGGATTCCTTCTGCCAAGCCTTTCTCGTGCCCCCTCCTGGCTCTCCTCAGACCATTTTTGAGCTCCTTCCTTGCCTGCATGTAATCCTCTCTAGCTGAACTTGACCCTAGCTTCCTCCACCTTATGTAAGCTACCTTCTTCCTTTTCACTAGAAGCTCCACCGCTCTCGTCATCCAAGGTTCCTTTATCTTACCCCTTCTTGCCTGTCTCAGAGGGACATATTTACTCATCACTCCCAACAACTGTTCCTTAAACCATCTCCACATGCCTTGTGATATTTGTTATCCTTCCACATCTGACTCAGGCAATATTCATCCTCTTTCACTCTCATCTTGTACTTTCAGCGCTTGTGTCTGTGGAAAAAGTAAGTGGTCGAGTTCCCAGTTTTCTTACTATTTGGAATTCACATGGTACTGTGTGACGTTAGAGTGGATTTTGAGTTGATGGATATCAAAGAAGTGAAAGTTGGATGTCATTGTTCTTCAACATTGCTTTCGCTGGAGACAGCTCACTGTCAGCTTCATTGTTGGTTTGTGAACATCTTTATGAGCTGATAAATCCATATGATGTTGAGAACTCTTTAACAAGTTCATTGGTGAATTGACATCCATTGAGATTACAAGGTCAAGATTCTATAAAATTCAAATCTCTCTTCCAGCAACATAATCACTGTTTCACAAGCGTGACTCTGCCATTGGTTGATTTGTGTTCTTTAGGAGTTGTAGCATACTATGATCAAGAATGTTGTTACGATCAGCTCCTCTGTAAAGTTCCCCAAGTTGTTACGGTTATGGCAGGATGCCTCAAATCTTTAAATGTCTGGGCGAGGAGAATATAAACTGTCTCTCCTCCTTTATTCACCAAGCTTAATTCACAAAAGAACCCCTCCTTCTAGATATATTTCTCAGAAAACTAAATGAATTCATGTTGTAAAAGGACCCAATGTAACCAGGCTTTCTTGAATTAACAAAAGATTGAGTTTATTAGTTAGCTGTTTTTGAGGAAAAAAATAAAACAGCAAGCATACACACAGATTAGAAATGAGAATTGAAATGGATAAAAGATAAAATCCTTTGCATTCCTTCTAATGGGGAGAAGGTATTTTCTCCTTTGAGTTGAGTATGTGTCCATTCCTTTGGTCTTGTGGAGTGTTTTGTTGCTGTTCTTTGTGTTCCTAATCGGAGGTGCATAATCACACTGTGTGAGCTGATCAAGCTGCTGTGAAGGCTGACGGCAGAGAAGATCAGACCAAGGTGAGTAAAGTCTGAGGAAGGTGAGATTTCTTCCAAAAAGTTGGAAATCACGTTAAATATTGAAAGCACGCTCCAAGAGCAAGCATAGTGAAGATAAGCCGTTTACATAGGCAGCACCTTTGCAGCAGACAGCTCAAGAAACCCATCGATTGTTGCATTCAGTCATGTTAGCCACAACTGATTGCTTATTTACATGTTCAAATAGCTGCTGCAGTATCTCCATGTTGGATTCACACTTGTCTTCTGATGGGTGCTGGAAAACCTGGAAGAGAGTGATATCATGTCAAATTTCTGATTCTTCATTTTTTAGCCATTCGCCACCTGACTCCCTGCCCCCAGATACCATGCACTTCCAGCCTTTGCAGCGAAAACACTGCATGTTTAACTTGTAGAGTTATAGTCCCATAGACCCTTCAGTCCAACTCTTCCTTGCTGACCAACTGTTCTATATAGCTCTAGTCCCATTTTCCAGTATTTGGCCCATATGCCTCTAAACGCTTCATATTCATATACCTATCCAAGCGTCTTTTAAATGTTGCCCCCACCACTTCCCCTGGGATCTCATTTCATACACACACCACCCTCCATGTGAAAAAGTTGCCCCAGAGGTCCCTTTAATATCTTTCCCCTCTCACTTTTAAACCTATGCCTTCTAATTTTGGACTCTCCTATTGTGGGTAAAAGACCTCAGCTATTTACCCTATCCATGCTCCTCATGATTTTATAAACCTCATAAGGTCACCCCTCAGCTTTCAACATCCCTGGGAAAATAGCCCCAGCCTATCCAGCCTCTGCCTATAGCTCAAACTCTTCAACCCTGGCCACATCCTCAGAAATCTTCTCTGAACCGTTTCTAGTTTCACAAGATCCTTCCTATAGCAGGGAAACCAGCATTGCATGCATTCTCTAACCGTGGCCGAACCAATGTCCTGTACAGCCGCTACATGACCTCCCAACTCCTTTATACTCTGTATTGACCAATAAAGGCAAGCATACCAAATACCTTCTTCACTAGCATATCTACTGGTGACTCCACTATACAAGGAGCTATGAATGTTCACTCCAAGCTCTCTTTGTTCAGCAACATGTCCCAGGACCCTACTGCTAAGTGTATAAGTCCTTCCCTGATGTATCTTTCCACTTCACATTTATATAAATTAAACTCCAACTGCCACTCCTCAGACCATCGGCTGAACTGATCGAGATTCCATTGTCCTTTGAGGTAATCTTCTTTGCTACACACTGCACCTACAATTTTAAATGTAATGTTTCCATTACTGTCTCATCTCTAATCACATGGTAAAAATCAAGTCTTGATGTTTAGCACCTTCACATTGCAGACTATTCACCACTGACAAGACTGAGGATGTGTTTCATTTTGGAGGAAATTCTTTGTTTTGTACATTTACTACTGAAGTGGCAGAAAATTAATGAGTGAAATTTCCTGCCTAACAGGAAAATTTGATACCCGTTACACCTGACATTCCCTCCCCCACCCCAACTCCAGAAACAGATTGGCAGGCCTAAGTTGGTGCCATGGGGGTGGCCATGCTGGTAATGTTCCTGCTGTCATTGGTATTTTATCAACTACTTAAGGGCGTTCTCCTGCTGCTGGGTGCATGCTTGGGCCAAATGCCAGACTGGAACTGGCTGGGATGGTTTGTTGGTGGATGGGTTGGGGGTGGGGGGGAGTTGGTTGTGTTTGTGGTGGTATTGGGGATCATTCCTTCTCACAGTTAGTCCTCACAGCCTGAGTAAGTGCAACACACTCACACAACCCCAACAAAATGGCTACACACAGGCCCCAAAATCTTCAGTATGGCCCAGAAACCTGGCCCTAGTTGCCTCTTCATTAGGGATAGCCTGGAGTACCACCACTGTCAATAATGTTAGCGGCTAGCAGCCATTTGACTGTCTGCTCTTCCTCCTAGATGGGAATGGAACTCCTGTCCGAAGCCCATCAATAAGCCAATGTCTTAAGACTGACTCTGGGCTTCCTGGCTGGAGAACGGTGCTGACTTCAACTTTAATCAGGAAGGGAATCAAGGGTTTCGGTGAAAGTGAATAATAAGGGAATATAAAAAAATTTGTAGAATCCCTACAGTGTGGAAGCAGGCCATTTAGTCCATACTGACTCTGAGGAGCCTCGCCTCCCCCATAACCCTACATTTCTCCATGGCTAGTCCTTATAGCCTACACATCCATAGGCCCTATGGGCAATTTAGCACAGCCAATCCACCAACCTGCACGCCATCTTTGGACTGCAGGAGGAAACTGGGGCACCCAGAAGAAATCCATGCAGATACAATGAGAATGTGCAAACTCCACGCAGACAGCCGCCTAAGTCTGGAATCGAACTCAGGTCCTTGGTGCTGTGAAGTAGCAGTGCTAATCACTGAGCCGCTGTGCTGCCTAAAGTGGAGTTGAGAATGATCAGATCAGACACAATTTCATTTAAAAGCAGAGCACACTTGGTGGGCTGAATGGTCTGCTTCTGCTCCTACGTCTTATGGCCTTTTTCCTCCAAAACTAGTTTATGACTCAACCACCAGAACATGCTTGAAATACTCAGCAGGACTGACCTGCTTTGCATGTCCAGCATGTTCTGTTTATAGTTCATGTTTCCTGCATCTGTGATATGCTGCCTTTGTATTTGTGATTGAGTAAGCCTGCTCTTTGTGTTGGTACAGTGTTCCGTAAAGGAAACCAATTATTAATGTGCGTACAGATGTACTGCTGGGTTAAGAGAACTGGGTTTATTAGTATAAGCAAAAGGAACCAGATCCCCCAAATGGTGTCCTGATATTGGATCTAATTAAGCTATGTTGTCTCATGCAATCCCTTTTAAATCCCAACACTAGCCAGCACTTCGACTTTTTCTTTTTTGCCATTCTAGCTCCCTTGAAACAGCTTCCATGTGTGTAGTTCTTTTGCCATAGTAAAACTTCTAAAGGCATTGCACAGGAGTGTAATTAGCCAAAATTTTCTGTTGAGCTATTTCAGTAAATATTGAACCAGTGACCATAAACTTGGTTGAAGAAATAGGTTTTAAGAAAAGTCTTAAAAAAGAGAGAGAGAGGTTTAGGAATTGATTCCAGGGTTGACACTCTCAAAAGCAGAAGGTATGGCCACAAGTGGTGAAACAATATAATTTGGAGATATGCAGCCAGCTCATTCTACAACCTCTATTTGACGAAACAACTCGTCACTGCATCTCCCATTTTTGCCTCTGTGATCATTATCTATTCAAACTTCTGAGAGATATCGCTGAACATTTCTGTGCATCAAAGGCAGTGTACAAGTGCAAGTTGGTGCTATTTTTTCCAAACTTCAACTAAACAATGGATTTCACTGTCTTAAGAGAGATTGTTGATGTTTCCCTCTTCCATCTTATGCAGCTAATACAGGTCAGGGCACTACAGACGTCTGTGAGTTCTTTTGAAAATGTATCCGCTGAATCTGAATCAGCAGAAATCCTTAAGGATCGTTGTCTCCGATGTTTGGCTTACTGCCAACGGCAACCACTTCAATAGCACTCCCCACATAAGTATAAGATTAAAGTGCAATGGCAACCAACCCGTACAAACAGAAGTGACTGACTTGACAGAAAGGCTCAAGAATCTTTCTCAATAATCTGCCCAGTAGACTACTGTTCCTCTCCTAGATATGTCAAGGTCCACAGCTCTCTGTAATTCTACAGCTCTTTTATTAAAAAAAAACTTCAAGATAGCAAACACACGCAATAGTATAACGCTAATTGAATGTGATGAATTTAACTTCTGTGAATGTTAGCTGATGTTTATTTAGGGTTTGGCCAGTGCTGTTGAGGTGACATACCTGCTGCACTAATTACACTATATTTTGTTTTATAGTGATACAGTAGTAGGAAAATGCCCAACTACTTAATACCCAGTGGAGCAGAGCAATTACCAGCTTTGCAGGGCTAGAATAGAAAAGGATATTGAACTTCCAATCCTCATTAGATTCCTCAAGGCCAAGGAATTAGTCTTTTCAACTCATGCTGATTTTAATATCTGAATCTGAATTTAGCAGTTTGGCATCTCTGATCTTTTCAAAATCAGTAGCCCTTGTTAGACTCAGATATTCAGCCTTAACTCCTTCACTCTTAACAGTATTTTGTGATGTGATCTTAAATTGTATCAAGCAAACCCAATTTTCAGTAATTGGTTTCTGCTATGATCAGCAATTTCAGCCATGGACGAGTGGTGGAACAATCAGCCAAAACTGATTTGCTTCTGGTGCATTACTTCATGCATACGACAAATTGACTAAATTACAGGGGAGTTGTCAGTGTATCGCAGTGGTCTCCAAAACTTTTAAACAAGATAACTTGTTGAATTATGTACAACCCAGGGTCTACCCCAAAGAAAGCATGTGAACAAGGAATAAGAGCAGGCCACTCAGCCCTTCAAGCCTGCCCCATCATTCAATAAGAGCATGACGGATCTGATTTCAGCCTCAACTGTACATTCCTGCGTATCCCCAGTAATCTTTTATCCGCTTGGTGTGCAAGACTGTATCTATCTGAAAATATTTACCAGTACTGCATTCACTGCCTTTTTGAAGAAGGGACTTCTAAAGACACACAACCCTCTGAGAGAAAGAAATATGTCTAATCTGGGTGACCCTTTACTTTTAAAATATGACGCTTCGTTCTTGACTCTCCCACAGGAGGAAGCATCCACGTTCACCTGGCCAAGTCCCTTCAGATATCTTGTATGTTTCAATAAAGTCACTTTTGACTCTTCTGAACGCTAAAGAATACAGGCATCGACTCTCCGGCCTTTAATCTTAGTCAGTTTATTCCAGATAGTAGTGTATTAAGATATAAAAGAGTAAACAGTTATCACTAGTGCTACATAAACCTAAAACTAAGCATATATAATTTATTTTGTCCTCTATTTGCTAAGCGTCAGTGTGATGCCTGTGACTGCATATTGTCTGCCAGTGCCTTGAAGTCTGGTTGTAGTTTGAAACTGCTACTTGAATACAGTCTATCAAATGTGTATTTGTGAGATGGATGTGAAACTGCAATTGATTATTTTGTTTTGGATGTTTTGGTTTATTTTTGAGTCTTAAGGTGGAGCCAGAGAGTGACAACACGATACAGCACTTTTCACTGTGTTTTGTAACAAAGTATATGCGACAATAAATAAATCAAATCAATTCAAAAAGGTACATGGGGTGAAGGCAAGCTTTCATATTAAAAGCGCAGGAGAATAAGAGTGGATTCTTTTTTGTCTGTCAGAGAGTCCGCAAAAATCATTATCTCTTGATCTGCCTTTCAGCTCAATATGACTTTGCATGCCTTCTAGAAGCGTGCTGTTGAAAGTGCATGCAACAAGAAAACATGGCTGGGTGATGAGATTAACCATCAAGAGATGTGTGTGCAATGGGGAAACACCACCAGGCATGAGATCAACTGCTAGAGACAACACAATTGACCATAGTTGACCATGATTTACACGTTAGAGACCATGGGAAGGTTTTATGAGGAAAGGGTGAGGGACTTGAGGCTGTTTTCGTTAGATGGAAGAAGGTTGAGAGGTGACTTAATAGAGATGTACAAGATGATCAGAGGATTAGATAGGGTGGCCAGTGAGAGGCTTTTTCTTTGGATGGTGATGGCTAGCACGAGGGAACATAGGTTTAAATTGAGGGGTGATAGATATAGGACAGATATCAGAGATAGATTCTTCACTCAGAGAGTAGTAAGGATGTGGAATGCCCTGCCTGCAACAGTAGTAGACTCGACAACTTTAAGGGCATTTAAATAGTAGTTGGATAAACATATGGATGATAATGGAATAGTGTAGGTTAGATGGGCTTCAGATTGGTTTCACATGTCAGCGCAACATCGAGGGCCGAAGGGCCTGTACTGCGCTGTAATGTTCTATGTTCTATGGGTGTCATGTCATTGGACGAGTAATTCAGAATCCCAGGTTAATGTTCTGGGGATATAGGCACACATCCCACAATGGCAGATGGTGAAATCTGAATTAAATGAACATCTGGGATTAAAAGCCAGTCTGTTGGTAGTCAACGATTGTGATTGTCTTAAAAATGCATCTGTTTCACTAATTTCTTTTAGGAAAAGAAGTCTGCCATTGTTACCTGGTCTGGATCCAAAATCAATAGCTATATGGTTGACTATTATTTGCCATCTGGGCAATTAGGGATTGTCCATATACTGCAAATCAATTAAAAATAAATGCATTTTAACATGGTTTTCTGTGGGAAAATCACTTTGTTTGTGTTGGTTCAAAAAAGACAGTTTCAAAGAAAGCAAATTCCTGTTTTATCCAAATAGCAGCGAAGGAAGTGTAGGTTTAGCTTAATCTGACTGTACCAAATATAAAGGACAATAGTTTGCTTACAGTACAAGAGTGAGACTAATGACATTCCCTCACTTAACACTCATAGCAAGATACAGCACAGAAACAGACCTTTTGGTCCAACTCATCCATGCTGACCAGATATAAATTTGGTCTTATTTGCCAGCATTTGACCCATATCCCTCTGAATCCTTCCTATTCATATACCCATCCAGATGCTTTTTAAATATTGTAACTTGTACACAGAAGTTACAGCAATTTCAAGTAAGAGACAAAGATGAGATTAAAGATACAAATTTGTGAATTTCTGCCTGAAAAATGCACCACATCACTGTTTACGAAAATGTCAACTCATTATCTCCCTCCAGCAAATTTATGCATGATTGTTGTTAATTATTGCCAAACAAGGTGACTTTGTAAAATTACCTATTACATGTGTGGCTTCTTGAGCAGACTAGATTGATTCCAGGAATGAGCAGTTTGGATAGATTGGACATGATGGGCATGTTTCCACTGGTGTTTAGAAAAGTGACCTGATTGAAGTGTATGAGATCTTGAATGATCTTGATAATGTAAATGTGAAAATGATGTTTCCTATTGTACATAGTCCAGAACTAGGGACTATTTTAAAATTAAGGGCCACCAATTCAGAACAGAGATAAGACGACATCTTCCCTCTCTGACGGTTGTGTGACTTTGAAACTGTTTGCCTCAGAAAACAATGAGACAGAGTCATTGAATATTTTTAAGGTGAACGTGGATAGGTTCTTTAGGCAAGGCAGTCAAGGGTTATTAGGAATTAATAAGTGTGAATTTGAAACACAATGGATCAACCCCACATTTATTGATTTGATTTATTATTGTCACATGTACCTTGGTACAGTGTAAAGTATTGTTTCTTGAGCAGTACAATATTGAATGGCGAAGCAGGTTCAAGGGATCTAATGATCTATGTCTGCTCCAATTTCATATGCTTGTACCTTATCTCTCTGAATTTTCATTTGCATTTTTAAAAGATAAAATTCAATTAAAACCTTTTGCCTTTTTTATCTCCCTCTTTTAATCCAGTCTATATTTCTTTCCTTTTTCGGCATTAAGTTAATTTAGTTGATTAAAGAAACACACAATTGATAATTCTGTGCCCTTTCTGCTCAAGTCTCATAGGTCTTGTTTCTCCCATTGCAATGTTATCAATTCGTACTTTTCAGCAAGTTTCATTATGATTAAATGTAGAAAGACAATTCTTACGATTTGTTGCTCTGCACCAAGTTGTGGCTTAGAATATTATCTCTCAAGCCATTTGATCTTAAGATTTACAAACTGTCGAAAACTGGACAATTTGATACTTTTAGACGGAGCAGAGACTACAGTGGGGCATGGTGGCTCAGTTGTTAGCACTGCTGTCTCATAGCGCCAGGAACCTGGGTTCAATTCCAGCCTTGAGCAACTGTCTGTGTGGAGTTTGCACACACTCCCATGTGTGCATGGGTTTCCTGCACATGTTCTGGCTTCTTCTCACAGTCTAAAGATTTGCAGGTCAGTTGGATTGGCCATGATAAATTTCCCATTGTGCCCAGGGATGTGTAGGCTAGGTGGATTAGCCATGGGAATTACAGGGATAGGGTAGGGTGCAAGTCTGGGCCGGATGCTCTTTGGAGATTTGGCATGGACTTGTCGGGCTGAATGGAATGTTCCCACACTCTGGGGATTCTGTAATTTAAGAAAGCTGCCGCTTTGAGCAGAACTTACAACAGGCTTAAATGTTACCTGGGAGCTAGATATTGACCATGTGACCCTTAAGTCTGCTCCACCACTCACTAAGTCATGCCTGAATAGTTTATGCTTTGAGTTCTACACTCTTGTCTACCCAGTGAGTTTTGATCCCTTTTGAATCCTTCTTGGGTTCATCTGGAGTTGCATCATTTATTTGGATAACTTTTAATTGCTGATATATAATATAACTGCTTTCCACTTATTGATATTGGCATTGTTCGTTGAGGTAGAAAGTCTGCCTCTGATTTGGGAGGTTCACTTTATACTACATTGAAAGGCATGAGTAATTTAGACTGAAACGTCAGCTGAGGGAGTGCTGCACAATTTGATGGCTCCTTTAAGGTGAATCATTAAATAGAGGCTTGTTGTGTCTCACTAGGATAGCATACTGAAAATCAATCCCCACTATTCTTGGATTCATTAAAAGTTAATGATTTTGAGAATTATGCAAAATTCTCCAAATAACCTATCTCATAGATCCATGATGACAGAAAGCGTAGCCCAGGTTTCTGTACTTAATGTAAAGTTATTACAGATAAATAGATTCTAATGACAGTTAAACAGGTATGAACTATTAATTCTGCATGTCAAAACTGTAAACCCATTATAAACTCCACACCTAAGCAGATAGACAAAATCAGACAAATATGAATCTTATGGATGTAGAGAAAGATAGTGCATTGACCCCTGTTCTCAGGGTTTCTGAGATGATTCTTATGCTAATCAGACTTTTGCTTTTCAATCTGTACTTAGATACCGTTGTACCTAAGATGGAGCTGTAATTGAGTGACCGTAAGCTTTTCACTGTATTCATTTGAGTACATGTGACAATAAAGCTAATTCTAATTCTAATTCAGTTTAGTCTTCCTTCTCCAGATACTTTCATCTGTGTTTGCAGGAGGCAGTAGGTGACTGGTTCCCACTTATAAAAATCTTTGACTTATCATTTAAAAGTCATGGCTTTCTGCAACTGGAAAGAGGAAATAAACTGGCTATTTTCAGGCTTGTGATACCTTTTACTGCACAGCAAGAAACAGCTCCTCCTCCTCCAGAGGTCCGTTGTTTTTTGCCAAAATATCCACACTTCCTCCCCAATGCTGTTCAGCTACCTTAAGAGCTAATCATATAGTTGCTAGCAGGTGGAAGGTCTCTGTCATCAATGTCTCATCACTGTCCACAGACCAATCAGCTACTTGTCACTATCCAAAACTCCGTTGCCCTTTATTTTGCTGTTGTTAATATAATATATATTTTGCTAGGTCTTTACAGGCTCCATTTGCCCTCTTAGGTAAAATACACTACAATGCTACTTGGGGGACATTCACAAATTTTCTTAGGCAGCACCATTCTGAACAAATGATCTGGCCATTAAATTAATTCCGTTTGTGGGCTGTGCACCATTTGGTTGGAGTGTTTGTTTCCCTGTGTCACAATAATGACAAGCTTCACAGCAAAAGCTCTTGATAACCACAATAGCCTCTTGGATAATCAGATATAGTGGAAGCCAGAATATAATTTTTTTTAAACCATATTTATGTCTTGTGTCTCAAGCTATAGGGTATATCATACATTCCCTGAAATCCATTTTGTGATTTTTAGCTTTTTTATGCTTATGTTTGATTTGATTTGATTTGATTTATTATTGTCCTATGTACCCAGGTAAAGTGAAAATTTTTGTTTTGCATGCAGTACAGGCAGAGCATACCATACAAAGCTCATAGGGTAATAGAATAGAGCAAGGATACCTAGTTACAGTTGCAAAGAAGGTGCACAAAATGGAAGATCGGCATTAGATTTGAAATTTGAGATGCCCATTCAGCAGTCTAATAACAATGGGGAAGAAGCTGTTCTATGCAACGTGGACTTATTTTCCAACTGTTAACTCCATTTTCTTGTTTTTAATTGTTTTATTTAATCCCATATCCTCTCCTTCTGACAATCTTTTGGTGAACGATGTTACTTCAAATTATTATGATTAACCAAAAATTCCCTAATATTTTTAATATTCCCAGATATTTCATCCTTCACAAATTGCCGAAACTGAAGTTCCTAGATGCAAAAAAAGTTACAAAAAAGGAATGTGCAGAAGCAGCAACCAGAGGTGCCTTCATGAAAGTGGTGAAACCCAAAGATGATCTGGTAAGACAGCAGTTAACGACATAGTCATGCAATCTTTGTGTTGCTGAAATAGTCATGAATCCTCAAAGTACATTAAAGGCAGGAAAGAAAATGACTTTTATATCACTTCCTTAACATTATTTATACTTTGTTAATCTGGAAGTTTTTTTTATTGCAAACAATATGTATACAAAACTATATGTGTGCAACTATTTGGCCTCTTAACTAAATTTTTCTTGTTTGGCCCATATAGATTTAAACCCTAGTTAACCTTTTTAAAAAAACAAGTCTCTAGTTCCAATACATCCATCGATCATTTTCACTTTATTGCAACTTGTTTACATTTTGTTCTCTTTTCAAAGTGTTGACAATTTACACCTTGTGATCATTGATATAAAAAAAAGCTGAAAGCCTTAATCACATATGGGAGTTTCTAATGACCAGATTTTGACCTCATTTCATTTACGTCAGCATAGATCAAAGTGGACTGGGCTGTCCAATTCTAGTAGTGTTGCAGGGTGTGACAGCATTTCACATCAAGATGACAGCTCAAGTGTAGGACAGTCAATTGCTCAATTATATCCAGGGCCTGTAATTATTCCTCTCTGTTTTTGCAAAGCCTGCATTTGTCATTCCATTGACATAATTTACCTTATGACCACCTCTCTAAGATTTTGGTTGCAACCACGGCTAAAGAGATATGGAGGCAGTTTCTTTCTGTTTTGAAATTGATGAGGTCTGATATAGCATCGACAATAACCTCTGCAGGGCATGTATAAGACTGTCTTTAATTGCCTTCATCATCCCAATTGTCTGCTGACCAAAAGTGCAGGTCACCAATTACTGCAGCTGTGGCCAAACCTGCAGATAATTGGGTTTTTGTTGCAGAGCTGATGGCATAATTGGATATTTTTGTTATTTATTTTCAAGCTTTGAAGTTTTTCCTTCTGATAGACATTATGGCATTTACGAAGTGAATGAATGTTTACGTGTCAATTCATGTTTTTTTTGTATATAACATTTGAAATCAAAGTAGTTGATAACAATCCTGTGTCATTATTCAACACCTAGCCTATGAACCAGAACTTGCATGAACAGACTGAAAATCATGTTCATTTTAAGTCCAGCTATGTCGGAACTCAATGAAAACATGGCAACATAACCACACACACAAACAGAAATTGCTGGAAAAGCTCAGCAGGCTTGGCTGCATCAATGGAGAGAAATCAGAATTATTGTTTCGGGTACAGTGATCTTTCCTCACAACTGCAGCATAACCATGCATCAGGTTCCAAGCAATCCTAGAAAATAGCTATGTAAGTCCCTTCAGAAAGTCATCTTACAATGCTTTACCATAGCATGATGTGGTAGATAATTAGTGCCAAGGAAGATTGTAAAATTATTTCGTTGTTCTTTACAAATTGACAGCTTTTGTTTCCTATTTGGGATAAACAACCGGGGGTATAGATGTATGGTAAGGGGCAGGTGATTTGAAGTGTATGTGTGGGAACCATTTTCACTCAGAGTGGTGAGAAACTGGAATTCACTCCCTATTAGGTGGTCGAGGCAGAAACGACCAAAGCATTTAAGAATTGTTTAAATGTGCACTTAATGTCAAGGCTACAAGACTATGCGTCAAATGCTGAGAAGTGGAATTACAATAGTTATATAGTTGTTTATGACCAACACAGACCTTAAGAGCTGAAGGCTCTTTTACTGTGCAGTAGACCTCTGTGGCTGTATGACTCATTCTCATTTACATGCCCAAACCGATACGCAGGCTTTGAATTGGAAAAAAGAGGCATGGAACAAGAGCTGGTTTTTGGAAATACTCTATGTCCTGTTTTACCTCACATTCCAGATTTCAGAATCAACATGTACCCTAACAACTCTTTACACACTTCCATATTTGCACTCAAAATATATCTAAAGTGTGACAGGGGTTATGAATGTCTGAATGCATGTTTTGTCCTGGCAGGCAGACAAAATAATGGAATTCATGTTGGCTACATTTTGCATTCCCCAATGGTATGACCATAATTTTAGTAAATCCCTTCTATCCAAGAATGTATAATACACACCAGACGGTGTAACTTGCTTCCTAGAAGCCGAAGCATTCGTGTGTTGTCAATTTTGTAAGAATAGTGCAATAGAACATTTGCTCCTTAGAAGCCAAAGGTAAGGCTGTAATAGGCCTTTTGAGATTAAACATGTAATGATCAAAACATTTATCTCAGAACCATTAGAATGGGAAAGATCACAAAGACTCTGTTGGGTATTGCATTGGAACTGGTTTGATACTAGCATTGAGTAATATGACTGAAGGAGCTTTAGACGTTGCCTCAGTTTCCGTCCATTTATTTCTCATCATCTGTTTCGGCCCCTCTGTTTCTGTGGCACTGTGCAATTTGACCAGATGCAAGTACTGCATTGTTGAGTAATATACAAGAATATGCTGATAATAAATGGAAATGATTAATACTAATGTTGAAGATTGTGTTGTTCAGGAATTTGAGAGCAAATCCTGCGATGAAGTTGTGATAGAATCATGAGTCAATGTTTGCCAAAAGGCCGAAGGTTCCACTGCAGTGATGACAAACAGGTACTGATTCAGAGAGCGAGCCCCCTAGGTAGAGTTTTACTGATGGTGGCTGTAGTGATTGTAATGAGGTCAGCCAGGATGCCTCATAGAATCTGAATTCCCTGACTGGGGTTGTTAACCTGGTCCAATCGGGGAGCGCTGGCTGACAGACTCAAACTGGAATGTCAGAGATATTGTTCACACTGAGAGCTGGACCAGTGTCACATACTGTGCACATGTAAATAAAGGGTGACGTGGTGATGGGATACTGGTCTCAGCGGAGTTATTTCAATGGTCGGCTAACAGGTTTGTAACAGGACAGCTATTCAGTGTAACATGGCATTTAGACTGTCAGAGTTGCCAACCTATTCACAGCCCAATCAAAGGCACACTTGAAGGGCAAGTAAGCATCCACAGAATCATAGAATTTTACAGAAAGAAGCCATTCAACCCATCATGTCTGCCAGTTCCCAAAAGAGCTACCCCAGCGAGTCCCATTCTCCAGCCCTATCTCCGTAACCCTCTAAATTTGTCACTTTCAAATATATATCCAGCTCTCTTTTGAAACCTCGTATGAAATCTGCCTCCACCACTCTCCCAGGCAGCCCATTCCAAATCGTAACAACTGAGTAAAGAAGTTTCTGCTCATTTTCTTTAATGTTTAAAGACCAGGCAGGCCCAGTGATGAGTGGGATGAACCAGCAATGGTGGAGCTGCAAAGGAAACCGTTGTCACTGAGCCACACAGTGGCCTTAAAGGAATGTTCCTCAGGACCTTGCTCAGATGCCATTGTGATTTACCTGAAGTGTCCCAGTATGGCTGTGAATGTTTCCTGATGCTATAGACTACCACTGGAATCCAAAAGTGGCTCTTAAGTTACCATGAGTTGGTTGATCTCTTGTTTTTCCTCTGTGTGGACACATGCCATGGTGGTCTTTTGGCTTGACTCCAGTAAGGTGATGAAATCCAGTCCATAGAAACATGGAATTAATGCACCGTAAGGGAAGGTTATTTGGGTCATTACATCTGCACTAGGACTCTGCAAGGTCAGCTCACCAAGTCTCATTCCCGCATATTTCCACTATTGCCCTGCATGTCTTTCCTCTTTGGGTGATTTTGCAGTTCTAGTACAAGCCCCTGCAGAACCATTCTGTCAACCTTCTTCCAGTCTGAAAAATAAATGTTTGCGCTAAGTTATTTTCTGCCATTCAGCCAACTTTGTATCCATTGCTGTTACTGTCCCTTTCACACTAAAGGTTTTAACTTTTCTCGAAGTGGCAATTCATCAAATTTGAACTTTGCATACACTACGCATTATCCTCATCAGCCATCTCTGTCACCTCATCAAAGAACTCCATCAAATTATTTTAAGTATTATTTAACTACTCTGTATTAGCTTTCTTTTATAATACTATATTTGTGGAAGTGACTATAAGTTTTGTCCTAGATTAGCACTTCTAAAACATTTCATAATACTCTGTTGAACTGACTAGACTGCAGTTTCTGGATTTATATTTACACTCCTCATGACCAAGGTTGTAAAATTTGCATTTCTCCAGTCCTGGACCACTACCTAAGTCTACACGGGGTACTGTAAAATTATGGCCTGTATCGGTGCATTTCCTCCCCTTATTCCTTCAGCAGTCTCGGATATATCCAATTTCACCCTTTAGGTACAGCCAACCTTTTGATTGCTTCCTCAGTATCAATCTTCAGCCTATTCCATATTTCAACCCCTTTTTCACTATGACTTCAGCTACACCATCTTTGATAAAGATAGATGTAAAGTGGTCATTTAGTACCTCATTTATACCTCCATACTTAATCCCTTTTTTGTTCCCAATTGACCCCATTCCTCTCTCACCTTTTACTATATCAGAAAATTTTCAGAATTCCTTCCATGACTGCTACATCTTTGTCATTGTTCAACTTATTTATTTTTCTACTTCCCTCCTGGACATTAATTATTCAGCCCACTTCCTCCGTATTTTCAATCTGATGTCCATAATATAAACCATTGTATGTGTCATTCTACTCTATTTCTTTATTCATCTAGGAAACGAGGCCTCTGGTTACACCGACTTTCACCTTTGTGGGAATATACCCCAATTGTACTCAAACCACCTTCTCTTGAGAGCTAATCCATTTTTCTGTCAGAATGTTGCATGCCTGTCTTTAATTCCAACATACCAAGGAAAGATCCATTCTCATAGGTCTGAAATTAAGCCTCCTCCAAGTAAGTATTTTTACTTTAGATTGCTTCTTGTCCTTTTATGATAAGACCATAAGATTTTGGAAAGGAATTAGGCCATCCAACCATTCAATAATGGCTGTTATGTTTCTCAAACCTAGTTTCCTGCCTTCTCCCCATAACCCTTGATCCCCTTACTAATCAAGAACATCTGTCTCTGTCTCTGTTCACACTAATCAAGAACCTAAGTATCTCTGTCTTAAATAGATTCAATGAGGTAGCCTTACAGCCGTCTGTGACAATGAATTCCATAGATGAAATAGTCTCTGGCTGAAGGAGTTCCCCTTCATCTCAGTTTTAAAGGGTCATCCCTTCACATTGAGGCTGTGCCTTTGTGTCCTGGCCATTCTGACTCGTGGAAACATCCTCTCTGTGTCCACTCTGTCCAGACCTGTCTGTATTCTGTCAGTTTCAATCAGATTCTCCCTTAGCCTTTGAAACTCCTTTCAGTACAGACCTATAGTCCTGTACCACACCTCATTTGAGTCTTAGAATCATACAGCACAGACACAGACCCTTCGGTCCAACTGGACCATGCCAACCAGGTTCCCCAAACTAAAGTAGTCCCATTTGCCTGCATTTGGCCCATATCCCTCTAACCTTTCCTATTCATGTACCTGTCTGAATGTCTTTTTAAATTCTGTAACTGTTCCTGCATCTGCGACTTCCTCTGGCAGGTTATACAAACCACCCTCTGTATGAAATGGTTTCCCCTCGAGTCCCTTTTAAATCTTTCTCCTGTCACCTTGAAATTATGCCATCTAGTTTTGAACTCCCTAACCCTAGGGAAAAAGCCTTGGCCATTCACTTGATCAATGTCCTTCGGGGTCTCCTCTTCCCGCACCGCATCCCAAAGCCAGTCCAGCCTGTCTCTGCCTCCCTGGCCTGTTCTTCCTCTCGCCCATCTCTTCCTCCCGCCCCGGGCCGCGCCTCCACCTCCTGCCTGCTGGCCTCGTCCCGCCTCCTTGGCCTGTCCTTCTTCCCTGGACTGGCCTGTCCCCTCCCTGCCTCCCCGCCTGTGCTCTCCTCTCCGCCTGTCTTCTTTTCTCTCCGTCTTCGGTCCGCCTCCCCCTCTCTCCCTATTTGTTCCGGAGCCCTCGCCCCATCCCCCTCTCTGGTGGGGGGTCTGGGCCCGGGGCGTCGGCTTTTGTGCTCCTGGGATGCTGCTGGGCCTGCTGTGTTCATCCAGCCTCACATTTTATTATCTTCGACTATCTTCAATGTTGGATTACGTGTCCATGTTTCTGGAAGAACTCTCAGAAACATGTAGAGTAGCACAAGAGCATTTGAAAGTAATAATGATAGAATGGGCAGCTAACCATTCTATAAATGTGATGTTTTCAAGGAGGAGATGATGTATTCGTATTGTTGGCCTTGCAAGGGGAACCTCAATTTATTGGTCGATACAAAGCAGTTAGGAGGGTTAATAAAGTGACTGACCTGATAAATACTTCTGTTTGTAGAAAGGAGAATTAGTGTTGTCACATAAATATGTTGAAAACGTATCGTTGCAGAAATGAGGATAAGAAGGAACATTTGTGGCTGGTAATGAGAGTAGTGGAAGATCACAGAGATGACAAGAGTGAGGTAAAAGGAGAGATAGTCAGTTTTCAACACAAAGTAAAACAAAGTGGAGGAGTTAGTACTGCTAAACAGCGTCATTGTTCAGGCGAGGAAGAAACAAGTTCAGGTAGAAACAGAAATTCAAGACATATTGGAAAATCACTTGATTAAACCTAGTCAAAGCAACTAGCGTACTCACCTATAGTATTAGAATCTACCTGGATGGATCACCTCGATTCTGTTAGATCATAGAAAAGTAAATGTGGGCATGAAAACAGTTTCACGATTAGAAGACTGCATCACTAGGATTGGCATTGCCTCATTCCTTTCTAAGATTGACCTAGTGAACAGGTACTGTCAGAACCATTAACATCAAGGACTAAAGAAATATCTGCTTCTGACACAACAACGGGTATACCAATCTTGAGTAATGCCATTTGGGTTAGAAAGTACCCCAGCTACATTCCAAAGACTTATGAATCAAGTAGAAGCTGAAATATGTAACTGAGTAGTTTATTTAAATGATGTCATAATATATAGTAACACATGGGAAGAACATATGAGACAAGTAAAGTAGTGACTAGAAAGGTTGATGAGGGTCGAGCTGTGGATGTGGTGTATATGGACTTCAGTAAGGCATTTGATAAGGTTCCCCATGGTAGGCTCATTCAGAAGGTCAGGAGGAATGGGATACAGGGGAACTTAGCTGCTTGGATACAGAATTGGCTGGCCAACAGAAGACAGCGAGTGGTAGTAGAAGGAAAATATTCTGCCTGGAAGTCAGTGGTGAGTGGAGTTCCACAGGGCTCTGTCCTTGGGCCTCTACTGTTTGTAATTTTTATTAATGACTTGGACGAGGGAATTGAAGGATGGGTCAGCAAGTTCGCAGACGACACAAAGGTCGGAGGTGTCGTTGACAGTGTAGAGGGCTGTTGTAGGCTGCAGCGGGACATTGACAGGATGCAGAGATGGGCTGAGAGGTGGCAGATGGAGTTCAACCTGGATAAATGCGAGGTGATGCATTTTGGAAGGTCGAATTTGAAAGCTGAGTACAGGATTAAGGATAGGATTCTTGGCAGCGTGGAGGAACAGAGGGATCTTGGTGTGCAGATACATAGATCCCTTAAAATGGCCACCCAAGTGGACAGGGTTGTTAAGAAAGCATATGGTGTTTTGGCTTTCATTAACAGGGGGATTGAGTTTAAGAGTCGTGAGATCTTGTTGCAGCTCTATAAAACTTTGGTTAGACCGCACTTGGAATACTGCGTCTAGTTCTGGGCGCCCAATTATAGGAAAGATGTGGATGCTTTGGAGAGGGTTCAGAGGAGGGTTACCAGGATGCTGCCTGGACTGGAGGGCTTATCTTATGAAGAGAGGTTGACTGAGCTCGGTCTCTTTTCATTGGAGAAAAGGAGGAGGAGAGGGGACCTAATTGAGGTATACAAGATAATGAGAGGCATAGATAGAGTTGATAGCCAGAGACTATTTCCCAGGGCAGAAATGGCTAGCACGAGGGGTCATAGTTTTAAGCTGGTTGGTGGAAAGTATAGAGGGGATGTCAGAGGCAGGTTCTTTACGCAGAGAGTTGTGAGAGCATGGAATGCGTTGCCAGCAGCAGTTGTGGAAGCAAGGTCATTGGGGTCATTTAAGAGACTGCTGTACATGTATATGGTCACAGAAATTTGAGGGTGCATACATGAGGATCAATGGTCGGCACAACATTGTGGGCTGAAGGGCCTGTTCTGTGCTGTACTGTTCTATGTTCTATGTTCTATGATTTTAAAAATCCTAGAAGATCACCCCTCAACATCCTAAAGCTCCAGTGGAAAAAGTCTCAGCCTATCCAGCCTCTCCTTATAACTGAAACCCTCCAGATCCTGTAACATTCTTATAAATCTGCACCGTTTCCAATTTAATTCTATCCTTCCTATAAGCAGGTTGGCCAGAACTGTATGCAGTAATCCAAAAGGGACTTCACTAATATCTTGTACAGCCACAACATGATGTCCCAACTCCTAAAATCAATGCTGTGACCAATGAAGGCAAGTGTGCCAATCGCCTTCTTCACCACCCTGTCTATCTGTGGCACCACTTTCAATAGACTATATACTAGCACCACCAGGTCTCTCTGTTCAACAACACTCCCAAGGGCCCTCTCATTAACTGTGTAAGTCTTGCCCTTGTTTGTCATACTGAAATGCATATGTTACGTTTATCTAAATTATACTCCATGTGCCTCCTCAACTCTTCGGCCCAGTTGATCAAAATCCCTGACAAGCCCTTTGGCCCTGGAATCACACTTGTAAACATCCTCTGGCTCCCTCCAATGCCAGCACATCCCTTCTCTTGATGTGGGACGCAAAACTGCTCACGATATTCCAAATGCAGTCTGACCAGAGCCTTATGCAAACTCAAGAGTGCGTCTTTGCTCTTGTGTTCTAGCCCTCTTGAAATGAATGCTGATATTGAATTAGACTTCCTAAACACCAACTGAACTTGCATCTTAATCTTTAAGAAAGTCCGGCACTAGGACTCTCAAGTCAGAGTCATACAACGTGGAAAAAGACCCTTTGGTTCAACCAATCCGTGAGAACCATAATCCCAATCTAAATTAGTCCCACCTGCCTGTACTCGGCCCATATCCCTCCAAACCTTTCCTGGTAATGAACTTATCCAAATGTTTTTCAAACATTGTAACTGTACCTGCATTCACCACTTTCTCCGACAGTTCTTTCTAAGCAAGAACCACTCTGTGTAAAAAGGTTGCCCTTCAGTCCTTTTCAAATGTTTCTCCTGTCACCTTAAAAATATGCCTCCTAGTTTTGAACTCCCCAACCCTTGTCGTTCACCTTAACTGTGCCCTTCCTGATTTTATAACTCGCAGTAAGATTACCCCTCAACTTCCAAGTGCTCCAGTGAAAAAAGTCCCAACCTTTCCAGTCCATTTTTATACCTCAAACCCTCCATTCTCAGCAACATCCTGGTAAGTCTTTTCTGAGCTCCTCTAGATTAAGAATGTCCTTCCTATAACTGGGCAACCAGAGCGGCACATACTACTTGTCCAAATTCCTATGCTTAAAGGTCAGAGCCACAGCATCCCTTTGTACTTCAGATTTCTGAAGCCTCTTGCCAGTTTAGAAAATAGTCTGTGCTCTGCTCTTCCTACTCAAGTGCATAACCTCAGACGTTCCCACAGTGCAGCCCAGATGAAGTATCCCAAACTTGGACACCAGGCAGGCAACACAGCCTTTGGGACACTTGATCCTGGTCACAAAGAACAGTGTCGGGGAATAGACTAAACTATCCCTGAATAGAATGATATTTTTCTTCTCTTCCCCCCTCTTTAATGGCTCCCTGTATGACAATACTGTGGTCAGTTTGCTCATTAACTTTGCAACTTGGTGTAATACATTCTTCTAAAGACTCAACTTGGGCACGTCTACCTTCTCGAATTTAATAGTATTGCAGATACCTCCGGGAACTACAATAACTTTTATCATAGAATAGAATCATAGAATCCCTACAGTATGGAAACAGGCCATTTGGCCCGACAAGTCCACACCGCCCCTCCGTGGAGCACCCCACCCAGACCCATTCCCCTATGTTTCCCATGTCTAACCCAACATAAACATCCCTGGGCATTATGGGCAATTTACTTTGGCACTATGGCCAAACCATCTACCCTGCATATCTTTGGACTGTGGGAGGAAACCAGAGTACCCAGAGGAAACCCACAGAGACTCGGGGAGAATTTACAAACTCGACACAGACAGCCACCCGATGCTGGAATCGAACTTGAGTCCCTGGCGCTGTAAGGCAGCAGTGCTAACTACTGAGTCACCGTGCCACCTCCAGGTGAATGGCGGCCATGTTGGATCCAAAATAAATAACTAGTGTGCTCTTAGGCATGGGTGGGGATCAAGCCTATGGCCTTTGGTTTACGAGACCAACGCCTTTTCTACTTTGCCACCGCGCCCAATATTGATGTTACAATTTTTTTAAAAATTGCGTAAGATGATGTACAGGTAGAAAAACAAAATAGATGGAAAGTAAAATTAACAAAGTGTGGGAACTGAGAAAATTGTAAAATAGGTGAAACTCTACAGGATCTACTTTGAATGGTAGAACTAATTGCAATACATTTATTGCCTGGCTAACACATTGCATTAGGGCCACGCATAACCTGTCGATGATTTCATGTAAGAATAGAAAAATAGTTCAAAAAATTATAGCTTATGGAACAAGTCAACAGAACCTTTCAAAGCTTATATGAAGGATGTGGACCGTCCTGAGTTGTACCGTGACATTTTACGGTGTTGTAACTTGTATGAGCGTGTAATGGGATGGATGTACTTATGATTGGAATCATAGCCTTTGTCTCCAAGTAGTTCGTTCCTTAAAAAAATCTATAGGTAGGCTGAATATATAGTACAAATATGAACTAATCAACTTTGTTTGCCACAGCCATTAATATCGTGACAAATATTTCACTGCCTTATGTTTTATCATAGATAAGGAAAAGATATGGGATGGGGTTCTCCACTTCCTCCTCTTGACTGAAAATAAAGGAATAGAGTGTTTTTTAATCCTTTGACTGCTGTAATTGAGAAAAGCAGACAAATGATCAAATTATACCATAAGTTTTAAGAAAGAAATATAATTATGATTGTGATTCAACACCCAATTGAATTTGCAGTCACATTTATTCACACATACAATTACATAGGAAAAGGCTGTGATTGCAAATACTTAGGTCTTAATCAAAAAATTCACAGTCATAGTTGCTTCTTACAAGATGAAGTTGTGAAATATTGCAGGACTATGATTCCATTTTGGTCCACTGAAGGGTCTGGAGGTTCTGGAAGATTAATTCTCAGTAGCTTTTGGTTGTACAAATCGGTTTCTCTTTTTGCAATTCAGTCAAGATGTTACTGAATTCTATCAGGCAAAAAATGGTTTCCACAAAGAGATAGGTAACTGCCAATCGAAATCCCCTGCATGCTGCTAGTTCTTAGGTAGATTCCTGTTCTTCACTGGTCAGGATATTTTGACTGTCCCCACTTCAAAGTTGTGTCTGTTAAAAGTCCTTATCTATAAATCTACATTCTGGCATGGTTCCGGTGGGGTTCTGACCATTATCCTCACTTAGGCCTCTGGCAACAAGACCATTAGATCATAATGGAGCCCAAGTTTTGCCACTTCACATGTCATTTTGACAAAAATTATTTTTTCACACTGCTTCTTTGGAATTCTAAACTCCAAAGCTGTAAGATTTACAAGTGATATTCTGAACCAGTTTCCTTAATTATTTGGATAAAGGCAAACTCAGCAATGCCCTGTTACATGTCACTGACTTATTAAAGATATGTCCCAAAAGTTTGTTTGTATTGCATTGTCTAGGAAAGGGGATTAGCTCTAGCCCCTTGTGTAATTGTTTGTGTATTAGGGGATGGTGAGGTCAGTTGGATGGAAGGCCAGTTTGTGATGCGGAGTGATGCCAACAGCATGATTGGTCAATTCACCACTAATTGAGGTAACCATGAAGGGTTGTTCTTCTCAAGTTTCCCCTCACCTGGGCAGACATCACTCCTTCAATGAGAAAGCATCTATGGTCTGGTCGAACAATGGAAATATTACCTTAATTGTCAGCGAGGAAAGATCACCTGATTGCTTGACTCCATTTTGTTTTAAAAGTGTTATCTTTTCCCCATTTTGTTTTTAAGGTAAAGTGTCCATTTTGAATTACACACCAGAACTCTCTATTGCAACAATGTGACAGTTTGGTCTAAACCAGTAAGCAATTTTTTTCAGGCTGCAGTGGGATGGGCAGTTGGGGATTGATGATGATGGAAGGGTGTCTTCACTGGTCTTTCATGCTGATGATTGGATTAATTCATGTCGATTATCAAGCTGATGGCAGGGAATTTGGGGTTTCCACAAATACATTTGCTTATTATGCAGCGTTTATTTGTCAGAAGGTAGCGTAGTTTTATCAGACCATATAAATTTAGTGTAGCCTTTTAGCATGTCTTCATTTAACCTAATTGTGTTTCCATGTGATATTATTGTGATTGAATGCAGTTTACGTAGTCTTATTGCTTGGAAAGATAATACGACAATGGTGTTCTAAAATTTGAATAAAACTCTGCATCAGATTCACTGTCTAGAAATAGAAATACAAAGTTCATTTTTGTGGAAATAGCAACGCTGAATTGTGTTTAAAGTGGAAAGTGATGAAACTGCTATAGAAGTCATGTTGTAAGATTATTTTGCAACCAGAAAACCAAATTAGACTCATAGATTTTCTTACTGACTTCTTTGCGTTCAACTCATTGTACTGTATCTTGAAATGCACTGCTTTAATATTCACCCATGAACTGCAACATTTTGCGGGTGACAGAAAATATAGTAGGAACTTGTACTGTACTTAACTGCTTGGCAGGTATGAACTCTACTTGACAAAGACAACAATTCCCAACCATAGTGCCAAATTGTTCTGTTTGGGAGCTATTGTAATAGATGCAACATTGTTATAGGTGCTTTAAACAAGATGTACCCAGCAAAACAACCAACAGGGTAAATGTTCTGGATATGCAAGCCATTGAATGAGAGGTTAGAAACTTAGTTATCAAGTCTGACATTACGAAATGACTCAATATGATCTCTAATGGCATAAACTAGCACCTGACACAATTGTTAGCATTGTTGCCTCATTGAGCATTGGAACCAGGCTCAATTCCAGCCTTAGATGAACGCCTGTGTGCAGTATGCATATTCTCCCTGTGTATGCGTGGGTTCCTGCTTGTTTCCTTCCACAGTTCAAAGATGTGCAAATTAGATGGATGGGCTGTGCTAAATTATCTTGTCGTGCCCACACTTTGCAGACTATGTTGACCTTCAAATGAACTGTACTAGAAGCCACAACTGGTGTCTTTGGAACTCAAAAGAAGAAACCAATGAAATTGATTTAGTGAAAATGCTAATCAAATTAGAGAACTATTGCATGGCAAAAACCTAGCATGTGTACCAAGAGTGGGAAATGAAGACTTGTCTGATGCTAAGAAATCACTCCAGGAGACCAAGAGGATCCTGCTGAAGCAGCTGTGCAGAATGTGAGATACGTAGCCAAATAATCGAGAGAGCTTCATGTCTCCAAATAATCAGCAAGAAATATGGACTTTTTGTGAGAGTGAACAGGCCGTGACTTGACCTATGGATCTTGAGGCACGTGGAGTAGGATATCCCACAAGTTAGTGGGATCCAGACTGCAGGAGTAGTTTACTCTTCCTTCTGTATTGTCCAGTCATTTGAGACAACTGCCTTGAATGGCATCCCTGAGACAGATGCCTTCAAAATCTGGAGCAATGATGTGTGATAGCCACAACGCTAATTGTAATCTACCTGACAGTGGTTATTCATCTCACCAAAGCTAAACTGCTCTCTGTTGTGACTATTAACTACAATCCAGCTGAAAATCTCTTTAGCCTCCATTTCCTCTGTGCCAAAACAAAACTGACTACCATAGACACACATGACCTGCAGTGTTTGAATGATTGCAGTACAGGTAGTTCACCCACAATGTGATAGCTGAGTTCTTGTGTGAGTTCTCGTGCTACAGAAATTCGCACAATAGAACATTGCCATAGAAAATCACGTTAAAGGGAAATTGTTATACTGCATAGCAGCAAGTTCAGGTTATCCAAGCAGAATTCACTATTCATAAGTGGCGTTATAGCCGATTCATGTTAACAAGACAGGTGTTATAGTAGAACTACCTGTAGTACATTCTGCACCAGATTTGCAAGCCTGTCTTGATCTCTTCAACTCTGTATTCAGGATACTCAGCCTGTTTTTGAATTTGCCAAAGAAAAACTCATCTATTGACCCAGACCTGCTCAGTCAAATGTACAGCGTCCCATGTAGACTGAAGGAGATGCTGTGGAGCATGTTGAAGAATTCCCATACCCTGGTGACCATTGGTGAGGAGATCCAAAACCTCATCAGCTCTGCAATAACACAGAGTTATGCAGTTGACAACAAATATGTCCACAAGTCAACAGAAGTCCTTGAGCACAGAGGAATTGTCATCGTTCTGCTCCTATACTGTGGTGAAACCAAGGTTGTGTACTAGGAGCACATAAGGGAGGAAGAGAGAACTTCCATCAGTGAGACCTCTGTCACATTTTCTGGGGCTAGCACTCAATACTCACGCAGAAACTGTCTCATAAAACATAGAATCGACAAACCATCAAGGAGTCAAGAATGCTGCAGTTGATCACTTATGTAAAGGAAAAGAACTTTAATCTGTTTGTTACAACCAAAGAGGAATCTAACTGCTTATGATAGATGATGAGATTCAAGCAACTGTTCTGCACAACCATTTGGCAAGCCACACAACAGAGTGTGCACTACAAATAAAGTCAATGCATATTCAGAGGCACTAGTGACTTGATCATATTGCCATTCCTTCACTGTCGGTGTGTCAAAATGCTGGAACCTCTTTCCTAACTGTACTCTTAGTGTGCTTACACCACATTGAATAAGGAGCTCACCATCGCCAGTTCAAGAACAGTTAAAGCAAGGCAATACATACCGAACAAATGACACCCACGTCATTTGAAAACTTTTTTTACAACTTTGCAGCAAATACCACAGAGCAACAGGTTAGTTCGTACTCTGTCTTTTTCGAGCTGTCTGAAGCTTTTGATACAATCAATACAGAAGTCTTGTTGAAACCTTAGGCAAATCTATCCATTCTGAAAGGGCTTTATTTCTGAAACCATAAGACCATAAAATATCGGTGTTAAAAGGTCATTAGCCCATTGAGTCTACTACACCATTCAATAATGGCTGATGTGTTTCTCATCCTTATTCGCCTGCCTTCTCCCATAAACTTTGATCCACTCACTAATCAAGAATCTTAAATACACTTATTGGCTTGGCCTCTGCAGCTCTCTGAATAAAGGCAATGAGCTCAAGAGTCACCAGTCTCCTTTTAGCATTTACTTGAGACTGCCCCTGAACATCAGTATCTCCCCAGAATTCACTAACATAATCATCAGGAATGGGTACATGAGTAAATGCTCTCAAATGTTTGAACTGATAGCACATTTATAAAAAAGACCATTTGCACCATTTCAACAAATCTGGTCTAATTGTCACCAATATGTATATGTTAATAAGAACCAGGAGGATGACATATTTGGTACCCCACTGGAAAGGATGGATTTTGAATCGAATGGATGATTCTATAATGTTGTTAATTCATTCCATGCAACTATACCATGACAGAACATGTGTTGCATGCATGATAGATTTTCATTAGCTTATTTGTTTGTAATGTTTACAGTGTTGGTTAACCAATGTTAAATTTACATCATGATATACTTGTTAATTCTGTACTAGCTTCAAACTGATTTACAAAGTTACTAAAGGATTTGTTTCCTCTTCCCAAATGGCTTTGTCATCTATTTTGAGAAATCTTTTTAATGTATTGTGCCTCATTAATGAATTTGAATCCCATGTTCATAACAAACTTGGTAAAACATGCCATATAAATATTATATCATGGTTATATTGTAGTTGTCAACATAGAGTTGCTTGTAAAGCAATACATCAATTTACATTCATACTTAATTTTGATTTCAGTTAATCTAACTCTCAAGTAAATTAGCAGTTCCATCAAGTCATCTTTGCTAATGAGTGCAAAAAAAATTAAGGTTATTTCTGAAAAAAACTGCTAGCATGTACATCTGCCAGTTACCATTTTAAACAAAAGAACCTTATCTTATGAACAACATAACATGTAATTTGCATGTTAACCCGGGATTTATGAGCGTTGTGTGTTTTCATAGGTAGCTAGACAACTGTTATAGTTTGGAAAGTGGAATAAGCCAGATTCCAAGGCAATGTTTTTTTTCAGGATGAGCCAAGGGATTGACATGCAAGGGAAGGTTAAATCAGATATGAAGTGAGTTATTGATAATTTGCTTCTGGTCTACAGTAGAGAATTATTATTTTAAACTAATCTTTTAAGATTTTAGTAAATTTCTCCAATGAGCCACTGAGACATTCAAACCAGAAGAGTTTTAATCAATTTTAGTCTCTGCTTTACTAACTGATAACAGTGGTTTTGATCATTAAAGTTATTACAATAATCTCACCTGTTCCTGTGTTAAGTTAGAAATATTTTAATCAGGGCCCTAGTCTTGCTCATTTCTGATAAAGGATTCTTCAGGGGCTTGACAGGGTAAATGCTGACAGGATGTTTCCCCTCATGGATGAGTCTAGGACCCGAAGGCATACTCTTGTACGAAAGGAGTGCCAATTTACGACTGCGATTAGGAAGAAATTCTTCCCTCAGAGGGTTGAGTGTCTTTGGAACTGCTTGCCACAGAGATCTGTGGGAGCAAAGTCCTTCTGTATATTTAAGACTGAAATAGATTCTTGATCAGTGGGGGAATCAAGGGTTGGAAGGAAAGAACAGGAAAGTGAATGTGAGGAATGTCTCATCAGCCATGACTGGCAGAGCAGGCTTGAAGGGCTGAATGGCCTACTCCTGTTCCTATTTCTATTGGAGTTATTGTCTTATCACAGCTCCTGTTGTAAATGCACACTTGGAGCTTGTGGGAAAAGAGGTAGAGATTGGGCTGTCATCACCTTGCTTTTCAGACAGCTTTATTAATATTCAGTGTCAAAAGCCACTTCAACAAGATTGGTTTGGAGCAATTGTACCCCTAGTGAATTGGCTGGGCTGGCGTTGTCATGTAAAATCTACCTCTGCTTTGAGTGCCTTTGTCCGCAGTCAAATGACTTGTCCCATTCAAAACCAAGCTGGGAAGTTTCTGCCGATTAATTCTGTTTTTCTCCTATTTCCCCCTCCACGGTGCTGTCTACATCCAGCATTTTCTGATTTTCCTGGGAAATTAAAATAAGTAAAACGTCATGGAATATATTGATATCAGGAACAGGAAGTTTGTTAAGGTAAACACTAACTCTCCAAAGGGAAATTGCATGTTGCTGCACATGCAATACAATTAATTATCTCTGAAATAAATAACAATATTAGCATTCAAGCAATACAATGAAATAACTGCTGAAATTTTTGGAATTTATTAATTTTTCTAGTTTTTTTTTACTTTATTCATAGGATGTGGGTGTCACTCGCTGGGGCAGCATTTATTGCTCATCTAATGATGACCATGATTCTATTGTGAGTTGTTGGAAAAACCCGTCTGGTTCACTAATGTCCTTTAGAGTAGAAACCTGGTCTAATGTGACTCCAGACCCAGAGCATGTCATTGACTCTTAACTGCTCTCTGGACAAATAAGTTTGAGCAATAAACGATGACCTGGCCAGTGACACCCTCATCCTGTGAATAAATTTTTAAAAATCTGAACCAGACTTGTTTTGATGGAAAATTATGGTGTTTAATCCAACACTGTAGATTTATTTTGTGGTATTTAATACGAATTTTCTCCACTGTTCAGCTGAAGTCACTGATTCAGGTTGAGGTATGATCGGAAAGGAACAAGAACTCTCGTTATTTCACTTGAGAGGCTATCTGCTTACTGTGAGCACCAATAGAAAATGTCACCTGGCCAGGCAGCCATCGGGGCCTTCCCTGAATGTCTCAATTTCTTTCTTATCCAATGTCCACACTTGCAAATCCCAGTATAAACCATATGCAGAGATAATGGGAACTGCAGATGCTGGAGAATCTGAGATAACAAAGTGTGGAGCTGGATGAACACAGCAGGCCAAGCAGCATCTTACGATCACAAAAGCTGATGTTTCGGGCCTAGACCCTTCATCCAGCTCCACACTTTGTTATAAACCATATGCAGTGCTCCTTCCACGGCCAAAAGATGCTGTGGCTAGTTTTATCACTTGATTAACAAACAGCTGGAGAATATCAAATGCACTTTTTTTCTACAATGCTATTGTAAACTTTTTCTTTGTGTGAAATGATATAGTAAATCAATAATGAAACCCAAAGCCTGCCTGGCCTGTGTGACTCTGAGCAATGCTTTGAAGCACTGGTCCTATATGTATCTTGAACAGACATTGCGACTGCAGTGGCTTACAAAATATTTGTTGTTTGGTGCCATGTGTGTTGCAAAGATACATACTTTGATGAGAGATTACAACTGTCCGCTGAAACCCTGTAAAATCAGTCAAGACTCTCTATTGTTGCACTGTACTGATATTCATTCGCAACTCTTCTGATCAAATTAAAAAGTAACTATTTCAAAGTACATATTAATCTATATTTGAAATGCCTGCATATTAATCTATATTTGAAAGTACAGTGATTTGTGCTTCACAATCCTCCACATGATTAAATCAGAAAGTGCTACAAAAACTCAGCAGGTCTGGCAGCATCTGTGGAAAGAAAGCAGTGTTAACGTTTTGCGTCGAGCTACCCTTCTTGAGAACAGGATTTCATTCCATTCCACCTTGCTGGGCAGTCTCATTTATAATTGGCTAGCCACAGCATTTAATTGCTGTGTGCTGTATTTCTGAACACATCCTAAAAAGGCACCATGCTTTTAAAAATGAAAAAAAAATCCAACATGTTCAAGAGGTCTCTATCTTGTACTGTATATCCAGTTGATAGTCAGCCTGCTAACCAGCCCCCAGTCAGTTTACTAGGTCAACTGTGCATGAAGTGCAATCATATTCCTAGTAAGCATATAACATAGACTGTACATTTAAGTCTGGACATTATATTGCTTTGCATACTTAGTTAATAGAATTCAATACATCTGACTTTGGTGTGAGCCTAACATTTTGTATAATATTGAAAACCCAAATGCCATTAGTAGTGGCAGCACATGGGTACTCGAAGGTGGTGACAGCAAGCCTGCATGAGAAATTGATGACAGCAAGGTAATGAAAGCTGAAAGAATATTTCAACAGTGGCTGTTGAGGGAAGTTATTTTCCCAACAGTCACACATCACCCGTTTGAGTTCAAAAAGCTGAAGTTAACAACCAAGACTGAAGTGCTGCAACCAAAACTAAAGGCTACAACTTTGCTGAAGGATGAAATATTTGAGAACACGAAAGCACACTCTCCCTCTCTCTCTCTCTCTCTTTTTCTCTACTTTATCCCTGTAATTAACAGGACTCCACAAATGAATAAAATAGCAGTATTGAAATGTGTTGAATGGACACGAAATGCTTCTAGAATGAAATACACCACAAAACAGAAAGAATGCACTGAAAAAAAACTCAACATTTTAAAAAGCCTTAACTGTGTCCTGAAGTCAATTAATTTCATCATTTCATTCCTGTAAAATGGCATGAAAATAGATAAGAGGCTCGTGACATCGGAACTCTCCTTTTCGGCACCAACCCTGCTACAGGCATCCTAAAGCAGCAACTGTGAAAGCTATAATGAAAGAAAAAAAGAGAAATTAAAAGAGGTCAAAGGAAGCAAAATTAAGAGAAGCCCCATACTCCAGCAAAGATATTTCTTGTGAGATTCTTCAAAGTGCCCAGGACAGCACAGGAAAGATCGAAAGCAAACATCTAAACATGGACGGGCATTCCAGTGGCTTTCAATCTGAATCCCAATTAATTATATGCAGAAAGAATTTTTGCTGCATTGACCAAAGTGAGACAGGCTGCTAATCATTATATTACTCCGAAGAATGAAAGCTTGAAAATAATTTAAACCTCCAGCATTTTCAATGATGTCTGCCAGGATCCAGAAAACATTTTCCAAGTCTTAGAAATTCAAAATATAGGCTTGGATTCATCTAACAAAGCCAGCAGCTGGGTGAAATGATTGACCAAATTAGTGGGCAGATGTCAACGTCAAGGTATAAAATTTGATTTCATCAAAGATGTCTTAACTGAAAGGTTGTTGGAACTACTCATTGCCTATTCACTTATCAAATCTTTCTGAAAGGTATTTCTGAACAAATCTAAAGATTTTGCCATTGAAACCTAAATGACAGGCATAAGTTCAAAGTAATTGTTGCATGCTGACAGAATCTGCAGGTGCTTGATTCTGCAACTGTCTTTGTAGCTATCAAAAAGAATAGTAAAATTATCAAGATGTATCTGAAATATTATTGTCTCATCAATCAAAATAATATCTAGCACTTCATGACGTGCAAGCTACAATCAAAAAGAGAACATTGGGTGAAGGTATGCAAGAGGTTGGAGTATTTGGAGAAACGCAAAGTTCAACACAATGCTCCGCAGCAACATGTGTAGAAGAGCCAACCAAGGAACAATACCAAACTTCTTTTTATGGCATGCAAGTTGACCAACAAAGTTCAAGTGGTGGGTGCAACTGAGCCGAGGGACCCAGACAAACAGTATAAAATGGTCAATTGGATGTACCTTATGGACACCATTAGAAAAACAAAACTGTTTACCGCCACCCAAAAGAATTGGGCAGCCTGCACAAAATGACAAAACTAACACTGGTGCACTTGTAGGTATCATCCCTTTTGTCACTTTGCGTGAGTTTTTTTTCAGGAAACTGGCGCAATGTTATGCAGACTACACATAATAAGGTAACTACTTGCAATGTGTCTGACATCACATGCATTGGCATTATCCATCTCAAATGTCAATATGACTCCTGACAATGGATGCCTGAAATCCTTTATATTGTTGTCACAGCAGGACTTGCATGTACTGATCTATGTTCGTTCAAAATTACAAGGTTACAAAAATGTCAAATCCAGCAACAAACACTAGATCACAATTGAATCTATCCAAGACCTGACAAACCTCCACTTGGACCATTTTGAGTCTGTTGATAACTTTAAAGGTGATGTTCAATTTAGCATCAATGTTCCTCATAAATACAGTATTTTCATTCAAAATTGAATTCTGTAGTATGAAGCAATATAATTCAAAAGTTGAGCTTCGCACTCGCGCATTTACATTACTTGTGTTTTGAAGAATAATGGCGCTCAATTTTGCACTAAAAAGATGTCTGCATAAAAAGGACAGAAGCCAGAAGAGCTTAATCCCAAGTTTTTTGAGGTGTAACTTTTTCCAAGTTTGATGCTAAGAATGAATGAATGAATAAAGCCATATGTCTCTTCTCAGAATCACAAGAACTGACAACTTTTGGAACTCCTTTTCAGTATGCACTGTTTTCTCAGATGACCTTTTACATTATGTGAGCTTGGATATGTTTTAACAACATATGGATGATATCCTGGAGAACCTCCCAAGTTGTCTCTGTATTTCAAATGACATCACCAATTTTGGGAAACTTGAGTGTGTGGATATGATACACACTCTCATCATCTTAAGAAAAAAGCAAGAAAATAAAGCCATTTAGCCAGAAATGCTGATAATCTATCTCTGCCTGTTCCTGAGGTATCTAGCATCACAAATGCTGTCTTCCACCAATTTGATTCACTACTTGTAACATCAAAAAATGGGTAAAGGGGCAGAATACTGTAAAGGCTATGGGACTTGATGATACTCTGGCTATAATGCTGAAGACTTGTGTTCCAGAACTAAGTTTATTAGACAGGAAGCTCCAAGACCATATGCGATGCTCTAGTGATGTCAATTCTATTACTTGTGATTCATGCAAACCTAATTGAGGTTTGTGTAGATTGCAGTATTTTGTTTCTGCCACACATTCATTGACTTCTAAGCTTGTTTGATGTACTTTTTAATGAAGATTGTACAATTAACATCCTCTGGGAACTTACTCTAACATCCTCAAAGAGAATCCTATGAAATTCATCATACTTAGTGTCAGTACTATGATCCCTTCAAATGTTATTCAAGCCTTTGAAAGGAGAACCATTCGAGAATGTTTAAAAAGCGATAACTTTTATTAGCTGATTCTTCAACAAATTAATACTAAAGGAAAGATTTAAGTACCAAAATGAGAAGCAATTACGTTGTGGTTTAAAGATTTGTCGTTGTTGGTTTCACATATGTGTCCCTAACATCCCCAGCAGGTCTGAGAGAAAATAAAGGTGGATAAATCTACAGGAATTCATCTATTGTATCCCAGAATGTTTTGGGAAGTACGGGAGGAAATGATGAGACCCCTTGCTGAAATATTTGCATCAACTATAACTATGGGTGAAGAGCCTGATGACTGGAGGGTGGCTAATGTTATGCCTTTGTTTAAGAAGGACTGTAAGGAGAAACCAGAAAATGATAGACCTGAAAGTCTTTGGTTGTGGGTTCACTCGCTCATGCACACGCTCACGCTCGCTCTCTCTCTCTCACGCTCGCTCTCTCTCTCTCTCTCACGTACGCGCTCTCTCTCTCTCGTGTACGCGCTCTCTCTCTCTCGCACGCACTCTCTCCCTCTCTCTCTCACGCTCCCTCTCCCTCTCTCTCTCTCTCTCTCTCTCTCTCTCTCTCTCGCTGCTCTCTCACACTCTTTCTCTGTCTCACATCCCACACAAGCACGCTGTCTCTCGTACTCGCACTCGCGCACACACGTACACACGCGCACACATGAATCTATGAGGAAAATTTGTACTTGCAGGTACAGTCTATTTTGTTCAAAAAGAACACAATTTATAGATAGTCAGTCAATGTGGAGTTTGATAAATTCCTATTCTAGAAATAAAACCAGTCTGACTCCAAACCAAAACACAAACAGATTCTAAACAAGGCCTCACACCTAACATGCATTGTCTGGTCAAAAATGTCGCCCCTTCTTTACACTGATAAAATCTTTAGTTCTCTCAGACCAGTGACCTGAAAGGAATTTTGGGATTTACATATTTATATTAATCAATTAAAGCCTTCGAACTGATTAAAGATTTAACAGCATCTTAAGCTTGTTTAATAACATCCCCATTGATAATATGACCTTAGATCTTTTGTTGATAAATTCTGTGTCTGATACTACGTCTCTCACTAACACCTGAAGAAGGAGTGAGGCTCAAAAAGCTTGTGTTTTCAAATAAACTTGATGGACTGTAATGTGGTGTTGTAGTTCTGGATATATGGATAGGAAAGGTTTGGAGAGATATTGGCCAGGAGCAGGCAGGTGGAACTAGTTCAGTTTGGGATTATGTTTGGCATGGACTGGTTGGACCGAAGGGTCTGTTTCCGTGCTGTATGATTCTATGACTCGAAGATTACAATATTTTTCAAGCCACTATGTCTTGCGAAACAAAGCCATTTATATTCATATGTAAATAAAATTAAAGTCTTTAATATGAGGAGAGTTACAAATTCGCTTTGCTTCAGTTCAATGCCAATGTGATGGAGTGGGATAAACTCTGTTACAATTCTATAATCAGCAGTGAGTACAAGATTTAATCAAAAGAATTAACCAGGCACAGATTTAACTTTGCAAATTCTTTATTGAGCATGGGACTGTAGGGTAACAGTGGAGAAAGGTGAAAGGGACAATAAAGAGGCTGAGCAAAAGTTCAAAAACAAAGGTGATTTTGGGATGTGGGAGGACTTGAAAATAGGGGAAATGTTAGGTATGAGAGGCTAGAAGAAGCACTAATGATTCTCACCTTCCTTAGGCCCCCTCACAAATGAGGTTCCTAATTCGAAATCCGGATACATTCTTCACTATTTAGTGGTTCCATTCCCGATACATTCCACCATGTAGTCAAACATCTATAACCAAAAGAAAAGTAAAAGCTAATGAAAGAAGCAGACAGAAGATTTGGCAGTAGACAAGCAGAAAAAGCTATTTAAAAATAAACTGAGAGAACAGAGTAAAACAGAAAATGAATGCAGGAAAGGCAGGGATGAGATAGACCTCAAAATAAAACCAAGAACTGTGGATGCTTGAGATCTGAAACAAATAACATAAACAAAACATGAGTTAACACAGTGTGGAGCTGGAGGAACACAGCAGAGCAGGCAGCATCGGAGAGGCAGGGAAGTTCACATTTCGGGTTGGAACCTTTCTTCACAATGAACTAGAATCTGCACCACAAATCCTACTCAATTTATTTTTTCATACCTTTATAAATTTGCAACAGGATTCTGGGGCTAATTATAATAGCCCATCCATCCTGGTTGGGAGCTGCAAAATCAAATTACTGAATCAATTTATTTGCTTCCATAGCAGACCTCCAAACCTAAAAATGAAGTTGGAATTTTGTTGATAGCCTTTCAATTTATTGAATGTTTTGGTGATCTTATTAACTGCATAATCAAACCTTTCAGACCCTGTATGCCTCCATTTCAAACCTTTTACCCATCCAGGGTTGGGCAGCTATGGATTCAGGTGTCATGGCTCTACATCTCCTGTTTTAGACACTGCTGGCAGCCAAATCCTCGTCAAAAAGTTTGGTAATGTGGTATTATCTCATGAAATAACTTGCTGTCAAATTTTGTTTGTGCTCCTGTGAAGTGCCTTGGGACAATCTACCCTATTATTACATTTGAAGCATTAATGTTAGAAAAATAGTTGTTTTTTAAAGCATGCTGAATTATCACATTATTATGCATTAAAATAGGCCTTGTAGACATAATGAACTCGAAGGAGAGTTGCCACACCTTCTTGCGTTTTTGTACAAAATATCAAGGGCCACTATTATCGTATACATACACTTGAATCATTTAATGTCACAGCAGCATGTTTTGAGAAACACCCAAATTTCACAAACAGTTCAAACACAGACTGGAGAAGCTGTCTGACAGGTTTGCAACAGGTAACTTTACTGTGTTTACAAGGCTCAACTAATTTTGTTTCTTAAATAATGCATCACCAGGAAATCACTGACTTAGTTGATGTGTGAACTCGAACTATGTTAGTTCATGTATGAGGTGTTATTAGGCTAAATACAAGGCTGATTCTTACAGGCCAGAGTGTGTTGATTTTGCAGTTGAAATGATGTTGAAATTGTTGGACTCATCATGATTACAGCTCTGAAACTGATAGTAACTTTAGGTATCCACACATGCACAGTTAAACACAGATATCTAGATGTTGCTGTCAGTGATCTCTGGTTCAATCACAATATGTGCTGTTAAAATCCTTGAAGATGGAACTCTCTTTAATTCATTTACATTGACATGAACACCCACTTATACAATTTTAGTCTTTGCATAAAGTTCCTTGAAATAATGTGCCTTGTTGAATGAGGTATAATTCAGCTTTTAAAAGCATACTAAATTCCTAATTACAAATAAACATTCTTTCCAGTTGTGGAAAACCAACTCAAAATGTTTGTGAAATTAAAAATATCTTTATTGTGTTTTTAAAAATTCCACAATCGTTAAAACAATAACAAACAATAAAATTTACTTTGCTGTTTCACTTTCTATCTTAAAATCTAATTTGTATGCCCTGATCCTTATTTGGCTCTTTGTCAAAATTATGAAAGGTGAATCATTATCAGTGATTTACACTCCCTGGTTTACTTTGTGTGTGATGATTTCAGTGTGTTTGTTTGCTTAACCCGTTTGATTAAATCATTTGGTGTACAGCAGATATCCCCATGAACTGCCACTGGAATCAAAGTCACATGGGAAAAACAAAAGCCAAAGTGCAGAAACTGTTCAGTTGTTGTGGCAGCTCCCTTCGAGCTCAGCAGCAATACTGTCATTAGCTGATGTCCTCAAAATCCAACTTTACAAACTTCTCAATTAGAAGTTGTTAGTCAGTAGATGCTTTGATGCAGTTCTTGAGAAACAAAACAATTTTTATTAAGCACACATTAAGTGCACAGAATAACCACAGTTTAATCCTTCCAGTAATCTGTGATATGAACTATTCCCTCAAATTTATGTGGTGGGTGGACATGGGAAAAAAATCTGCTGTAATTTGTGCGTTTGAAACCTTTGTAGTTGTGCAACTTTTATTTTTGACTCGGAAGTTGTGTCCCTGTGAAGTATCATATAACTGTTGGCAGCGGGGAGCATAGTGCTAGCACTTCTCACTTCATTACTATTGGTGCCTGCATCGGCCTGCAAGCCGCACACTGTAACTCCATCTTTCAGTTTTCATGATCTGGGAAGTTCCAGCTGCTCATAAAGCTAACAGGAACTTTTAACTTTGGAATGCCAGAAGTCTTCATATTGAATTACTTTGTTAATGGTTGTGGCATATTTTGCCTGGGGTCGTTGCTAACAGGGAGCAGTTCTATCTGCTGCCATTGCCTCACAGCTCCTACTTTTTTGGCACTTTCTATCACACTCCAAACCTTTTGAAACCATTTGCTTGCTTGACAGATCCAGGCATATGATTCTTTCCAAGCAGCATTGTGTATTTTTTCCCCCTCTGAATTTGGTAGGAAAGGGGTTCACAGTTCAGCGTGCTTCCCTATGATGTGTTGTTTGAGAAATAGTTGCTTCTTTGCGGTATACTACAAAAAAATGACAAAGCTGAAAGTCGCTCATTGAGTATGTGCTTATACAAAGGTTCTTTGTGGTTTGGGCCTGTCAGGCTTGTCAGACATGGTAAGAAAAAGTATATTGTTTCCAGCACTTGGATTCCTTTCCTTCTGACATCTGCCACTCTGTAAAGATGATAAATTCCTGCCTCATTAGCCAGGGGTGTGGGATTACAGGCTGACAACACATTAATCACCAGCTTCAGTGGCAGGAGGACTAGCAATAGGCATTGTTAACAAAACTTTTCTAATATGTCACTCTCGTTCATGACAGCATGTAATCAATCATCTTGATTGGCAGTGTTGATAGATTACACTATTTATACTTTGTGTAATGAAAGATAGCATTTCCACCTACTGTCAGTCCGGGCCAGCAACAGAGTAGCTATGACTAGAAATAAATACAACCAACAGAAAAAGTAGCCCAGTGCTGCTCTTTGTACAGTGAGACAGACATTGTTGTGGATCAGTGCTGATGCATTTCACAAATACTCATTGTTTAGCCGATTGGTAAAGCAGGAGTCATTGGCGAGATTTGAGCCACTGCTTTAACTTGTTTTGTCCCATGTTGGTAGGTCAAGTTCTAGCAGCTATTAGTATGGGCTTGACGCCTCAAAGCTTTGGCATTTTGCATGACAGGCTGACGGGTCATTTTGTTGCTGATGAAAAGTCTGCTTCATGGTTATAAGTGCAAGTGTTAAACTCCTTTTCCATAATTACTCTGCAAAACAAAGGTAAACAATGTATTGAATTTGATTTTAAAATGCTTTTCAATATTTGAATGATTCTATCAGTGACTTCTTTTGAAGCCACAGAGTAATTTTATTTGCAGAATTTTCGAATGCCCTGAGTCAGCAATCTATTTGAAACCAAGGCCGTTGTAAATGAATAGGTTTTACAAGGGATCTAAGGATCTAAATTATAGTGCAGGGAGCTTATAAGACTCTAAATGCCAGGTGCAGTGGGCAGAAATGGGCTAAGGCTTTAATCTTTCAGAGAGGGAGTTTAAGTTTAAGGCCAGATGATTAATGAGAAGTCTGACCATCCAAAGCCCCATGTCATAGGACATGATTAGTAGGTGACAAGGACTGTAACAACATCCAGCCTGGTGTTGTTTCTTCAACATTGCGTGCTTTTCTATAATTAATGTCCCCGAGGGTATCTTTGGGTCAGGCAGGTTAAACCTGTCAGAACAGGTGGAACTGACAGCCTACACTTGACTGCTTCCACAGGAGGAGATGATGAGAAGGCTTCCAGATGTGGTATTTGACCTTCGTGCTGTGATCAGACACTAAAAGCATCATGGGAATGGGCCAAAAGGAGCCAAGTAAACTGCAGGTGTTTCACTTTATACAGACACTCTAATGAAATCAGTGACACTAACAGATTCTGTTTGTAGTCTTCTTTATTTTGCAAGTGCAGTCTTTTGAAAATGATAGGTTGGTGAAACCAGTGCTGTTACAAACAACAGCTTTATTTTATTCTTTATGGTCTTCACAAAGGATGTGAAGAATCAATCTTGTTTCCAATAATGGTATTGACACCTTCTGGCAGGTGATCTAGGGGTTAGCAGTGACCTTTCCTCTCTTGTTATGTAAATGAATCTAACTTTAGCAATAGCTACCAACACAGTTTAATTTTGTTCACCCTCTACCCATTGCCTAGCAGGGATTGACAAATAACAGAAGTGGGTACACAGCACAAAAGAAGTTGATATACATTATTTCTCCTTTATACTTTAATTTGCTTTCTGACTTCTGTTAAAATCAATATACAACCAGCTTGCCATTCACTTAATGGCTGACTGAACTGATTGAGACGGGACCACATCATAAGTGCTTAGTTTTGTAATGTGAAATCATTTAGCTCGTTGATTCTAAGTCGATACACTGCAGTTGTTTAAAGTTCAAGTCTAAATGAGTTCTGTTCCCATTTTTGGGAAAGAAATGTTGATGCAACTATTTAGAATAATTAGAGACTATCTTCTTTGCGGTTAAAAACAATTGTGGCAATTTATATTTAAATGCAGAGACAGAAGAACGTAATGCTTAAGAGATATGGTTAGGAGTTACAAACTACATCGTGCTTTGAGGCACACTGTCTTAGTGCTGCGGCACAGCAGGGAGAAGAAAGTCAATCTTCCACTCTGGGCACTACCACCATGTGGGGAGTCCTGCTCCATGTACCAAAAAGGATCCTGGTCAGAAATTAGATGGGCTGCGGATTTTGGGGGTCTGGATGTGAGTTTGCTAGCTGAGCTGGAAGGTTAGTTTTCAGACGTTTCGTCACCATTCTAGGTAACATCATCAGTGAGCCTCCGACGAAGCGCTGGTGTTATGTCCCGCTTTCTATTTATCTGGTTAGGTTTCCTTGGATTGGTGATGTCATTTCCTGCATTGGTGATGTCATTTCCTGTTCTTTTTCTCAGGGGATGGTAGATTGGCTCCAAATCAATGTGTTTGTTGATGGAGTTCCGGTTGGAATGCCATGCTTCTAGGAATTCTCGTGCGTGTCTCTGTTCGGCTTGTCCTAGGCTGGATGTGTTGTCCCAATCAAAGTGGTGTCCTTCCTCATCTGTATGTAAGGATACGAGTGATAGTGGGTCATTTTGGGGGTGAATAAGAATATGGGAAGCAGAATACTGGAAGGGGTTGCCAGGAGGGTCGAGTCATACCTTGCATGTGCACCATCTATTATTGTGGTCGCACACTCCCAGTGCTTGCTCGCCTCCTTGTGGCCATTGCCACAGACCAAGCCACTTCAGGAAAAGGGCAAATGACTCAAAAGTAGCGGCTATAGTTAACCCTCCTCTTCCCCTCATACACATAAGAATTTAGTCCCCTTTCTCCGTCATTCTCACATCCCTGCCCCTACTCTCTGTAATTAGTTCCCCCACCTTGGTACCATTAACCGTTCTCACTCTGCATCTCCCACACACAATCATTGATCTTACCTTCCCTCCAAACAGCAATTAACCACCTCTTCCTCTCTCAGTTTATTTTCCCTCTCTCATCCCCAATGTACTATAATTGGTCCCCTTCACCTCATGCACCGCAGGTAGAAAGGAGCAAACATATAAAATTTGAAGAAGCCACTCTACTCTCTAGTGTTGTTTCAGAGAGCCAAGGGCTATTGCAGCATCACAAGAGGTAAACTTGTGAATTATAGAGTGGCAGAAGATATTCCAGGCAAGTGATGTTTCCAGATTTCATTGGTACCTGGGGAGATTTTGCACCACATACAGGACAAATATTAAAAATATTCAAAAATCCTACATCCCTGGAAATCATTCTGGTATTTTATGACTTTGTGCAGACCTCATCCTTAAATTCAAGGACAGCCAATGATATGAAGTGAATGAATGATGTTTTTCATCTGTTCAGATTTTTTAAAAAATGGGAAACATTCGTATTCCTCAGACAAGTTGTCATTTGTGTTGTTAACAAAACCTTCACTTAATTTCTTGAACAGAAATGTGTTCTCTTTGTTTTTGATAGACATTTGTTAGAAACTCACTCTTAGAAATTTGTGAGCAAGGAAGAGATCCTTAAGTGATAATGGCAGGTGCATTTGCATCTGAAATGTCCCTTCAGCAAATTGGATGTATTTTTAGACAAAACACAAGCTGCAATTTTAGATCTGCCTGAAAAATAGGACTACTCATATTTTATAAATGCAAATTTGAGGAAGAGGTGAGAGTGAGAAACTATGCACACATTGTGAATGCCTTGTTTGCACAGATGGACATTATAGTCGATAAATTTCCAGGGCTCAGAATAGATATTTGCTCAGTAGTGGAGAGTTTCTTCAGCAAACTGAATAAATAATAAAGTTCTGGTATAGTTCTCTTCCTCCTTGTGTAATTTGTTAAACACAATAGAAAGCTTTACTTTAACTTTTTGCACAGCATTTTTATGTGAGAGAGGGTATTGGCCTGGACAAGAGAGAGAGATGTGATGAATTATTTTTACAGTCCTTCTTGCCTGTCTATAACAGAAGCATTCCTCTTATTTTCATTTAACTTTTAAGAATACAGGGCTGTTTCCCAAAACCATATTCATGACATCCAATTGTTTAAAAAGCCCTGAAAGTTTTTTTTAAAAGAAAAGGCTTATTACTGCATGCAGAACCCACACAATAGTTCATGACATATATTCATACACACACCCAAGAAAGAAAGAAAGCTAAGGAGAGAAGTTACGAATGACAAATTACTCATCAACAATATTAGAATTAGTTCATGTGAATTAGAGAATCCATTCAATCAGTATCCAATTGAGGTTCTTATCAGTGGATGTGCATAGAAGTCTCTTTTGCAGGAGATCTGGTTTAGTAAAATTGTTAGTGAAGACATAGGGCTTTGTCTGCAAGTTATACAAGCAAATGATAAACAAATATCGAAGCTGTATAAGTAAAGCTGATTTAAACAATTGAGCAGTTTCAGTCATTTGACTAGACTTTGGGAGAAAATAACCAGCTAAACAGGTACTATTGATGTTCCCCCATCAGAAACTATTGTGTTTCATAGTAGATAACTTGAGACATTTACATCGGATCAAGCAGTAATGGAATTCAATGGTCTATTTTGTTCTGAGGGAGACATCTTCCATCTCATCCTTGAGTTGGCTTGATTGGAATGTTCATACAATCCCATGAGTGTTGCATTCCAGGTAAATACAGGTTCACTTTAATCTTGGTAATTACGTAAAATTTATGGAAGTGGTCAACTTCGTCATTCTGTGTTCACTAGTATGCATTTAAAAATCTGCCAAGATTCCTTTTAAACAAAAAGGAATTTGAGAAAGGGCAGTACAGTTTTTAAAATAGTGATAATGGGAACTGCAGTTGCTGGAGAATCCAAGACAACAAAATGTGAGGCTGGGTGAACACAGCAGGCCCAGCAGCATCCCAGGAGCACATTTTAAAATAAACAATTTAGGATCTCTTACTTTCCTGTCTTCTGGATGTAACAATATGCACAAATTGATCATGCTAGTTTAGATATTTCCTCAACGTCCTGCTCCACATTTGCTAATAGCTGTCTTCGTTCAATTCTAATGTGTGACCATCTGATGTGTGGCCTAGCTATACACTGCTTCTCTCAACTTTCTAACTTTGTTTTTGCTAAATTGACATATTGCAATCTTATACACATCTTTCCTCTTACTGTGTTACACTTGAGTCTTTTAATGCAGTTTTTCCTCAAAGCTGTGGAACTCCGTACCTCTCCTGGTGTAGACATTCTGTGATCTTCAGACAGGTAAAATCCAAGCAAAGTATGACCTAATAATTAGGATTTATCTAAAATCCTTTTATGCGCATCATATGGTGATACCTGCAAAATGTACCTTTGCCGTACATCTGCATTTCTAAATCATAAAAATAAATCCATATTGGCTGCAATTGATGTTTTCGATATTAATTTTCAAGTAAATATGTAAGTATTTCCTACATTGGGGTTTATTTCAATTTATCCACATTTTCATAAGACGGGGATGTCATTTGCTAAAAGTGTATTTTCACAGTGACATTTTCTTTTCCAGTCATATCCTGTTGGTGACATGTGAAACAATATCGAACAAATTGTCATGTTTGCAGTGGGTCATCTGGCAAACTATTTGAGATAGAATTGCCAAATTGTATGTTCATTTTAATAATTACACAAATGGTAAATGCAAAAAATATGATTGAAGTATTTAAATGGTCTTTTGAAGTACAATGGTTCCAATTGTATTAATTATTTGGAATTGCGTTGTATCTTCCCACAGCGTATGATGTTGACAAACGAGACATTGAATCTCATTCATTGACTTTCTGCTCGACAAGATTAAATTGACTTTGTCTATATTAAACTAAATGATTGGGTTTGTTGTAATCTTTCCTTAAGTTACACCCTTCATTTATTGTCTCTTGATGTTAAACTGCATGTAAATGAGTATTTTTATTTGCATTTTGCAGTTTGTACTAAGTTTAAAAACTTTGTGTACAGCCATCATGACTGATCATGATAATCAAATTCCAAATAGCTGCATAGATTAATGAAAGTAAATGCTAATCCAATTAAAGGAAACATGTTCCAGAATTACACACTGTGTACAAGATATTGAAAATTGTATTCAAAACAAGAATTTCAAAACTTTCAATGTTCTACAGTAGAGAAGAATATCATTGGCAATTATTTCTATGATTTTATTTTCTGCCCTAGGAAGGGATCATGTTTTAACTTAATGGCTCAAATTAGGTGATTTTAAATAGATTAGTGTTCACACATCACCCACCTAAATTATAATACTCATAAAATGGAAGTGTTTCAATCAAAAATGTAAGCTAACAGGTATTTACTTCAATATTAGCGAGATAACCGTGCATGCTTTTCATTGCCAAGTCTGTCTAGCCTTGCAAAAGCTTAAAGAAAACAGGAGTCCATGGGGCACGGAACACAGAGAAATTCTTGGGGGCGCAGATAGCTAGCAAGAATGTAGGGAATCATCTCATATTGAGAGCAAAAGATTTCAGAAAGCAAAACATTGGAAAAGCATAAGCCAGAGAGAACAGAATCCTGCATTGAGCCTTAGCATGGAAATCACAGGAGGATGCCTCTGTCATAATTCTCTTGCTGATGACCAAATTGTGCTTGGTGGACCCTTGTCATTCACCTGTGCACTGGGCCAATGACACAAACTCCTTAGCAGGGCTTAGTGAAACTCCAACTAATAAAGGACACAAGTTTAAGAACCATTACCCTCATACATTTCCACTTGCAGAAGGCTGAATGCAATTGTAATCATTTTTGCTGCTATTGTGCATTTTGTGTTAGAACAATATGAAGCAGGTGTTGGTTATGCAAAGTGCTGAATGTTTCCAGAAGTGTTGTTAATACACTTCTAATTATCCCCGTGGAGACCAGTGACTGGTGAAGAGGAGCTTGAACACCCAGTGAATAACTGAAAGAAATTACAGCACATGATTTCACAGGTTAAACCAGTGAAACAAGTGAAGAATGCTTTGAGATCATCACTTACCCCACATCCCATTCTGAACATGCCTGATATAATTCTTTCTAAGTGACTTTGACAGATTCTTTGCTTTGGATTTTTATTTTGTCGTTGAATATTTTAGTTCCCTGTGCAATTCCCAAGCCACGTCCTGCCAACCTGGTTTTAAACAGTCTTATGGGAACTGCTAACTTGCCTGAATTCCTGCAGCTGTATCCTATGTGTCAATTCTGGCAAGCACTTCTGGTTTAGTATCAGGTTTCATTGACCCTTCAAGGCCACTTTGTGGTCTTAGTCCTTTCTATTCTAAAGCCTTATTTGGCAATCCTGTAAGCTGTTATAGGGGCTCCATACTGTCCACTAGTGATGTGGACACACAGTAGTTTGCTTGATTCAGTTCTTTACTCAACTAGATCAGAAATAACACTCACAGAAACAACTTTGGAATTGTGGCACTCCTTCACAGATGGTAAGAAATGTATACGGCCTACTGCGTCAGTTTCCTATGTGACATCCTTAGTTTTAAGAGACAATTTAGAAACAATTACAAGCACACTGGCAACATTCCCTGTAAGGCATAACACTGCTCCACAGGCTCATGCACATCAGTCAGTGTGCCAACAGTGTGCCCAGCTTTGGTTTCTGGTTTCAGAAGCTATTGCTATGAATGGACCTTTGAGGCTTGAGCAGAAGAAAAAGAATTTGCGGGAGCATTGCACAATTTAAATGTGTTTCATGCAGTGGGATACTTTGATATATTTTGATTCTGCACCTTTTCTGAAGAAAGGTCTGAATTCTTGATAACCCTAAGCTTTGAGCTAAACCTGTATGTCTCAAGATAACAAATTTTGAAAGCCCTTCTTTAGACATAAATGAAGCGACATCTGATCATGGTAACCACAGACTATTGAATTTTAACCTCCATCATCTTATTGTTATACCCGAGACCTTTCATGGACTCTTTCTTTTAAGAAGGAAGAAACATGTACCTAAAACGGCTGCAGTGGTCACAGATTGAGAGAATTGTCACAAGTTTGTGAGACAAATGTGGAATAAATAAAACCATCTATATTGAATTCCAAAGAAATTTGGATCTGCTGATATCGTTTACGCTCATTTTGAAAAGTTGGGTAGCGCACTGTTGAACTGGGAGACAGGAAATTAGAATTTGGTGTTTGTGAAATGCTAAGGGGGAAAGCATTGTGTGGTCACTTTAAAAGATTATGGGCTTTTTCTTTGCTTAGAGATGCCTGTGAACACAGTTGAAAGTTTGCAAGTATGCAGAGAGTACCTGAATTGAAACATTTGTATTGAAAAGCTATATAGTTAGCAGGCCAAGCAGATTTGTTTTGTTACTCAGACAGCAAGTTTTAAACTTAGCCAATCAATTTGAACCAGGCACTTAGATACCAAAAACCAGTTAAATTTACATCTGGTGGCTTTGACAACATAGGACCAACCCTATTGTAAGCAATTGATATGCCAACAAAGGTGTAAAAAAGGAGGGCAGTTGGACAAAGACAGGAGAGTCAACTGCCAGAGTTAACAGCTCTCAGCTCTTGAGAGAATGCTTAGCTATTTGTCTTCTCTAAGTCTTAGAGAAACTGTGTGTAAATCAAAGGTACCAATGGCAGTGGCACAACTAGTCAAGAGTGGACAGAGAAGGCAATCCTGTCAGAAGGCTTGACAGTGAAGGCACAGAACTTTCTGAAAGACATGTAACCTGGCCATAATTTGAGAGACTAAATTCTATTTTTTTTAATATAAGAGGGACTGGCATTTATTGGACCAGCATACCGTTATAATGTTTTTATTTCAGGAATAGTTCATTGTTAGAAGTTTGTTACTTGTTTAGTTAATTTGTTAGAGTTTGATAAATAAATTGTTACTTGTTGATTGTAAAGTGAATCAGGGATTTATTTAATTTAATGACTAAAAGTTGTTGAGAAGCAGGTTACACCACTTTTCACATTCTTTTCCAGATTATAGGGTGAGGTGCTCCTCTTTGGGTGTTTCAGTTTTAGTTCTCAGAGGGGTGGGGTTCAACTTCCGTTTATATTGCTTGCATGCTAATTTTACGTTTTGGGAGATGCAGGTGTTACCTGACAGTTAGATATCTTGAAAAGATAATGGGGCCAAACTCAGGAATATGTACCATTTTTGAGTCAAAGAAAGATGGATTTTTAAGCAAGAACCAGAAGACAGTCCCCGCCACTACCTGTTTCTCTCATCATCGCAGAACACAGGCTTAGTAAAAGAAATATACTGAGAAAACAATAATTCATTGAGAACTCCAGGACTTTCACAAATTTTGTCAGAGCCAGATGATACCAGTCAACAATTAAACAATTGTGATCTCGTGTTGAGAAATCCAATACTTCAAAAAGCATATTGTGTGTTATCTGAATGGTGAAAGATTGCATAGCTCTGAGATGCTGGGGGATCCGGTTGTCCTTGTGCATCAATCACAAAATGTTAGTGTGCAGGTACAGCAAGTAATTTGTCAAACTAATAGAATGTTACAACATATCATGAGAGGAATTAAACAGAAAAATGGAGAGGTTATATTTCAGTTTTGCAGGTGCCCTTGAGGGTACATTTGAATAGTGCGTATTGATCACCTTATTTAAGGAAGGATTTAAATGCATTGGAAGCACTTCAGGGAAAGTTTACTTGACTAACAGCTGGAAGTGGGGAGCTGCCTTATGAGGAAAGGCTAGACTTGAGATGACTTGATTGAGGCATGTAAGATCCTAAGGGGTTATGACAGAGTAGATGTGGACAGGATGTTTCTTCTTAATGAAGAATCTTGAAATACAAGACAGATTAAAAATCATGGTTCACCCATTTAAGACATAGGTGAAGCAATATTTTTATCTCTGACAGTCATGAGAGGTTGGAACACTTTTCCTGAAATGTCGGTGGAAGCAGAGGTACATAGATTCTTGTTTAGCAAGGGGGTGAAATGTTATTGAGGTAAGAGAAAATGAAGATTTGGGGTTACAATTAAGCCAGCTGTGATCTTACAGAATGTCTGAGCAGGCTGTAGGGGCTAAATGGCTTTCTCCTCCTAATTCGTATGTTCACATGTAAGAATTCTAAGGATTTTTAAGTTATATACTAGACACACTTCATTCTTATTACTTGTGTTTGATGTGTTTTTGTCAGAGTTTGTAGGCAGTAAAATACCTCATTTTCTCACTCAAGAAAATCCTATAATTGACTCTTTCTTTTTGACCTAGTTAAGTTGCATATTTACTTGATGTTTGGTAGACTTGCATGCTAAAAAGCAATACAAATATTTGTTACAACCAACCAAAAGAGAGTTAAAATGAACAAGCTCATCTCCCTCTTCACCTGGTTTTAATGAAGCATAAATGCCTTATAATCCCTTGCGTCCCCATCTATTCCTAAGTTAAAAGTATTAGATGCAACGGTGTTCTCATGGGCTTCACTTTCTGATGCAGCATTTTCCTGTGGAAATTCTTGATCAATTAGAAATGGAGCAGTGACAGCGTAGTCGAAGGCCCTTCACTCCACCATGCCTTTGCTGGTTAAAAGCAGCCCCTGTTTATACTAATGGAGACAGTCCAAGATAGAGTGGCTCCTGAGAGGGGGTTTGAAGCCAAATTGGCAGATGTTAAGAATTGCGATACCTTGTGAAGTTTAATGAAATTTGCTGATCCCACTTCATCAACGTTAGTGGACAGAATTATTGAGAAATCTGTCGGACCTGTTTGAGAGCTGTGAGTTGTTGATCACAGCCTGGCACCTGTATTTACCATGTAAATTTTGAAATAAGCTGTGCATGTATTGTAAATTCAATCATTGTTCTAACATTGTGTAGTAAAGTTTATTATTGTTTGTTCAAAAACATGGAATTTTGTCATTTTATTTTAAGTCCCTTAGATCTCATACTTTGTTTACATTAAAAGTAAGTTACTGGTCGCTTGCCAGCTTGCAGCATAAATTTGGTCGTCTGGTCTAGGATCATAACAGCAATATATATTGCCATGATCACACACCACATGTGACCTGGGAGTGGATCATGAACAAATTGCTTGTAGAGCTTTGTATCTAGTCCACTTTTATATATAGAGTATTTCATTTAAAAATAACCAGCAGCACAACTTGATGTTTTAAACAAAGTGAAAAGTCAGTTTCTAAGCAATCATTGCGGAAGAATATGTAATAAAGTGTGATAAACTAATGAGCTGTCATACAAATAGAATAAATTAAAGAAGGTGATATTAAAAGCCATGTATGAAGATGAAAATAAGTCAGCTCTCCACTATTGTTGCAAGCTTGGCTGACTTGATGGACCTCTTTTCTGAAGGGAAGGATTACTGCAATGCTGTCTGTAGTTGAATAATTGGGATTCCTCCCTCCAGTGGACTAAGCAGAACAGGTTCTGGAGTGAATGCAGACTCCTTTGTTTCCCTTTGTCTGCCTTCCTCTTACTCCCAGTTGGGAAGCAGTTGTTTTTTTCTAGTGGCATTCATGATTTTCATTAAAGTGTCAGTCAGTGCGAAGATGACAAGTCTAAGACAAGATCTGATACAAGTTTTCAAAATCGTGGGAGATCTACATTCAGTAGGGGAAAAATTGTTCCTGCTCGTAAAAGGACCCGAAACAAGAAGTTATGGATTTAAGGTGATTTCCAAGTGCAGAAAATGCAGTGTGAAAAACAACATTTTCACGTGTGATTTGGGTCTGGAATGCATTGTCTGGAAGTATGATGGAGGCAGATTCAATTGAAGCAATTCAAGAAGGTCTCCATGATTATTTGAATAGGAACAATGTGCTAGGGTATGGGAGAAATACAGGAGAATAACACAGCACTAAAATGCTTGTTCCATAGCTAGCGAAGGCACAATGGACCAAATGCCTTCTGGCCGCAACAAATCTGTGATGAATAATTATTTCACATTGCAAAATCAATTTTGCTGGAATTCCTTGTATGTCCCTCTATTTCATGGTCAACATTGCAGAAACTTTTTGAGTCTTCACAAGCTTGAACTTTCATATCTGTCGAAGATTCAGTTGATAGTTCTGTAATCTTTGAATGATCTAATTACATTTCGTGATTCCATCCAAAGATAACAGTAGTTAAATCCACAACAGAAGTTGTGATTCCTGGTGGTCACTTTTGTTAAACACTGTGTGTCCATTTCAAAGAGAGATTTACTTTCTTTCCAAGGTATAATGTAACTACACATTTGTGACAGTATTCTATTCTTGGCAATTTCTTTCAAATTTGTCTTGTGTTTGCTTTCATTGATGTACATCCACATCTGCAATTTGTTTGCTCATATGTACAAAACTGAATGCGTCCCTGATAACAAAGTGTGAAGCTGGATGAACACAGCAGGCCAAGCAGCATCTCAGGAGCACAAAAGCTGACGTTTCGGGCCTAGACCCTTCATCAGAGAGGGGGATGGGGAGAGGGTTCTGAAATAAATAGGGAGAGAGGGGGAGGCGGACCGAAGATGGATAGAGGAGAAGATAGGTGGAGAGGAGAATATGGGTGGGGAGGTAGGGAGGGGATAGGTCAGTCCAAGAAGGACGGGCAGGTCAAGGAGTAGGTAGGAAATGGACGTGCGGCTTGAGGTGGGAGGAGGGGGTGGCGGACTGAAGATGGATAGAGGAGAAGATAGGTGGAGAGGAGAGTATAGGTGGGGAGGTAGGGAGGGGACAGGTCAGTCCGGGGAGGACGGACAGGTCAAAGAGGCAGGATGAGGTTAGTAGGTAGGAAATGGAGGTGCGGCTTGAGGTGGGAGGAGGGGATAGGTGAGAGGAAGAACAGGCTAGGGAGGCGGGGATGAGCTGGGCTGGTTTTGGCATGCAGTGGGCGAAGGGGAAATTTTGAAGCTTGTGAAGTCCACATTGATACCATTGGGCTGCAGGGTTCCCAAGCGGAATATGAGTTGCTGTTCCTGCAACCTTCGGGTGGTATCATTATGGCACTGCAGGAGGCCCAGGATGGACATGTCCCTGATATCCTTTCTCAGTTTGCTACACATCTTTTAAATTCCATTAATTTGTGCGTATTCCAAAATCATTTGTACAAATAAATCAAAATAAGTGGACCCAGGCATCATGATTTACTCCCGTTTTTGTCCCTAAAAGAATGGATCCCCACGGTGTCTTGATTTAATTTTCATAGCTTTCATATAAAGTGGTTCAAAACAACGTGGTTTAAGATCATAATTTTTCCTAAATTAATGACCATTAAAAGTTCCGAGTGGTGTACGTAAGATCGCTACATTTTATTGCTCTCTGAGGTCTGAGCAAGTATCAGTGGACTGGATAGAAACTAGTGGACATATTTAAGAAGCAGAAAAACTGCACCCTGGGAATTACCACCAATTAATTTAACACTGATTTCAGGAAGGATGCTGGAACGAATTATCAGGTATTTGATAAAGGATTAATTGGTGAAGTATAAAAGTTATTATAAAATTGTAGCACAGCTTTAGTAATTGGAGGTCCTGCTTCATTTCCCTAACTGAGTTATTTCTGAGGTGATCAGATTAATAGATCATGGTGATTTGATAAATGTTATAGGTAGAAGAATGGTATTTAAATCACTTGTTTATAAATTGAAGATTTTATTGCACCGTCATTGTGCCTGCGAAACAGCCTAGTAGTGTGTGAAGCGAAGATAGATTTCCCTGCAGTACTTTAAAAAGAAGCTGGACAAATTTCCTGAAGAAGCAAGAAGAATCATATGGATGATAAGGTAGGATGGTTAGAACACATGAGATGCACAAGTTAATGCAGCTGGGACACTAAAGCTTCTACTAAAGATTCCAGTTCTATCTTTCTAAATCATCATCTAAACGCTTCAATCCATGTTCACAGCCAATCGCTTAACATAGCATTTAATAGTGTGTTGCTAGTCCCATTGAGGTCATCTCTGATCGCTTTCTTGCATTACTGGCAACCTACATCTTACTTCCAAGTCCAACCATCCCTGCTCCTTTATTCAGCTTTGAAAACTGTTACCCCCAATTCAATTCTAAATCCCTACCAGCTAGCTTTTAGCCCTTCATTTGACTTAACGTTCCTGCAGTCACTAATCTACTCAACCACATTCCTCATTTTCAGCTTTAATGTTCTAGTCTGCAACAAAACAATTTCTCTCCCTAAATCTCTGTTTCTTATGTCTCGGGGACATTAATTTGAAAGCACATGATACAGATCTAGTTTCAACATCGACCACCATACCTGTTTGAATCACATAAATGACCCTGAGATTCTGGCCACGTCTACTACAACTGCTCACTATTCCCAAACCAGCCTGGAATGCTAAGAGAGCCCCTACTCCTCCACCACTGCCGCTCTCTCTCACCCCCCCCCACCCCTCCCCACCAACTCCTCAACTTCCCCAGCTTCCACTTCAGGTGTTGTCCTTGTCTAGTTCAAATCTTTCTCTATTACCCTTCTCAGAAGACCTAGTCATGATCCTACAGACCTTGTCAATGAATGTGTGGGATATTTCTTGGGATATTTCAGTACATTAAAGGTGCTATTTTGGTAGAAGTTGTTGATGCATTAGTTATGTCTCCTGTTTTTGTCTCAGGATTTAATTCTTTTTGTAGCTAAGCTCTTATGTGACTGAAGGGGCAAGTCGTTTCTCATTCACCTTTGATATGTCCTTCCATATATTTCCATATCTCTCTGCAGATGATTATGTGTGTTCAGACTAACAGTTTCTTAGTTAATCAGCTAAATTGAATACCTGTTTAGTGGAAATTCTTGCTTATGATATCATTTGCAATTTATATTGATTCATCAAGCTGATTGGGATCAAAGATTCCTTCGTATATCAATGTCAGCATTGAGTTTTGGCAGAGTCTGAATGTCCTGCAGTCCTTCAAAAATGGACCTGAACAATTGCTGCAGAAAATATTGGCAGGATGAAGGCCAGAGCGCTTAATTCTTGTGTTTCATTTACATGGTGCCACTTATCTGCCTGCCTGAAACCGCATCGATGGACCGGAGATTTATTTGCTAAGCGGAAAGGTGCATCAAGGGAGAGGGGTTTTGGGAAACATTGTGTGAGGGACATCTAGGGAAGGGAAGCGAAGCCTAAATATTCTTTGGGAGAGACAGAAGAGATTCTCCTAGCTCCACAAGGAAAGAAAACAAGACACCCCCAATTGTACTTTCGAGATAATAGGAACTGCAGATGCTGGAGAATCCGAGATAACACAGTGTGGAGCTGGATGAACACAGCAGCCCAAGCAGCATTTCGGGAGCAAAAAAAGCTAACGTTTCGTGTTCTTTTTCCCTACTGTTTATCTGGCAAAAACAAATTGCAGTAGCTCCCCCGTTCAGGCTGGTATTAAAATGCCTGCTGGTTAACTGTTTATGTCATTGCACTTGATTTTGAACTATTTAAAAATGGACTCTGCCAGATTTAAGCCATTCACATCTGCTCGGAAAGCAGACTAAAGTAAGGATCATCGTGACAATTTGGCCACTTTAATATCAACATACCTGTTCTGTGTGGAGGTGGCAAAGTCTGAAATTGTCTCCATTAAATGGAAACATCCATGCAAATGAGAGAGACTGTTACAGAAGCCATTTGGAATTTACAGAATGTTGGGATGCTGAAAATTTTTTCAATCTCAAGTTTCAGCAATTAAAGTTCATGCAAAACTCTACAATGTCTTTCAACTTGTATCTCATATGTTACATTCTAGAACAATGTGTTCCTTGATTTAACATTTTAATGGAGTTGGTAACTCTAAGTTACTATGTTCCACGCAGTGTCTGGTGGTTTCTTACAACATGAAAAACTAAATCTAATTGTTTTCTTTCAAGTCTACCTACTGGGAGGTTAACATCATTCTTAAAACCCATGGCGTGAGGAATGGTGGCTACAAGTATATACTGTTAGCTTGTTACAAAGGCAAGTTGCATTTAAAGTTAATAAGCCAGCAGAACCAGGTGAGATGTATCTCAGCTTGCATTGGAGAGTAAATGAGCAAAGTTCATGACAATGGCCTTAATTTTTAAAGGGTTTGCAGAGACGAGGATGATGTTAGACAACTTGGAATTTAAAAAAGAGGTGCACAGAAAAACTCAGTTGCTAGAAACCCGTTTAATGCCAGTTTGAGGGGGTGGGGGTTAGGATGTTTAGAAATGATCATCTGGTGTAAAATTATCAATCACTTAGAATCCCTACAGCATGGAAGCAGGCCATTTGCCCCATCATGTCCACACCAACTCTCCAAAGAGCATCCCACCCAGACCTACTCTCTCCCTCCACCCAAACCTTGTAACCCTGCATTTCCCATGGCTAATCCACGTAACCCACACATCGCTGAACACTATGAGCAATTTACCACAGCCAATCCACGCTAAGCTGTATATCTTTGGACTTTGAGAGGAAACTAGAGCACTTAGAGTAGATGCAAGAGGAACGTGCAAACTCCTTACAGACAGTCGCCCGAGGGTTGTATCGAACTCAGGCCCCTGGTGCTGTGAGACAGCAGTACTAACCATTGAGTGCTAACAAATGTGGATTAGTTAGGAAGATCAGAAAGGATTTATGGAGAGCAAATCATGTTGAACTAATTTATTTGAGCTTTTCGATTACATAAGAGGCTTGATGAGGGTAATGCAATCAAATGAGATGTACATGGATTTCTAAAGAACTTAATAAAGTGTCACATGACAGATTTGGTAACAAATGTTGGAGCCAGTGGAATAAAAGGGGCAGTGGCAGAGTGTTCAGAGTGGGATAAATGACAGGTGTGATGATAGTGGTAAATAGGGACTACCAAATTTTAGCTTCCATATGTGATTGTTATATCATGGACTGACATATACAATGGCTACTATGATCACTTGATCACAGTTTGCAGCAAGCTCAAGAGACCCATGTAAGATGAATTAAACTATCTGTAACTAAATTACTATTTTGTTTAAAGACATCAAAACCAGGCAACTAAGTCAGCATCAAGAAATTTGCTTCTCCTGTTTCCATTCACACTTGTATGATAATTTTGCACATTGAACTTGAATGTAGAGTGTCCAGCTTGGAGAAATAATGGAACCGGACTTGGGAATTCACAAACGAACTCCAGTTCAGCAGCTGACTTTAGTGGGAGAATAGAAAAGGAAAATGGATTTGTAACCAAAAACTGAAACACTTTGCTACCCTCCCTATGTCTCTCCTTATCTTGGAAGTCAACACTCGGCGAAAAAGCAAATTAGGAAAATAATCATCAGTACTCCGGGATACCAACAAACTTCCCACTGCTTCACCACTGTCAATAATTAAACAACTGGGGTCTCAAGTCAAAATGTTTCAACTGCATAGATTTTTTTTTGTTTCTGTCCATATCAGGCACTTTCTCTTTTTTTTTAAATGGTCATCTGTATTCGTGAGTTTGTTGTGATTTTATTATTTTCCCTTTGGGGTAGTAGAATGCTTCCTTCTTTCATGTGGAATTGGCTCATTCATTTTGCTCTAGTTGGCTATGTTCATAATTGAAGCCTAATAGCTGTGTGCTACTGCTGTTCATGGTGACTGTCTTAGAGGCCTGTATACTTGGCTGAGTGGTTACAGCAATGGAGTAAAAACTAACTGGGTTTCTCCACATAGGTTCAAATCCTGTGGACTATGTTGCTCGTTGCTCCTCATTTCAGTGAAGTGCTTACAAATGTATTCTGGGGATGGCGGGGGTGGCAGGGGTGACTTGGCACAGTGGAAATGCCACGACCTCTGAGCCAGAAGACCCATCTGTCTTAGAAGTGTATAATAATATGTCTGACCTGGTTGATTAATAAAAAGAAAATAGTTACCATTGGTTGGGATAGGTTTAAAAACTGGGAGCTGATACCCCTCTGCCTGGTTGTAACACAGGAAACAGGGTAGTGAATGGTTCTTCCGAATGGAGGAAAGTTTAGTGGAAATCCCCAGGGTCACTATTAGGATAACAGAGTATGGAGCTGGATGACCACAGCAGGCCAAGCAGCATCTCAGGAGCACAAAAGCTGACGTTTCGGGCCTAGACCCTTCTTCAGAGAGGCTCTCTGATGAAGGGTCTAGGCCCGAAACGTCAGCTTTTGTGCTCCTGAGATGCTGCTTGGCCTGCTGTGTTCATCCAGCTCCACACTTTGTTATCTTGGATTCTCCAGCATCTGCAGTTCCCATGATCACTGCCACTATTAGGATGATTGCTTTTCTTTATGAATGACACAGGCTTGTGTGTAAAAGGCATGTTTCAAAATCTGTAGATGAAACAAAAACTGGAAGTATTGTTTCTGAAGAAGGGTCCAGACCCGAAACATCAGCTTTGCTGCTTGGCCTGCTGTGTTCATCCAGCTCCACACCTTGTTATCTCTGGAGAGGTTAGTACTGTTTTCCTCAGAGAAGAGATCTGATAGAATATTTCAAAATCACAAGAGGTCTGGACAGAGTAGAGAGAGAGAAACTGTTCCCATTCATGAAAGGATTGAGAACAGGAGAGCAGTTTTAAAGTAATTAGTGAAAGAAGCAAAAGTGATATGGAAAATCTTTCAGGCAACAAGTAATTGCAGTCTGGAATGCACTGCCTGAAAATGTGTTGGAGGAAGGTTCAGCTGAGGCATTCAAAAAGGATTTGAAATTAAATTTGAAAGGAACAACGTGCAGGATTATGGTGAAAATCAAGAGGAAGGCACTAAGTTGTGGCACTCATTTGGTACCTTGCAGACACATGATGGGCTGAATGGGCTCTTTTATTGCTCTGTAATAATCTGTGATTTGTGTGAAGACAGCAATAAACTTTAAGAAATATAATGGTTGATGGCATGATAAAAACATGGCAGGTGAGCTCAATGCAGGGAATTACGAAGTGACGTGTTTTGATGGGAAATGAAGAAAGTCATAATAAAGTAAATAATGTTTATTTATTCCTGAACAGGAAAGTATGAGCAGAAAGGCCTGGGAGCTATACGTGAACAGATCATTGAGGATGGCAGGGCATGTTTTTAAATATTCAGTTCATAAAGGCATACAGTTCCTAGGCTTTATAAACAGAGCCTTGAACTGCAAAAGCTACTGTTTATAAAACACTATCAGAGATAATGGGAACTGCAGATGCTGGAGATTCCAAGATGATAAAATGTGAGGCTGGATGAACACAGCAGGCCAAGCAGCATCTCAGGAGCACAAAAGCTGACGTTTCGGGCCTAGACCCTTCATCAGAGAGGGGGATGGGGGGAGGGAACTGGAATAAATAGGGAGAGAGGGGGAGGCGGACCGAAGATGGAGAGCAAAGAAGATAGGTGGAGAGGGTGTAGGTGGGGAGGTAGGGAGGGGATAGGTCAGTCCAGGGAAGACGGACAGGTCAAGGAGGTGGGATGAGGTTAGTAGGTAGCTGGGGGTGCGGCTGGGGGTGGGAGGAAGGGATGGGTGAGAGGAAGAACCGGTTAGGGAGGCAGAGACAGGTTGGACTGGTTTTGGGATGCAGTGGGTGGGGGGGAAGAGCTGGGCTGGTTGTGTGGTGCAGTGGGGGGAGGGGATGAACTGGGCTGGTTTAGGGATGCAGTGGGGGAAGGGGAGATTTTGAAACTGGTGAAGTCCACATTGATACCATATGGCTGCAGGGTTCCCAGGCGGAATATGAGTTGCTGTTCCTGCAACCTTCGGGTGGCATCATTGTGGCAGTGCAGGAGGCCCATGATGGACATGTCATCAAGAGAATGGGAGGGGGAGTGGAAATGGTTTGCGACTGGGAGGTGCAGTTGTTTGTTGCGAACTGAGCGGAGGTGTTCTGCAAAGCGGTCCCCAAGCCTCCGCTTGGTTTCCCCAATGTAGAGAAAGCCGCACCGGGTACAGTGGATGCAGTATACCACATTGGCAGATGTGCTACAGTGGATGCAGTATACCACATTGGCAGATGTGCTGATGCAGTATACCACATTGGCAGATGTGCCATTGAGAACGCCCTTGACCGCGTCTCCCGCATATCCCGCGACACATCCCTCACACCCCGCCCCCGCCACAACCGCCCCAAGAGGATCCCCCTCGTTCTCACACACCACCCTACCAACCTCCGGATACAACGCATTATCCTCCGACACTTCCGCCATTTACAATCCGACCCCACCACCCAAGACATTTTTCCATCCCCACCCCTGTCTGCTTTCCGGAGAGACCACTCTCTCCGTGACTCCCTTGTTCGCTCCACACTGCCCTCCAACCCCACCACACCCGGCACCTTCCCCTGCAACCGCAGGAAATGCTACACTTGTCCCCACACCTCCTCCCTCACCCCCATCCCAGGCCCCAAGATGACATTCCACATTAAGCAGAGGTTCACCTGCACATCTGCCAATGTGGTATACTGCATCCACTGTACCCGGTGCGGCTTTCTCTACATTGGGGAAACCAAGCGGAGGCTTGGGGACCGCTTTGCAGAACACCTCCGCTCAGTTCGCAACAAACAACTGCACCTCCCAGTCGCAAACCATTTCCACTCCCCCTCCCATTCTCTTGATGACATGTCCATCATGGGCCTCCTGCACTGCCACAATGATGCCACCCGAAGGTTGCAGGAACAGCAACTCATATTCCGCCTGGGAACCCTGCAGCCATATGGTATCAATGTGGACTTCACCAGTTTCAAAATCTCCCCTTCCCCCACTGCATCCCTAAACCAGCCCAGTTCATCCCCTCCCCCCACTGCACCACACAACCAGCCCAGCTCTTCCCCCCCACCCACTGCATCCCAAAACCAGTCCAACCTGTCTCTGCCTCCCTAACCGGTTCTTCCTCTCACCCATCCCTTCCTCCCACCCCCAGCCGCACCCCCAGCTACCTACTAACCTCATCCCACCTCCTTGACCTGTCCGTCTTCCCTGGACTGACCTATCCCCTCCCTACCTCCCCACCTACACCCTCTCCACCTATCTTCTTTGCTCTCCATCTTCGGTCCGCCTCCCCCTCTCTCCCTATTTATTCCAGTTCCCTCCCCCCATCCCCCTCTCTGATGAAGGGTCTAGGCCCGAAACGTCAGCTTTTGTGCTCCTGAGATGCTGCTTGGCCTGCTGTGTTCATCCAGCCTCACATGTTTATAAAACACTGTTTTGATCACAACTGGAGTATTGGGTCCAATTCTGGGCAGCACACTTAAGGAAAGATGCGAAAGATGTGGAGAATGTGCAGAAAAGATATTAGAAAATGGTTTCAGCAATGAGAGGCTTCAGTTACAAAGATAGATTGTAGAAGGCAGTGCTGTCCTATTTAGAGAAGAGAAGGTTGAGAAGAGATTTGATGGAAGTGCTGAAAATCATGAAGATCTAGCCTATGTAGGCAGAGTGAAACTGTGCATTTCCACTGTTGAGAACCATGGGACACGGGTTTTTAAGTCTCTAGCAATTAAGCAACAGGGGCATGAAGAAAAATGTCTTTAAGCAAGTGGTTAGAATCGAGAATGCACTGCACAAGACATTGGAGGAAACAAGTGAAAATTGACTTTCAAAAGTGATTTGAATGGTCACCTGAAGGGGAAAAGGATAGGAAAATTGTACTAGCTGACTATCTCTTATAGAGGTACAGCATAATTACATGGATTTGAATGATATTAATACAGAGTGAATAGTGCAAGAAAATGGTGTTGAGGCAGATGATCAGCCATGATTGGGTGAATGGCAGAGCATGCTCAAGGGGCTGAATGGCCTACTCTTGTTCCTGTGGATGTCTTCCTCCTGTGCTGCAACCATTCTATGATTCTGTAAACTCAAAACTAAGCAGTATTTTATCTCAACATGTTTGATCACATGGCTACTTTTGCCTGATTTGTTTGATCCATCTGTGTAGATTGAAATAATTCACACAAGCACTCATCAAGGCAGTTCCTGTTTCTCAGGTGTTTGTTTAGATTGATAGCAATTGGTACAGAGTATCTTACTTGATAATTGTGTCAAGTGCCGAATAATGTTCAATTTAAGTAAATTCAGATATGCTTTTAAAGCACATAAAATTTAGATGTTATCTATTTGAATGCACTAAATGTTGTTATTGCGAAATATTTTTGAAACATCTGCTTAATGGAACTTTGTGTTTTTTACGACAATTTTTTAATGAAAATGGGTATCATAAGCTGCAGTATACCAGGCACAGCGTACTGTATTTCATGTAGTCATTGAAGAATCACGGCAACAAAAAATGAAGTACAAATATAGCGTTTCTAGTTCATACCAAAACTCTTAATAAATAGAAAAAACCTTGTATGGTTCATGACGAATATTCCCTGTGACAGATTGTACATTTTGTCTTATTCTGCCCTTTAGTTTATTTTAATTAATGCCAGTAGGCAGGATTGATTTTCATGTCTGGTAGTTAGGATCTTTGAGAATCCCAAAGGTCGTCTGTACATTGTGCTCTATCTTTTGCCACCGTGTTGGATGGAAGACATTAGTTATATCTCTCACTGTTGCAGATGGCCTGTGAATAAAGACATCAAGTTAATAGGCAGGATGACAAGCAGCTATAGCGTCTGGTGCTCTCGTTGTGTAAATGGCAGGTCAGCACTGATTTCAATACATTTGAGGCCCAGAGTCTTGAGCATTTGAGGTTCAAAAAAAATTGATAGGAACATATGCTACCATACCAGCACATGAATTAAATAGATGAGAAAGCAGCAAGGTATGTTTACCACACTGTTAATCCCAATTTACTTCTTTACAAATTCCCATGACATAGAAATAAATACCCTGATGGTACTTTATATCTCATATTCATGTTTATATTTGAAAATTGATTTCTGTCACAATAAATGTTGCTTGAGAAAAATATGATCTGGAGTAGGCTTTCCTGTCTTGATACAGTCTTATGGATCTTAATTTATTTCTTCCCTTTCATTTGGGAATTCTTAGACTTTATCCTGGCTGTTATGGATGTTTGTCAGAAGCCCAGCTTTGCTGTGTCTGGGCATTTTGCTCCCCTATAAAACTCCATTCATAATTAAAGTTAACTGAACATTATCACTCCAATCAGCCAATAAACGAGCAATGTGTGCAGCAGACAGTGTAGAGATAACTAACATTTACAAGTGTTTATGTGTTTCACTTTGCACTCTGCCCATTGGAGTTGCTGAAGATCTGCTCTGGATAAACTTATGTCACCCACATGTTCTCCAAGCTGCTAGTTTTTTAGCCTTTGATCAAGCAAGCTGTTGTTGTTGAACAAAATAGAAATCTGAGCTTAATCAAGAAAAATGGTGCTAACAATTACACACTAAAGCAAAATGCAGTCATTAATTGACCTGGAACTGTACTGTGTTTTGCTCTTCACAAATGCTGCCACGCTTGTCGAGCATATCCAGCATTTTCTGGCAACAGTAAAATTGTATTCTGGTGATGTGGCAATGACAAAATCAATAATTTGTTTCATTTCCTGTATTGAGTAAAATTTTTTCCGATATTATCATCAAAACAGGAAGTATTTTCCAGTTGTCTCTCGATTACCTTATGGCGCTAACATGTTAAATTTAAGTAACATCAACTAAATGCACTGTGCATTGGCTGTAAATGAAGGAAAGCATCATAGAGCAGTCATCAGACAAACATGGGCACCAAGGTAAAATGAGCTATTAAAGAGTGTGCCAAGCAGCATGTCAGGAGTGTAAAAGCTGATGTTTCAGGCCTAGACTCTTCCCAAAATGTCAGCTTTTGTGCTCCTAAGATGCTGCTTGGCCTGCTGTGTTCATCCAGGTCTACACTTTGTTATCTCAGATTCTGTAGCATCTGCAGTTCCTATTATCGCTATTAAAGAGTGGCTTTCCTTTTTATTTTTTCATGGAATATCAGCATTGCTGGCAATATCAGCATTTCTTGCTCATCCCAAATTGTTCTTGAAAGACGATTCTGAGGCACTGTGCCCAACTGTTCTCTTTCTGTCTCTCCTCGCTTGCCCTTATCGTTCGTGGCTTAGAGTGTGTGAGCAAGAAGGTTATGCTGGAGCTGTTAAAACCTTTGGTTAGGCTACAGATGGAGTATGATGTGAGACTCTGGTTGCCACACTATGGGAAGATGTAATTGAGGGGATGCAGAGGAGACTCAACCGGTTAACAAGGTATAGAGCTGGATGAACGCAGCAGGCCAAGCAGGAAAGCTGACGTCTTGGGTCTAGACCCTTCTGCCTGGGATGGAGCATTTTAGCTGTGAGTGGAGGCTGAATATGTTCCAAGTTACTTTCTTTAAAGCAGAGAAGGCTAAAGGTGGACTGATTATTAGGGGCAGGGATAAGGTGGATAGGGAACAGCTGTTCCCCTTAGTTGAAGACCATAATTTTGAGGTGAAGGGCAGAAGATTTAAAAGGGATTTTGGAAAAATCTTTTCACCCATAACGTGGGAATCTGGAATGTTCTGTCTGGAAGGACTGTAGAGGCAGGAACCCTGACAAGCTTTAAAAAACTACTTGGATGAGCACTTGAAATGTCATAATGTTCAATGTCATGGGTCAAGTGCTGGAAAGTGGGATTCGTGCAGATAGGTTGGTGCGGGCTTGATGAGCCAAAAGCCCTCTTCTGTGCTGTCTGACTCTATAACTGTAATTGCTGCAGTTTGTATGTTGTAGCTACACCTGCAGCACTGTAAGGAAGTTCAAGGATTTTGACCCAATGGCATTGAAAGAACAGCAACATCTTTATGAATCAGGGTGGTGTGTGACCTAGAGAAAGTGGTGGCATTCCTCTATGTCTGCTGTCCTTGTCCTTCTAGTGGCAGAGGAGTTTGGAAGATGGTTGTTGGTGGATTGATTTGAAAACTCAGGTGCTCAGTTACATGCCACAGAATTTGCCAATCTTTGACCTGCTGTTGCAGCCATACTATTTATATGAGTAACCTCTGTTTCTAAATAACGGTAATGCCTGGGATTCAAGATGGCAGTGGAGTAGCAACGCACCTTGTGGGCTCCTCAGCCCAGGAACCTTGGGACTTGTCTGTTTTACTTTTTGCTTTAAACCATTTTTTAAATGTTTCTGTTTATTATGGTACCTTACTTTCTTTTAACAATGGGTGACTGTCTGTGAGGAGTTTGTACATTCTCCTTGTGTCTGTGTGGGGTTCCCCTGGTGCTCTGGTTTTGTCCCACAGTCCAAAGATGTGCAGGCTAGGTGAATTGGCCATGCTCAATTGCCCACAGTGCGCAGGGATGTTGAGGTTAGGTGGGTTAGAAATGGGAAATGTTGGGGAATGGGTGTGGGTGGGATGCTGTTTGGAGGAGTGTGTGGACTTGTTGGGCTGAATGGCCTGTTTCCACATGGTAGGGGATCTATGATTCTATGAACTTTGGCAGAAAGCTTCTTCTCCTGAACCATGCCCAGCAATGAGGCATCCAACAGCCTGGAATGGTGCTCTAGATTTGGTACCTAGTGGAGCGGTCTCCCAGTGTGGGCAGCCTTGTCCAGGAGGAACAGAAAGAAGATTGTTTAACAGGCAGGAAATGGAGATTAGGGTTAAACAGGTTGCTTTCATGTTAGTTACACTAACTATGGAGTGCCTACAATCAATATTAATGATCCAGATGAGGCAAACAAGAGTAATTTATCCAAGTTCAGTGATGACATAAACCAGGGTGGGACAGAAAGAAAATACACAGCAGTATAGACAGGTTAGGTTTGAGATGGTGACTGGGTAGTGTCACTATCCTAGAAATTGAGGCTCACTGGCTAATGCACCAGAGACGCTAGTTCACATACTACTCCAGCAATTAGAGTAATGTAGATTCAATGAATAATAAAAATGGGATTGAGAACTAGTCTCAATAAAGGTGACCATTTTCGATTGTTATAAAAACCCATTGGTTATTATCCCTTTTTATTGTATACCCCTGGAAGGGCAACATCAGCAAAAAAGTCTGCAAGAGGTGGCTTTCTGCTAAGGGCGTTGTGGCGTACATCAGCCTCCTCATTGCGTCTTCCTTTTATTTATCTCCCCGTTTGAAGTTTTCCTGGACTTTCAATAGTGTGACGTTCCATAGGTCCCATATAGCACTTTGCCAAGCAGCACTGAATTTTTTTTCTGTTTTACTGCAGTTTTTATCTGTTTTTTTAAAAAGAAACAACACGTGCACACACACACATTTTGGAATTGAATTTAAAATTAGCCCAAAGTAATTCAAGGTTCTGTTCAATGTCATTGACATTCCTTGACTGCATCATCTAATACCTGAGTTGGTGAAAATTAAAAATAAGCCCCTGAAAACCAAAACTGAAAATGATGAAAGTGGTTTGAGAAAATTTTAACCAAAACTGTTGAAAATTAAAATTATTTTGTACCTTGGTAGCCTCTTGGGCCCAATCATCTTTAGTACCTTCATCAATTACCTTCATTCATAAGGTCAGAAATGGGCATGTTTACTGACAGTGATACTCTATATGCCACTATCTGTGATTCTTCAGATTCTCAAACAGCTCATGTCCCTGTGCAGCAAAACCTAATGTTAAGAATTACTGTCAACCTCTCTCTCCTTCCTGGACCTCTCTGTTTTCATCTCTGGCAACCACCTCAAAACGGATATCTATTTCAAGCCTACCGACTCCCACAGCTGCCTAGACTACATCTGCTCTCACCCACCATCCTGCAAGAATGCGATCCCCTATTCCCAATTCCTCTGCCTCTGCCCCATCTGCTATCAAAATGAGGCATTCCATTCCCAGAAATCTCAGATGTCCTCATTTTTCAAGGACCGCAATCTCCCCCCCACCTCAGTGGTTGAAAAAGCCCTCAACCACATCTCTGGTGTTTCCCGCACCTCAGCCCTCACATCCCACCCCACAATAAAAACAGAGACAGAATTGCCCTTGTACTCACGCATCACCCCATTAACCTCCGATTTCCATACATTATGCTCTGCCACTTCCACCACCTGCAATCTGACCCCACCACAAGGGATATATTTCCCTCCCCACCCTTATCTGCTTTCTGGAAGGACCGCGCTCTCTGCGACTCCCTCATCTGCTCCACACTCCCTACTAGCCCTACCTTTCCCTGCAACTGCAGGAGGTGTAAAACATGCCCCTACACCACCTCCCTCCCCTCCAAACTAGGCCCCAAAACAACCTGCTAGATTAAAACGATGGTCACCTGCACATCCGCTAATGTGGTATATTATATCTGCACTTCCCAATGTGGCCTCCTCTACATCGGGGAGATCAAGCAGAGGCTCAGACACCGCTTTGTGGAGCGCCTACGCTCAGCTCACGATAAATGACAACACCTCCCAGTTGCAAACCATTTCAACTCCCCCCTCCCACTCCCTGGACAGCATGTCCATCTTGGACCGCCTCCAGTGTCACAACGATGCCATCCAGAAGCTGGAGGAACAGCACCTCATATTCTGCCTTGGAAGCCGACAACCTAATGGTGTCAATGTGGACTTTACCAGTTTCAAAATCTCGCGCCCCCCCTCCCCCATCCCGATCCCTGCCTCCTTGACCTGTTTGTCTTCTCTCCCACCTAGCCGCTCCACTATATACCTGGTATCACCGTTCCACCCCCCGCTATTTATTTCAGAGCTCCCTTCCCCTCCCCCATTTCTGAAGAAGGGTCCTGACCCGAAACGTCAGCTTTCCTGCTCCTCTGATGCTGCCTGGCCTGTGGTGTTCTTCCAGCTCCACACCTTCTTATCTCAGATTCCAGCATCAGTGGTTCTTACTATCCTTGATTGTTGCTTTTTCATTATTGCTGGCTCACAAGCCCAGAATTCCCTTTCTGACAGCACTATGAGTGAACTCCAAATAGTCTACAGCAGTTCAAGAAGACAGTGTACCATCACCTTCTCAGAAGCAATTAGGAATGGTCAAAAAGTGCTTGCCAAGCCAGTAATGTCCATAACCCGTGAAGGAATTTTAAGAAGTAAGTGGGCAACTCGTCATCCAGTGAAGTATTATGTGAACAAATTACTTTCGTAGTAAGAATAGAAAAGCTGAATATTTTTTAAAAGGTGTGATACTTTTAAATGCTGATGTTCAGAAATTCTTGAACATACCAATTCAAAGTTAGCCTGCAGATATGATGAGAAATCAGATGGGTGAATGACACATTGACCTTTACTACAAGTACACAATTAATACATTTTGCTACAATAGTGTAGCACTTTGGTGAGAGTTCATTTTGGAATGTGTTGGACAGTTTTGGTCTTCACGTTAAGGGAAAAATATGTTTGCCTTGGATGCTTCACAGTAAAGGTTCACAAAGTAGATTCCTGGGGTGAAAATGTTATCTGATGATGGAGCCGCTGAGTAAACTGGGCCAATACACTTAGCAGTTTAGAAGAATGAAAGGTGACTGAAGTGAAACATATGCAATTCTAAAGAGCCTGGACTTTGAGGTTGTTTCCCCCTAGCCTGGAATTCCAGTATACTGGACCCGTCCTCGTGATGAACAGTTAAACATTTAAGACTAAGGTATAGACGAATTCCTTCAATCAGGATTGAGAAACTTTGAAATATTTGCCTCCTAAGGGTTGTGGACACTCTCGTCATTGTGTACGTTCAAAGCTGTGGTGTGTAGATTACTTATCTCTGAGGAAATTGAGGAGTATGGGAACTGGGCTAGAAAGACTTGAGGCACAGTATTAGCCATGATCGTCATGAAGAGTATAGCAGGCCATAATGGCTTATCTTGCTCCTAGATCTCATATTCTCAATTTTTCACTCAACGTACCACTCACACACTCAATCCTCTTATATCATTGTTTGAGATAGATCGTTTTACTGTGCTCATACTGAATTGGAACATTTAGTCACAATCACACCCATGAAAATCTAAACCTGCAGATCTGATCCTATATACATTCGTTATAGTTAATGTACAGAATAAAGCCTGCCATTAGTGATCCTAAAGCAACGGTAATAAAAGCTTGTGTGTTATAGACACATTTTTGTGCGTTAATCACATTAAGTGACAGCTATATAAATACAAGTTTTCATTGTTGATTTAAATATTAACCTCAAATTCAAGCTGGTGTTAGTTCTACTGGATTGCTTTCCTAATTTTGAATGACAGAATAATTGATATAATATAACTGTGAGTGCATAACGGTATAAATTAATGTTGCTGAAGAAATTATTAGATTCATCAGCACAGTAATAGTGGTAACTCGTAATAACATAGCACCTTTAGCTTTGCAATTTTTTGTTCAGTTGATAGGATATGTGGTCATCACTGGCAAGGCCAGCATTTATTGCCTGTTACTAATTGCCTTTGATTAGGGGGTGCTTCACAGGAATTCACAACTGCCTCACGAAAAATAACAGAGCCAAAACTGGGACAGGAAAAGAGAAACCAAAAGAACTGCAGATGCTGTAAATCAGAAACAAAAACAGAAATTGCTTGAAAAGCTCAGCTGGTCTGGCAGTATCTGTGGAGAGAAATCAGAGTTAACGTTTTGGGTCGAGCCACCCTTTCTCAGAACTGCAGACAAAATGTGTGGCCAATTTGATATGTTTTAAGGTATATCTTAAAGCAAAAGAGAGAAGTAGAGAAGTTTAGCAACTTAATATCTATTGTTTATGGACTCAATGTAGCGCTTTGTATGTGGAGAGGAAACAATATTGTTGTGACTTTAACATTTATGAGCTAAGGGAGGAAGACAATTTGCACATTGCACTTGTTAATCTGTTCTCTTTGGTAATATTCAAGTGTCAAGCTTTTCTTATCATCATGGGAGTGGGGCTGTAATTATGGTGAAAGCATAAATCACTTTTGAATGTCTATTGGAAAAATCATAATTGCAATGAAGTTTGAGTCTTTTTTTTAAAGTTAACTAATATAACTCATGATTTTTAATTAATCCTGCAGTGGTTGTGTCAAGGATGCAAGATGTCTGGTAATCAGTCATTTCATTTTAAAGTGATCACACTTTATTCCTTCATTTTAGAGGAGATGAAAAATGTACCTCTTCGGAACAATTTGCTTAGGTCTTTAGTCCTTTGACATGCGAACTATAGATGTATCTTTCTGCTTATGGTGACCCATTGATTAGTTAGACCTAGTCTGATCCTGACACTTTAAAAGCTCAGTTGACCTGTCAGCTCGCACCAGCAACATCATTCCCCTCCTCCCCAGTCTAATTATACTGAACAAGTGACAAAGGTAAAGAGACTGGTCTATCTTCAATGTCAATCTGGCACGGCGCAAATTAATTTGTTTCAGGTTTGAATGTTCGAAAAGGCAAAAGAGGATTTGAATGTATCAAGACATGGCACAAAGCCAAGTTGAGGGGGAGGTGGGGTGGAGGTGGTGGGGGGTGGGGGAAGGGAACGTGGGTGTAGGGTGACAGTGCTGATGTCAGGGAGGCTGATACACAACAGTAATTGGAGCAGTTTTGCTTTGTGCGAGCTAGCCTCTGTATAGCTCGGCCAAAGCCTGTGGTAAGTTAAGGGAATCCACTGACATTGAAGACCGTTTGAAGTTGGCTTTATCTAAAAGAACAAAGGTCTCCACTGCTCCTTCCTGCCTTCCACACAACAGGCAATGGATGATCTCCAAAGAAGTTCTTGTTCGTTGACAGCAGTGATTGTTTATTACTGTGGGACTGCAGTTCTCAATATCCAAGAGATGCAGGTCTAGGAAGCAGAGCTATCCTTGGATAAGTAACTTCCAAATTAAAAGAGTCTTAAATAAAGCTCAGCTGCTGTTTGTTCAGTGGAAATGCTTTTATCTTGAGTTTCTCACCTGAATGGAAAATGCCAGTCGGGGGCCCCATCAGTTACCTGCCAACTTGCTGAAAATGATTGATGAGCTGCCTCAGGCACTGGAGTATACTTTGTCAACCACTCATAATTTATACATCTTATCTCTGTCGGAACAAAAGACTGGCTGGTGCTCGTGGACACGGTAGCTGTTTGGGTTATGCAGTTCAGTACAAACTGATAATTTTGATATCCGTCTGCTCGCTGTCTCATCAGACCTCGCCAGTTTGTCTCCGTTCCTGGGTTGCATAAACTAATTTTTGCTTAAAGCTGTTTGCGGCTTTGGCAGCTTATGGAGAGTGCAAGCTGTGTGGCAACTTTATACGTGATACAAGGTGTTTTTTGAGTAACAACAAAGAACTGAAACGAAGGGCAATATCCACCTGTCACAATAAAGTAAGGCGATAATCTGTCTGAGGATCTGGGGTGATGTCATTAATTGTACAGTGATCTATAAATCTAGTCATCTGACCCCAAGATTTGATTATCTCCATAAATGCACTTGAACACACGTTCTGATTTGTCATCTGGATTGCTTGGAGCAATTTTTTTAAAAAAGATGTTCTCTTTATTTGTGCTTTAAATCTGTTTCTTTTTGTGCATTATTATGTTGGTTTTTCAGATTCCTGGTCCATGTGGTGTTATTACCTCATTTTGGATTAAACAATGGCAATGATGACAGCTAAAGAAACTTACTAAATTGGCATTCTATAGAGTCTTGCTGAGTAGGAGTAAACATCACCCAGGAGATTTGTCAATTGCTACAGTTATCAATTACTACAATAGCCTTAGTAAAAAGTTAATATGTTATTTCAGTGAGGACAGTTGCGGCCTCAATGGTGATAACCATCACACCACCCCACCCACCAAGCCCCAGTCCAGGGTTGAACAGATTGTCAATAATCTGCAAATGAGATGTATGCAATATGCGACCTGGCTGAAATAGCTTTCTATTAAAGAACTGTGCACCTTGAATGGTATTGACTCTTCAGGAGGATAAAGAGAACTTTAAAAAGTCAAATTCGGCATTTGCCTCAGGACACAGTATGTTAGAATTATTGTGATCCATGATTTCAGTGTATATTAGATTCCACTGCCTGCAGTGTTAGTTGATCTCTTTGCTTCCATGTGTTTATAGGTTACAGACAAATTTATTATTTTTTTTAAATCTTAGATCTTTGCAGGAGATCGCTAATAGGAGGGTTAGGAGCCAAAATATTCCTTTTCTGTTTTAATTTGAATCTTCAACTCAAGCGCAGTTCTACATTATGTGCATGTGGTTCAAACATTTTTCTAAGAAAATCAGCAGCATGTTCCACTTAGTGAGTATCAATATCACATAATACAAGAAGCTCAATAACTATTTTCTCTTGTTAGTGTTGCATCCTTTCATCAGCTCTGTGCAATTTGTGATCAATGTATGCGTATCTTTTTTTGTCACATAACTGAGGAACAAAAGCTAAGTTGAAAGGTTTTTAATGTTTGTTTTAATGCATGTACCAATCCCAGGGAGGTGTGTGAGAAACTACTCGTGTCTGTTTGTTTAGGTTTAAATTGCATCTCTACCTATTTGAGTGCTAAGTTATTGTCTCCTGTGCTTAAAATCAGTTGATCAAATTTATATCAGATTCTTTTGAAGAAAAATATTATTTTGGTGAGCTGTTCACATATATTTAAATTACAAAAGGCACTGCTAATTTTAATTTTACAGCCTTTAATCTTGTGTTTCCTGTTGTATTCGGGTTTGAATGAATAAATACTTGATAGTTGACAGTAAGCATCTCTCACTGTGATGATGACTTGGGGACTTGGTGGGAGTGAAAACTATGTAGAAAGTAGATGCGTCAAAGGCATCCTGTAAGATAAGGACCACTCTGGTCCAACAATTTCTTGCTGTGTATCATGCAAACTCACGTATAGGTTTGGCAAGATACTGATTGCACTTAACCAAAGTGTACTTGTGAAGTTCTCAATACAGTGACCAACATTAGCAGGATAGGATAATATTTAATAAATAATCCTGAGTGTCAAGAATTATACTAACAACCAATTTAAAATTGTTAGTTGATCTCGCAGTGTGGTGACCTTATTTGTACTGAAAGCCAAATATATGAATACACTATTGCTAGGGCTATGTCTCCACACAAAAGAAAAAAGTTGTGGTAGTTAGTTAGTTATCTCCAGACCAGGGTATCCTGGCAGGAGTTCCTCAGTGTAGTGTCCTAGGCCCAACCACTTTTAGCTGCTTCTTCCATGATCTTCCCTCAATCGTAAAGCCGGAAGTAGGATATCTGCTAATGTATAAGTTCAACACCATTCATGGCTCATCAGATCCTGACACTGGCAAATATCCAAACACAACAAGACATGGACAATATCAAGGTTTGGGCCAACAAGTAACATTTGCACTACTCGAGAGTCAAGCAATGACTATCCCCTCCAAGTGAGAGTATAACCATCACCCCTTGAGATTGCCATCCAAGAATCCCCAACTATTAGTATCTTCTGTTTACTGTTGATCACAAACTGAACTGGACTTGCCTTATAAATGCTGTAGCTACAAACGCAACTCCACAATGGCCAGCTAAGTCAGAATTGGCTCATTTGAGATTCAACAGGCACAAGTGAGACAAGGAAAGTCCCACCATCCGCAGATTATTGCACTGAGAATTAGCTATAAGAAGGGCCCAATGGTGTGGCCATGAAAATGTATTTTAAACATGGGAATCGTTTTAACATTAATGACATGCTATTGGAGGACAAGTGACTGGTCATCCCAACTTTGAGAGGGCATCTTGGGAAATCTGCACCAAGAACACTTGGGAATCTCCAAGTGCATGGTCTGAGTTTGGCCATCTTTGTGGTACATTGAGATCTCCAGGGACATTGAAAACTTGTTGCCAATTGACAGATATATGCCATCCATCTGTAGGCCAGAGGGAAGAGAGCTTTGAATGCACAATACATTCTTCACCTGTCCTTCAGAACATGTAGGGAGAGTTTTGTTTTCAATGATACGTCTTGTCTCGTCTTTATCATTTGTTTTTCCTGATGTATCAAGGTAAGAAGTTGAGCAAGATGACCACGGAAGCAGTTAGCCAAACCTTCCATCAGATTTTTGTAATTCATCACTTGTTTTCATTCCAGACAGCACTTTGCAGGCAGTTCTGAAAATATCATAACACTGCAGTGCCTGCAATCTCATAGCGAGGCCGAAGGCCAGGCGTAATATTTGGGTGACTCTTGCCAGATAATTCTGACTTCTGCATAGCAGTGTTACATTATACATTTAGCCTACTCCAATGTCATCTGTAACAGTCAAAGCTACTGATGGGCAGGAAGCTCAAAACCCAGTCTCCTATCCTGTCTAAGAAATTGGTTCCACACTTACTGTTTAAAGATTACCAAGTGATATACAATGAAGAATAATCCTGTCACACGCAGCAGACCGTGCTTTGCAAGAATCACTATTGTTCAAGGAATCTGCCAGACCTAGAAGTGGGGCAATAGATGTGGATCAGAGATTTCAATACAAAACATTTGATTGTCTGTGGAGATGAAAACCAGTGGATACTGTACATTGTCAATACTGCCAAAGACACTTTCTGTCAGAACCTTAGAAATCTCATGCCATTACTGTCGAGCCACCCACAGATGATTAATTATCGGGATGAACCAAATCATGAAACTTGGAGGAAAGGAGGGCTAAAGACCTCAGGCTAGTTCAATGATGGTCCAAGTGAACTGCCTTCTACCGCAAAAAACTGCCAGTCTTTCAAGTCTAAAATAAACTTATGTTGGAAGCATTATACAAATTTGTGAAGTCAATGACAAATGGGAAGATGGGATTGAAGTAAATGTAACATATAATGATGATCTAAGGGGAAAAATAAACTTGTGGGGAAGGGGCAAATGTTGTCTACAGATTAGCGAGGGGATCAAATGCAGTAAGCACTACCCAATGGGACAATATCATGTGGACTTGGTGAGAGTAAAGAAGGAGTAGGTTGGAGACAGACCAGAGCTATTGTGCTCCTAAGAGAGTCAACAAAGTATGTCGTATTCATGTCATCTGTAAATAGTTGCAGTGATGGAATAACCATCTTATTGTTTATTCAGCATGACTCTTCTAGTTAGACCAGAGGAATGGCAATCTCCTTCAGTACTGTATCGTTTAGGCTTGAAAGAACCCACATATAAAACATATCCTTGCTTAAATGAGGGAACAAATGAACAATAAAGCAGTGATTTCTGCTGAAGTAATTTAATGGATTAGAATTCGAAGCCGTCTTATTACTTGTCAGAACTTTTATCCAACCATATAGAAATAATACGTCAGTTTGGATCCATGCCAATCAGTAAGATAGAAACCAAGCCACCTTTCTTTATGGATAGAGTTTATTAACCACTCAGTCTTACAGCTTATTTCATTCACCAGACCCCTATTCCCCTTTTATATCTACCCAATTAATTCATTAAACAATTAACCTCAATCATACTAGCCATGTGAACGCAACGTACCTATGGAAGCATTATACTCCAGGAGCTCTAAGTAAATGAAAAGATTCCTGGTGTTTGGAAAAGTTATGTTAAAAAGTTAGGAAGAACCCAAAGTGTTATATTCTCCAGTATTAGATTGTGAATATATTGTGTAACAATGTTCTGAAATGGGATGAGATATGTTTGTGATTTAGCCACTGTAAATAGATTTTTAGAGGTGAAGTTTTACAGTGCTGGTCCTTTATTTGCATGGGAAATTATTGGCATTTCAAGGCCTTCTGCTGTAACAATGACACCTGGCTTTGGTTGCCGGTGGTGGGCCAGTCTCTTTAATGAGATGTTTGAGGTTTCAAGCCACACACCAGGACTTTACCGCAATCCTGACTGATATTTTTGGGCCAAGTTCAGGAACACCTCCACAACTGGAACTGTTGACATGTTTAAGTGGATTTGAAAAATCCAAAAGCACTATTTGAAGCGGAGGGGCAGGGCCATTATCCACACCCAGCTTTTCACCCCCAGCCATTATCAGCTTGCTGTCCCTGGCAAACTGACTGTATTACTGTGGTGCCAGGAGCAGGGCTGGTCTCCATACAAATTAACCCAGGTCACTACACCCAAGTCGTTATCATAATAACAGCAAATATTAAAAGTGAGGCTAAATAAGCTATGCTTCATTATTATAAATTGCAAATATGAATAGACTGAACTGGTCTTTCAAGAGAATGAAGGGTGGCTGCATCCAGGAAACAAACGAAGAGACAAGTCTATTGGTGACAATGGCTGTGGTAAAGATTTCTACAGTAGATTGGTTGAGGCAAACGCAGATTGCAATGCTGGAATGGAAGGGACATTTTTGTAAGACCAGAGGCTCAGTTTCAGTTCAAATGTGATGTCAAGGGGGACCAGGGAAAACATTCAAAACGCATATTTGCCATCATCATCACTCGCTTAGAACAAGGATGATGTATTCCAGACTTACTGATTTCCTTGTTCTCAGGTACCTCATCAGAACAATCTTGGAGCCATCAGTCTTTAGGCAGCAAGGACAAGGAAGGGGCATTTTCAAATCTAATTTCTCATGTTCCAGTTTCGTTGATTCTCTACAGCAGACTTTTTGTGTGATAATTTTCCATTTGAGATCTCAACATGATGCAATCACTAGTAAGGTCCTCTATCGCTCCAATGTGACTTTGCCCCTTATTTGATGATTGCTTCAGAGTGTCTTTAAAGCATTTTTGTTTAACCTCCTTGAGATTGGATACGTACTTTTTGTGTGAAGATCTGCTTTGGAAACTGAGGATCTGCTGAGCTGATTTCACACCTCTGGTTATTTTCATACTGTGTTTTTAACATAATGGAACATCACATGGTGCTCCACAGGCACATTGTAATCTAAAATACGACAATGTTATAGAAAAGGAAATTTAGATCAGATGATCAAAAGCTTGGCCAAAGAGCTAGGTTTTAAGACATTTCTTCAAGTAGGAAAGTGAGATACAGAGACTGAGATATGTAGGGAAAGGGTTCCAAAACTTAGGGCCTAGCGATTTGATGGGATGATTAAAATTGGTGACATTGAAGAAGCCAAATTTAGTAGAATACGGCTATAAAAAGGAAAGTCACAACAGTCCCAGAGGACTGTAGGGATGCTGTGTCATTAGACAGAATCTACTGGCGGTGCGTTCAACTTGAGGGTCACCACATCTCGGGTGCAGGGAAGAACACAAATAAATTGGGGAGTTAAGGACCAAGGGATTATTGGAATTGTGGTACGGTTCAAATGTGATGACATTTGTCTTTGACCGTTTTATCAGAAGAAATTGTGGGTCTTATGGGACGGATTAATAGACAAGCTGCCTGAAAGCATAGTGTGTGGAGGGATTGTGGCAAAGACAGCCTTATTTTCCATTCATACTTTGGTGTTTTCTCAAACCTGTGTGTTCTTTTTGCTGTTTTAGATTACTTTTCTTCACTCTGATTTCCTTATTTTTCCCATACTGCATGCAATCAACACCAAAAGCTGTAAAGGAGACCTACTTAAAAGTTATTGACAACATTCTTCTGCAGTTTTCTACTGGGAGGTCGAGGGCAAGGAGTAGGATTTAAGATGATGTTTGCTGCTTTTTATTGCTTCATTACATAATTGCATTTGCGATTTTAAAAAAATGCCAGTGAAAATGTATCCATTCAAATTAACTATTTAGGCCAAGCCATTGAATATGTTTTAGTAACTGATTTGTTTTGCCAGAAAGTCATAGAGATAACCTAAATGTTTAACAGCCATTGCTGAATATAGAACCCCATATTTAATGGAGAAAAGCAGTTTTGCTGATCCTTCATTTATATTAGCCACAATGTGACTTTGATAAATGGTTATTGAGAAATCTTTACAGAGTTCTTTTAAGTGAGAAGTGAATTTATGGTACTATGCACAGTTGTAGTTGGAGGTGATCATAGAATGGATAAACTGTGTATTTTCTGGGTTTTGGCCTCTGTCCATGTGAACTTGTGCATCTAAATGACAATATTATCCTGCCAAAGACATTATTTATTGTGTAATGTGTGGTTTGTTTTAAATGGGAGAAATGAGGTGCAGTAATTTTCCATATTGCAATACCCATTACCAAAGTCAAGGAATGCTCTAAATAGCTGTTGCCTAAACATCTGTTAAGTCTTTAGTAAACCTTTGTAGCACAGTTATGTAAAAACAGACCCACTGGGCATACAGATTAAAAAGGATAAACTGCAGGAACATCTAAAACTAGAGATTTAACTAAGTAATTTGCGTGGTGTTTGAACAATGCAGTCTTGCCTTCAAATGGAAAATTTTATTTAAGTTGTGGTATTTTTGTTTAATCACTGTGTAGTTAAAATAAAAAGCTTTGCAGATCTCCCCATCACATAATTTGTAAGATATCCATGCAAAGTTGAAATTGTGTACTTACAATAAGAGAGGAAAGGATGCAGTAAACATGCTCTGAGGCGTACAGTTTGGTATTCATGTCTTTTGGAACAAAACATAAAATATAGCGCAGTAAATAAGCAGGGTTTATGTATGTGTAAATTTTCTACAGTGCTTGTACTGATCTATAATGTTTGAGGTGGGGGGGTTGCAGAAATAACAATCAACCACAGTGAGTGACGAAGTACTTATTAAGAAGAAATTGTCCACAAAACAAATTTTTTGCACAGAATCAGTGAAATGGTATTTATCATTGCACTTCAGAGCTTCACATCTGGTTCTTAAAAAGCATAAACTCTTGCAAATGGAGTGCTTTATTTTGTCAAACATTTTTGTATGCTGCCAAGAAATTATTGTTTTAATCTAAAAAATTTATAACTATAGTTTAAGTATGCCTCAGATTGTAACACTATTATCTTAAATCTACATTTTGGTAATATCATGTTTAGGTAACTGAGTGTAACACTTTCCAACAGTGGTTGCAAATCAATAATAGCATCATAGATTTTTTTTCATTTTTAATAGGCTATACATTCAAGGTAAGCACATTGTAAAGTGTACAGATATCTTTATAACACTTTTTTTTAGTGAGGTATAAATAAGTCATATTTTCAAGACTTACACTTCAAATAAACTGCTAAAATATAAATATTGCTGTACTATTTGTTTAAATATTTAGAATCATGACCATAAAAAACGTTTTAAATGTTATTGGATTATTTTTGAGATTAAAGATTGAGTAGGACAAAATAATATGGTGTCAATGATTTGACTTTAAATGTGTGTATGTAATTATTAATGCTTCTTATTCAGTAAGTACCCAAGCCATGTAAGGTTCTTCAGCATCATTGTAAGTAATTATCAGATAAACATGTGGATAAGTCAATTTGTCTGTGTTCATTTTAATTATGCTGTTTAAGATTTGCACCTGAACCTTTTCCGTTTGTGCTATATTGTTCAAAATAACTGATTGTGAATAATTAACTGGATTATGTATACTGTAAATGCAGTGATTTGGTATTTCTGTTGAATACCCATACATATCATGACCTAGAATCTCAGAATCTTGCAGCAGAGAGGGAAATCAATTGGGCTTTTGGCCTTTGCAGGCTCCTTTAATGTCCATTTGAGTCCCACACTTCACCTTTTTCCCCATTACATTGAAAAATAGCCCATTTAAAATACAAGAGATAACACGGTGTGAAGCTGGATGAACACAGCAGGCCAAGCAGCATCACAGGAGCAAGAAAGCTTGATGTTTCAGGTCGGGACCCTTCTTCAGAAAAACTGAAGAAGGGTGCTGACCCAAAACGTCAAGCTTTCCTGCTCCTGTGATGCTGCTTGGCCTGCTGTGTTCATCCAGCTTCACACCGTGTTATCTCAGATTCTCCAGGATAGGCAGTTCCTACTACCTCTGTGACCATTTAAAATACATCCGTGATTTCATCTCAATTTCACATATAGTATGTCTCACTTAAAATCAGAGTTACATTCTCAATAATTGTGACCCCAGGTGAAGTAACTTTGAGATTTAGCATTGGTTCCCAGAGGGAATATTCTCTTACATTAATAAAGCAAACTTGATTGAGCTTTTTGAAGAAGTGATAAAGAAGAGTGAAAAAGGAGGAGCAGTATGAGTTTGTCTATATGGATTTCAGCAAGGCATTTGACAAGGTTCTGCGTGGTAGACTGCTTAGGTAGGTTAGATCACGTGGAACCCAGGGCAACTAGCCAATTGGATACAAAATTGGCTTGAAGGCATGACACAGAAGGTGATGGTGGTGGGTTGTTTCTCAGAGTGGAGGCCTGGAATCCAGGGTGTACCATAACGATCGGTGCTGGGTTCACTGCATTTCATCATTTATGTAAATGATTTGGATGTGGCTATAGGAGTGGTTAATAATTTGCTGATGACACCAAACTAGGTGGTGGAGTGGCCAGTGAGGAAGGTTATCTTAGAGTATAATGGGACTTCGATCAGATGGGCCAAAGGGCTGAGGACTGGCTAGTAGATTTTAATTCAGATAAACTTGAGGTACTCCATTTTGGTAAGTCAAACCAGGGCAGGACATATACAGTTAATACTAGGGTCCTATGAAGTGTTTCTGAACAAAGGGACCTGAGGGTGCAGGTGCGTAGTTTCTTGAAAATGGACTTGCGGGTAGACAGGGTGGTGAAGGCATGCTTGCTTTCATTGGTCAATGCATTGAATATACGAGTTGGGATGTCATGTTGCAGCTATTCAAGTCATTATTGAGGCCATTTTTGGAATACTTCTAGTCTCTATTGAATTCTAGTCTCCCTGCAACAAGAAGAATGGTGTGAAACTTGAAAGGGTTCAGAGAAGTTTTACAAGGATGTTGCTGAGATTGGAGGGTTTGAGCTAGAGGGAGATGCTGAATAGGCTGGGGCATTTTTCACTGGAGTATCAGAGGCTGAGGGGGCGACCTAATAAAGGTTTATAAAATTGTGAGGGGCATGGGTGAGGTGAATAGACAAGGCCTTTTCCCCAGGGTAAGGTAGATGTCTGAGACTAAGTTCAAGGTTAAAAGGGAAAGATAATAAAAGGGACATGAGGGGCAACCTTTTCACACAGAATGTGGTGCTTGTATGGAACAAGCAACAAGAAAAAGGGGTGAAGGAGGGTACAGTTACAACATTTAAAAGGCATTTACAATATACATAACCCAGGCATTTGGATGGATACATGAATAGGAAAGGTTGAAAGGGCTGTTGGTCCAATTCTGGCAAATGGGACTGGAGCTGTTTAGGATATCTGTTCTGAATGGGCATTGGACAGATGGATCCTTTCTGAGCTGTATATCGCTGAGTCCATGACTAATTAAAACTCTATACCTGTACTATCTAAATTGAATTGCTGAGCTTTAGATGTCCACTTCCTACATGGGTAAATAAAATATCCATTCAAACAATATATATTCAAAAAGATAAAAGTAACATTTTATTTAGAGCACCTCTTGCAGTGGACCCTCTGAGAATGGAGCTGGGGGAACCACTGCCATGCGGGATGGAGGTTGGATTTTGCCTTGGCTCTGGGCCCCCTCCTTTTGCTCCTGGCTGTATCTCTGTATTTGTTGCTGGCTAGTGCTGCAGGGTTCATGGGATGGTTCAGGATTTGCTGGTGAAGAAGAGCAGGGGAGCTGCTGGGTCTTGTTCCAGTTGGGATGATGGCTGCTCTGGTCCAGATGGAGAGTTCGCTGGCACTTCTGCAGCATTCTACAGGCAGTGGGCCCCCATCTACCACAAGGGATGTGCCATTATAGCTGCTGCCTTGCGGGCATGTAACGGTTCTTGAGCTTAGACTGGGCTGGCACCCAGTAGACTGGGTGATGCCAAGCTTGTTAGTCTGGTGCCATCGTGTCCAGTCAGATCTTGTGGTGTTGGCAGCCTCCCCAGGAAGATGCTGGTAGGCAATCTGGGGTCTGGTGGGTGGGGTCTCCTCAGTGAAGAGTTCAGACAGCAGTATAGAATGGAGAGGGAATGCAATTCTGAAGCAATGAGTGGCCTCAAATTTGAGAGATCCCTCCAAAATGTGGCAATTTGGTCAGAGGAGGTAGTGCAATACAATAAACAACATGACTATTGCGGCACTCAATAAGATTTTCACACCTAATTACATTGTAATGTTAAAGTGAAACTTTAAAGTAGGCTACTTTAAACACAAACCTCCTCTAATGACTTCTAAATCTCAACTTCAGCTCTGAAAACTTTCTCCTCGTTTCAGGTCTAACTGTTTTGGAAATTATTTCAAATTTTAAATAACTCTATAAGTCTTCCCTTAACCTCCTCAGCTTTAAGGAAGAACCGTTTCACCATCTCTTAGCTCTCCATATAACTGAACTCCACAATCTGAAAATCATCTTGACAAACCACCTCCGTATTCCATCCAAAATCTTAGCACCCTCTCTGAAATGTACTCCCAGGAATTATTCACAGTGCTTCAGCTGAGGCCCATCCAGTGATACATGTCTTTGTTCTTACAGAACCCTGGAAAAGTACAGTACAGAAAGAGGCTATTCAGCCCATTGTGTCTGCACCAGCTAAGTAAATGTGATGCCTATTCTCATCCCATTTTCCAATACCTGGTCCATTACCTCACAGATTATAGTGCTTTAGGTCCAGATCCACCTTCCTTTTAGATTAATTGAGGGTGTCTGCCTGAACCGTCTAATTCAGCAGTGGAAAAAAAAAATACATTTTCCTCACAATCCTTCTACAAATCATCATTGGCCTGTGCTCCCATGTAACTGATCTATCTGTTAGGGGATAATGGGAACTGCAGATGCTGGAGAATTCCAAGATAATAAAATGTGAGGCTGGATGAACACAGCAGGCCAAGCAGCATCTCTCTGATGAAGGGTCTAGGCCCGAAACGTCAGCTTTTGTGCTCCTGAGATGCTGCTTGGCCTGCTGTGTTCATCCAGCCTCACACTTTATTATCTGTTAGGGGATGTCCATTTCAAGCCCACCGACTCCCACAGCTACCTAGAATACAACTCCTCCCACCCACCCTCCTGCAAAAATTCCATCCCCTATTCCCACTTCCTCCACCTCCGCCACATCTGCTCCCACGATGAGGCATTCCACTCCCGCACATCCCAGATGTCCAAGTTCTTCAAGGACCGCAACTTTCCCCCCACAGTGGTCGAGAACGCCCTTGACCGCGTCTCCCGTATTTCTCGCAACACATCCCTCACACCCCGCCCCCGCCACAACCGCCCAAAGAGGATTCCCCTCGTTCTCTCACACCACCCCACCAACCTCCGGATACAACACATCATCCTCCGACACTTGCGCCATCTACAATCCGACCCCACCACCCAAGACATTTTTCCATCCCCATCCCTGTCTACTTTCCGGAGAGACCACTCTCTCCAAGACGCCCTTGTTCACTCCACACTGCCCTCCAACCCCACCACACCCGGCACCTTCCCCTGCAACCGCAGGAAATGCTACACTTGCCCCCACACCACCTCCCTCACCCCTATCCCAGGCCCCAAGATGACTTTCCACATTAAGCAGAGGTTCACCTGCACATCTGCCAATGTGGTGTACTGCATCTACTGTACCCGGTGTGGCTTCCTCTACATTGGAGAAACCAAGCGGAGGCTTGGGGACCACTTTGCAGAACACTTCCGCTCGGTTCGCAATAAACAACTGCACCTCCCAGTCGCAAACCATTTCCATTTCCACTCCCCCTCCCATTCTTTAGATGACATGTCCATCATGGGCTTCCTGCAGTGCCACAATGATGCCACCCGAAGGTTGCAGGAACAGCAACTCATATTCCACTTGGGAACCCTGCAGCCCAATGGTATCAATGTGGACTTCACCAGCTTCAAAATCTCCCCTTCCCCTACTGCATCCCAAAACCAGCCCAGCTCTTCCCCTCCACCCACTGCATCCCAAAACCAGTCCAACTGTCTCTGCCTCCCTAACCTGTTCTTCCTCTCACCTATCCCTTCCTCCCACCTCAAGCCGCACCTCCATCTCCTATCTGCTAACCTCATCCCGCCTCCTTGACCTGTCCATCTTCCCTGGGCTGACCTATCCCCTCCCTACCTCCCCACCTATACTCTCCTCTCCACCTATTTTCTTTTCTCTCCATCTTCGGTCCGCCTCCCCCTCTCTCCCTATTTATTCCAGAACCCTCACCCCATCCCCCTCTCTGATGAAGGGTCTAGGCCCGAAACGTCAGCTTTTGTGCTCCTGAGATGCTGCTGGGCCTGCTGTGTTCATCCAGTCTCACATTTCAATATCTGTTAGGGGAAACTGATCATCTTTGTCCATTGTATCCAAGCCACTTGTTATTTTGCACACCTCAGTTAAGTCTCCCCTCAGCCTTCTCTATTCAAAACTAAACAACTCTATCCTATCCGGATAAAAGCAAAGTACTGTGGGTGCTGGAATTTGGAAACAAATACAAAAGATGCTGAATGTAATTAGTTGTACAAACACTAAGCTGGTTATTACTTCTTTGTCGTTCGGAGATTCTGAGGCTATCTTATGTTGTTGCCCATATATTGAAGCAGGTTAAATTTGCAGTTACTTTTCCCATCACAAGTTTCTCCGAGTTTCTTTCTCTCATTCTTTGTGATTGCAATCTTCCCTGCAACTCTCCTTGACCTCTCTTTGACTCCTTGAAATTTCTCCCTTAATATAATCTCTGCTACTCACATTCACAGTCACCCTTGCGCCCACTGTCTTCAATGGTTGTCCACATCTAGTATATCATCTAACTGTTTTCTTCAAATGTTTTTAAATGCCATACACAGCTTCAAACTATTCCTGAATTATTTTTTCTCTTCAACCTCAATGTTGATCACCCATTCTGGACATTTTCAAACCAACCTGCTTAGAGATGTTATTGCTTACCTCTGGAGCAGGTGGGACTTGAACCAGGGCCTCCTGGCTCAGACGCAGGAATATTATCACTGCACAAGAGACCCTGATCACCCATTCTAAACTTTCCTTCCCTGGCTTTGTACCTATTTTCCAGATACTCATTTGGGAAACTCATTGGGATGTTCCTAAAAGGATTAAGTAAAAGCAAGTTGCTGCCACTTTGTGTTGGTGTAAAGAAGCTTCAGTTTTTGTGTGACTAAAAATAAATGCACCTGTGCTCAACATAGATCAAGAAATGAGACTGTAACCATCTGTGCAACCTGGATGATTTAGTAGAATACCACAAAGTGCATTCAGCCACTGAACAATTCAAGTAGAGCATGTATTTAATATTTCTTTTATAATGGTAACAAGTCCCATTTTCCCCCCCCCACTTCACCTTGTATTTGTCCTGCTACAGGTATCTGCCGCTAACAGCTGGAGAATGAGACTGATTGGGTGTGTTTTTCATTTTGAATGTCAAGGTGCCTGAATTCTGCCCAACATTTCTCCCCAACGTTAGCCACACCACATTGCTACGTCACTTCATTCCTGACAATGATTGGTTTGCGCTGCGTTTGTTTGCAGCCACATTGGGGAGGTGGTGGTCTAGTGGTATTATTGCCGGACTGTTAAACCGGAGACCCAGGTAATGCTCTGGGGACCTGGGTTGAGTCCACGGTAGATGGTGGAATTTGAATTCAATTTAAAAAAAACTTGGAATTAAGAGTCTAATAATGACCATGAAACCATTGCTGTTTTTTTGGAAAAACCTACTTGATTCACTAATGTCCTTCAGCGAAGAAAACTGTCACCCTTACCTGGTCTGGCCTACATGTGACTCTAGACCCACAGCAATGTGGTTGACTCTTAACTGCCCTCTGGGCAATTAGGGCTGAGCAATAAATGCTGGCCTGGCTAGCGAAGCCCTCATTCCATGATTGAATAAAAAATAATTGACGACTGGTATTTATGCTGGATGTTCAGATGAAATTGTACGCCTGTCTAGGATGGAGCTTTGCTCAAGTTGGCAGCAGGTGTACAATGTTTAGAGGTTACACAGATTGCATAATATTGCTGAAATGACACAAATTTTTATGAAAGATTTTCATCCTGTACTCCGAGAAATTTACATGAAAACTAATTGAGAGGATTTTTTTAAAACTTCTGGCTTGAGGCCACACAAGTTGCACTCTGTGCAAGTTGGTGGCTCCATTTGGCTCAATGGGCTGAATGGTACTCAATTTCCGAAGTGAGAGCAGATAATTCAGTCAGGGGATTTTCAGTGTTTCCGTTTATGCTTACTTGGACCATCATTGGACAGCTCTTCAAGTTTACGATTGTATTGTGGAAACCATTACACGGAGACCCTGGAGTTGGGGTATAAATCCAGCCTTGTTTCATTTCCAATTTGTATTTGTTGGGATTTTAATCATTATAAGATGTTGCTCCATATCAGTCCTCCAAATTTAGAGCTAATTATAATTTGTTATTGGGTCAATGCTACAAGAAGCTCTACAAAGAAACTCTGGAATCTAAATCATTTATAAAGAATACTAGAAGTGGAATAAACTAGCTGGACTTGAGAGTTTACAGTTCTGTGTAGACTACTGCTTCAAGATGAGTTGTTTTCTGTCTGAGAAGACAGTAAACTCAATAAGTTCGCTGTCATAATAAAATCAATGTGACTACTTTTTAAATAGTTGCTGTCCTTTCTACTTGAAACTAATCCATTAAATAGGAGGAAAGCCAAAACCTGTGAAAGAGATTATGAATTTTTCATTGGAGTAAGGAGTAGACCCAATATTTTTTAATCAATTGTTCATCTGGGATAACTAAGATTAAAATGTCTATTTAGTTCAGTGTTCCATATGAAATCTTGAGCTGATGTATGTCTCTTCACCATTCTTACAAGATTATAATTTTAGACCTCTAATAAAGACCAAACTAGTGTTTAATTGATAGTTCTTACTAGACCGTAGCATTTCAATTTGAAGATCTAAAACATTATTGATTCATTACTTTCACAATCACTTTTTAGACATTGACAGTGATACACTTAATTTTTCTGAAGAAGGGTCTAGGCCTGAAACGTCAGCCTTCCTGCTCCTCTGATGCTGCTTGGCCTGCTTTGTTCATCCAGTTCTACACCTTGTTATCATTGATATTTATGATTTTTTAACACCTTCTTTGAGTTTTCAAAAGCTTCTCAACTTCCAGTTCTAAATTTAGAGAACTTTTGAGGTCTCTGTATGGGTTTTACCAGATTTTCTTTTGTAAGAGAAATGAAAAAATGGCCTGTTATTTCCCTATAAAGTGGAAAACATAGTAGAGTCCTGAAACATATTCATTGCGCTAACTATCTGAGCTACTAACAGTGGAGAAAGCCTGAAGGCACAGTTTTATCTTCTGGTCCCTTTTAATAAAGTTGCTTCCTTCTTTGAAAACTCTTCAATTTTATTTGTTAACTTTATGGTACAGGAGATTCATAATGTCCTTTTTCTCTTGTTTTCAAAACCGAAGCAGAATAAACAAGACCGTTTCATAATGCAGCAGTTGTATGAAAAGCCATTGTGGAGAAATCCCTGCTGAGATTTTTGAGCTTCTTGCCTCTTACTCTTTGTTCAAATACAAAATAAGTTCCTTTTGCTAACTCAATTGTGGTACACTCGACATCTGAATGTTGAAAGGTCCTGTTTGGCCTCCTTATGCATATGAGACTGTTTTTCTCACGTAGTTTTCTATCTAACTGCAATACTTTTACTTTTGAGTGTGGTTTTTCAGCCTCTGACCTCATCATCAGCAAATGCCAAAGTCCTAATAAAGCTGTGAAGATGTTATAATGACGGGGTTAAATTACGTCTTCACGTGCTGTCTATTAAGTTGACTTTTTGTTTGTCACATCCAGCAGCTATACGGATGCATCATGGCTTGTTTGTGGGCAACTGAGCAGACAGGCTTTGTCTCTGTTCATCATACCGGTTAATTTATCTCCCTCAAGTCATTAATCATCAGCTCACCTATTTATACCAATGGCAAGTATAGCTAATACAGTTAATGTTTCCTTTTGTTCCTTGTTGCTGTCTGCTCTACTGTTGATTACAGCCTCCAAAATTCTGTTTATTTTTGAAACCAGCAGAATCAGCGAACATTGCCCATTTTCAAAGTGGAGTTAAAGTGGTTGAAAGCCCTGATTTATGCAGTCATGATGATACTATTTGCACCTGAATGGCAGGTACATCAACATCTCCTTGTAACCACAGCAAAGAGAGACAGTCATGTCTTTGTTCTCCACCCAACCCACTTGGGACTTGGCAGATCGTTGATGGATATTATTATTTCCAATGTCAATAAAAATGTGTGGTGCTAAAGTAAGAGCTCTTATATTTTTTTCAGCATGTTCGAATCACTTGCTTTAGTTTTGAGATATTTAGAAATTTGAGAAGTGAGGTTCAGAAACCTTGGCATAAACAAGCTTAGAATTAACATCATCGGTTGCTGAAAAGCAATGAAAACAGTGGCTAGTCAGTAATTGAGAAGCATGTGGTGCTGTCAGCAGGTGATGGGAGACAGACACACCTGACTGACAGTGTGACAGAGAGCAGAGACAGGGCCCATCCAGGCACACACTCAACCAGAGTGATGAGCCCTCTGGAACACAAATTGTGAATTATCAGAGGGCTGGATGAGATGAGGTCGGGGAAGGCTGCCAGACAGTGTGTAACATGCTACAAATTTCTTTCAGCACTTAGTATTCCACCATGCAAAGCCCTCACTATTAAGTACATAGAACAGCTCATATCCTGCAGAGGGATGATAGATATGTCATATCTCTGAAAAATTGTTTTTCTTCTGCAGGTGTATGGATTTTTTAAAGCATACTGCACATTTAACACTTTTCAACACACTTTCCAATAGTGATTTGACATCCAACCTCTATAAAAGAAAAAAAATCTTTCACAAGCAATTTTAGCACAAAATAAAGGTGATGAAGTGTTGTGAGCAAAGAAAGGAGAGATCAAAGAACTGTAATGAAAACTGATTACAAAAGGAAGAGTCAATACAAGAGACTGGAAATTCCAAGAGGTCTAGCCTTTACTTATACTAAATGTTTTCTTTTTTTAAAAAAAAATAGTTTTATAAAGGCATTAAATAATAGGCACTTTAAACATTAGCAATGCAGGAAAGCTTTGTTTCCCCATAAGTGGTAATTTAAAACTAAGTGAATCATGCACAAAAAGTGAGACCCAAGATTTCAATGTTGAATGATAATCAGGTACTAAAGCTGTGCATTTATATTCTGATGCTGACAGCATTGCAAAAATGCTGCTAACTCAGTGAAAATATAAATGCTAGAGGAATAATGTGTGAATACTTGTTGGTACTCATAAGATATCCATATTCAATGTGTGGATGCTGTGTAGCAAATTTTCAATTGACTGATTATCATTTGCTGTAAAGGGCAAATTACAAATATTGCAAAAATCATTGCATGTGCAAATAGTATAGAAACAGTAATTTGATAGTACAGAGCTTGAGTACTGCTACTAAGTAAAGACACATTTTGTTGTATCTGTCAGGACATTTTGCAAGACTACCAATACCACGTATACAGTATGAGAACAGAGTGCTAATTACTTCATACATTCATAGATGCACGCAGTGCAGAAAAGGCCATCCAGTCTACACACATAACTACCACTGAAAGTGTGTTCAGCCCAATCTCCTGCACTTGTCCCATAACCTTGAATGCTATGAATCTGAAGTAGTCATTCAAATATTTTTTAAAAGATTATAAGGTTTCCAGGCTCTACTACCTTCCCAGCAATGCGTTCTAGTTTCCCATCATCCATTGAGTATAAGTTCTTTTTCCCCAAATCCCCTCTGAATCTCTGGCCCCTTGTCCTAAATTGATGCCCTCTCATGATTGACCCCTCAATCAAGGCTAACAGCTACTCTCCTTTTACTCTGTCCATACTGCTCATAATTGTTTACACCTCAATTACGTTCCCCCCCACCCCCGCCAACTGTCATCTTTGCTTTTAAGAAAACAATCCATGCCTATGAAGTCTCTCTCTTTATGTTTCAATTTCTCCATCCCAGGCAACATTCTGGTGAACCTCCTGGCAGCAAGTCTAGTGCTATCACATCCTTCCTCTCATGAGGTGCCACAGTACAGTTGGCAAGTGAATTCTAATTGGGAGAGGCATAGCTAAAGGAAATAAATCTATTAATACTGATTGACAATTAATAACCAGGCTAACTCTGGTTAAGGCATTGCCCTCAACAATGAAGCAACAAATAGGTGTCACCTATTTGGTTGAATTGAAATGGACACTGTGTGTGTCATGTCCTTTCTATCTGAAAAGAATGGAGCCCTGCGTATTCACAATTATTGTGGTACGGAAGGAGGGTATTTGTCTCGTCACCTCAGTGCCAGTATTAATATATGTAGCTTCTAATACACACAAGGGTGCTGCACTGACAAGCTTGAATTGGTTGTCAGTGCATTTTTTTGTACATTCAGGATAATCCAGCAAAGGTTGTCTGATTGCAGAATCCTATCAAATACAAGTTGCAAGTTTTGGAAGCGTAGGTCTGTTGGGTTTCAAAGGTACTTCGCTTGTTGCAAAGAATTGAAGGGACATGTTGTTTGATCTGATCCACCAGCCTTTTGGGCGCATATAGTCTATATACCTGGTATCACACCAATATTGAAATTCATATGCCACATTTATGCAATGAACAGAATATCTGACAGCAGCATACTGTTCATGGTGAACACAAGTTGTGTTACTGCATTGCAACTACTAGTTTCCTTACCTGCCCCTTCCAGAGTAATCTGACATAGATTGAGCACTTTTCATGAATAAGAGTGACTGCCTTAGGGCTGTTTGTGTGACATACAGTGAGAAATGATCTGATCAAGCTAACCATTATCCTGCAGGATGACTTTGATGTGCCCTCTTTCAGAATCATGATGGTATGGTTAAAAAAGATAGTCTGGACCATAGATAATGGGAACTGCAGATGCTGGAGAATTCCAAGATAATAAAATGTGATAATAAAATGTGAGGCTGGATGAACACAGCCAGCCTCACATTTTATTATCTTGGAATTCTCCAGCATCTGCAGTTCCCAAATTCTCTAATAAAATGTGAGGCTGGATGAACACAGCAGGCCAAGCAGCATCTCAGGAGCACTAAAGCTGACGTTTCGGGCCTAGACCCTTCATCAGAGAGGGGGTTGGGGAGAGGGAACTGGAATAAATAGGGAGAGAGGGGGAGGCGGACCGAAGATGGAGAGTAAAGAAGATAGGTGGAGAGAATATAGGTGGGGAGGTAGGGAGGGGATAGGTCAGTCCAGGGAAGACGGACAGGTCAAGGAGGTGGGATGAGGTTAGTAGGTAGATGGGGGTACGGCTTGGGGTGGGAGGAAGGGATGGGTGAGAGGAAGAACCGGTTAGGGAGGCAGAGACAGGTGGGACTGGTTTTGGGATGCAGTGGATGGGGGGGAAGAGCTGGGCTGGTTGTGTGGTGCAGTGGAGGGAGGGGACGAACTGGGCTGGTTTAGGGATGCAGTAGGGGAAGGGGAGATTTTGAAACTGGTGAAGTCCACATTGATACCATATGGCTGCAGGGTTCCCAAGTGGAATATGAGTTGCTGTTCCTGCAACCTTCGGGTGGCATCATTGTGGCAGTGCAGGAGGCCCATGATGGACATGTCATCCAGAGAATAGGAGGGGGAGTGGAAATGGTTTGCGACTGGGAGGTGCAGTTGTTTGTTGCGAACTGAGCACATGCACATCTGCCAATGTGATATTCTGCATCCATTGTACCCGGTGCGGCTTCCTCTACATTGGGGAAACCAAGCGGAGGCTTGGAGACCGCTTTGCAGAACACCTCCGCTCAGTTCGCAACAAACAACTGCACCTCCCAGTCGCAAACCATTTCCACTCCCCCTCCCATTCTCTGGATGACATGTCCATCATGGGCCTTCTGTACTGCCACAATGATGCCACCCGAAGGTTGCAGGAACAGCAACTCATATTCCGCCTGGGAACCCTGCAGCCTAATGGTATCAATGTGGACTTCACCAGTTTCAAAATCTCCCCTTCCCCTACTGCACACCCTAAACCAGCCCAGTTCGTCCCCTCCCCCCACTGCACCACACAACCAGCCCAGCTCTTCCCCCCCACCCACTGCATCCCAAAACCAGTCCAATCTGTCTCTGCCTCCCTAACCTGTTCTTCCTCTCACCCATCCCTTCCTCCCACCCCAAGCCGCACCCCCATCTACCTACTAACCTCATCCCACCTCCTTGACCTGTCCGTCTTCCCTGGACTGACCTATCCCCTCCCTACCTCCCCACCTATACTCTCTCCACCTATCTTCTTTACTCTCCATCTTTGGCCCGCCTCCCCCTCTCTCCCTATTTATTCCAGTTCCCTCTCCCCATCCCCCTCTCTGATGAAGGGTCTAGGCCCGAAACATCAGCTTTAGTGCTCCTGAGATGCTGCTTGGCCTGCTGTGTTCATCCAGCCTCACATTTTATTAGTCTGGACCATACTTGTGAGGTGGCACTGACCCTCTGAAGAGTGTCCCAGACCATCCCCTTAACCCTGTGTGAGGTTTTTACCATGTCTTGCTAGCACATCCCTGGATAGATAGGTTCTTGATTATCAAGGGTTACGGGGAGAAAGTTGGAGAATGGGATTAAGGAACTTGTCAGCCATGATTGAATGGCGCAGCAGACTCAATGGGTCAAATGGCCTAATTTCTGCTCCTCTGTCTAATCGTACAACTTTTAGCATGGCCAATCCACATCTTTGGACTGTGGGAGGAAATCGGAGCACCCAAAGGAAACCCACACAGACAAGGGGAGAACTTGCAGACTCTACAGAGACGGTTGCACAAGGCTGGAATCGAACATCCTGTGTAGGTCCTTAGCAATGTGAGACAGCGATGCTAACTGCAGAGCCACTGTGCAGTCTATGCAGTGTAATACAATAGCAGTGAAACCTTGCATGGAACTTTAAACTAGGTCATCGTGGAAAGGGAGCTTATTTGACTGTTTGCTTACAAACATTAAATTGAACACAGGATGGATTCCATTAAGACATGCTTCTTGCATGCAGCTGGTATGTTTATATGTATATGACATGCAAGAAAAATTGAAGCTGCTGTAACAGTGGCAAGCTAACTAAATGGAGTGTGCACCAGTTCAGTTGAGTTTTTTTTAAACTTTTATCACCAACAGAGACGTATAGGGATCTGTTCACACTATTTATAAACATTTGGAGAGAATGCAAATTGTATAATGTATTTGCATTATAAAGTTTGCTAATGATAATAAACTATGTAGTCAGCTGAATTTAACAAAGATTGATTTTCAAAGAAATTTGAATCAATGAAATGCATCACAGTTGAATTTTGAGACAAGTAAATATATATTATGTACATTCAAACAGGCAATATGGATATCACGTAATGATGGTATGGAATCGATAGTTGACTAAAAGTACCCCTGAAATTGTATTTAATTATCAATAAGGCCAATTATAATGTGATTTATTGTGAAGATATTTGACAATGTCCAAATAAGACATTCACAGATACACAGTTATGAGCATATGTACGTAGATCTATTGAATATTTTCTAACTAAACCCTTAAATTTCATGTTGCTTTAACATCTTCAAAGAAGAACTGAATACTTATCTGATCAACAGGATTGAAGTTTAGAAGACTAATTGCAGAGAGAGATGAATGGATTTAGGATGGAAAAATGTAGACCCTGAATATATGGGAACATGCAGATGTGCCACAAGGAAAGACAAGCAGGCAAGAATGCTAATGTATAAGATCGGCTTAGATAGATGTTAATTCTTGTTTGATCTACCTGGTCAAACACAATCATTGCAGAATGTTTTATCGAGTGTTTATGTGAGACAACAGATTATATCTACTCTCCACTCATAATGGTCAGGTATAGTTATTCAAGTATTACAGACTGTTAGGTCATTTTAGCAATTTAATAATCAACACAGTGCTCCTGTGATAACCGTGTTTTTCTCACTTTAACTGCAACTATGACATGTAGCATTAGCTTCCTCTTGGTTTGTGATTGTGATCAATACATTGTCTGACAATGTACTGAACCTTACCAACAAGCTAGTCACAAACACGTTCTCTGGCCTATCAACAATGGTGGAGATAGTGTATATATCCCTGTGTTTAAGGAAAGAAAAATCAATCGGATCCTTCTGTCCTGTATCATTATCCATAGATCATTGGAGGAAGTATATATACAGAAGTTTCAAAAGAGGGAAAGATCAAGTTTGAATAGGCAGTAATTCACTGGTCACTTCAAAAAGATACAGAAGAAACTAAGCATAACACCGGTATTGCTTTCGGTTATTTTAACATTTAAAAAGTTACATCATTTGATCAGATTTAAATCAATTTTAAAGAAATCCTTAAATCCATTCATTACAGAATTAGCCTTAAATGATCAGATTACTGAACAATGGTGCCATTGTGTATTTGTCTTTCATCAATGAATTGATGGCACTTTAAATGCTTAAAATGAGTTTAATGAATTTATTTTTGTCAGTTACTTCCCTTCACTCCTGAATATACTGAGAATTCCAATAAACTAAGCAAGCAATTGCCTTAAGTATTCATACACAGCGAAACCTAGCTTACATCCAAACAGACAGGCAGTAACTGAGATAGCAAAGTGTGAAGCTGGATAAACACAGCAGGCCAAGCAGCATCTTAGGAGCACAAAAGCTGACGTTTCGGGCCTAAACCCTTTATCCGAAAAGGGGAAGGGGGAGAGGGGGAGGTGGATCGAAGATGGATAGAGGAGAAAATGGGTGGAGAGGAGACAGACAAGTTAAAGGGATGGAGCTAGTAGAGGTGAGTGTACGTGGGGAGGTAGGGAGGGGATAGATCAGTCCAGGGAGGATGGACAGATCAAGGGGGCGGGATGAGGTTAGTAGGTAGGAAATGGAGTGCGGCTTGAGGTGGGAGGAGGGGATAGATGAGAGGAAGAACAGGCTAAGGACACGGGGACGAGCTGGGCTGGTTTTGGGATGCACTGGTGGGAGGGGAGATTTTGAAGCTTGTGAAGTCCACATAGATACCATTGGGCTGCAGGGTTCCCAAGCGGAATATGAGGTGCTGTTCCTGCAACCTTCGGGTGGCATCGTTGTGGCACTGCAGGAGGCCCAGGATGAACATGTCGTCTCAGGATTGCAAGGGGGAGTTGAAATGGTTCGTGACTGGGAGGTGCAGTTGTTTATTGTGAACCAAGCGTAGGTGTTCTGCAAAGCGGCCCCCAAGCCTCTACTTGGTTTCTCCGATGTCGAGGAGGCCCCAACGGGTACAGCAGATGCAGTATACCACATTGGCAGACGTGCAAGTGAACATCTGCTTGATGTGGAAAGTCTTCTTGGGGCCTGGGATGGGGGTGAAGGAGGAGGTATGGGGGCAAGTGTAGCACTTACTGCGGTTGCAGGGGAAAATGCCGAGTGTGGTGGGGTTGGAGAGGAGTAACTTCAGGCTAATGTTCTGATGGTATTGATTTGAAACTTGCCAGTTAAAATATCTGAAATTAATAACTAACCTACTGGTCACCATATAAGCACTGTCAGTTGCATGTTAGGAAAGAATATTTGCAATCCTTACCTGTTCTGGCTCGTATGTGACTCCAGACCCACACTTATGTGGTTGACTCATAAATGGCCTATCAAGCCACTCTGTTGTCTCATATCATGAGAAAGTCTAAAGAAAGAAATGAACCTGCCTTGTCATCGACTAGGCACCTGAATTTACTACAACAAATACCACCTGTCAAACTTGTGATGTTGTCCTTCCCAATTTCTGGAAGCTTGTCCTGAAATTAGGAGAGCTGTCTCATAGACAAGTCAAACAACAGCCTGACGAAGTCCTCTTTGAGGAATAGTACCTTATCTCTGAGTATGTCTTGTTCCACCAGCTGGACAGACCCTGCAGAGATGGTGACACAATGTATACAGTTGAGAAGAAGTTTCCCTGAGAGCCTTCAACTTCGACTGCAGACCCCCTTAAACTTCATGGCATCAGGCCAAATGTGGGCAAGGATATCTTCCACTGGTTACCACCTACATCTATGCCCAACCACCTCCCCAGCTCCCGGCCCTTAGCAGATGAGTCAATACTCCTCCATGTTGAGCACTGCTTAGAGAAAGCACTGAGAGTGGCAAGGGCACAGAATGTACTCTGAATGAAAGACTTCAATATCTGTCACCAGGTTTGGCTTGGTGGCACTGTAATGAGTGACCTAGTCAAGTTCTAAAGAACAAAGCTGCTGGGCTGGGTCTGTGATAACTGGTGAGGGAACCAATATGAGAGGAAAAACCTGTTTGACCTCGTCCTTAAAAATCTGAGAGACACAGAATCTGTCTGGCCATGACCGTAATGATCGGAGTGACAATCGCACAGTCCTTGTGGAGGCAAAGTTCTGTCTTCACATTCGGGCTACCTGCCATTGTGTTTTGAAAATTGTGACTTCTCTTTGATGTGCTATGGACAGATAAAGCTTTGTATCTTGTGGTAAGCAAAACAGAGAGCTTATTGTTTTGATATCTAGCTCTCCATATCTCTTTTTGCCGTAGAAACATGTGTGGCCTTTCACTCTTTTCTTTCCCTGTTTTAAAAATAGGTAGGTAGAGTGAAATTGTCTCTCTGAGTTGAATAAATCTAAAGCTTTTGGTTAGAATTTAAAAATATCAGGTCTTTCAGAAGTGAACCTAGGTGATGCTTTGACATAAAAATAATTTGGAATCTTTTCTGCAAATGGCAATTGATACTAACTCAATTGTTGTTTTAAAATCCAAGATTTTTGTCAACCAAATTTATGAAGGGAACATAGGAGAAAGAATATCACTTTTTGCCTTAAGCCTGCTCTGCCATTCTAGATCATTTATCTGTATGAATTTCCTGAGTTCCCATGTTGTTCCCATATCTCTTGTTATTATTGACCAGAAATGTATTGATCTCTGTTGTGAATATACTCAATGAATCAGCTTCCATAGTCCTTTGAGGAATTTCAAAGATTGAGTAAAGAAATTCCTCCTTAACTCAGTCCGAATTGGTATGCTCCTTATTCTGAGACTGGGAAATAGGGCAAAGGTGAATACATGAATTTCAGTTGACAAATTGATCTAACGCAAGGAAGCTAAACATGGGGTGAGGATGCTAAAGGGCCTACTGTGTTTCCCCTGGATCAGAGTGGAGAGGCTTCCGATCAACTTGATGAGGGGTAGGTATATAGAGGGATTGTACACTCGTGGGGCAGAGGCAGTGTATGAGGCCAGGAAACTGGAAGTTGGCTAAACTGAGGTGACACATCAGAAAAATTATGAGTATAAGTGGAAAGTGACTTGAACAAAGGGAGAAAAGAAAAGTCAAGACAGAAAGAAATAAGTTCAGTGGAGTAAGAACACTCTGAGATGATGGATCTGTTTGTGGATTTTGGGAAGAAGGTAGAAGCAGCCTGTGCAATGTTGCAGGACACTAGCTGTCATCTCCCCGGACCATGATCCCATCACTGAACATCAGATTACTGTTTCTAGGACTGCGACTGACCTCATCTCTTCTTTAGATCACCTGTCTGCAGTTTCTAAACTCGTAGTTCCTAACCTGACTACCTTGAGCTCATTCTCACTTTGAACAACTTCTCCTTTGATTTGTATCACTTTTTCCAAGTCCAAAGTATTAGGGCTATGGATAACCACATGTGTCCCAGTAATGCCTATCTCTTTGTTGAGAATGTCGAGTATCCATTGTTCCAGTTCTATTTTAGCCCTCCTTCCAAATAGCACTTTCTCTGGTACAATGTTGTGTAACTGGGGATCCCTTCTGTGCTCTCCAGTACCTTCAGCACACAACATTGAAATCAACAATTTCAGAACATGAACACGGCCCACCATTTTTGATTTTGATTTTGATTTTGCAGCCTGCTGACCTATTGTTTGTGAGCTTGTTGGCTTTGCTCACCGCTCTCATTCGAATCTACCATTCACATCAATTCTGTAATTCAATTCCTCCTTTATTGTTTGACAAGAACTAAAAAGACAATCCTTCAAACAAAAGATATTATGGAATGGTAAAGAAAACTAAGTTTCAGTTGAAAATAGCCAAATCATTTACATTACAAAGGAAACCAAGAGAAAGCCATGTCTAGGAACTTGCCTCACTTAAACATCTACGCGATGAAGCTGACTCATTTAATTATGTTGATAGTGGGTTCAAGTTCCACTTCATTGTTTGAATTTATAATGCTAGCTAGCACTGAGGAATGTTAGATTGTTGGAGCATCTCTTAGATGTTGCATTGAATTGAATTTCTAGCAATATTTAGGTAGATATAAAAAATATCATCATGCTATCTAAAGCAGTCAGGAATTTTTCTAGTATCCAAACCGACTTTCCTCCCTCAATTTTTTTTTACAACTAACAATAACATACTGGCTTCAAACGTTGCACGGCATCTGCTTCTCAAACACTAACTAGCCCCCTAAGTTGTTAGGTGCATGATCAAAGGGTACATTATAGCCTGGCCAAAGACTAAAGGACCTGGGAGCAGTACCGAAGGCTGAAATTTACATTGGTTTCTAGATATTTTTAATTAACCTGTTCTGATCATTTTAAATGTATTTATTTTGTGGAGTGTGTATGTCGCTGGCTGTCAGCATTTGTTGGTCTTGAGAAGGTGGGGGTGAGCTGCCTTCTTGAACGTACAGCCCACTTGCTGTGGGTTGATCTACAATGCCATTAGGGAGGGAATTCCAGGATTTTGACCCATGACAGCGACGGAATGGTGATATATTTCCAAGTCAGGATAGTGACTGGCTTGGAGGGGAACTTGAAGGTGGTGGTGTTCCCATGTATCTGCTGCTCTTGTCCTTCTAGATGGAAGTAGTTTTGGGTTTGGAAGGTGAGATAACAAAGTGTAGAGCTGGATGAACACAGCTGGCCAAGCAGCATCAGAGGAGCAGGAAAGCTGGCATTTCGGGCCTAGACCCTTCTTCAGAAAATGCTGTCTGAGGATCTTGGGTGAATTTCTGCAGTGCATCTTGTAGATAGTACACAATGCAGCTACTGATTGTTGGTGATGGAGGGAGTGGATGCTTATGGAGGCAATGCCAATCAAGTGGGCTGCTTTGCCCTGGATGGTATCAAGCTTCTTCAGTTTTGTTGAGGCTGTACTCATCCAGACAAGTGGGGAGTATTCCATCACATTACTGACATGTGCCTTGTAGATGATGGGCAAGCTTTGGGAGTTAGGAGGTGAGTTACTTGCCGCAGTATTCCTTGCCTGTGACCTGCTGTTGTAGCCACTACATTTATGCAGTGATTCTGGTTGAGTTTCTGATCAATGATAACTCCCAAGATGTTGATAATGAGGGATGCACTGATGGTAACACCATTAAATGTGAAGGGACTTTGGTTAGATTGTGACTTGATGGTGATGGTCGTAGCTTGGTCTTTGTGTGATGCAAATGTTACTTGTCACTTTTCAGCCCAAGCCTGGATGTTGTCCAGATTTTATTGCATTTGGACACCGACTGCTTCAGTGTCTGAGGAGTCATGAATGGTACTAAACATTGTCGGTGAACATCCCCACTTCTGACCTTATGACAGAGGGGAGGTAATTGATGAAGCAGCTAAAGATGGTTGGGCCTAGGGTCTTGTTGTGATACACTGCTGCAGCTGGAGGGTCTTGAACTCAGGCCTTCTAGCCCAGAGGTAGGGATACCACCACTGCATCACAAGACCCTTAAGTAATTTTTACTCATACACGAAGCATTTTTGAGGCTCATGATTTGGTTAAACACTACATTGGTTTTGCCATAAAAACCAAAAGAACTGCGGATGCTATAAATCAGAAATGCAAACAGAAGATGCTGGAAGACCTCAGCAGGTCTGACAGCATCTGTGAGGAGAAATCAGAGTTAACATTTTGGGTCATGTGATCCTTTCTCCAAGCCAAGGAAGGGTTGCCAAACCCGAAATGTTCCCTCTGATTTCTGTTCATTCATTTAGCCATCATCTGCTGTAAATATTTAGTAACCTCCAGAGATTGTGAAAGGCACTATATAAATGAAAGACCATTTATTAATTGGAGTTGCTGAAATTGAACATTTTTGGTATGTGTATTGAACAGCTGATCTAACACCAGCTCCAACTGGTGAAAGTTAAACTCAGCCTTCTTATGATGACAAGTGAATGCTTATCTTCAATTTTTGTAGTCTTTTATCAGAAAAGTTGTAACTGATTGGCAAAGCGAAGCATACAGTGGGAAACCAGGCTGTGATATTCCAAAGGAGATATGACGTAGATTGTTTTTACGCCAAAGACAATCACTCACTACACTGCCCTGCACTAAAAGAAGAATAAGGAAAACCTGCTGCCCCATGACATCTAGTGAGTCATTGAGTCTTAATCAGCAAACATGAACAGACCAGTTAGAAAGTAAAGCCTTTAACACATGGCGTTGAATACGAAAGGGAAGCTTATATATTCAAGAAGGATTGGAAAGTTAGCGTAGGATGTCACAAAATATATTTAATGGAAAGTGATTAGAGCTGTCTGAAAGCCAATTCCATTACTTTTCAGAACATGTAATTACTGAATATAATCCTATGTGGCACAACCCTTTCATGTATAAAAGAGATCAAAAAGAGATTTATAAGCAAAATTCTATACTGCCAGCTCAGCATACCATTGAAATACAATTCAGAGATAGTTATGATTGGTTATGTAGTGGTTACATGTTGTGCCAATGTTTAAACTCAGCCAATGCTCCATTTGATAAATGCCATTAGACAATATCTCGTCCTTGCACAATAAATTAGCATTATAGCCAATGTTTCAGCTGTAGGCATTCCTGATTACTTTTAATGTAACTACAATTTGTAGTTTGGTGTTTGGGTGTATATAATTGGTTTTCAGCTTCAATCTTTGGCCTCTATTGAATAACCTTAACGAGAACTGTTTTGGGTGCAGCAATTAACATTACTGCCCTTAGGTTTTGGAGAGAAAAACTCATCCAGACTTTCTGCTCAATGAAAGTGAAAGATGAGGCTTCAACTGCGCTTGCAAGCAGGAAAACCTTGGTGAGATGAAACAGAAGTCTGCTAAATTCTGAAAAGATTAGATTCATTTAAGAAGTAGAAAAACATTTTCAGCAAATGTTATGGGAAAATGTACATGGAATGCACTTTGAATGTAATCCTGTAACAAGAGTATAAATTCAATAGTTATTGTTCTAAGTAGATTGAGAACAAGCTCTTGACTAGACCTTTTAAAACTGGCAATGCAGGATTTTTGTTGAAAAGTAACTCCTTAAAGAATTGTATTTAGTCAGTGATGATTTCTTAAATTATTTATTAAAAGCAGCCCCATTTTAGATTTTTAAAAACTTTGTAAGTGAATATGACATTTGGAAAAGTACATGAATTGGAAAGGTTTGGGGAGATACAGGCCAGAAGCAGGCTGGTAAGACTAGTTTAGTTTGGGATTTATATTTGGCATAAACTGGTAGGAATGAAGGGTTTGTTTCTGTGCTGTATGATCTTATGAGAATTTTGAGCTACGTTTCTACATTGTTTCTTTTGCATAAAATTTAGAGGCAGATGATTGAGTTTGTCTGTCTTTTCTTTTATGCTTACTATCCAAACTGAAAAAAAACAAAGAAATACTGTGGCTACAACAGCAGGTCAGAGGTTGGAAATGATGTGGCAAGCAAATCACCTCTTGACTCCCCAAAACCTGTCCACTATTGACAAGCACACGTCAGGAGTGTGATGGAATAGTCACCACTTGCCTGGATGAGTGCAGCTCTAAGATAACAAAGCGTGAAGCTGGATGAACACAGCAGGCCAAGCAGCATCTCAGGAGCACAAAAGCTGACGTTTCGGGCCTAGACCCTTCATCAGAGAGGGGGATGGGGAGAGGGTTCTGAAATAAATGGGGAGAGAGGAGGAGGCGGACCGAAGATGGATAGAGGAGAAGATAGGTGGAGAGGAGAGTATAGGTGAGGAGGTAGGGAGGTGATAGGTCAGTCCGGGGAGGATGGACAGGCCAAGGAGGCGGGATGAGGTTAGTAGGTGGGAAATGGAGGTGCGGCTTGAGGTGGGAGGGGGGATTCCCATCTCCCACCTCAAGCCGCACCTCCATTTCCCACCTACTAACCTCATCCGGCCTCCTTTACCTGTCTGTCCACCCCGGACTGACCTATCACCTCCCCACCTATACTCTCCTCTCCACCTATCTTCTCCTCTATCCATCTTTGGTTCGCCTCCCCCTCTCTCCCTATTTATTTCAGAACCCTCTCCCTATGCCCCTCTCTGATGAAGGATCTAGGCCCGAAACATCAGTTTTTGTGCTCCTGAGATGCTGCTTGGCCTGCTGTGTTCATCCAGCTTCACGCTTTGTTATCTTGGATTCTCGAGCATCTGCAGTTCCCATTATCTCTGAGTGCAGCTCTAACAATGCTCAAGAAGCTTGTGCTATCTGAGACAAAGCTGCCTCTTGATTGGCACCCTATCCATATTTACGTTTAAACGTTTACACCCTCCAACCAAGAGTGCAGGACATGCCTGACAACACCATGACCTGCACAATTGCACCTCCTCCACCACACCCCCCCACCCCCGCCATAACAACGTACATATCATCCTGATTTGGAACTATGTTGTCATTCCTTCACTCCCAATAAGTTTAAAAATCCTTCCTTCCTAGCAGCACTGTGGATGTACACATTTCATCTTCTGATTGGTGTTGTAGGAGATCGTATCATTTCTTGAATGATTCTGCAGTAGACTATGTACATTTTAACAATTTTTAAATTACAGACTAACACTGCATAGCCATGGATCTGTACTCCTCGGTTAGATCTCTACTTAGCTTCCCCTTAATTATTTGATGTTACATCTTATACCATGATGCTATAGGTTCATGCTGTTAAACCATTACATCACATCTATTGCTCCCCCCACCCCTACCACCAACCAAATCCATGTTCCAATTATTTACATTATTTTCCCAATTACTAATGATAGTTTAAGGTCATTAGCCTGACCCTCATGATCGGGCTAATCATTACTCCAAGTAATGATCAGGTTTAAGCTGAAACCTGCTGTGAAGCAAAGCCTCTTGATTTTGTGAGAAATGAAGGGGTTCAGTTATTATTCTGTGCTTCTGTTTTGATATTATGATTTGATCTTTTATCTTTCAAAATTGTTCCTTCTAGGAGCTAGGAGTTCGGTTTTAAAAAGGAAGGGTTTTAACATAGATCAAGTTAACAGCTTCCTTCTGGAGTATTCTACTAAAGAGGGAGAAAGTAAACTTCCACAGTAAACCAGCAAGTAAAATAAAAATGGACAGTAAGAGTTTCTTTAAAGATGTGAGGAGAAAGAGAGAAGCAAAGGTGAAACATGAGCCGCTTAGAAAATGAAGCTGGAGAAATTACATTGGGGAGCCAGGAAGTGATAGAGGAATTCTTTGCATCAATACTCATGGTGATCACATTCCAAAAATAATCGAGGGGCAAAAGTTGGGGGAGGAAATAAATGCAATAACCATCTCTAGAGAAGCAACATTGGAGAGCTAATGTGGATAAAGACTGATAGATTCCTTGATCTTGATGGATTGCATTTTAAGACATTTCAAGAAGTGCAGTAGAGATAGATGATGCAGTAGTAACAATCTTCCAAGAATTCTTAAATTCTGGAAAAGTTCCAGTAGTTTAGAAAGCTGTCAATGTAACAAAAATTATTCAATTATTCAAAAGGGATGGAGACACAAATTGAGTAACTCTAGGCTAGTTAGATTAATATCAGTCTTAAAAAAATGTTAAATAGCAGGGTAATTAGAAATATATAATGTAATCAAGCAGAATAAACATGGCTTAATGAAAGGGAAATCATGTCACGTACATGTATCAGATGTTTCAAAGGGGTAGAGAGCAGGATTAATTAAAGAAAATGAGTAGATGTAATACATTTGGCATTTCAAAAGGTGTTCAATAGGTTCTGCACATGAGACTACTTAATAAGATAATAGTTCATAGTATTGGGGTAGAGTTTGGCATGGATACAGGATTGTATAACTAAGAGAAGACACAATATTGGGATAAGGAGGCATTTTGAGGATGGTAACCTGAAACTAATGGAGTGAGACAGGGCTCCATGCTAGGGCTACAGTAATGTGCAATATACTCTAATGACTTGAATATTGGAAGCAAATGTACTATCGTCAAGTTTAGGCATGACACAAAAACAGCGGGAGGTTAAGTGGCGAGGATGACGCGAGTCTACAGAGGCATATAGACAGGTTAGGTAAGTGGGGAAAAAATCAAAAATAATTCAATAGAATGTCATGTAGGGAAATGTGAAGTTACGCACTTTCGCAGGGAGAATGGGCAGATAAAAATTATTTAAATAGCTATAACCTGCAGAAAGCTGCAGCACAGAGGAATTTGCAAGTTCCTGTGTATTAATCATAAAAAGCTAGTATTCAGACTATGTCATTAGTCAGACAGAAGACAAATGAACTGTTGGCCTTATTCAAAGGAAATGAAGTATAACTGTGAGGAGGTCTTGCTAATTCTATACAAGACACTAGTTAAACCAAACCTAGAATATTGTAATCCTCCTATCTCTAGAATACTGTAAACCATTTTCATCCCCTCATCTAAAGAAAGATGTACTGGCTTTGGAGGCAGTTTGCAAAATGTTCAATAGGTTGATCCTGTTATGGAGAATTTTTTTAAGAGGAGAGGTTGAGTGCATTGGGCCAGTACTCAACATAGTTTAGAAGGGAGCACAGTCTATTGAAACATACATCATTCTCAGTGTAGATGTTGAGTGGTTGATTCCTCTTGTGGGAGAGTGGAGAATCAGATAAGAATATGTCAGAATAAGGGGTTGCTTATTTAAGACATATGTGAGGAGGAATTTCTTCTCTGAGGGTGAGAGTCTGGGGTTTCTTCACTACAGAAGATGGGAGATGCTTGATTATTGAGTATGTTCAAGGCTGAGATGGACAGATTTCTTTTGTCCACAGGAGAATCAAGGCTTATAGGGGAATGCCGGAAAGCAGAGCTGAGGATTATTGGATCTGCCATGATCTTGTTGATTTGCACAACAGACATGCTGAGCTGATTGGCCTGCTTCTGCTCCAGTGTCTTGCGCAATAAAAATTAAGCTCAGTATAATGTCCCTCTACATTAATGTTTAACATTAGTATTCATTGTCCGCACTATTGGTGTTTCCCACACTGCCTAATATCTTTGGCTGTGGCTCTTCTATTTCTTGAGTCTGGTTGCATAATTTTAAACTTTTATTGCTACTTGCTTACATAACTTGCAGGTCTAGAATGACACTATTTCTCCAAATGGCCACATTAACCACAATTGTGGCACTCAGCACCCCCTTGCTGGGCAGTCATCATACTTGTACATCTCATGCATTTCAAAATGGCAGTTGGTATTCTTGTATTACTGGAGGGAAGGTGATGGCCTAGTGGCATTATCACTGGTCTATTAATCCAAAGACCCAGGTAATATTCTGGGGACACAAGTTTGAATCTCACCAAGGCAGATGGTGGAACTTGAATCCAATAAATGTCTGGAATTAAGAGTCTAATGATGGCCATGAAGTCATTATCAATTGTTAGGAAAAACCCATCTTGTTCACTAATATCCTTTAGGGAAGGAAATCTCCCATCCTTACTTGGTCTGACCTACATGTGACTCCAGACTCAGAGCAATGTGGTTGACACTTAACTGCGTTATGGCAATTAGAGATGGGCTTTAAATGCTGGCCTGGACAGTGGCACCCACATGAATGAATAAATAAAATCTGCTTTTGGCAGGCTATTGTTTGACACACTTTCTGGTTTCAGGCTGTGTACTGCATCAAAGCACTTGAACTTTTCCAGGGAGACTTGAACTAGTCTCAAACAATTCACCAGTTTTGCGTCTGGATCTCACACTACCTCACAAACAGTATCATCTTCACAAATGTTGAATTGTCTTTTGCTTGTAAGAAAAAAATCTGACAATGACCCATTGATCTCACGGAATTTGCTGTTCTGTATTAATTTGTCCCTAAAATTGCCACATGCATATTTGCCTGATAATTTATAGAGATTATTGGTAAAGAAATCACTGGGCTCCCCTGAATTCTGCCTTTTTTCATTTATTCATGGATTTGGGCATCACTGGCAAGATTAACATTTAGTCCCCATCCCTAGTTACCCTTGAGAAGGTAGTGGTGAGCTGCCTCTGGAACTGCTGGAGTCCTTGGGGTGCAGAGGCACTCACAACATCATTTGGGAGGGCATGCCTGGATTTTGACCCAGTGGCAGTGAAGAAAGGGTGATATGTTTCCAAGTCAGTGTGGTGAGTGGCTTGGAAGGAAGCTTTAGGTGGTGGAGTTCCCATGTATCATTTGCACTTGTCTTCTCGATATTACTGGGTTTAAAAAGTGCCGTTGAAGTACAGCTTGTAGGTAGTACACTCTGCTGCCACTGCGTGTTTGTGGTGAAATGAGTGAATGTTGAAGGTAGTAAATGGTGTGCCAATGAAGTAGGATATTTTGTCATGGATGAGATCATGTTTCTTGAGTGTTATTAGAGATGCATCCATCGAAACTAATGCAGAGTATTCCATCACACTCTTGACTTCTGCTTTGTAGATGGTCGACAGGCATTGGGAAGGCTGAAGGTAAATTACTTGATGCAGAATTCCTAACTCCTGACTTGCTGTTGTAGCTATTGTATTCGTATGGATAGTCCAGTGCAGTTTATACAGTCCCATGTTTTTTAATAATGGGTGAAGGTCAATGAACAATGATTAAGTTGTCCTCTGGGAGATGGTCATTTTCTGGTGGTTGTGTAGCATGTGTGTTACTTACCACTTGTCAACCTTGGTGTTGTTCAGGTCTTACTGCATATAGATTGAGATTGTTTTAGTGTGTGAGGTGTCCTGAATAGTGGTGAACATTATGCAATCATTAGTGAATGATCCTTATGATAGAGAGGTCACTATGAGACAATGGGAGATTGTTGGGCCGAGGACACTACCCTGAGGAACTCTACAGAGATATTTTGGGGCTGAGATGATTGACCTCCAATAACCACAACCATTTTCCTAAGTGTTATGGAGACATTTCCCATGGATTCCATTGACTCATGTTTTCCATGATGCCATGATCAGCTAAATGCTACCTTGATGTCAAGACCGCCCATTCTCACTTAACCTTGGCATTCAGCTCTTTTGTCCACATTTGGGCCATGTTTGTAATAAGGTCAGGAGTTGAGTAGCCATAGTGGAAACCAAACTGGGAGCCATGTTGCATTCTAAGTGTGACTTGATGCCATTGTCGGCCGTACCATCCATCACTTTGTTTTGATGGAGACTGACAGGGCAGTAATTTGCCTGTTGTGGCTATGTCCTGCTATTGTGTACAGGACACACCTGGGCAAATTTTCCAAGTGTTTGGATAAATGCCAGTCTAGTAGCTGTACTTGAACAACTTGGTTAAGGATATGGCTCATTCTGGAGGAAAGATTTTCAGTGCTATTGCTGGCTAATTGTCAGGACCCTTAGTCCTTTCAGTATACAGTGGCTTCAGCTGTTTATATCACATGAAGTGAATCAAATTGATTGAATCCTGGCTTCTGTGATAGTTGGAACCACAGAAGCCAAGATTGTTCATCCACTTGATATTTCTGACAGGTGACAGATGCAAATGCCTCTCCTTGCCTTTTGCACTAACGTGCTTGGCTCCCCCATGACTGTTTTTGTTGTGGAGTGTTCTCCACTTGATAGTTGTTTTATTGTCCTCAATTGCTGAGGATGTAACAGGACTGCATAGCTGGCATCTGACCCATTGTTTGTGAGATTGTTTAGCCCTGCCTATTGCATGCTGTCACTGCTGTTTGATTTCCAAGCACATTGGTACTTGCGCCTACCTTTTATTGTACCTGGTGATGCTCCTGGCATGCCCTCTCAGTCTCCTCATTGAGTCAGCACTGATCTCTTAATGTTTGAGCGAGGGATATGACAGGCCATGCAGTTGTCGACTGTAGTTGAATAACTTTTCCTGCTCCTGATGGCCCACACCCCCTCAGATGCCCAGTTTTGTGTTGCTGGGTCAGTTTTAAGTCTGTTCCATTTAGTGCAATGATAATGCCAGATAACCCAACAGACAGTATCTTCAGTGTAAAGACAGGGCTATGTTTCCAGAAGTGATTGTCCCACCTATTTATATTGATACTGTCAATGATAGATTCAACTGCAACAGGCACTTTGTTGAGGATGGGGTCAAATAGGTTTGCCCTCCTTATTGGTTCCCTCCCCATTTGCTTCTACATTAGTTAGTAGTGGTGCTACTGAGCCACTGTTGGTGATAGACATTGAAGTCTTCCAACCAGAATACTTTCTTTGCCCTTGACACCCTCAGTGCTTTCCCCAAGTGGAGGAGGCAAATTCATCAGCTGCAGAAGAGGAACTGTCGATGGTAATGTGGCAGCACATTGTCGGGTCTGTGTTTAGCCTGATGTCGTGAGGCTTTGCAGTTTTTGAGTCAATGTTGAAGACTCCCTCCTGATTGTATATCATCTCCGCTGGTTCTGTCCTGCCAGTGGACAAGGTTATGATGATGCCTGAGACATACTCCTACTCACTGAAGCATGCCTTATAGACAATGTCAGGCTGTTGCTTGTCTCGTCTGTAAGACAATATTGTTGTAAGTTCGCAGGTGTTCATAAGGATAACTCTGTAGGATCGACAGAATGTGTTTGCCATTTTTGTTTCTAGTGTTCCGGTTGGTGCCAGGTGGTCCATCCAGTTTCATTCTTTTCCTTAGTCTTTGTAGCAATTTTCATCCAAATAAGTGGCTTGCTTGACCATTTTGGAGCACAGTTAAGACTCCTCCACATTTTTGAGAGTCTTGACTTAGATGTAGCCTAGCAGGTATGGGCAGCAGACTTCCTTCCCTAATGGACAACAGTGTACCAAGTGTGTTTTTACAACAATAATTGGTGGTCACACAGACTAGCTTTTAATTCAATGTTTGTGTTTGATTGAATTCATGTTTCATCAATGGTGAAATTTGAACCCATGCAGAACATTATATTGGGTGTCTAGATTAGTAATCCAGTGACATTACTGCTATGCCATCAACTCCACTATGATTAGATCCCCATGGATGCTGGACACTATCAAACTTAGTTGTCAGAAAATATAGTCTCACCTGTGCTTTGTCTAGTGAACAATCATCTGTGATTGTGCTAATTGCAAAGTAAAGTACTGATCTGATTGCACTGACCCGCCTCTTGTCTAAAACGTTTTGCTAATTGGCAAGATATTTACTCCATCATCTGTGTGTCTGCTGTGGGACTTTTTTTAAGTTGGGAACGGCTTGTAATGTTAGAGAAACTTCCATGATTCTTTTAGCCACTGGACCAGTGTCGTCTTAAAGTTCTGATCAAAAATCATACGACACCAGGTTATTGTCCAACAGGATTATTTGAAGGCACAAGCTTTCAGAGTCTGAGTCGTTGAATAAATCTGTCGGACTATAACCTGGCGTTGTGTGATTTTTGACCTAGTCCACCCCAGTCCAACACTGACACCTCCACATCATGCTCAAAGATCTGTCAGTCTGTTGCTGTGTTGGGATTCTAACCCCAACTCCAGGTTGCTTCAGCTGCTATCTGGCATGTCAAAAACTTTTCTTTGTCCCTCTGATTTAGTGTTGAAGTACTTCAGTGGTTTTCAACCATTTTGTAACCTGTCTTCAGTGTTTTTGCTGCTTTTGGTGGTTCTTTCTTAGATGTAACTTCCATGTGTTGCCTTGTTGCTGCCTCCATATTTCGCCTCTGGTTGGCACATGAAGAGGTGTTCTCATCTCTTAAGCAGCTGGGCACCTTTTAGCAGTCTTTTGTTTACTGGCTAACACTATACACAGTCACGGATCTACATTCAGTGTGTCCCTTCATGCTGTTAAACTATCATTCAACAGTACCTGCACAGTATGCATTTCAGTGTTTCAAGAAAATGGCTCACTACCATCAACTTCAGGATAATTAGGGACAGGAAATAAATGCTGGCCTAGCGAGTGATGCTCACATCCTGCGAGAAAAGATAAAATTGTTGGCTTTCAGAGTTGTATACACTGCTTGAATCAACCACTCACTACTTTACAAACTATCTTATCAAGATTGCCTACTGTCAGGTCAGTGAGAGACAAGAGATGATTGATGCATTCAGGTGCCATTATAACCAAATAAGTTAGCTATAATGCTGAGTCGGTCTGCAAGACTGTCAATAAAACCATGTAAGAGGCTTTCTTCTTTCTTTGGAAGCTGACTTATGCAATGCATATGAATAAAGATAGTTGTTTGAAATATAAGTTGTAAAGGATAAATTGCCCATGTGCAAACAAATTTTGTTACAGGTATTTTGCACTCTATTTAGCTATAGTTGGAGTGAAGAGACCAATTTCAACTATTTTTTCAACATGGGTGATATCAACTGCACAGCATTTATGTATTTTCAGCAAATGTGTCACACTGGATTTGTGGCAGGAAAGGAGAAAGTACTGCAAAATGTAAAATGTTGTGGTTTATAGGCAATTTCCTTTCCACAAAAAGTATATCACAAATCTCTTAGGGATCTATATCTCCAATGAGTGGTACCTCTAGACCTTTGCTAGGGTCCTGAAGCTGCTCGGTGTAAAATCCTACAGTGATGTTGGATGTCGGGAGCTCCATCTCACATTGCCTACTCAATTCATTGAGCAGTTAACCTTCAGCAAGAAGAGAGGATATGGGTAAAAGAAGATATTAACTTGCATTTAAACAAGCACTGGTTCTTCTATCTGTACATGCAAAGAATCAAACATCTTCAAATATTCGCAAAAGACCATTCATCTTTGTCCTCCTCTAATATGGTGTGCGTTTCATTTCTGAAAGTTTGGGACCTGATGTGCAGCCCTTGAAAAGCTTGCTGTACTGTGCAGTTTGTAGGTCAGTACGTTCAACAGTACAATTACGCCCTTGGTATCACATTAAATAGATTAAGTAGGGAAGTTCGTAGGTAGCCAAAAATGTACTAGCACCATTAGTCTTGAACTCAGCTTTAATTGTCATTCATTTGATCATGTAGCAGGATTGTATTAACTAGTTATATCGATTTCCTACGACCTTGAATGTAGATGAAGGCATTTCAGATTGTATAATTTTTGTCCCAAGATGTATTGTTGAAAACATTGATGAAAACAATGTGGGCAAAAATGCAGCATTCCAAACTACATAAGCTCACAGTAGCTGTACTCAATTATCTCTGTATTAAAATCATGGTCATTCATTAGTATCATATATGACAAACTGTTTGGCAACACAAACCATTGAAGCCGAAATGATGTAGGTAGTATTTCAGATTAATTAAATTGTGATCCTTTGAATCCATATCTGCCTAGCCTATAAAAAGAGCAAGGTTTGTCTTATAATTTATTCAGTCTCCAGTCATTGATTGATCTCAATTAGAGAGGACAGTGTCATCATGATATACCTTGAACACGCATTATTCCTATTTTATATTCAGTGTAAAGTATGTACTCAACAAACACAAATAACAAAGCAAAATATTACAATTGCTGGAAATCTTCAATTAGAATAAAAATTGGCTGGAAGAACTCAGTTGTTCAGGCTACGCCTATGGAGACAAACAGAGTTAATGTTTCAGGTTGATGACTTTTCATTAGTAATGAAGAGGAATAGAGATTGAAGTGTTTTTCAGCCAGTGGAAGAGAGCAGAAAGAACCAAGGAGGTGGCTATGACTGGATGGACGACAGGGGAGATTAAACAATAAAAGATTTCATCAAGCAATAGCAAAAGACAGCAGGAGTAGACATGGTGAAGAAACTAATATGTGGCTAAATGAGACATGAATTGCTACATTAAAATCATCTGAAACCATGAAAATCATGAAAAGCCTAATATTTCCAATATCAAGACTTACTATTGGGCAGTTCCATTCTGAATATTAATAGCCTAGAATCTAGTTTCCACCCTCAATGTTTGGCTGCCGTTTTAGGTTAGACCTTCCCAAAAATGCCATTGCATACTGTTTCCTTTGATAGAACTCAAAGATAAGTGAGTGAGTGCCCTGAAACCTAACAGCATAAATACTTATCGCAAAAATCGAAGCTTTGAGACTGATTTGTTAGACCTGCGGTTATTTTTACATGTTTTGAAGTAGTTATTCAGCACATTGTTGAAGGTGCAGGCTGACGAGCTAGGGCTGTGAAAGAAGTGGCTCATAAGATAATTGATGCATTCACTACATTGGACAAACAGGCAGAAAGCTAGCCACCAGGATGCATGAACATCAACTAGCCACAAAACGACATGACCCACTATCACGCGTATCCTTACATACAGATGAGGAAGGATACCACTTTGATTGGGACAACATATCCATCCTAGGACAAGCCAAACAGAGACACCCACGAGAATTCCTAGAAGCATGGCATTCCAACCGGAACTCCATCAACAAACACATTGATTTGGAGCCAATCTACCATCCCCTGAGAAAAAGAACAGGAAATGACATCACCCATGCAGGAAATGACATCACCAACCCAAGGAAACCTAACCAGATAACTAGAAGGCGGGACATAACACCAGCACTTCGTCGGAGGCTCACTGATGATGTTACCTAGAATGGTGACGAAACGTCTGAAAACTAACCTTCCAGCTCAGCGAGCAAACTCACATCCAGAACCTCAACCTGAGCTACAAATCTTCTCAAAACTCGCTAGCATTCATTTCAATTTTGCGAAATTCCCACAATTTGGGGAAGGTTCCATTGGAATGGAATGCAGTGATTGTAACTCCATTATTCAAAACAAAGGACGAAGACAAAAAGCAGAAGACTGCAGGCCATTTGGCTTAACATCTGTCCTATGAAATACGTGAGAAGCTATAAATAAAGACATTGAATCAGGGCACTGAGAAGAGTTCAAAGTAGAGCCAAATTGTTTTGTGAAATAACCAAACTATTGGAGGCTTTTCAGGAACTAATCGTGCCATAGTTGTATTAAACTCATACTTCCAGAAGACATTTGGTAAGGTGCCACAAGAAAATTTATTGCAAAAACGAAAAGCTGATAGGGTACTGGGTAACATATTGGCATGGGTGGAAGATTGACTATTTAACAGAAAGCATCCAATGGGGTTAAATGGCTTATTTTCTGGTTGGCAAGATGTAGAATGTCACAGAGACCATGGCTGGGGCCTCAATTTTTTATAATTTATGTAAGTGACTTGGACGAAGATGTAGAAGGTATGATTACTATATTTGCAGATGGCACGAAGATAGAAAAATAGGTTATGAAAAATACAAGGAAACTCCAAAGGGAAACAGGTTAAGTCAGTGGGCAAAGAACTGGTGAATGGAGTATGTTGTGGGAAAATATGTAATTGTCTATTTTGGCGTAAAGAATATTAAAGAAGTATACTATCTAACTGGTGAGAGATTGCAGAGCCCTCAGATGCAGAAAGATCTGGATGTTCCAGTGCATGAATTCCAAAATGTTTATATGCAGACATTAGAAGAGTTAACAGCATGTATTTCTTTTTTGAGAAACAAACTGAAAACAGACTTAGTATCAGAGATAATGGGAACTGCAGATGCTGGAGAATCCAAGATAATAAAATGTGAGGCTGGATGAACACAGCAGGCCAAGCAGCATCTCAGGTGCTCCTGAGATGCTGCTTGGCCTGCTGTGTTCATCCAGCCTCACATTTTATTATCTTGAAAACAGACATAGACAGGTTATGAGATAACAAGGTGTGGAGCTGGATGCACACAACAAGCCGAGCAGGAAGGCTGATGTTTCGTGCCGAGACCATTCTTCAGAAAATTCAGATTCTCTTCTTCAGATTTTCTGAAGAAGAGTCTAGGCCCGAAACATCAGCCTTACTGCTCCGCTGATGCTGCTTGGCCTGCTGTGTTCATCCAGCTCTACACCTTGTTATCTCAGATTCTCCAGCATCTGCAGTTCCTACTGTCTCATAGACAAGTTATGCTTCAGATATATTGGCATTATTGAGATCACATCTGGAATATTATGTACGTTGTTGGTCTCCTTATTTAAAGAAGGTTGTAAGTTCTTTGGAAGTAGCTATAAGGAGATTTACCAAACCAATAACTGGGATGGGTGGAAAAAGTTGGAAAGGCTAGTCTTGTATTCACTGGAGTTTAGAAAAGCACTTGGTGACTTGATTGAAACACATAAGATTCTGAAGCATCTTAAGAGGGTGGATGTGGAAAAAATGTTTCTACTTGTGGGAAAATCTAGAACTAGGAGTCATCGTTTAAGGATTGTCCTTCAATATAAAGATAACAAGAATTTTTTTTCTTGCATCAGGTTTCCACTGTCTTTGGAAACAGTGGGAACGGTCTTTAAATATTTTCAAGCCAGTGCCATTAGATTCTTGACTAGCAACAGTGTGAAAGTTAGAGGTTTGCACGACTGTGGAATTATTATATCAGCCATGATTTGATTGAAAGGTGGAGCAGGCTTGAGAGGCAGAGTGGTCTATATTTGCTCCTAACTCATTTGCTTTTATTTTCAAGCAGTTGACATGCATTCTTGGTTTGGACCCAAGTATAAACCACAAAAGACCACCATAATCAAACAAAGTAAAAATCAGTGACACTGAGGAATTCATAATAATTCTATAACATTTATTTATTATATACCATTCAAACTGCATACATTTCAACCATAATAATGAATTAACATTCATTTATTCAATAACCTTGGAAGGATATTCATTTCACCCAAAGTAATATAAATGCAAAATGAATTAACTACAATATTTTACATTGAAATCGTCCAAATCACAAACTCATTTGGTTGCAAACTGAATCACAATTCATCCCACTTGCCTTGATGGTATAATGTCATTTTTTTTAATCTTCTAAGTGCATATCAAAGAAACACAATTAGGTAAAAGTTAATACTGAACCACATTGGAGAAAAGGTGAGCAGCCCAATGGTATCAATGTGGACTTCACCAGCTTCAAAATCTCCCCTTCCCCCACTGCATCCCAAAACCAGCCCAGTTCTTCCCCTCCACCCACTGCATCCCAAAACCAGTCCAGCCTCTCTCTGCCTCCCTAACCTGTTCTTCCTCTCACCCATCCATTCCTCCCACCCCAAGCCGCACCTCCATCTCCTACCTACTAACCTCATCCCACCTCCTTGACCTGTCCGTCTTCCCTGGACTGACCTATCCCCTCCCTACCTCCCCACCTATACTCTCCTCTCCACCTATCTTCTTTTCTCTCCATCTTCAGTCCGCCTCCCCCTCTCTCCCTATTTATTCCAGAACCCTCACCCCGTCCCCCTCTCTGATGAAGGGTCTAGGCCCGAAACGTTAGCTTTTGTGCTCCTGAGATGCTTCTGGGCCTGCTGTGTTCATCCAGCCTCACATTTTATTATCCTGCTGAGAGAGATGTGTTTTGAGGAAAGACAATAGAGGAGACAATTGAGACAACAATCTCCTGAGCTCAGATTTTGGTAGTATCAGCCAATCCTTCTTTGAGCTGAGCAGTGATATACCAGAGTCAGAGCAGGTCTGGAGACATTGAGTTGTTTGACAAGTATTGTTTATATGAATGGACTGGCATGAATCTGTCATCATGTGATAGCAATGGGGACACATACAGGTAGACTCTCGGGGCAGAAAAAGCTGAAGAAGTGTGAAGTAACCTAAGTTCTGCATAGATGCAATAAGTGGACTCATCCGAAACTATAGGTAGCAGAGACAAACTGCTTTTGCCATGAAAAGTGAGTTATGCAGAACGACATTGCCTGTGATTTGAGCAGACTACTTGTACATTGGCTGGAACTATGATTATTCAAAATTACATAGACAGCTTTGATTTGATTTGATTTATGATTGTCACCAGAGCTGAGAAACAGTGAAAAATATTGTTTTGCATGCTATTCAGACAAATCATATCTTATACAAGTACGCAGTGTGAAGCTGGATGAACACAGCAGGCCAAGCAGCATCTCAGGAGCACAAAAGCTGACGTTTCGGACCTATCATCATACGAAGGGTCTAGGCCCGAAACGTCAGCTTTTGTGCTCCTGAGATGCTGCTTGGCCTGCTGTGTTCATCCAGCTCCACACAGTATTATCTCGGATTCTCCACCATCTGCAGTTCCCATTATCCCTGATACAAGTACACAGTGTGTTTGTGACTTTCAACCTTTGAGTCTTGTGCATTGGTAGACACGGCATTGCTTACCAACAGGTTAAATTCTTGTTTGAAAAACCTGAATATCTCAGTCTTGGTTCTTTGGATGATGCCCTTCCATGTCTGATTACAATAAGAGAATATCAATATACAAAGCACGATGCATTAGAGATGTTGAAGGACAAATTAATGGCTGAGAAAGTTGACATTTTAAGTTTGCTTTCAAAAGTCAAGTTGTAGAGCCATAGAATAAGAGAGCACCCGCACATTAATGATTTGAACTTAAATGTCGAGGGTATGATCAAGAAGTTCACAAATGACATGAAAATTATTGAGGTGGTAAATCATGAGGATTGCCATGAACTGCTGGAGGACATCAATAGATAGGTCAGATGGGCAGACCATTGGCAAATAGAACTTAACCAGAAAGAGGGCACTTGGGGATGGCTAAGAAAACAAAGGATTACACTGTGAATGATAGGACTCTGGAAAGTACTGAAAATGAGACAGACGGTGGTGTGCATATCTATAGATGCCTGCAGGTAACAGGGCAGCTAGGTAAGGTGGTTAAGAAAACATATGGGATATTCTCTTTTATCAACCAAGGCATATAATTGGTTAAACTGCACCTGGAATACTGCATACAGTTTAGGTCACTACATTATAGGAAGGATGTGATTGCACTGGAGAAGGTGCAGAGGAGGTTTGCCACAATGCTGCATGGGCTGTAGTATTGGAGCTATGAGGGAAGATTGGATAGGCTATTGTATTCCTTGGAGCTGTGAGAATTGAGACCTGATAGGATATTGTATCAGATTGTAAGGCTATAGATAGTGTAATTAGAAAGGTATATTTTGTCTCCAATAGGAGAGCGCTCAAAAATTAGGGTATAGATTTAAATTGTGTGTGCACATACACAGTATTTTCCAAGATTTGTTTTGATACCCAAAGTTGAGCATGTTTGTGCTGTGCAGTAGCATCTGCATGCAGACCTCAGAAGCCCCTCCGTTTTATATTGTGCATTTTCTATGAGGCCTTCGTTTACAAACTTAATTGACAGAAAGTTCTTATTAATGTTTCATTTGACTTGTTCAGCATCCACTCTCCCCCTTTATACTACACTTCCTCCCCCACCCTCTGCACCCGCCCCGTCCCCACCATTGCTGTAGATGTCATTTCCACTGGCCACTCAGATGCCAGGCTATGACCATCAACAATAAGAGACAATCTAACTATCGTCCCTTGACATTCAGTAGTGTTACCACCATTGAATCCCTCAATATCAACATCCTGGGTGTCATCATTGACCAGAAACTCATCTGGACTCACCACATAAACACAGTGGCTACAAGAGCAGGCCAGAAGCTAGGAATACTGCAGCAAGAGTCTCACCAGCTGACTCCTCAAAGCCTGTCCACCATACAGCAGAATATAGATAGACTGGAGAGTTGGGCAGATAAATGGCAGATAGAGTTCAATCCGGGCAAATGCGAGGTGATGCATTTTGGATGATCAAATTCAAGGGCAAACTATACAGTAAATGGAAAAGTCTGAGGGAAAATTGATGAACAGAGAGATCTGGATGTTCAGGTCCATTGTTCCCTGAAGGTCACAACGCAGGTCAATAGGGTGGACAGGAAGGCATATGGCATGCTTTCCTTCATTGGACGGGGTATTGAGTACAAGAGTTGGCAGGTCATGTTGCACTTGTATAGGACTTTGGTTCGGCCACATTTGGAGTACTGTGCACAGTTCTGGTTGCCACATTAACAAAAGGATGTGGACGCTTTGGAGAGGGTGCAGAGGAGGTTCACCAGGATGTTGCCTGGTATGGAGGGCGCTAGCTATGAAGAGAGGTTGAATAGATTAGGATTATTTTCATTAGAAAGACGGAGATTGAGGGGGGACCTGATTGAGGCCTACAAAATCATGAGGGGTATAGACAGGGTGGATAGCAAAAAGCTTTTTCCCAGAGTGGGGGACTCAATTACTAGGGGTCATGAGTTCATAGTGAGAGGAGGAAAGTTTAAGGGAGATATGCGTGGAAAGTTCTTTACACAGAGGGTGGTGGGCGCCTGGAACACGTTGCCAGCGGAGGTGGTAGACGCAGACACGTTAGCGTCTTTTAAGATATATTTGGACAGGTACATGGATGGGCAGGGAGCAAATGGACACAGACCGTTAGAAAATAGATGACAGGTTAGACAGAGGATCTTGATCGGCACAGGCTTGGGGGGGTGGGGAGCCGAAGGGCCTGTTCCTGTGCTGTAATTTTCTTTGTTCTTTGTATCGACAAGGCACAAGTCAGGAGCATGATTGAATACTCCCACCTGCCTGGATGGGTGCAGCCCCAACAACACTCGAGAAGCTTGACACCATTCAGGACAAAGCAGCCCACTTGATTGGCACTGCACCCATAAACGTCCACTCCCTCCACCACCGATGCTCTGTAGCAGCAGTGTGTACTATCTACAAGATGCACTGCAGAAATTCACCAAAAATCCTCAGACAGCACCTTCCAAACCCACAACCATTTCCATGTAGAAGGACAAGAGCAGCAGATACATGGGAATACCACCACCTCTAAGTTCCCCTCTAAGCCACTCACCATCCTGACTTGGAAATATATCGCTGTTCCTTCACTGGCGGTCAAAATCCTGGAATTCCCTCCCTAATAGCATTGTAGGACAACCCACAGCAGGAGGACTGCAGCGGTTCAACAAGGCAGCTCACCACCACCTTCTCAAGGGCAACTAGGGACGGGCAATTAATGCTGGCCAGCCAGCAACGCCCACATCCCACAAGAGAATAGAGGGGAAAAAAAACTCTCAGTCCTCCTTCAGCCTATCCCTGTGATTACTGACCATACACTATCTGCCTTGATATTCCTACTTTTCCCTGATTCTACTTTTACCCAGATCCCCATTCCAGCCTTAGCCTTGTACAGTCCTTTTTTCAATTCTCCTGCTCCTTCTCCCTCTCCATCGCACCCAGTTATCTAATTGTATTCCACAATCAAACCACATAGATCCCCGTCCTTCCTTTAACCTTCGTCCCATCACTGTGATTCACCTGTCAAATCCCAGTTACTTACCTCCAGTGTAAAAATCCTTGCAGTGCCTTTAGCAACTGCACTCTTTAAAATCCATTCCTTCATTGTTAGCCTATCTTTTTCTCAGCATTCAATGTATGAAAGCTCTGAGTAGGAGCCTTCTGAAGTGTAATTATGGATGAGCAATAAATGCTGGTCTAGCCAGAGATATCCAGATAACATGAACGATTTCAGAAGTATAGCCGCTGATATTATGAACTGGGTGTCCAAATGCTATGATGTAGATCCTCCACAAAGGTCATCCTTTTACATGCTTTCATCTTTGGTCAGGAGATGTATGAACTGAAATTTAGCACTTTCGGGTGGGATGATGAACTAATTTTATTAGATAAGAGTTGGAGTGGAACAATGAAAGAATGGCAAATAAAAACTGCAAGAACAGCGCATGCAGTAAGTCAGAAACAAAAACAGACATTGCTGGAAAAGCCCAGCAGCTCTGGCAGCGCCTGTGGACAGAAATTAGAGTTAATCAGAATTGTTTTGAGGAAGGGTCACTCAACCTGAAATATTAACTCTGATTTCACTCCACAGCTGCTGCTCGAGCTGATCAAATTAAAAAAAAAGTCACCTGTAGTAGTTCTAAACTTAGTGAGCATGACAATTTGCTAAAATCTCTTTGTTAAATTCTTTTTAAAAAAAAACTTTATGACATTTCCTCTGTGCCTGTTCATACAGATGGTAAGCTTTCAAATCTAGGCCTTTTCTGGCTTGGTTTGGACTTTCTGTTCACGTGGTGTAGTCTGTGACTACTTAATGTAATTTATTACCAGTCGGCATGCCATAATGGATGCAAGATGAACTTTTAACAATGTGCGCATTGTATCATTCTTTGTTCTCGGGGAATAGATTGTAATGTGCTGAGCTTGATGCTGTCATGTGTTCCAAAGGAACACTATGACCATACTTGGATGTGTGCCATTTTGATGTGCAGTTGTTTGTTACACTATAGTGCAATGGGAACACCCTGCTGGTGAATTTCAGCAGTGTACCGTGATTTGATGCTATTGTGTATTTTCAGGTGCACAAAGTTCAAAATGTTTGTATGCTCTATCGAAATTTTTATTTTTGTTTAGACATAGTCGGACCTTAGGAGTGCAGCGTTGTTTTACATTCTAAATTACAATATATTCAAAATAAGGGAAGCAGGGAAGTTTAATAGCCAGGAGATAGCAAGAACAGCCAATGCTGAAGTCGGAGAAGAACACAGCAGGTCAGGCAGCATCAGAGGAACAAGCAAGTTGATGTTTTGGGTCAGGATTTTCTGTAGAAGGGTCCCAACCCCAAAACATCAGCTTTCCTGCTCCTCTGATGCTGCCTGACCTACTGTGATCCTGTTGTCTCAAGTTTAAGAACCATTTTTTTTCAGTTTGATTGCCCACTGTTGTGCTTTCACTACTAGAGTGTCAACACTGTGAGGCAGATATTTACGTAGTTGCTCAGTATGTTTTGTGTTCGTCAGTGTAAAAGGAATACTCAGACATAGAATGTATAAGCATCTCTGTGATCTTCAAACCATAGATCTTTCTCTTGTGTTTTATCTTGTGAGTTGGATCTTCTATAGGAGGCCAGGATTTTGAGTGATCCTGTATAAAGAGGGAAAGCTGTTAATACCATCCATCTTGCCTTTTTGTGTTGTGAGAAGCCCTGTGATTCCCAGCCTGATGAAGGGTCTTGTAACTTAAACTGGCTTTTGCTGATGCTGAAATACCCTGCTGGGAATTCCCACCAATTTTGGACTCTGACCAATAATCTTGTTAACCAATCAAATAGAAAAGGAGGAGGAAAGAACTTAAAGGGAAAAAAACTAAAATCCTACGTTCAATTTCTTGCCTCATCTGTTAAATAAGCCCAATGCATTTTTGGTGACATGTTTTCACACTTGTTTTGATTCTCCGGTGTGCTGTGGTTTCCTGCTAATGTGATGACTCAAAATCCAAGACGGCACTGGCATGGTAAGTAGAGTTTGTAATCCACTGAAGGCCGGTGGCATCATTTTCTCAATGTACTTTTCATCTTTATCCTTTTCTTCTTCTTTGCTTCTTCACCTTTGAGGTTGGAGTGGTGTTGGTGGGGCAGTGACTACAGTGACGGTGGCATGGATTGGGGTTCCTGGCAGTAATGCCTGGACTCCGAGCCATGGCAGGCCCAGAGCTGGGACTGCTGGTGGCGGTAGGCCTGGAGCCTGGATTCTTGGTGGTGGTGGTGCCTGGAGCACGGACTCTTACTGGTAGTGGCAAGGTGGTGGCACCAACATAGCTGGGGTCTCCTGGGTCTTCAGCGTTCTCTGTTTCCAGAGTAGGATTCCTTGAGGACCAGAACACCTTGAAGAGATCTTGCGGAAGCCCCAAAACCATGCTTGAGACCCCAAACTGAACAGAAGAACTCTTACTTAAGTAATTTGTTTTTATCCTGGTTGTGACTCAAAATGGTACCAGATTTTGGCTACAAAACACTTTTCACTGTATCTTCAAAACACATGTGCCATTAATCATTCATTCATTCTCTCAGTGGTGAACAATGAAAGGTTATATGTCAATGGTATCATTGGCCTCACCTGAGGTCCACAAAGGCATTTCACAGAATGAGGCAGAAGGAGAAACTTAACCACTTTCCTTTACCCTTCCCAGTCACTAAACGTGGGTGATGTTCTGGAAAGTTGTAGAGTTCCTGCTCCCGAACTGAGTCTATTAGCATTGCTTCCCCACTTTCAAGGACACTACTAACAGTCAGTAGTTATTATTTTGAATGATCAACTATCAGCTGCATTTTATTAGTGGTTATTTATCACTGTGTATGAAGTCCACAAAGAATACTAAGACCGTATTTAAATTTAGAGATAAAATATGGAAAAATAAAAATCCACATGGTCTATTCCATTGAATAAGTAAGCTTGTATCTGAGAAAACTATTGGATCTCTTATGGAAATAGAAAACTGCAACTAAACTTCCAGAAATCAAAATTACTGTGAAAACTAATTCATTAAATGAACCTGCAGCATTAATTTTGTGAGATCGTAGTTTGAAGGAAAAAAAATCACGGCTCAAGTATCTTTCTGTACTTGGTTGCAATGGATGGCGTCGGAAATGTATAAATATGTATTTGTACTGTTTCACTTGTCTAATTGCTAATGTTAGGAACCAGAAGAAAACTTCAGTGTTGGCAATTATATAAGCTGTAAGAATTCAGTTTCTGGCCTTACTTTAATGCTGTCATTGTGACTTGATCATTCTTTTCACTGTTGCTCGTGCCTTTTGAAAGACATGAATCTACATGAGCTGCAATCGGATGCACTTCAAGCCAGTCTCTGGCTTAATGAGATTCTTAAACTGTAAAGCTACCTCCAAAGTAAAGACAGTTAAAAACCTGCATTCTGCATTGCCAAGAAGCTTAAATTAACTCTTTTACATTCACCCCCTGCATTTCTGCAAAATATTTGCTGTGACAGAGTGGTGGCTCAATGCTTAGCACTGCTGCCTCACAGTGCTAGGGACCCAGGTTTAATTCCACCCTCAGGTGAAAGTGGAGTTTGCACATTCTACCCATGTCTGTTTTGATGCTCTAGTTTTCTCCCACAGATATGCATGATAGGTGGACTAGTCATGCTAAATTCCTCATAGTGTCCGGAAAGCCGTAGGCTAGGTAGGTTACCGTGAGAAATGTAAGGTTACAGGGATAGAATGGTCGGGGGGGAGGGGTGTGTTCTTGGTGGGATGCCCTCAGTGCGGACTTGATGGGCTGAATAGGCTGCTCTATTCCGTGATATTTGCATATTTCCTCTTTTGATGTGGCCATATGAGAAAAAAACAGCTTTCTAAAATATAAAACATATTTTCATGACCATAACATGCGTTTGAAATAATTGCGTGTTTTTCAAAATTAGTTGAGTAATTTTATATCCTCGTGGCCAATAAACATGAGGAGAACAGTATTGCTTTGACCAAAAGATAGATTAAATTTATTTTTGGACTGGCTGTTTGAGACTTTGTTATCTAAGGCTATGTCCTCCATCAGAGCAGTCAAAAAGATTGAATTAACAGCCACAGATCAATTCTAAGACTGTAACTCCAGCCACTAAGTGGAAACGCAGTAGGAGCATTTGCACATGTGTAGGTGAAATGTGCTATAGCTGTTGGTACATGATCAACTATTCCTGTTGCCAGCAGCAAAAGTTCTGGAATGATATTGAGGCTGAGAAATGTCTGCTTCTACAGAGGGATAAAACTCACCCACAACACAACATCAATCAACTTGTCAAAATCCCTAATGAATCAGATCATGAAAGTCAACAAATTAAATGACGTCATTTAAATACTATTTTTCCACGACTGTGCTAAAGCTTTGTGCAGGGAGCCCCTCACAATATAGGTAGCTCAGTTGGATGTTAATCAGATTCTCAAAGGGCATTTTTCCAAATCATATGTACAATAATAAATTTTTCAAGTATTGTATGCAAAATACTTTAAAAATTATTTTCAAAGAAAACTAATTCTTAGATCATTCAATAGATCATTGAAAATTTTGAAAGCAATTCATGAAATTTCCTGATTATCTTCATTCACTCCATTATCAGAAGCGTATTTTACAAATCAAAAGATGATAAATTGATAAATAGGTAAAGTGGATAAAAGAACCTACAACTGATTTTAAGCAAACAGTATTGTTCGTCTATGTCAAGCCAACTTGTTAATTTTAATGCAATGACTGACATTGAGACTGGGTGCAGTAAAGATTTACAAGGATGTTGCCAGGACTGAAGGGTTTGAGCTATCAGAGAGGCTAGATAGACTGGGACTTTTTCCCTGAAATGTGGGAGGCTGAAGGGTGACCATAGGTATATAAAATCATGAGAGACATAGATAAGGTGAATAACCAAGGTCTCTTCCCCCAGGGCAGGGGAGTCCAAAACTAGAATGCATAGGTTTAAGGTGAGAGGGGAAAAATCTTAAAGGGACCTGAGAGCAACGTTTTTACACAGAGGATGGTGTGTGTATAGTAAAAACTGCCGTACAAAATGGTAAGGGTGAGTACAACTATGACTTTTAAATGTCATAGTTGGAGAGGTACATCAGTAGGAAAGGCTTAGAGGGATTTGGTTCAAACATAGGCAAATGAGGCCACTTTCAGTTTAGGAAACCTGGTTGGCATGAACAAGTTGGACCAAAGGGTCTGTTTCTAGGCTGTATGACTCTCCCCTGCAGCTACTCGAACAATTTGCTTTTCTCAATGCCATTTGAAATGTACCTCGCAATCTCTTTCACGAGGCCCCTGCCAACAATTATTACCCCTGACCCATGACCTCATCAGCCATCTTCAGCCCTTAACACAAACTCATCCTTGCATTGGTTCTGTCTGCCTCGCAACTCCAACTGAATTGTCAGAACTTCAATGCCGTTTTTAATTCAGCTGAACTGATAACGAATTCCAAGCTGGTCAGTGATTTAATTAAGTCTTGTGACCCTTTATAACTTTTTTGAATGGCTGTTCACCTTGGCAACCTCACACGGTTCAGCTGTTGCCTCATGATGGTTGTAAACCAGGACTTCCAACTTTGGATGTTAACTTGACGGTTTCATCATGTTATCTCTTAACTACAACCACTCCCAATCAACAGCCTTTTACCCATCTCCAATATTTTTATAGAAAATAAAGAAAGTGAAGATAATTTTTTTTTGCCCTTGTGATTTTTCTTTCCTCCTGAACTGCTTGCTACAATGTTCAGAAGCTAGGCATTTTTGTCTATTTCTGATTTCCAGCATCTACGATATTTCATTTTCTTTCTGATTATACCTTTGTGCACGCCTTTAGAATAAATTTCTTCCTGAAAGGAGCTGTATAAATATAAAGTTCTCAACTGTAACCTGGGTTCCTTCCAAATGTTCCTAGCTTGTATACTGGAAAGTCTGGTTTGTAAACCAGGTATTGCAGAAAACCATGCCCCTTTAAACTCATTACAGAAAGCTGTAAATGAGCTGAAGGATGAAACAATTTCAACTCACCATGACATAGCAGATCTACTTTGCACTTACTATATTATAGAAAACTCCCAAATTCCAAGAAAATGTCAAATAAGACGTTTCTAAATACTATCCTGTGCTACCAGTTTCAGAGATTATTAAAGAGGTCAAACAAGTTAAGTTTCTGGACAGTTTCATGTGAGTGAAGGCTAATATCAGAGAGCTGGTGCCTGAGAGTCTGTAAGCGACAGTGTTTACAAAGAAGTAAATAGCAGACTCTGAATGATTGGGAGGGGTTGCTTGAAGCCATTTTAACAATGTTGTTACCAGAGTTTTACAAGTTTCCCAGCTGGTGTCTTTGTATTAGTGTGTAGGCAACAGAATAAGGTGCCTCTTTTGATGGAGGAGTACACAAGTGACCTCAAACACTGAGTTTATTGTACTCATGCTCGAATCTTGAGTTGGAATTCATTTTTGACACATCAGCAAGTACGTTTTATATCAGCTCCAAAAAAGAAGCTGGCATTAATACAAAGGAAGTGGAACCAGCAGCTGCCTTAATGGTTTTCATGCTTCCTTGTGGAAAAAATATCTTAATAGTAATTTTCCGGTACTGTCTTCATCGCCTAGTTTAATAATTCCAATTAACAAATTGTTAGTAGTTCGCAACATCAATTGATGTGATAAATACTTCACCAGGGTGTGTTACTTAAGATTTCAATTGTATTTTATATGTCTGTTTATTTGGGGCATTCGGATTGCTAGCTGCTGACTGGTGGTACAATTGATAGCAACCTAAAAATAAACTACTTGCATTCATCAAGGTCAGCTGCTGGAAAATACTGGTTTAAAGAAAATGATATTCCCAAGTTATCCGAGAGGATAAAGCTAATCCACAGACTGATGTCTGCATTACCAATAAGCATCTCCTTTTAACCTGTTCTTCCCATTGACTTTCCATGCTTAATTCAACACTAAGCAGATGGAGTTTGTTGACTTTTTCCAAGATGTGGAGGTGCCGGTGTTGGACTGGGGTGGGCAAGGCCAGAAGTCACACGATACCAGGTTATAGTCGAACAGGTTTATTTCATCAGGTGAAGTCACTTTACCTGATGAAGGATCAGTACTCTGAAAGCTTGTGATTTCAAATAAACCTGTTGGATTACAACCTGCTGTCATGTGACTTCTGAATTTTTCCATCACAATGATTGAAGATATTCGTATAGAGCTTTAGAATTTCCCTTGTCCCATTATTCTGACAAGTTCTTCCTTTCCATCCCTATCTTGACATCACTCTTCAGCACCTCGGTATCTCATGGAGCTCTTCTTTAACTGTTATCACTTGAAGACTTGAATTCTTCCCGAACAAACTCTCACCACTCAAATACCTTGGCTTGCTTTTGATCTCACCAGCTCATGAAGTGCTGTTGTCAGAAGTGAACATTTTTGGAACAAATACCAAACCAAGGCACTTTGTTCGGGTGAAGGCCCCATTTGACTTATTCATGATTTTTTCAGCCTGTGGACCTTCAATGATCCATGCACATAGGCCCATCTGCCCTGGCACTGCCTTCAGAATTTCAACCTTTGTTTTATATTGACTTTTGCCATTCTTAATGTTTCCCTTCATAATTCTTGATGGAGTCATACAGATGTACAGCATAGAAACAGACCTTTTAGTCCAACTCATCCATGCCGGCCAGGTATCCTTAACTAATCTAGTCCCATTTGCCAGTGTTTGGCCCATATCTCTTTAAATCTTCCTGTTCATGTACCCATCCAGATGCCTTTTAAATGTTGTAGTTATACCAGTCTCCACCACTTCCTCTGGCAACTAATTCCATTCATGTACCACCCTTTGCATGAAAAAATTGCCCCTTAGAAGAAGCCTTTCCCTCTCACCTTAAACCTATTGCCTCCAGTTTTGGATTCCCCCTACCATGTGAAAAAATACCCTTTGCTATTCCCCTTTTTCTTGCCCCTCATGGTGTTATAAAGTCATCCCTCAGTTTCAGGTGCTCTAGGGAAAGTAGTCCCAGCCTATTCAGCCTCTCCCTGTGGTTCAAGCCCTCCAACCCTGGCAACATCCTTGTACATCTCTCCTGAACATTTTCAACTTTAACAACATCTTTGCTTTAGCAGGGAGACCAGAATTGAATGCAGTATTCCAAAAGTGGCCGAACCAATGCCCTGAACTGCCGTAACATGACCTCCCCACTCCTATACTCAATGAACTGACCAATAAAAGCAAGTGTACCAAATGTCTTTTTCACTATCCTGTCTACCTGTGACTACACTTTCTGGGAACTATGAACCTACACTCCAAAGTCTCTTTGTTCAGCAACACTCTCCAGGTACTTGCCATTAAGTGTATAAGTCATGCCCTGATTTGCCTTTCCAAAATGTAGCATGTCACATTTATCAAAATTAAACTACATCTGCCACTCCTCAGCGCATCACTCCATCTGATCAAGGTTCCATTGTATGCTGAGGTAATCTTTGCTGTCCACTACACCTCTAATTTTGGTCTTATCTGCAAACTTACTAATCATACCTCCTACAATCATATCCAAATCAGATATAAAAATGACAAAAAGCAATGGACTCAGTACTGATTCTTGCCACACACCGCTGGTTATAGGCCTCCAGCCTGGAAAGCAACCTTCTATCTCTCCTACCTTTGACCCAGTTAAGTATCCGAATGGCTCATTCTTACTGTATTCCATATGATCTAACCTGGTTAACAAGCCTATCATGCAGAACCTTATCAAACACTTTACTGAAGTCCATATAACCCACTCCACTGCTTTGCCTCCATCAATTCTCTTTGTCCCTTCTTCAAGAAAACTCAGTCACGTCAGTGAGACATGATTTCCCACACACAAAGCCATGTTTACTTTCCCTAGTCAGTCTTTGCCTTACCAAATACATATAAATCTTGTCACTCAGAATCTCCTCCAACAACTTATCCACTACTGACAACAGGCTCACTGATCAATGGTTCCCTGGCTTTTCCTTATCACCTTTCTTAAAGAATAGCATTGTGTTGATGTTACGTTTTATCTACACATGTGCACTCAATCCTCCAACTTGTCTATGTCCTCTTGAAGACTTGAAATATCTATCCCATTATACTTCAGCTTTTTGTGTCACTGCAAATTTTGAAATTGTGCCCTGTACATCCAAGTTTTAGTCATTCACAAAGGTAGTGGTCCTAACACCGAATACTCATTATTTACCTCCTTCTAATCAAAGAAACAACAATAAGCCATTATCCTTGTTAGAGGTCTATCTTTTTAGATGAAATGCTAATTCAAGACTAAAACCAACTTTTTCGAGAGAAGGTGACGTATTTAACAGTGCTTTTTTGTCCATGAGCTGGATGTTCTTAGTCATCCATGAACATCATAACATGCATTATAAAATTGTTGCACAATTTCTTTCTGTTTTTAAGGAGAAATGTATAATACAGTAACCATTTTTACCAGGAGGACAACTCTGACTATTTTTGACTGCAATGCTCAGACTGAATGAAGCCTAATGAAATGAACCGCGCTATAAAAAGCCAAATCTTGATTTTCATGAATAATATCATTTGACTTCTCACACTTCTTGATCACCTTTGGAGTACTTCAAGTTCATTTTAACCCTCCCTTTTCTCATAATTTAGACATTGATCCCATCCCCTTGTGCTCCTAAGCAAAATGATATTAACCAGAGCTATGGAATTAGTTTCCACATATATTTGGCGAATGCCCAACTTTCACTACATTATTATGAATTTTGACTTGATCAATACTTCCTGTGCAATCTAACATTCCTGAATGGTTTGAAGCAAGGAAAGAACTTAATAGTTTGGTATTGTTGGGCTGTGCAATGTACCTAAAGTTCATTGTCTTTTGCTCATTAAGTGTTTGCTAGCTCTCCATCTGAAAATCCCAAATGATAAGTCACAAAGTGGTCCATAGATTCAACAGATTCTGTCAAATTGGCATGAATTCTAATCTAAGAATATCAACTCTGATGAAGAGTCATCTAGACTCAAAACGTTAGCTTTCTTTCTCTCCATGGATGTTACCTGACCCACAGTGATCTCCAGTATTTTCTGTTTTCAGTGCAGATTTCAGCATCTGCTGTAATTTCCTCCACAGATTTTGGATGTTGATTCTGATTTTGAATTGTTTTTTTAAGGAGATCCATATCTTTTGAGATAACAAGGTGCAGAGCTGGATGAACACAGCAGGCCAAGCAGCATCAGAGGAGCAGGAAAGCTGACATTTCGGGTTGAGACCCTTCTTCAGAAAGAAACATCTTTGAGGTTCTTTTAGCTCTTTGCTGTTCTTCCTGATGGTCCAATGTAATTTCCAGTTGCTACACAAATTTAATGGCTTGCTTTTTTTCATTGGACACACACGAATATAGAAACGTGAATGTTGTTTTAAATGTTTTAAATTCCGTTAGGTGGTTTGCAGTGTCCCAATTTATGTTATGGAATTTTGTGGGTTTTCTGACTGAGCCTTTGACTTTGTTTCCTTTAGCTTGGCACACATCTTGATCACTTGCATTTCTCAAATATAATAGAGATTTGTCTACTGACCAGCAAGCTTTTTTTTTCTTTAAACTCTCTTCTGTACTGAAGAAAGACATTAAGGGTTGTCTGATGCAGAACTAAAGACTGCCTACCATGTGTTTCACTTGTAGATTAACTTGCTTGCTGAACATTCAAGAAAGACAGGTATTCTTAGCATGACATTTTCCACCACTCTTTACCACTATATCACTAATAATTAATAATCAATTCTTCATTAGAAATCGATAAACTTTGTGTTTGTTGATTTAAAACAGTGTAACAGACATTACTGCAAACCAAATTTCATCTGTTTGTGTAGATTGCAAGCACAAGACAGGTTGACTGCATGGACAAATTGCACACAGCACATGGAGTTCTCAAATTCCCTTAAAGACAAGGTAAACATACAACAGAGGCCACAATCAGATCTTATCCATGGGTCAGCATGCTATCTTGAAAGGAGACACAAAGTATTCAACGATGGCCCATGTCACTTTGACAAGTGTAAGCTTTCCCTTCTCATGCTTTTTATCCTGTCCGCAGCCTTGCAGCTGATGATTGACTGCATCAACCTCCTGTAGAACCTCCCCACTGTTACCCAGCTGTGTGGGACTGTATTCATTGTTTTATTCTTCTTTGGCGTTGCAAAGATTGGGGGAACTAAGGATCATAACCTTAAAATGAGGGGGAGCAGATTTAGGACTGAGTTGAGGAGGAATTTTATTACCCAAAGGGCTGTGAATGTGTGGAATTACCAGCCCAGTGAAGTAGTTAAAGCTACCTTATTGAATATTTTTAAGGCAAAGATAGGTTTTTGAATTGTGAAAAAATTAAGGGTATTGGTGACCAGGTTGTAAATGGAGCTGAGTCCACGCAAAGATCAACAGTGATCATTTTGAATGGCAGAGCAGATTTGATGGGCAGGATGGCCTACTCCTGCTCCTATTTCTTGTGTTTTTAAGGATTAATGCCTGACCCCCCCCCCTCCTATTCCTCACTTCCATGCTGCCACTTGGTAACATCATTCAAAGGCATGATGATAATTTTCACATATACTCTGATAACAACCAGCTCTACCTCATCACCACCTATCTTGATTCATTCACCATTGCTACATTATCAGACTACTTATCCATGTAGTGCATGAAAAGAAATCGTTTCTAATTAAATATTGGGAAGACTGAAGTCATTGTATCCATTCCCTGCTCCAAGCTCTGTACTCTAACCACCAAGTTCATCCTTCTCTCCAAAAACCGTGTGAGATTAAGCCAGTTGTTCACAGTTGTATCTCTGCTGCAGCCATGAGAATCAGTGCCATGTTTATATTATCACAGTAGGTGGTGTTTCTCTCACTGTCCTGGACATTAACTCTTTCAAACTCTTATATTTCAGAGACCATCCAAAACTTTATCAACCCTGCTGTAACTCTCAGCAAATGCCATTCTCCAATCATCCCTAGGCTTGTTCACCTATGTAGGTCATTGAGCATCCTGATATTAAAATGTCAATAGATAGCTTAATTCACTCCAACGTCTTCACTTCTGTAAATCTGTAATTCCCTCCGATACCAAAATCCGCCAGGATATCTCTGCTCCAATGATTTTGGGCTTTTGTGCATTTTCAATTTTAATTGCTCCTCCATTAGTAACTATGTTTTCACTTACCTCGACCCCAAGCTCGAGAATTCCCTTCAATTGTCTGTCACCTCTCTACCTCATCTTCATCCTTTAAATATTCTTCAAAACCAACCTCTTCGCCCAATATTTAGAACATCTGACTTAATATTTCCTTATGTGGCTCGGTGTTGTAGTTGTTTCATAATTGCTCTGTGAAGCAGTTTAGTATATTTCAGTACATTAAAAACACTAATGTCAAGAGAGAGAAGGGTATTGTATGAATCCAATCCAATAAGTACATGTGTTTCAGAGATAGTCGGAACTGCAGATGCTGGAGAATCTGAGATAACATGGTGTAGAGCTGGATGAACACAGCAGGCCAAGCAGCATCAGAAGAGCAGGAAGGCTGACATTTCGGGCCTAGGTGCAAAACGTAAGCCTCCCTGCTCCTCTGATGCTGCTTGGCCTGCTGTGTTCATCCAGCTCTACACCGTGTTATCTCAATAAGTGCATGTGCCTTCTTGTGAGCAATGCCAGTTGATAGCTTCATGCTAGTATTGCTAACTTTAGTTTTGGAGTCATTTGTCAGATAATTTTTCACGTCCTGAAGCGTAATTTATGCCCAAAGTTCCCTGACCTTGAGAGGTGTTCAGGATGATGTTTGTGGGCTGTTCGACTGTGAAGAGAACCTATGGAATAACAAAAATGAAAGATTTATCATGAATCAGGGGAGTATGTGATACCTTGCATTTTTTCGTGCCTTCATTCTGTCTTGAATAGCCATTCGTCCTGGAGTGGAGACCTGATTATATTCTACAATAAAGGGGAGTACCCAGGCAGATGAAACTTCTCCCAGACAATGTTATAACTTGGTGGATGCGTGATAGCTTGACCTAGAAGAAACAACAAGTAGTTTTACTCTTCTGCTAGTACTCCTAGTACACACTGTTCTTTTGGAAAGGCAAACATAGACAGTAGGCTACGTTAACTAGAATACTTCAGATTTGCCTGACAGCCAGTTATGTTTTATGTTCATTCATTGAAACATGTGGCATGATGATAGTGAGTGCATATTTATTTATTCCCCTGGCTCCTAATGGGCAGCTGTTTGTTATAGGACACCACGTTCTTTCCTTACAAATGTGTCTTCGCTATGGCAATCAGACTGATTGGCACTCGGATAACCAAGTGTGGTGCTGGATGAACACAGCAGGCCAAGCAGCATCTTAGGATCACAAAAGCTGATGTTTCCGGCCTATTGCTGTGCATGAGGACTACTTTTAGAATCTTTACACTGTGTCACACTATATCTGACTGCACCATGATTGCAATTGGATACTTATATTACAAAATGTTTCAGTTTTGTGACCAACCATTAGTGTTTCCTGTAACTATGAATTATCTCAGCAGTTTTCAGAAGGATGATGAAACTGCATTGCACATGGCACATTGCTGGGGGACACCTTGCTGGTCATTGGGATTGTTTGTCATCTATATGATCATCTGGATGATAAACTTGCAAGAGAGCGATGGCTCCTCATTGTCAAAAGGTTCATTTTGGATAAAGATACAGGAAACCAAAACAAGGTATAATCTGATAGTTCAAGTTCAGGTCTTTCCTGACCTTTGTGGTTTTCGATGAGGGGTCAATAATGAACTAAATAATGAAGGGTGTACATCTTTCATGGGTGAACCTCTTTTTAAAAAGCAAGTAACTATTACGCACAAGGATTGAATAAAACATTCATATTGCACCCGGTATGTCATTATCTGAAGGTTGACTGATGCTATTTCACATAATAGTTCAACATTTCATAATATTTCCAGTATCTGTAGACTGAAACAATTTTGGAACTATGTTTACAAAAAATTCTTCAATCTTTAAAATGAACTAACTCATATTGAATTCAATCTGGTGTGCCCACCTTGCCCCCTCTGAAATCTGTTAGAAATCAAGTCAGAAGTAGAATTATTAATAAGTGTATAAATGCATATGAGGACTTTGCAGGATAATGACTTTTAAGAAGTGATCAGCCGTGACCTAAATGATGGGGCAGGCTCAGTGAGTCAGTTGGCTCACTCCTATTCCTATGTTCATATACTGTCAGATTTTAGGACCCAGAAAATAACTGAAACAAATGTAAATTAAAATTCATTTCAAGTAAGTAGAGATAAAGTTAAATATAGGGCACCTTTGAAGAGAAATAGGAGAATAATTGTAGATGACATGAGTCAGTTAGCTGAGTTGGCTGGATGACTGGTTTGTGATGCAGAGTGATGCCCAATGACATGGGTTCAATTTCCGCATTGGCTGAGGTTACAATGAAGGACTGTCATTCTCGACGTCTCCCCTTTACATTCCCAAAACAAAACTCAGATTTTATTATGTAGTAGATTCAATACAAAATACAAAACAATTTTGTCCTCGGAAGAGTTTTGATGATAGGATAAAACCAACAGTAAAACCAAAAAAAGTAATATAAGTAACTACAAAGATGTGGTGACCTTCAGGTTAAACTACCACCAGTCATTTCTCTCTCTAATGAGAGAGCAGCCCTATGATCTGTTAAGGCTCTGACAATTTTATTTTTCACCCTTTGTAACTGCTTGAGAAAGTGGTTAAAAAGCCAATGGACCAGGAAAAAGGGTACCAAAGCAAAGGATTTACAATGATTTTTTTTCTAAATAAGTGGTGTTTCTGCATCCAGTAGAGTATCATGTTGGATTTTGGGCAGTAGAGATTTACAAGGATGGCTCCAAGGACAAGGGTATCAGTTGTGTGCAAATATTGAAGAAGATGAACTTCTGAGAGAATAAACGATTGAGAGAAGATTTGGCAGAAATGTTCAAGATATTGAGGAAAATAGACAGATTTAGTTATGTAGAAACTGTTTTCTTTGGCAGAAGGATTGACAACCAGAGAGCACATGCTTAAGATAATAAAATGTGAGGCTGAATGAACACAGCAGGCCAAGCAGCATCTCAGGAGCACAAAAGCTGATGTTTCGGGCCTAGACCCTTCATCAGAGAGGGGGATGGGGAGAGTGAACTGGAATAAATAGGGAGAGAGGGGGAGGCGGACCGAAGATGGAGAGAAAAGAAGATAGGTGGAGAGAGTATAGGTGGGGAGGTAGGGAGGGGATAGGTCAGTCCAGGGAAGACGGACAGGTCAAGGAGGTGGGATGAGGTTAGTAGGTAGGTGGGGGTGCGGCTTGGGGTGGGAGGAAGGGATGGGTGAGAAGAAGAACCGGTTAGGGAGGCAGAGACAGGTTGGACTGGTTTTGGGATGCAGTGGGTGGGGGGGAAGAGCTGGGCTGGTTGTGTGGTGCAGTGGGGGGAGGGGACGAACTGGGCTGGTTTAGGGATGCAGTAGGGGAAGGGGAGATTTTGAAACTGGTGAAGTCCACATTGATACCATATGGCTGCAGGGTTCCCAGGCGGAATATGAGTTGCTGTTCCTGCAACCTTCGGGTGGCATCATTGTGGCAGTGCAGGAGGCCCATGATGGACATGTCATCTAGAGAATGGGAGGGGGAGTGGAAATGGTTTGCGACTGGGAGGTGCAGTTGTTTGTTGCGAACTGAGAAGAGGTGTTCTGCAAAGCGGTCCCCAAGCCTCCGCTTGGTTTCCCCAATGTAGAGGAAGCCGCACCGGGTACAGTGGATGCAGTATACCACATTGGCAGATGTGCAGGTGAACCTCTGCTTAATGTGGAATGTCATCTTGGGGCCTGGGATAGGGGTGAGGGAGGAGGTGTGGGGACAAGTGTAGCATTTCCTGCGGTTGCAGGGGAAGGTGCCGGGTGTGGTGGGGTTGGAGGGCAGTGTGGAGCGAACAAGGGAGTCACGGAGAGAGTGGTCTCTCTGGAAAGCAGACAGGGGAGGGGATGGAAAAATGTCTTGGGTGGTGGGGTCGGATTGTAAATGGCGGAAGTGTCGGAGGATGATGCGTTGAATCCGGAGGTTGGTAGGGTGGTGTGTGAGAACGAGGGGGATCCTCTTAGGACGGTTGTGGCGGGGGCGGGGTGTGAGGGATGTGTTGCGGGAAATACGGGAGACGCGGTCAAGGGCGTTCTCGATCACTGTGGGGGGAAAGTTGCGGTCCTTAAAGAACTTGGACATCTGGGATGTGCGGGAGTGGAATGTCTTATCGTGGGAGCAGATGCGGCGGAGGCGGAGGAATTGGGAATAGGGGATGGAATTTTTGCAGGAGGGTGGTTGGGAGGAGGTGTATTCTAGGTAGCTGTGGGAGTCGGTGGGCTTGAAATGGACATCAATTACAAGCTGGTTGCCTGAGATGGAGACTGAGAGGTCCAGGAAGGTGAGGGATGTGCTGGAGATGGCCCAGGTGAACTGAAGGTTGGGGTGGAAGGTGTTGGTGAAGTGGATGAACTGTTCGAGCTCCTCTGGGGAGCAAGAGGCGGCGCCGATACAGTCATCAATGTACCGGTGGAAGAGGTGGGGTTTGGGGCCTGTGTAGGTGCGGAAGAGGGACTGTTCCACGTAACCTACCTCCTGAGATGCTGCTTGGCCTGCTGTGTTCATCCAGCCTCACATTTTATTATCTTGGAATTCTCCAGCATCTGCAGTTCCCATTATCTCTGAGCACATGCTTAAGATGGTTTGCAAAATAAAAATATCTGGAGGCAAAAGGGTAGACTTTATACACAGCAAGTGGCTGGAATCTGACATTGTGATAGAGGCAAATTCAATCAGGGTTTGTAAAATGGAATTGGGTGAGAACTTGAAAAGGAAAGGTTAGCAGGCAGAAGGAGGAAGGGTGTGGGAGAGTTACTATTATACGCGTCGTGGACACAGGTTACCTTCTATGCTGTAACCATTCCGTGACTCTTTAATTATGAAATATACTTGTGTTTTGTAAAACTGACAAAGCAATCGTAAAGATAGGTGTTTCAGTAATAATTCTCGGTGAAACAATTTTAAAATACCTAAATGCTGTGACAAGTAACTAAGGAAAGCAGATAAAACAAAGCTCTGCAATTAGATTCATCCAATTCATTATGCCCAGACAACTGAATTTTGGGCTCTAAATATTTGATTGAATGTATAAATTTAAATTGGGATATGTTGCAGAAGAATTTGAAGGATTGTATCGTGTAGTGGTGTTACGTTATACTATATTCAGACCAGAATCTAAACAAGTTTAAATAATAAAGGGTAATTATTTTGGCATCACAACAGGATATCCAATTCTGTTTTTTGAAAATATTCTTTCCATAGTTTGCATCTGATCATCAACAAATCTTGCAGTAGTTTACTGGACCACAATGTTAGGGAGTGTCGGTACAGTTTTTTTTCCATCCTCCCTTGCATTAATAAGATTCAAAGTTAAGAACAGTGTATTCTTAATGCATGCCACAAACACACTGTTGCTCACTGTCACATTCTGAGCATCTTTTGGTGTCATCAAAGTTGAAGCTAATTAACTTTGTAGTTACTTTTATTACTTTTTTTGGTTTTACTGTTGGTTTTATCTTATCAAAACTCTTCCGAGGATAAAATTGTTTTGTATTTTGTATTGAATCTACTACATAATAAAATCTGAGTGTTTTGGGGGTAACGTAAAGAACACAATGTATTTCCCTCTTACAGCCAAGGTTTTTTTTGGCCTTTCAACATTTTTCTCCCTGGCAATATTCAAAAGAAATACAGTAGTCATAACATGATACTCACACTATATAATTACCTTAAGACCTAAAAGTGTAGTTATGTTCAAAAGACTTTCCCATTTTAGAATGAATAGTGCATTCAGTGCCAGTTTTCCTGTAAACATCTTCAAAATTATGGGTTTGTATAAAAATAAGAACGCAAGAAATATAGAGTCTTGAAACACGCTTTTGTGGTTCTATAGTAGTGCATTATAATGGCTGTAGTAATTTTCAAAAAGGCAAATTTGCAGTTTTTTAACTGATGCAGCTATGAACTGCAATAGTCTGGAAAGGAGGGTTGTTGCCCTTTTATTTCTGAAATGAAAACATCCATAAGGAAGGACGGTTTAATTACATTATAATTTGGAGGCTGTTAGCAGGTCAGAGCAGCTAAATTAAGTGATTTAAATATTAATTATGAATGAAATAAGTTGTTTAAGATATATTTAATAGCACTTGATAAAGCTGCAGCTGGGGCAATCCAGCAATAGAAAAATGCTAAGAACAAAATTATCATAAACTATTAGCTTGTTTGCAAAGAATATTATGCTAACCTTTTAGCACTAACACACCCTACAATTAACATATCATAGGAGCTGCTTGCAAGCAAAGTCATGCAAATTGCATTTCTCAGATAAGGAGTATTCACAAAAAAATCAAAGAGAGGGTTGGTACGGTGTTCAAAGGCCATCAATCCTTGTGGTTGGGATTAGGAGTTGTAATGATTCTCCTATCAGTTTTAGCTTCTAATTAGATCACTTCCTTCAACCATTACAATAGATGAAGCATTGATTTCTGTGTTTTATTGTGAAAGCCCTTTAATTTTAGGGCTGAGAATATGAATAGCCTAAGTAAAAGGACTAGATGAAGCATTGTTGATTGTCTTGTTTAAAACTGCTTTGTTGCTTGGAATGAAAGCAAGGAGAGTTGGGAATGGGATTGTGGGAAATTCAAGAATTATCATTCGCCTGATGCATACCCTCATCTCAAAATCAAAGTATTATCTGACTTTAAAAATTGTGTATTTTGTTCTGTATGTGCATTCCATTTTCTAACTGAAATGATACTGGAATTGTTTTAAAGTGTAAATATTAAAATAGTGTGAAATCTCTACAATTTGAATCTTTATTTGGCTTCACAATTTGTTGGATGGCAAAATTTAAAATACTTTTTAAAAACTTTAAACAAATTATTGTTGAACAGATAGATGAGTTGATGAACACTATTAATCCCGTTTGTTTGGGATGGTCCAAATATTTCTCTGAATTCTGTTCCTGACAACAGGTATTGCAAGACTAAATTTGAACTAAATAAAAGGCCTATAATTGGAATAATGCCCTTAAGAAAATAAAAGTTGAAGAATCACAGCATTGTAGCTGTCCTCTGGTAGAAGCAGGCACAGTATACAATTTTGAGACTGTAACTGTTCCACTTGATAGCCCTTACACAACAATCAGTGACCCACATAATCTTTGGGGTTGAGTTGAGTTCATTTCTTCATGAAACACTACTATAGTACTTTGTCCTTTGATGCTATACTTGAGATAAGTAACCATTTCCCCTCCCTTTGCCCATCCCCCACCTCTGTTTATAATTTATATAGATTATGGAAGAGGAAACTTCCTTCTCAGTTATTAAAGTTCTGAATGTTATGGAAGTAAGAGCTGATTTTCAAAGCATCTGTTAGGAAATCTCCTCTGAAACACATTGTTTCATTTCTTTTCCTGGTTTAAGTGGCACCAACACACATGTTCAATTCATTTTGAAAAGATAGCCCATGTTTATACGTCAGAATGTTCAGCCTACGTGCAATTTAAATTGGTATCTTGTATTTCAGGCTTTTTTTTAAGCTTAGAAGCTGATGTTTTCAAACACATTTTAAACGTGTGTTAGATTTTGTGTCACAATGCAAAAAAAAGTAAGGGCAAACTTTAAATGTACAAACTAAAATCTGCATGATGCTTTTGAAATGTTATACCTTAAGATCACAATAAATATTTGCTATTAATTTACAATATAATAACAATCTTGTTGCAATGTAATTTTTGACATGTTCAAAACATCTGCAATTTTTTCTGAGATTCCTGTCGCAGGATAAAGCATAAAGAGAATCCATAACTTAACTCCATTGAAATAGTAATCTGCCTTCCTGTTCTTGCCACCAAAGTGGATAACCGCACATTTATCCACATTAAACTGCATCTGCCATGCATCCGTCCACTCACCTAGCCTGTCCAAGTCACCCTGTATTCTCAATACATCCTCCTCCCGTTTCACACTGCCACCCAACTTTGTGTCATCAACAAATTTGCTAATATTACTTTTAATGCCTTCGTCTATATCATTAATATATATTGTAAACAGCTGCAGTCCCAGCACTGAACCTTGTGGAGCGCCACTGGTCACTGCCTGCCATTCCGAAAGGGACCCGTTTATCACTACTCTTTGCTTCCTGTCAGCCAGCCAATTTTCAATCCAACTCAGTATTTTGCCCCCAATACCATGTGCCCTAATTTTGTTTACCAATCTCCTCTGCGGGACTTTATCAAAGGCATTTTGAAGGTCCAGGTACACTACATCCACTGGTTCTCCCTTATCCATCTTCATAGATACATCCTCAAAAAATTCCAGAAGATTAGTCAAGCACGATTTCCTCTTCGTAAATCCATGCTGACTCTGACCTATTCTGTTACTGCTATCCAAATGAGTCGTAATTTAATCTTTTATAAACGTCTCCAGCGTCTTTCTCACCACTGACATCAGGCTAACCGGTCTATAATTTCCTGTTTTCTCTCTCCCTCCTTTCTTGAAAAGTGGGACAACACTTGCCACCCTCCAGTCCACAGGAACCAATCCTGAATCTATAGAACCTTGGAAATTAATTACTAACGCGTCCACAATTTCTAGAGTCACCTTCTTAAGTACACTGGGATGCAGACCATCAGGTCCCGGGGACTTATCGGCCTTCAGACCTAACAGTCTATCCAACACCATTCCCTGCCTAATATAAATACCCTTCAGTTCGTCCATTACACGAGGTCCTTCAGCCACTATTGCATCAGGGAGATTGCTTGTGTCTTCCCTAGTGAAGACAGATCCAAAGTACCTATTCAACTCTTCTGCCATTTCCTTGTTCCCCATAATAAATTTACCTGTTTCTGACTTCAAGGGCCCAATTTTAGTCTTAACCATTTTTTTTTCTTTTCACATAATACCTAAAAAAACTTTTACTATTCTCCTTTATATTTTTGGCCAGTTTTCCTTCATAGCTCATTTTTTCTCTGTGTATTGCCTTTTTAGTTATCCGCTGTTGCTCTTTAAAAGCTTCCCACTCATCTTTGCTATGTTATACTTCTTTTCTCTTTTACCTTTATACAGTCCTTAACTTCCCTCGTCAGCCACGGCCACCCATGCCTCCCCTTAGGATCTTTCTTCCTCTTTGGAATGAACTGATCCTGCACCTTCTGCATTATATCCAGAAATACCTGCCATTGTTGTTCCACTGCCATCCCTGCTCGGGTATTATGCCACTGAACTTTGGCCAGCCCCTCCCTCATAGCTCCATAGTTCCCTTTATTCAACTGCAATACTGACACTTCCGATTCTCCCTTCTCCCTTCTCCCTCTCAACCTGCAGATTAATACTTATCATATTATGGTCACTATCTCCTAATGGCTCATTTACTTTGAGGTTCCTGATCAAATCTGGTTCATGGCACAACACCAGATCCAGAATTGCCTCCTCCCTGGTAGGCTCCAGTACAAGCTGTTCCAAGAATCCATCTCGGAGGCACTCCACAAACTCCCTGTCTTGGGGTTCATTACCATCCTGATTCTCCCAGTCTTACCGGCATGTTGAAATCTCCCATAACAAATGTAGTGATACCTTTGTGACAGGCCAATTTCAACTGTTGATTCAACTTGCAGCCTACATCCTGACTACTGTTTGGGGGCCTGTAGATAACTCCCATTAGGGTCTTTCTACCCTTAGAATTTCTCAGCTCTATCCATACTGACTCTACATCTCCTGACTCTGTCCCCCTCCAAAGTTTCTCCATTTAGGCTGAATTTGCTTTCCACGCTTTGGAACCTGTGATGCCATCTTTCTTCAGAAGTCACATGTTGGCTTTACCTTAACGGTGTGACTTTTCCTATCAAGGTTGACTAGCTCAAATTTCATTGTCTTCCTTCTAAAATCAGTCCTCCAAGACTTGGATGGCATTTTGTCTTGGTGACCCAATTATTATATCAGTTTTAATCACAACATGGGTCATTTTCTTTGCTGCTCTGAAATGATTGGGGTTGTTAAAACCCAGCTCCTAAAATCCTAAACCACCTTCCAATTGGCAGTTAGGTCGTTCAGCATCATTCACAAAGTATGCACAGGCTGCATTCGCTTCTCGCGATCTCCAGTGGAGTTCATGTATATTAATTTAAGATTTAATCTACAGTAGACTGACAGAAATATTGAAATGCCACAATAACTGCATCACACCATGTAACAGGAAATCTATCAAGTGGTTAAAATGAGGATTGACAAAGCAAAAATTTGGGACAGCTTTTGGCTGGGTTGTTAAATGGTGGTAAATTATTTTTTAACATCATGAAATACATTATTTTGTTTGAAAAGAAAATATCATTGACTTCCACGGTGAAGTTCAGTCATTTGTACATCTATATCCTACAACTTAGTGACATTGATTCTTAAAGGTCAATGGTGAAATATCCTAGTTAACACTTGGAAGTGAAAGTACAGATGCGATCCAATGCAGTCGATAGAGTGTTATGGATTGTCTGAGAGCAGAGAAGATGAAGACAGCTGTAGGGCTTTGAGATTTTTGGTTCAGCAGATTTATAGCACATGTATCAAAGACAATTCTAAACTGTTTTAATCCATAAATGCATAATTGAAATCTAATCATCTAACCATGGAGCATAGTGCACATAGTTGCGCAAGTGTTGTAATATATTGGCTAGGAAATTACTCAAATTAAGATTAAAAATTGAATCATTTTTTAAAACTTAGGGCAAGGAAATAAAATATGTAACCTTCTAGCCTTTTATTTATTAACATGGCTGATTAAGTTTAAATAAAAAAACTGTACCTCGTGCCTTGTTTGGAGAGAAACCAAAGTTGAATACCATTTAAAGTACTGGAAAGAACAATTTATATGAATGACATATGAATGACAGACAGCGGTGCATATAGAGGAGGCGGGAGAATGAAACTAACTAGCCAATTGGGAGAAAGTAATGCAATTTCTTCTTAATTTCATGGTGGCAGAGAAAGAAATGCATAATGAATATTAAACCGTGTGGAACATGTTGAGAAATTCTGGCGGTTTCATGTAAAAAAAGTACAAAACAATTATACAGTCTTGAAATACAAGAAAGAATTAAGCTTCAACAAGATTATAGTTGATACTATTACTTCTCAAGGTGGTAGAGCATGATTGAAAAATTTACATCATAACTTTTCAATTAAAGTGAACAAGCACCTTGTTCAGATATAATTATTTGTTTAAAAATCTTCATGCTATTCTGTATTGACTGAGAAAGCAGATTTCAAACAAGTATGCCTTTTTATTCTTTTGAAAGACATGATCTTTATGGTAAACAGAAGCACACCGTGCAAAGGAACATTTAAATTGGCTTTGAGTTTCAGTTTTGATTATCACTTATATGATCATCTTCACAGCTAAAGGTCCTATATTTATCTTACAAATTTTGAACTAATTATGAGAATTCAGATAAGTGAAGGCAGACAAGAAACTTCTTTGCACTACTTTGAGTTAGTGAATGTGGAATTCCCATAACACCATTTCATTTTGAAATAACTAATAGATACTGTATATGCATAGCATCAGAGGCATTGGCACTATTTAAAGTAAGTCATCAGTTAAGGCATGGCAAAGCAATTGATGCAACTTTAAGTTGAATAGAAACAATATTGAAGAAGCAATTGAATGGATTTTATCCCTGAGAAATTATTTTGTTTTGTATTGTTGCAAGCAAACAATTAGACATCCAAATCAAAATTTCTATTTTAACAATATTGTCATCTTATACTTTGCTTTGGAATGTCCCGAGAGAGAAGTGTGTAACGATGCATTCCATGTTCTGATTAGGAGCTGTACAGTCACATGATAGCATGCTTTAGGTTTCCATCTCTAGGGAAAGTATAAGTCTTGGCAATAATCAGTTCTGAGGCAGCTAATGATTCTCTACTGTTGTTTGAAAGATGTGATCCTTCAGGCTCTACGGTGAGGTCCCATATAAGGATTCCCTTTGGGGTGTTGCAATTCTTCCAGGCATTTTGCAATTGGTTGACAAGGTTGTGGACAGACCATTGAAGCTCCTTGAGGGTGGTCCAAATTAGGCTTTTGGATTCTTAGAAGTAGGTCAGTGAAGTCATCCTAGATTGGCATATCGTTGCTGGTATAAGTTTCATGCTTTAAAGGCTGGAAGTTCACAATCAAAGTGTAGCAGTATATTGTATGAAAACATAGGCAACCAGCGAGTGAATTTGAATAAAAATGTACTGTGGTTAATTCCCATAGCAGTGTTCAGCTAGATACATTAACAACAGTTGACAATCTTGCCAAAGGGCAGTATTCTGCTGTTCAGTAAATCACAAGGGAAGGGTGGAAGTGGAGTGCTACCATACAAAGGGTTTGAATATCAGCTTCACATGTAGGTCTGAGGAATTTCAGAACTATGTTGATCGTAGGTTTTAGTTTCTTTGCAAGTTTCTGGCACCTAATGACAGAGTGCAGTGGAGCATAACTCTGAAAACCCGGAGCATTTTTTGACCAGGCTGACCGCCCATACTGCAAAAGGAGATTTTCAGAGTTGATGTCGAGGTGAAATGTCAATGTGACAGACTTCTGTGGATATGGCCAAAGTCACCATTGATAGAAGTCGTCTCCAATTCTTAGCCAATGTGGTTTGGTTCTTCGTGGTGGCAGGCATATTTTTGTTTTCTGTGACATTATCTTGGTTGCATGTGAACTTTTGGGATTCGATTCAGGCAGACCACTGCTGTAAATATTGAATAATAAAGGTTCCGGGGGAGAGCCCAGCTGGAACCTATTGGTCTGTATCCTGCATCTGCTCTTGGCAGTACCAATGCAAGCATTAAAGTGTCTGTTTTAAAGTATGGAATTGAGCATATGGATTTTTATTTTGCAAGGGAACCTTCATAAATGAACCTTGCTTCCATATTGTGCCATTAGCCACTGACAAGTCTATGAACATCTACACTGCAAACTTGCTTCATATGCATTGTTAAAGCAAACAGTTGATCAGACGAGAGATGTCCATGTGTCATTCAAAATGTAGAGCAGTCCAAATACTAGATTTTGGTGCATTGCTCCCAAACTAAAAGGAGGAAGTGCTTACTGATAAACCACGGAATGGGTTAATGTGAAAGCATATTGTAGCTATTATACAAATATCTATGGATTAAAACATTTAAAACCCATATTATGATGGATAATTAGGCAGCTGTCTTGAATTACAGACTGTGCACAGATTCGTGGAAGGAACGCATCACAGCCATAATGTTACTTTAGTTGCTTTCCAGAAATTACTCAATTTCAACAATTGTGACACTCAAACAAGATGAGGACGAAGGAAGCATTTCAAAGACTCCCCAAAGGCTTCCCTCAAGAAATGCAGCATTGATGTCAACATGTTGGAGAGCCTTGCCAAATGATACTGATTAAAGAAACCTACTGTATGATGGGACACACTTTTTTGAGAACACCTATCAGCAAGAGGAAACACAGAAAAAGTAACTGGAGAAAGGAATGCCAGTTATCTAAAGGCCAAGGACTAATTCCATCTCCAGGAATCACCTGATGAATGTTTGGTTGGAGATATGGCTCTGGATCAGACTCATCAGCCACACAAGAATCCACAACACCCCTTTGACCAGTGATACAGAATTTCCTAGGTAGGCGATCATACTCATTAATGAGTGATTGTCAACGACAATGACTTCTTTCATAGTGAGAGCACCCTTTGTTCAATCATACTGGCATGGCCCTGCCTTCCATATGGCGATCTTACCAAAATATTTGTATTTTGAACTACTGTCCAGCAGAAAGATGCCTTAGATCTGATCTTTATTTTGTTTTCATTGATGATGTGCTGTATTTGTTAGATCCTTTGTTATTGATGTATCTTGCACTATTCTACGTCATGTTAAAGTTCTAAATGACCTACAGAGCAGATAGAATTACTGTCTTTGAATAGTTCTCAAGAATAACCACTACAGCCAACCCATTGAGAATATGGTACTTTATTGTGAAGCAATTTGAACATTTCAATGGAAGGAATTACCGGAAATTGGCAATGACATGCAAATCTATCATTTGGATGCCATTCTGGAAGCTTTGAACACACTGTCTTTTCCCAAAGATTTGAAATGAATTTCTCCAAATCCCATTTCCAAAGCCAATTTCAGTCAAGAGGTAGGGAAGTAGAAGCTGTTCAAGTGTTGGGATTTTCTTCATGCTAAAGGCCAAGGTCTGCAATTATAAGTGAATTCTTGCTCATTATGAACTGATGTTTAGCAGTGCACACAATATCTGACGGTATTGCTTTGCATCAGCATTAATCTGAAACTAGCACTTAGCTAACTGGATAAGACATGTACCTTTAGTGATCCTTGTGGGTGTTGGAAAGCAGAAGAACTAACACACTCATCAGACAGTAATTAGATTATAAACCACCAAGCAGGTTCTATACATAACAATGTTCAACCATTAAGTAGGAAGCAATAGAGTGGTGTGTTATATTAAATGTATGCTGTGTTCTCAGGTCCAAAATTTTCTGTTGAAAATAGAGTCATAGAGCTGTATAGCATAGAAAATCATCCATACCAACCAGATATCCTAAATTAATCTGGTCATTTGCCAGCATTTGACCCATATCCTTTTAAACCCTTCCTATTCATATACCAATCCAGATGCCTTTTAAATGCTGTAAATTTACCAACCTCCACCACTTCCACTGGCAGCTCATTCCATAAATGCGCCACCCTTTGCGTGAAAAATTTGCCGCTTAGGTCCCTTTTATATTGTTTCCCTCTCACATTAAATCTATGCCCTTCATTTTTGGACTCCTCCACCCCCTGGAAAAGACCTTGGCTATTCACCCAATCTATGTCCCTCATGATTTTATAAACATCTGTAAGGTCACCCCTCAGTCTCTGGAACTCCAGGGAAAATAGTTCCAATCTATTCAGCCTCTCCCTTTAGTTCAAACCTTCCAACCCTGTAAATCTTTTCTGAACCCTTCCAAGTTTCACAACATCTGTCCTATTGCCAGGAGACTAGAATTGAATGCAGTATTCCTAAAGTGGCCTAACCAATGTCCTGTACAGCCACAACATGACCTCCCAGCTCCTGTATTCAATGCACTGACCAATGAAGGCAAGCATACCAAACACCACCTTCACTGTCCTGTCTATCTGCGACTCCACCTTCAAAGAACTAACACAGTAAACTTGAACTTACATCTGTTCTGTGTCTTAATGCACCTGTTTTCTTCCTTATTGAATAACATTGAGTGATCCTTCCACTACATTATGCCCAACAGGCTATTTTCTGTGCCCTTTCCATTATGAGTTCCTTTTAACATGGACAGGTCATTAGCCTGCTTCACAACTCCCTATATCAGGAATCTGATCTGTCAGTTGGATGAGGCAGGTCTCTGCTCTACAGATGACAGATCCTACTGAATAGCAATCCAAAATTCAGAAATCAGGAGTTCAGCAGGACATTCTTACAAGTGAAGATTCATAATAGTCAGTGAAGAAATTCTTTGAAATCATTTTCAGCTGAGCTGCAGTACCGTACGTATAAATAATAAACAGGGAATTTCGTTGGGATCATAAACCTGCCGACAGCTTTTGATCTCAGTTGACCAAAGGGTGGTTGATTCATAAACTGACATATCGAAAGGAAACTTTTGTAAAACCTAATTCAAAACGTATGACCAATGTTGGCAGCATAATATTGTATTACTGTTGTTTCTTGTCCTCAGTGGGCCTTCTTAGTCAGTTGATACCATTCTCATGTGGTTGTGCTTCCAAACTGGTACGAAGATGGAATTGTAAGATTTTGACCAATGTCATTGACATATTGCCAAATCAGGACATGTTATAGTAACATTACCAAAACAAAACATTGAAAACGCTCAGTATCTGTGGAGAAAAAATCTTTCAGCTTGTCATGACCCAGGATCATAATCTCAGATCACCTGTGGGTGTATTGATTTTTTTTGTGTGGTATGTGCTTTTATAAAGAGAGGATGCAGCCAAAATATGCAAATGGATGTAAATTCATTGAATATTTGGAGGGGAATCCTGCAAAGACACACCTAAAGATGTAAATGTAGCTTCAAAGGGAAAAATACACCACAAACTAAATTGTAATCGCTTGTGGCTAGTTTAGACTGTGAACATGATGGGAGAGAAAAGCCAGCAGTGTGAGTAAAAGACATTTTTGTGTTTTTCCCTTTTAAGAACATTCAAAGACAGTGATTAAAAGCTAGTTTCAACCTTAGTTTGTGTGTGGCTTTTAGGGTGAGGTACTTATGTGCACTAGCTTGGATTCAGATGTTGAAATGCTGTGTGGTCACAGTGGAAGTACGATCCACTAGTCACCTGTGCATTGCAAGTAAAACATTCTCCCATTCAAAGAGCTGAAAGCTATTTACCAAGGTAATTCAAAGGTAAGCAGGACAAAAGAATTTCAGTCTACAAAACCAAGACTCTCAAAATTTACTGCACAACTATTAACATTCCACAATCTCCTCTTCACAAATAACCCAGTGACTGATCTGCATATCTTTTAATTTTCACCTTTCTTTTGGACTTGCTTCTCATTTTCTAATCTGCAGGCTGCAGTATTATTTAATCTCATGTTTAGTAACCAATAATTCTTCTGTCAACTCAGAAAGCCTGGTAAGGTTGACTTCTTTTAACACATAATTTTTATTGGTCTGGGAGAAAGGTATCCACAAGAGAGGAGATCCTTTTTAGTTAACGTTGTTGTAACTGACCAAAGGGGCAGGCAGGTGGAGCCACTTCGCCCCTGCTCACCCGGGAGCTGACATTTTGGGGTATCTGGTCCGAAACCATAATAAATTGGGGAAGCATTGCTTTATCAAGCTCAATCATTTCATTGGGAGCGAGATATGACAATTACGCATGACATTGTTGAACTTGTCCTTCTTGGTGATAGATATTGTATGGTAGAATGTATTGTTGAAATAAGATTACTTGAGTTCTTGGAGTGCATCCTGTGTGTAGTATATTATCACAACCATAGTGGCCATGGATAAGCACATGGACATACTGCATTTTGATACCTGTGGTAGAGGCACCGATTTAAATGATTTGATTTTGATTTGAATTGATTTCTTGTAATGGCATGTACCTAAGTACAATGAAAAGTTTTATTTTGCAAGTACAAGCAGATCATAACAAACAAGGATGTACAGATCATAGAGATAGTAGGAACTGCCGATGCTAGAGAATCTGAGATAACAAGGTATAGAGCTGGATGAACACAACAGGCCAAGCAGCATCAGAGGAGCAGGAAAGCTGATGTTTTGGGTCTGGACTCTTCTTCTGAAGAAGGGTCCAAACCCAAAACATCAGCTTTCCTCCTCCTCTGATGCTGCTTGGCCTGCTGTGTTCATCCAGCTCCACAACTTACTATCGTGCACAGATCATAGGTTGCTCAGACAGAGCGAGGCATAAAACGTCACGGCTGCACAGGAGGTACCCAAAGCAAGATCAACATTATCTGAAGTTATTGGACTGGCAAATAGACTTCCTAACAGCAGGGTAGAAGCTGTTCTTGAACCTGTTGGTGCATGTGTTTATGCTTCTGCCTGATGGTAGAGGTTGGAAGAGTGCATTAATGGAGCAGGAGGGATCTTTGATGTTGGCAGACTTTCCGCGACTGTGCGTACAACTTTGTGCAGTTTCTTACCTTGTTGGGCAGAGCAGTTGCCGTACCAGGTCGTTATTCACTCAGAATGCCTTCCATGCTGCATCGATAAAAGTTGGTGAGGATCCTTATGGACATGCAAAATTTCCTAAGCCACCTGAGGAAGAAGAGGTGCCATTGTGCTTTCTTAACTGTCGCATCTACATGGGAGGTCCAGGACAGATTGTTGGTTATCATCACTAAATGAGCTGTTATTCCTGCAAGGTAAGAAAACTCTTAAGTGTTATTGGAGCTGTAGTCATTCGGATGGTTATTGAAGTTTCTGTCACACTCCAGATATGAATCTTCTAAATCATAAAGAGACTGTAAGTTGCTTTTCACAGAGTAGCCCCTTTCCTGCTGTTGTAGTGGCATGCTGTGGCTGGCCAGTGAATTGTTAAAATTACTTGCAAACAGACCTGTTGACCAAATTATTTCCTAGATTAGTCGATTTAATATTTTAATGCCTGTTACCAATCAAAGATGGGTTGTCATTGGCAAAAGTACAAAAGAATGAGCTTGGGTGATCTCAAAGATGTTAATGGTGGGGGACTCACTAATGGACATCCCACTGAAGATCAGAGGAATAATATTGGTCTTCCCTGGTTGGCGAAGTTAATTGCTTATAATTTCGATGATGCAGATGCAACTCAGCATATATCAGCCACCTAGACTGGCTTGAGCTGTTTCAGCTTCTGTCATAATTCTTTCCAGAATGAATGCTGTCACATCAGAGGCAGAGAAAAGATCACTGCATTGGCGGAAGATGGTTCACTCAAGGATGACAAGTGCATTTAAAAACATCCTGGGACTGAACTGATGAGCATCCCACAATCATAAATATCAGCAGGGTGTCAGTTGTAACTCAATTCATTTTGTAGGGTTTCTTTCCTGCACACCATTGATCTTTGGTGTGTAGGTATCCTTGGAATGAGGCATGGTCAAATATTCTCTTTGTGTTGTGAGTATTGTTTCTTTTCCAAGTCTGCACCAAAGCTGCAATGAGATCTGAAGTTGAATTATTCCAAAGAAGTCAAACAGAATGTCAATGAGCAGATGACTGGTAAAGAGGTACCTCGCAACAAAACTATTGATGACTGCATCTGTTGCTTTGCTGAGGAATTGGAGGAACCTGGTGGAGCTTTAACTGCTGCTTTAAATTTGCCCTGTGCTTTGGGAATAAGACATACCTGGGTAATTTTGCACATAGTTTGGTAAATTGCCAATATAATTGCTGCACTAGAACAGCTGGGCTTGAGGGTAGGGATTTGGCTAGTTCTAGCATGCTGTTTTATACTGAAAGTTGTTTCTAGGGTCATTGTTACATTCGGTACTCTTGGATGCTTTTTAATGCCATATTGAGTGAACTGAATCGACTGAACACTGGTATCTATGACGTGGGAACTTTGGAAGGAGGACAAGTATATGCATTATCTACTATGTGACAATTTTGGCTGAAGCCACTGCAAACTCTTGATCTAAATAGCAATAGCAAGAAATAATTTATAATTGAAATCAAAATAGTAAGGCTGCCTAGATTTCCTTTGACTCTAATAGTTACTCGATACAGAGCTAGGTAAAGTTACGAATGGCTTATTAAATATGTCTAACCCTGAATGGACTACTTTTATTTCTATGTCCCTATACCAGGATTGACAGCGCTTGATGCAAAAATGATAGACTGAAATATACTGCACTACTTGTCACTAATCTCCTTCATGTTCATGAATACAAAGAAAAAAGATGTAATTGTAGCAAATTATTGTCACATAAATTGCTTGTCAACAGAGCTGGCCAGTTAATTGTTAAAATTACTTGCAAACAGATCTATTGACCAAATTATTTCCTAGATTAGTCGATTTAATATTTTAATGCCTGTTACCAATCCAAGATGGGTTGTCATTGGCAAAAGTCCAAATGTGTGAGCTTTCAGTAACTTTTAGTTATCTTCTCTGAATCAATGCCTCAGTGGAAAGCACTTGAAATGACTCTGGAGAATGTGTATAGTGTCCCAAAGCTATGTGACTCAAGAATTTCATTATTCCAGTTTTCTTCTCCAATGTTTAAAGAGTAAACAATTATATTCTGAAAAGGCACCCAGCTGGACTTTGCTCCTCAGCTGATTAGATAGCTCCCTATAACCAAGGGCTGGCTTGGAACTTTCCTTGTCAATGTGGCCCAAAAATAATATTTTTTTAAGGAACAGTATGTTACCTCAGAAGGCAGCTACCAAATGTGCAGCTCTTTTGGATTGTGAATCTTTACAATGCTGCAGTGCTAACAAGAATTTTGTAGCTTCCCACCACTAAACGATGGAACACTTACAGACCCTGGATTGATTTTAACATTTCGTGAAAAAAATGCCTTAAAACATAATTTCTGTTTGTCAGTTTCCATAAATTACTGGAGCAGATTACAAAGCTACTGATATAATATATTAGTTTGATAGACAGAATTACACCCCCGATGCTTCCTGCTCTCCCCAATGACGCACAGTAACCAAGTGTGCTGTGACACTTCCCTTGATTTATTACCAGACAGGGAGGCTGTGTGGGAGACAACATTCATACACAAAGCTGAAACTGGCCCAAGGCCTGGTGGATAAAGTTGGCCTGTAATTCACTGGAAACGTGTCACTATTAAAATGGAAAGGGTCACTGATAATACTCTTGAATTTATTAGCTCACAGAAAAATAAAGTTCAATGCAACTTGTTACTTGATTGTCTGACATAATATTGTCAAGGCAAAATGCTCAGCCGACCAAAGATCTACAACATATTTCAAACCAGATGCCGCAGCTTTTGGCTTGTCACTGCCAGAGCTAAACAATACACCAGAACAGAGAGCTTGCAAACTGTGCAGTAATTAATCCCAGTTTGAGACAAATTCAAAATCAAGTGAAATTGAGCAATGTACTTCACAAGTGTTCACAATCCAGGCTGTTGGTGTGCAATTTATAAATATGCATGATGGTGTACATTCTTATCTATCGCACTTCTCATTGAGTTTCATTTAGTTATTCATTCCTTTCATGTGAAGATTAATGGCACATTACTGTCTCAGATGGTTTTCCATGAATAAACCCTGTATTGAAAAAATGCTGACAGACCCCAATGTATTGTGCGTTTTACATGCACGTGCAAATGCATATGACACACTTTTCAGGCTTTTGCAAATACCAGCCTGAGATACTTTCAACATTCTGCAAGTATTAACTCGCCTTTGGTTGATGACAGGGTTAAAAATTATTCATTAAACTGCCCTGAAGTAGCTTTGTTAACTGGAAAATTGCCTTGCTGTTCTATTTGGTTTATAGATGTGATCAGAAGTAAATTTTTAACTTAATTAATTGGCTGTTTCTGTTGACAAGAAATTTATGTGGCAATAATTTGCCAGAAATAAATGCCATGCATAGGAAATGAGATATCCATCACAGATTTGTGCTCCAGCAGCTGTACTGCCACTAATATGAAAGTATTTCAGCCAGCAATGATCCTGCTGTTATGCAGTCAGGATTACGTATCCCCACGATCCATTGCTCTCTGGAGTGGCACTTATGGAGGTCGATAATAACAAAGACTTTCTGATTTATTGTTGGAAGTCAAAGCAGAGCTCGATGAGATTAAACAATTTAGCAGCAAAAGTGTTTTTGAAGAACTGATTTGTAGTTGCCAGGCCAGGTTAATTTAGTTCCAAAAGTATTTGAGCAGACTCGGCAGTGGTCTACAATTGCAACATAGTATAACATTTAATGCAGTACCATTGTTAACCTGGTTAACTAGAAGGAGTAGATATGCATGTTAATAACAATGCCAATTTCTTGGTGCTCAATTAATGTTTTCTTTAGTGTATTTCTTTTACAACTGATGTTTTAACAGATAAACTGGTTCAAACTGGTTTTCTTGCTTCTTTGTAATTGGGATATGAAATCATGGGAGAGCTATTTAAGGCTGGGAATTAACTCTTAATGCTGTTCAGATAAGGAAAAGATCAACATTTGTATACTTCACAACGCTCTGAAGTACAAGAATCACATGGGTCTGCAAAAAGGCTTTGAGGGATATTTTTCTGGTGATTTTATTTTTGAACAGTCACAAATGCTCCTCAAAGAAACACTACACTTGGAGAGTTTGAACTTCTTCTGTGAAGAGACCTTTTTGGAAAAAAAAATGCAACAGATGTTTTATGATGAAAAGTGAGTTGAATAGCCTGGGAAAACAGAGCTCAGCAGGCCTGTATAGATATCTTCCCACATGTGGACTCAGCTGACATTGTATAGGTGTTTTTCTTGCTTCCTATGATTTATTAAACTACCCTTTACACTTCACAGTGACAGCTGGTCCTGTAACACAAGACTTGCTTGTTTGAGATCTTTCAGTTTAAACCAGAAATTGAGATTAGCCTCTGGCAGTGTAGTGCTATAAAGCACTCAGTGAGTATTTACATATACAGCTATAAATGAGCAAAATGCACAATCTCAGCTGCAGCTGCTGGGTCAGCTAAGTGTATGGAATCCAGCTTTAAGGACTCAATTGAGTCTGGGGTGTGTTATGAAGCATTAACTGGATGTTGTGTGCAATCTTCTCACCACTAAAGCTTCATCTGAACAGCGCATTGTCACTAGTTTTCAGCATTGTAGAAATTGAATCAATTTCAACATGTGATCAACTTTTGTATGACCGTTTATGGAGCGCAAGTATAGGCAAGCAGAGTGGATAAATCATTGAAAAGTTCCTGCTCTAAATTACAGTTAAGTAAAAGCATCTTACTAACATCTTTCTGTATAGCAAAAGGCAGCTATTTTATTAATTAACTTGGGACATCATATAATCATGCAACAATAATGAAACTGTGGAGTGGAAAGTCTGTTCGAAGGTACCCAGGGTCTTTTGAAGAGAAATCGTTTGGTTTCATTTGTGTATTTCCTTTAAACCCCATATTCTTCCCTACCTCTGTTAGAATCACATACCATGCATGCCCCTCAGTGGTCAGTCTACTAAGAAATCAGCTCACATTTAGACCCCTGTTTAATTATCATAGGTGTTAACTGTTAAAATAGTCAGCTTTATCTTTGAACAAGATTAAAGTTCAGTTTATTACTCAGCTATTGCTGTAAGTTAGATAAGACAACAAGTAATTAAGTTATTAACAAAAGTAGAGGTTTAAAAATTTAAAGTAAGGTTAAAACTTACACATAAAGATTTTTAAAAAGTCTGTGTTATTATTGCAGGTTCGATTTTGTTCTCTTTCTGAAGTCAAGGTGTTGAATACTTCAACGACTGTAAAGTTGAATAGTTGGACATTGCTCCAACAGGTGGACTGTGCAAAACTGATGGTTGGAGTGAGCAAAAGCCTTCCTATTTTGTTTTGATGGCACTACAGGTTGTGGTTTTTGGTAGCCTGCTTCTCAGTGCAGTAGTCTTAAATAACTTCCTCTATGTCTCTGTTGAGAAATATTTGCTGTATCAAGATGCCTGTCTCTGTTGCATAGACTTTTTTTCCCTCAAAATGGCTGTTTCCAGACAATTTTGCCACAATCAAACAAAATGGCTGAAAATATTCATCTTGATGAGTCATTGTTCCACAAAATCAATTATGCTGGAATTTCTTGTGCTGTCCCTCCCATTTCCCATTCATCATGATAGAGGCTTTTGTGACCTCATGCTTTTGAGTTTGCACACTTTTTGGGTTTCAGTAGTCAGTTCTGGAACCCTTGAAATATATAATGACCTTTCAGGATTGCTTCTTAAGATACTATTGTCTGCCTGCTTTTGGCTGTCGTGGAATCCTTAAGAGAAGTCTTTTGGCTTTTGGACAGCCATTTTGTAAGCCCCTTGTGTCAATTTTGAAAAGAGATTGGCTTTCATTACAAAATTTGTAGACTGTGACTACACATGTGCCTTTCCTGTTTGCAACAACGTGTTGGGGTTATCTGTGAATGCTCCATTGTCCCAATATCTTGCTGTTTGAAGGGCATCAATTTTTTTCCCTTTTGTCTGCCTAATTGTTTAATTATGTTACAGTAACTGTAAGAATGCTTCCTGCATGTTTTGTAATATTTACAATTCCTTCTTTGCCAAGGCCTCAAAACTGTGTAACTCCCTATCTCTCTCTTTCCTCTCGCTCGCTCTCTCTCTCTCTCTCTCTCTCTCTGTTCTCATATTCAGGTATTACATGATCTTTACTTCCCAAAAAAGCCTTTTACCCATTGCAAACTTTGTCGTAAGCTGCAATATAAACCTTGTCCCTGTCATAAACTTGACTTTTTTTTAATGTCAGTCATGGCTCAGCAGGGCACTCTTGCTTCAGAGTCAGAAGATTTATAGATTCAAATACTGCAGCAGAAGCCTGAGCACATGGTCTGGGCTGATCCTTCAGTGCAATACATAGGGAATGTTGCATTGCCAGAAACACAGGTCTGTCTGCTGCAGTGTTGTACCAAAACTCCATCCCCCATCTCAAATTGGCACAAAAAAATCCCGCAACATTTTTCAAGCAAGACTGGGAGATTTCCTCTGGTATAATTATGAATATTGCTAAGACAGGTTTCCTGTTCACTTCACTCATTGCTATTTCTGAGCCCATGAACGATACCACCCTGACTGCCACATTATTTCCTGTAGTACAGTAGTGATCCAATACAAAAGTACTAAACTGACTATAAAAACCCTTGTGATGCAAACGCTTTGGGCATTGAGTACAAAAAGGAGGTGGTTTTGGCAAACCTATTATTAGCTAAGGTTTGCTTAGACAAACAACTGCACCTCCCAGTCGCAAACCATTTCCACTCCCCCTCCCATTCTCTTGATGACATGTCCATCATGGGCCTCCTGCACTGCCACAATGATGCCACCCGAAGGTTGCAGGAACAGCAACTCATATTCCGCCTGGGAACCCTGCAGCCATATGGTATCAATGTGGACTTCACCAGTTTCAAAATCTCCCCTTCCCCCACTGCATCCCTAAACCAGCCCAGTTCATCCCCTCCCCCCACTGCACCACACAACCAGCCCAGCTCTTCCCCCCCACCCACTGCATCCCAAAACCAGTCCAACCTGTCTCTGCCTCCCTAACCGGTTCTTCCTCTCACCCATCCCTTCCTCCCACCCCAAGCCGCACCCCCAGCTACCTACTAACCTCATCCCACCTCCTTGACCTGCCCGTCTTCCCTGGACTGACCTATCCCCTCCCTACCTCCCCACCTATACTCTCTCCACCTATCTTCTTTACTCTCCATCTTCGGTCCGCCTCCCCCTCTCTCCCTATTTATTCCAGTTCCCTCTCCCCATCCCCCTCTCTGATGAAGGGTCTAGGCCCGAAACGTCAGCTTTTGTGCTCCTGAGATGCTGCTTGGCCTGCTGTGTTCATCCAGCCTCACATTTTATTATTAGCTAACCCTGGCGTCTACTCAGGGTTGCAAGTTTGTGCTACGGATCTAATGTGACCAAACCTGTGACCTGGAGTTCGTGGTGTTCCTGCGGCAGAATGTCATATGAGATGGTGGGTCCTGGAGTGTAGGACATGCTTCTTTCCCTTCTCTGCTGCCTCTCGGGTTCATCGTCAAGTCATTGTGCCTCAACTTGTAATGTAGCTTGAGGGACAGGTTGTTGTCATTCCGAATCATCGGTAGCGGGTTCCTCCCGGCCATAATGTTGATGCTGCCATACTTCAAAGACAGCTCAGTTATTGTCTCTGAAGTGTTTTCTTTGTCGTCTCCTTTGTTCTGTCTTTGGGAAAACCCAGCCTGATTGGGAGGATGGTTTTGGCCACCCAAACAGGGTGTCTATTCTATCAAGGTTGATTTTTACAGATGTTTTGTTGGAATGTACTTAAAACTAGCTTCAAGAAAGACACTTGCATTTGTTTGATATTCCCACCCCTGGCATTGAAACCAGAGGATGAGGAGAGGCATTGCTGATGGAATACCTGTAATGCTCCTATATGTCATGCACATATAAACAAGGTCTAGTACAGTATAAGACTGTGACAAGAACAGCCTTTATTATCTTGAGGTCTCAGTCATCTACACTTAATTCTATACTTTGTAGAAAGCTGAGTTGCTCTAACTGTTTCATTGTTAGTCATCCTTGTGAATGGTGGACTTTTGAGATAAGTGGATGTCAATCATAGAATCAGTGCAGATAGAGGCCACTTGACACATTGAATCTGCACAATCCCCTGAAGAGCATCCCACCTAGACAGCCCCATCCTCTCCCCATAACCCTGCATTTACCATGGCTAATCTACCCAGGCTGCACATCCCTGGACTCTACAGGGCAATTTAACATGGCCACTCCACTTAACCTGCACATCTTTGGACTGAGAGAGGAAACTGGAGCACCTAGAGGAAACCCACGCAGACACAGGGAGAACGTGCAACCTCCAGACAGACAGTCAACCAAGGGTGGAATCAAACATGGGACCTGGCACTGTGAGGCAGCAGTGCTAATCAAGTGTCAAACATATTCTGTTTTCACTTTTATTGTGTATTACATCTCACTGGGGTAGTGCTCTGCAAATTAAACTGTTCCTGGAGTCGTTGCAAAAGTTAATTTAAAAAAATATATAGAATTCCATAATTTGCCTGTCATTTAGACCCAGGTTGACAGAAAACGCAGACTAGGCTTCTGTACTGAACAGAAGTGACTGTTTATTACAAGTTAATAGACTCTAACTACAGGTAAAACATTATGAACTCTTGACATATAACTGTTCCAGCTAAAACTCTAATACCCTTACATAGACACATATACACACACACACACACTCTCTCTCACTCACGCACACTCTGTCTCTCAGACCCGCACCCCCAACTGGACACAGAACTAGATTTGCTGAGATAGTTTGTGTGCTTTTCATAATGCTACTTTTGTTTGTCTTCAGGAGGCACAGAGGGACTGATTCACATTTACAGAAGTTCTCTGACTTACTAACTAAAAGTCACAGCTTAAAACAACTGTTGACAAAAGAAGAAACTGATTTTCTTCCGCCTTAAAGTGAGATTTGCTGTAGAGAACAGAGAGAAATCCTAAGTTTTTGGTGTTCCGATTGTTTCTCCCCATCTTGTTCACAGCCCTAAGCTGTTCAACTAACTAAGAACCAAGTTGTTGCCAGGCGGAAGGCCTTTATCATTCAATATTGGTCTTTAGTCCACAGACCGATCAACTGTATGTTGCTGGCTGAATCTCATTTGCACACACCTGTGGTTTATGCCTGTGTATACGAGAACTTAGCTTAGAGACTCCCAGTTGAGTTGTTCAAGATGTTCTTTCCATATTGGTGAATAACACTGACATCCTTGCTGCCATCCTGTGAACAGAGGGTATTTTGTTCATTTAACCTTGCTCCTTTGATGGCCCTAATAGCTTTAAAGATATTTAACAATAATCAGTGTACTATTGGATTTCTCGGGTTTTCTCTTCCCACCACATGTATTTCATCTTCTAGATTTACTTTTTAGCATCTGCCTTGAGCTGTTGGAATGTTGGCTTCTTGACTTGTGGCTTTGGGTTGTTCTACCAGGCAATGAAGGCTACTCATTTTTATTCTAGGAGGCCACTCATTACACTGTAATTTTGATCAAGCCAGTTGTGGTGCTGACAGTCCTCAAACTTGAAAGACCTGGGCACTGTATCATGTTACAGCTGACTTTATTTGACTTCTCTGTTGTAGAATTGAGTTACATGAAAGAAAATCATCCACACTGGTTTTGAGCAGTTTGAAGACTGTTTTGCAGCTGGGATGCTGAACATCTTTATGTTTTGCAATATCTTGATGTTAGCTTCTGTTCAGTTGATGAACTATCCAGCAGATTGGAGAATATAGACATTATTTTCAGTTTCCACACAAATGATAAAAATATTCCAGCTGGTACCACAATTTGACCTAGGATGTCTGGAATTTTAGAGCCCATTTAATTCAAATGAGAATATTCATACAAATTTCGAATTACATAAAAATGCCATCGCCGTCCCAACCGTACTCCCAAGTATATATAAATCCTGATGATGCCATAGGTAACTACATTGGAGACAGCAATTGTATCTCAACAGTTGAGAAAATAAAATATATATCCAGCATTTCCAGTTTATGAAAGTCCTCAATTCCTGAGAAATAGTTTTCTTTTAAGTGAGAAACGTCAATAAGAAAGTTAGATTATTGTTTAAAAGACCAGCAGAAAGTCTGTTTTTCCTTTTTGACTTCGAAGTATCACAAGACTTCAATCAATGCATTTGTCAAAATTGGTTTTCTCCTTGAGCAAGTGGGTTCAATGTTTTTCTATCTTTATCACTTCTAGCTAAAAGATGGAGAAATAATTGGAAAAGGAATATCAGCCAAATTTCAACAACGCCTATCAATTTTCTAAATTTAATGTTTTTTATTTCGTAAGTACTACTTTCACTCCTGCAGGCTGAGGGTGTTGATTTCCTTGGGATGTCAGTTTCGCAGCTGTTGCACTGAGCATAGGAACATAGGAGTTCAGAGCAAGAGTAGGCCCTTTGTCCCTTCAAGGCTGCTCTGCCATTAATAAACTCATGGATGATCAGTTTCTGGTGTGGTTTTTTCTCTGTCAGTCCCCATCCCTGCCAAAGCCCCACCCCAAAATCCTTGATTCTCTTGTCTGTGAAAGATCTATCAAAATTAGCTTTGACTAAATTTGAAGACCCAGCATCTGCTACCTTCTGGAGAAGGGAATTTCACTTTCTAACAGCCTTCTATGAGAATAAGAATCTCCTTATCTCAGTGTTAAACTATGTCTCTTAGTTTTAGTCTCCCCTGCAAAAGGAAGCATCATCTTGGTACTCTCCCTACCAGGTCCCCCAAGGTCTGAAATGTTTCGATAAAAGCACCTCTTGTTGTTCTAAATTCTAGGATCTAGCTTCTAAGATCTAGCGGTTCAACCTCACATTATAAGGTAAGCCCTTCTTCCCAGGACTAAGTGGAGTGAGCTGTCCCTGAACTGTTTCCAAACAATTATACTTGTTTTCAATAAGGACACAGTAATCCAGATGTGGTGTTATGGAACAGACCAAACCCCTCAAAATGTAAGATGATAGTCAAACACTAATTTTCCCTTGTTTTAATGGTAAGTGTAATCTGGCTGCAATTCTTGAAAGGCTTGAAACAAAACACACTTTATTCATGCACTAAATAAAAATACATGAATTAGCTTAACTGTAACTCTATTGAAATACTCAACAAAGTTTTATATTTGTGTATATATATATAGCTGTATAATAATATCACGTAAAAACACCTTTGGCAAAGGCAAATTCAGCAAAATAGATTGTCTCGTATGCAATTCTAGCAGCAGGAGGAGAATCCCAGCTTTTAGCTATGAGAGAGAGGGGAATAAGAGCGGCCACATTCAACTTCAAGACCCTGAAAGCTAAAAGTACAATTTCTGGTGCAAGGGAGCTTGATCCCACCCATTCGGGTTGCTTCGATTGTTCCAACTTTAAAATAAAAACCAAGCTTCACAAACTGTTTATTAGCTTTGGAGCAGACTGCCTCTGTTTCAAGTTTTAATCATTAAAAAAAATCCGGGACAAAATACACTTCTTAAAGCCATTGTATCATCACAGTAGTATCAATAGTGCCCTTTATACCTTCCACACAACATTCTTTCCTTTTTCTTCCATTTCCCTTGCTGTAAATGGCAATGTTCCATTTGCCCTCACCAATCACTTGTTTTACCTGCATCCTAATTTTTTTACATTTCATGTATCAGGACGCTCAGATTTCTCTATACCACTGAGTCTTGCAATCTCACGCCATTTAAATAATACACTGTTTTTTCCATTTTTCCTGCCAAATTGGATAAATTCATATGTACTCATGTAAACACTCCATCTGTCACTGAACCCCTTTGCAGATTCTCCACCTCTTCTATCTTTCCTATCTTGGTGCCATCAACAAATTTCAACGGGTTTATTTGAAATTACAAGTTATAATTTGAAATTCCGAAAGCTTGTGATTTCAAATAAACCTGTTGAACTGTAACCTGGTGTTGTGTGACTTTTGACCTTGTGCATCCCAGTCCAACACTGGTACCTCCACATCAACAAATTTGGTTACCATAGTTTTGTACTCTTTTCCAGATCATTTGGTTGATGTGGGATTATTTCTTCTCTGATTCTGAAAAGTCTGTGTTCATATCTAACTTTAGATCTTCAACTCATAATCTGGTGTAGTGCTGAGGAGATGCAGCTCTGTTAAAGACTCTAATTATCAGCTGGATCATTTCCAATCAGATTATCCCAGTGTCATGGCCAACATTCATTCTTCAACTAATACTGTCAAAACGTCTAATTAGCTGGGATGTATTTCATTTACGGTTTGTGTTTGTGGGATTTTGTTCCGTGCAGATTTCTGACATGCTTACATACAACAATGACAACATTTCAAAAGTAAATCTTTGGATTGAAAAATTTTAAAATATGCTGAGATTGTGCTAAGATGCCACGTAAAAGTTTGTTTCTTCATGTAGGAGATGACATGTTGAGGGCTAACAAACTGTTCAAATGTGGGGTTAGTTGAAGGTCTCAATCCTATCCTTGTTCAGTCTGTATAAACACATCGCTCTCGCTCTCACGCGCGCGCGCGCGCACACACCTGTGCATATGTGAACACACACAACTTTCCACCTGGACTGTCTAATATCAATCAGGAGGGACTCTAATTATGTGAACATCCCAGTGGGGTTAATTTCAGTGCCCCTGCTTCCATCCCATCTGAGACAATTTTCACTTAATTCATACTGCATTCATTTTAAATGAACTCTCTTTAAAAAATAAGATGGAATTTGAAATGGGCTACCCATTCACTGTTGTCTTTGTTGTGCTACCACCTAAGACAAGGATTAGCCTTTAATATCGTTAGCCATTGATATTCTGGATCTGACTATTTTCTTTATTAGACTGCCTCAGTGACTTCAAATCTTTGACTACAGCCTTCATCAATGCAACTAAACAGACCCTTGTTGGATCTATTTTTTTAAGAAAGACAATGCTCAGTATATCACGTACTTGCTTTCACTATTGAATATGTGAACTCAATAATGTACTGTGAGGGAGTTTGATTTTTCTACTCCTTTCAGCTGGTTCCTTCAACTTGACTTCCTTTTGCCTCAAGTATTTTGGATTAGTATCCAGAACTATTGAGAAATTTGCTTATAGAGTTTAACAGCAAGAAATATTTTCTTGTCAGGTCCAGCTGGACCATGCTTTCAGTCATATGCAGGCTGTGTTGTTATTGTGATTGTAAAGATTGCAAGATGTCCTTGATCACAGCACTGTGTTATTGGCATTCTGTTGTTTCACTCAATCTTAGCAACACATGCTAAAAAGTGCGAACAGTAATCCAGATATTTTCCCACAGGGAACTGGGGATAGATGGTAGGTACCTTTCCCATGCCTCTTGATGTCAAATTTTAGCTAATCATTAGCATGGGTATGTGAATAATACTGTTGCAAATGATGTGTTTCAAGGAAGAAGATCAAGAGGGGCAAGAGCAAAATTCTTCAGGCATCTCTTCGTCAACCAGAGACAAAATAAATGATAAACTGATACAAAATTATTTTGTAAAGAATAACATCAAAGTGCCTCTGATACTGTCTTATGATTTGTACCTTGCTGAATCCGTCAGTAACCTTTTCAAGTTAGTTCCTCAGATAGAAACATGCCACTGACCAATGTAACCATGCATGCTTTTGAATTTTGCAACATTATAATGTCCTCACACATGTTGGTGCCTCATGCACAACAAATCAGATGTTAGAAAATTTTTCAAAGGCACGAAGCATAGTGTACTGGGAACTGCAGATGCTGGAGAATCCAAGATAATAAAATGTGAGGCTGGATGAACACAGTAGGCCCAGCAGCATCTCAGGAGCACAAAAGCTGACGTTTCGGGCCTAGACCCTTCATCAGAGAGGGGGATGGGGTGAGGGAACTGGAATAAATAGGGAGAGAGGGGGAGATGGACCGAAGACGGAGAGAAAAGAAGATAGGTGGAGAGGAGAGTATAGGTGGGGAGGTAAGGAGGGGATAGGTCAGTCCAGGGAAGACGGACAGGTCAAGGAGGTGGGATGAGGTTAGTAGGTAGGAGATAGAGGTGCGGCTTGGGGTGGGAGGAAGGGATGGGTAAGAGGAAGAACAGGTTAGGGAGGCAGAGACAGGTTGGACTGGTTTTGGGATGCATGTGGGTGGAGGGGAAGAGCTGGGCTGGTTGTGTGGTGCAGTGGGGGAAGGGGACGAACTGGACTGGTTTTGGGATGCGGTGGGGGAAGGGGAGATTTTGAAGCTGGTGAAGTCCACATTGATACCATTGGGCTGCAGGGTTCCCAAGCGGAATATGAGTTGCTGTTCCTGCAACCTTCGGGTGGCATCATTGCGGCACTGCAGGAGGCCCATGCCTCTTTGTAGGTTACGTGGAACAGTCCCTCTTTCGCACCTACACAGGCCCCAAACCCCACCTCTTCCTCCGTCACATTGATGACTGTATCGGCGCCGCCTCTTGCTCCCCTGAGGAGCTCGAACAGTTCATCCACTTCACCAACACCTTCCACCCCAACCTTCAGTTCACCTGGGCCATCTCTCGCACCTTCCTCACCTTCCTGGACCTCTCAGTCTCCATCTCAGGCAACCAGCTTGTAACTGATGTCCATTTCAAGCCCACCGACTCCCATAGCTACCTAGAATACACCTCCTCCCACCCACCCTCCTGCAAAAATTCCATCCCCTATTCCCAATTCCTCCGCCTCCGCCGCATCTGCTCCCACGATGAGGCATTCCACTCCCGCACATCCCAGATGTCCAAGGTCTTCAAGGACCGCATCTTTCCCCCCACAGTGGTCGAGAACGCCCTTGACCGCGTCTCCCGCATTTCCCACAACACATCCCTCACACCCCGCCCCCGCCACAACCGCCCAAAGAAGATCCCCCTCGTTCTCACACACCACCCCACCAACCTCCGGATACAACGGGTCATCCTCCGACACTTCCGCCATCTACATTCCGACCCCACCACCCAAGACATTTTTCCATCCCCACCCTTGTCTGCTTTCCGGAGAGTCCACTCTCTCTGTGACTCCCTTGTTCGCTCCACACTGCCCTCCAACCCCACCACACCCGGCACGTTCCCCTGCAACCGCAGGAAATGCTACACTTGCCCCCACACCACCTCCCTCACCCCTATCCCAGGCCCCAAGATGACTTTCCATATTAAGCAGAGGTTCACCTGCACATCTGCCAATGTGGTATACTGCATCCACTGTACCCGGTGTGGCTACCTCTACATTGGGGAAACCAAGCGGAGGCTTGGGGACCGCTTTGCAGAACACCTCTGCTCGGTTCGCAATAAACAACTGCACCTCCCAGTCGCAAACCATTTCCACTCCCCCTCCCATTCTTTAGATGACATGTCCATAATGGGCCTCCTGCAGTGCCACAATGATGCCACCCGAAGGTTGCAGGAACAGCAATTCATATTCCGCTTGGGAACCCTGCAGCCCAATGGTATCAACGTGGACTTCACCAGCTTCAAAATCTCCCCTTCCCCCACCGCATCCCAAAACCAGCCCAGTTCGTCCCCTCCCCCCACTGCACCACACAACCAGCCCAGCTCTTCCCCTCCACCCACTGCATCCCAAAACCAGTCCAACCTGTCTCTGTCTCCCTAACCTGGTCTTCCTCTTATCCATCCCTTCCTCCAACCCCAAGCCGCACTTCCATCTCCTACCTCCTAACCTCATCCCACCTCCTTGACCTGTCCGTCTTCCCTGGACTGACCTATCCCCTCCCTACCTCCCCACCTATACTCTCCTCTCCACCTATCTTCTTTTCTCTCCGTCTTCGGTCTGCCTCCCCCTCTCTCCCTATTTATTCCAGAACCCTCACCCCATCCCCCTCTCTGATGAAGGGTCTAGGCCCGAAACGTCAGCTTTTGTGCTCCTGAGATGCTGCTGGGCCTGCTGTGTTCATCCAGCCTCACATTTCATTATCCAGGGTATTAGCTCTGTTTGTGGCAGGATCAGATTCCTCTATGTGAAAATAGTGCAGTGCTCGCAAACAAATTGCTCTGTTCATTAAATAATCAGCCCAATTCCCACAGTATCTAGATTTTGGGAATTTCCTGGCAAGTTTAAACTTCTGATGGGCAGATTCCCTGCTGCCCAGGAAATTGTGCGATTGTCATCACCTCTGAGCCAGAGCCAGAGTTATGGGGATAGATCCTAATGGCTACCCAGGAAATGTTGAAACTTGGCCTCTGCAGCTGACCCTTCCAATAAGTGGCCTCACCATCCCCCTCCCAAACCTAGCCAATCTGTTATGCACCCTCTCACCTTTAGCGATCATGGCCGTATCCACCTGACCATTGACCTATAGGATCTAAATGTCTTCCTGATCAAGCCCCAACTAACCTGTGACCTGAATACCCACTGATCCACCTCACCCACAAACCGACACCCATTCGCTAGTGGTCTGTCACACTTACTCGCTGTGAGTACTAATGTAATAGAAAGCTTTTGAATTTTTAAACCCTTACTTGAATAGAGTCGCTGAGGCAGTGAAAAGGGAGCTGAGCTTCTGCACTGGTTCTGGTTGAATCTTGCACATAAGCATTCCTTCTGGATAACAAAGTGTGTAGCCTGATGAACACAGCAGGCCAAGCAGCATCTCAGGAGCACAAAAGCTGACGTTTCAGGCCTAGACCCTTCGTCAGAAAAGGAGGAGAGGGAGAGGGCTCTGAAATAAATAGGGAGAGAGGGGGAGGTCTGGAGGGAGGAGGATGACTTCTTCAGGTTAGGCATCCCCAAAAGAGGCTTTGCGGTGAGGTTAAAATCCCTCTCCCTCCCCCTTTTCTGATGAAGGGTCTAGGCCCGAAATGTCAGCTTTTGTGCTCCAATGATGCTGCTTCACCTGCTGTGTTCACCCAGCTCCACACTTTGTTATCTCAGATTCTCCAGCATCTGCAGTTCCCGTTATCTCTGATACAGCATTCCTTCTGGGCCCTGGAACAGAAGTTTGGCCTTTATAAATATATGCAGGTAAATGGGTCATTTCTTCTCTGATCAATTTTGGACAGAGTGGTTCCAACACTGATTGAAAAATTTGGCTCATCATTTTTGGTCCAGTTCAAGCAGGGTCCACACACGTGTTTCCCAAATATTTCCCAGGCACTGCAATGAGTTGCAGTGCTCACAGACAGCATAATTCAGCTGAGATCAAAGCAAATGCAGTTTAACAAGGGATCAAAGAGTATTAACTTTCTCACTGTGTGGTTCAGCTTCTCATGAGACAAATTCTCTGCACCATTGTACAAGTGTGTTTCTTTTAGTTTTAGACTGCATATGAAAGAAGGGATGGTGGTAGATATATTAGCAAAAATAATACTGCAAACAAGATGGACAAAAATGGACAACAAGGAAAGCCAAAGGACACTGTTTGTATGGAATAAAATACAGTTGTAGAAGCAAGCAGATTTTACATTCTGTTGAGCAACCTCGCCTGTCAACAATTCAGCAATGTTGAAGAGGCTTGATTTCAAAGTCCATGATAATAATGATAAATAATACATTGTGACCATATTTGAGACCTGTGCAAGATCTTTTACAGAATCAAAATGAAAGCAAGGGCATTGAATATAACCTTTGTTCAGGAGTTTTCCCAACGCTGTCTAGTACTCTTCTTAGTTTGTGTCAACTGCCTGATAAGAGACAGGCTGCTGCTTTAGGAATAATAATGTTTTGTTTAACTAAAAAACAAAACATATGCATGTCAGAATAAATGATCAGTTTGAAGTGCATACTTGATTTATTAAACACAGTTTGGGCAATCACATAGAGGGTTTGATAATAATTACAGTTGGTATATTGATCAGCAATGCTACTCTTTGGTCTTTTCAGTACAATAACCGCAAATACTCAGTCTTCGTTTCCTCAGCTTCGTAATTTAAATTAAGTCACGTATTTTATGTTGTAAATATGTCATTAATTAACAAACAATTTGACACTTTATTTGGATCACTTTGGTTTTTTGTTACAGGCGAGATAAAATCACAAGTCTCACAACATCAGGTTATAGTCCAGCATGTAAATTGAAAATGCAAGCTTTTGTAGCTCAGCTCCTTCCTCAAGCATAGTGTGAGAGAGAGGGTAGAAGACACAGAATTTTTAAGCAGATAGATAGCAACCCTAAAACTGGCCACCTCTTGTTGAACCTTTTAATCAGTTTAGAAGGAGACTACTGATTGAAATGCAAAATGCAGATTCCTTTCAAGACAAGCCTCCAACCTTTGGGTAAGCATCGTCCAAGGTGGACTTCAAGATACACAAGAACACAAAATCACTGAGCAGAGGCTGATAGCCAAGTTCCATACCCATGAGGACGGCCTCAATTGCGATCTTGGGTTCATGTCGCACTACAGGTGACCCTACCACACTGTATACTCTGACACATGCACACGTACACATACACTTACACACACACATGCACACATACACTTACACACACACACGCAGACTCAAGCACACACACAATATCACACACTTGCACTTAAACATACTCTCTTGTGCACGCTCTCGCTCGCTCTCGCGCTCTCTCTCGCGCTCTCTCTCGCGCTCTCTCTCGCGCTCTCTCTCGCGCTCTCTCTTGCGCTCGCTCTCGCGCTCGCTCTCGCGCTCTCGTTCTCACACTCTCACGCACACCCCGTCTCTCTCAATTGCACATATGCACACACACTCTCTTTTTCATACACACACACACACACACACACACACACACACACACACACACACACACACAGCGGCAGACACATGAATTATTTCATCCAAGATACTTGTGTAGTCGCAGATACATTTTGTTTTGCTCAAAAAAGACCTGAGCCCAGTTTGAAACAGAGATTCTCAGCAATACCCCATACCTAAAATGCATTGTCTGATATGAGATATTGCCTCTTGTATACATTGATAAAACCTTTAATTATCTCAGGACAATGCCTTGAAATGAATCTGGATTTTGTATTTCACTCAGTTGTCTTCTTCCTAACTGATTAAAGATTCACCAAGAGGTGGCCAGTTTTAGAGTTGTTACCTATCTGCTTATAAATTCTGTGCCTTAAACCCTCTCTCTCTCTCTCTATGCCTGAAGGAGGAGCTGAGCTCCGAAAGCTGGAAGAACACTGCAGGCCAGGCAGCATCAGATGAGTAGGAAAGTTGATGTTTCAGGCTGGGGACCTTCTTCAGATGCTGCCTGGCCTGCTGCGTTTCTCCAGCTCCACACTGCATTGTCTTTGACTCCAGCAAAGGCAGTTCTTACTATCTCTGAGTGAGCTCTGAAAGCTTGTGTTTTCAAATAAACCTGTTGGACTAGAATGTCGTATTGTGAGATTTTTGACCTTGTCCACCCCAGTCCAACACTCACGTCTCCAGAGAGAAAGATATGGAAGAAAGCAATTATTGTGTAAGAGAGATAATGGGAACTGCAGATGCTGGAGAATTCCAAGATAATAAAATGTGAGGCTGGATGAACACAGCAGGCCAAGCAGCATCTCAGGAGCACAAAAGCTGACGTTTCGGGCCTAGACACTTCATCATATTGTGTAAGACCACTTGTGTCAGAAGAATGTGTGGTTCAGAAAGTAATCATAGAATTCCCACAGTGTGGAAGCAGGCCATTCAGCTCATTGAGTCCACACTGACCCTCCAAAGAGCATCCCACCCAGACCCGCCCTCTGCCCTAGACACTATTGGCAATTCAACATTGCCAGGCCACCTAACTCGCACAAATTTGGACTGTAAGACTGAGCACCCGGAGGAACCCACGCAGACATGGGGAGAATGTGCAGACTCCACACAGGCAGTCTCCCGAGGCTGGAATCGAGCCCGGGCCCCTGGCGCTGTGAGGTCGCAGTGCTAACCACTGAGCAACTGTGCTGCCTTAGGATGTTGAACTAAAAAGCTGGTGTCTCATTTAAGAAAAGCCTACAGCTCCTACAGTGGTGACTACACTTAAAATAACTTAATTGGCTGTAGAACTTGATTTGGTTCATTTTTGTTGTCTCATGTATCTTGTTACAAAATACAGTGAGAAGTGTTGTGCGGTGTTGCCATCCTAAAACACACAGAAATAAGCTGAAATTTGGATATAAAGGCAGAAAAATGAAAAGAAAAGCATCCAACTTGACAGCCCTTCACATTAAGTGCATTGCTGAGGGCCATGAGCCTAGTGGCCAGGTGCGAGCTCCCTTTGCCATGCTACAGTGGCTGGAATGAGAATCGCCACTCTGTGGTGCCATTTTGCCTCGAACAACATCCTCGCTAGACCTCGCCAGTGCAGAGGCCACCAGTGCTGCTGGATATCTCACTGGCCGAACTCGAGTCCACTGCCACCGTGAGTCTGCTTTAGGCCTGTCTTGCTGATGCTGCTGGGCCCAAACTCAGCTCTGCCACCGCCTCTAAGAATCTGCGCTGGAAGCAGATGCCAGAGCCGAAACTTAGCTTTGCAGCAGCAGTAGCGGCTATGAGCCAGTGTTAGCACTGCCTTGTTGATGCAGAAGCTGCCACGAATACAAACTCACCTATAATGCTGCTGCCTTGATTCTGTTCTGCTCAGCCCACTCACCGCTGTCACTGCAACTAAGCCTTTCACCAAGAGGTAAGTAAACTGAAATAGAACGGAAAAGTAAAAGGGAAGAAACAGAAAAAGGAAAAGAAATAAAAAGATAAGTGGACAGCACAGACAGGCTGTGGGCTCAGAAGCCCTGCTCCACCCCCATCTTGCTAGCAGCTTTGGGATGTCCTGAGGTGGTGAATGATAGTGCATGGGTGTAGGTCATTCCTTTCTTTCTAAATTAAAGGAAAAGAGTTAATTGTTCAAATAATACAACAAACTCTAAGGTGTTTACCAAGCCTCTGGAAATTTGAATCTAACCAGTGGAAGTGTTGATAAGATCATGTATTAAAACTCTGGTTCTGTTTTATGCAGACAAAATTATCATTAAGTTGTACAGCATTTGCTTGAACCAAACAGAAGCATGAGCTAAATATTCTTCTGAGATATTGCATTGAGGATTCTTTGATTGATGAACTTTCATTGTGTGTTACTGTTTGATTTCTAAAATGGATGAAGCCATGTATAGCTTTTACGTTTAGTTCGTATTTCTGTGTTAAGAAAAGACATGGCTTTAGTTTCATTTGAGATTTGTTCTCAAATTAGTGCAAGAGTCTGTTAAGTTTATTAATTCATGCATTTTTAATGTGGGGTTATAATCTTGAAGTTGAGGTGAATAGCTTAGTGCATTAGGAAAAAGAATAGAAGAGAGAAGCTTGTTGCCCAGCAATAGGAGTGCAGCATCATAGAAAACAAGGATTACCTTGATTTGATTAAAAATAAGTGATTAGCCAACTTGAGTACAATCCCACTCCTCAGGAAGCAGCTACCATTCAGAGTGTGCAGGTTCATCAAGCAAAAGGGTGCCGTTAGTTGAGCAGTCTCCAAAAAGAGTCAGGGGCTAGAAACTAAAATCTCAAATGGCTTTAAAGAAAATTCCTAAAGCAAAAAACTTCTGGAAAATGTGGATATGGAAAACTTGCATGTTTCTTCTGGAAGTGTTTAGAAGTTATTAAGAGGAGAGCTCTCGATCCGATTTGCAGCCATGCCAATTGACCAAGTGGAGACTGGATAGCCTTTCACTGGTTTTTGTTGACGACAAATGAAGTAAATCTTTCTTTCTGATATTTGTAATAAAGCTATTTTGGTCGTGTGTTATGTAGTTAACGTTCTTTTCCTTTTGTGTGCAACAAACTTGTATGTTCTTTTGTGAAAAGTATGATGACAGACTCTTGTGAATATATTCAACGGCAATTGCCGGGACAACATAGCAAAAACAACTCATGGTTCATCACACGAGAATTCATTCTGGGGACTGACTTGTCCAGTATTGTCATAAGCTGAGATCCTAACATTTATTTGAGTACTGCATGGATATTATATTGAAAGCTGCTGATCAACTTCTCCAACCTGTCACCAAATAAAATGTTTCAAGAAAAAGTTAAATAAAAACCAAAAGTGGTATAAATACTACAGGTCAAGCAGCACTTGTCGAGAACAAAAACAGACTTAATGTTTAATATCTGAGAACTTTCAATAGAAGACCTTTCATCAGGAAGTTATTTCTCTAAGGTTATCATGCATGACAATACTGTACAGAAAAGAACCAATTCCCAGATACAGAATTGGCTCAACTTTGTGACAACAAACTGTAGGGCTGGATGAACACAGCAGGCCAAGCAGCATCTTAGGAGCATAGAAGCTGACGTTTCGGGCCTAGACTCTTCTTCAGAAATGGAGGATGGGGAGAGGGTTCTGAAATAAATAGGGAGAGAGGGGGAGGCGGATTGAAGATGGATGGAAGAGAAGAGACAGTTCCCATTATCTCTGATACAATTTTAATCTCACTGCGAAGCCTCTTTCAGGGATGCCTAACCTGAAGAAGTTACCCTCTGGACAAACTTCAGGGGAGCTCTCTTCTCCTGTACCATCTTCAATCCACCTCCCACTCTCTCCCTATTTATTTCAGGACCCTCTTTCCCTCCCCATTTCTGATGAAGGGTCTGCGCCTGAAACGTCAGCTTTTGTGCTCCTAAGATGTTGCTTGGCCTGCTGTGTTCATCCAGCTCCACTCTTTGTTGTCTTGGATTCTCCAGCATCTGCAATTCCCATTATCTCTGATACAATCTTGGCTCAACTTTATGATGTTTTATTTGGGGTCAGTTAGCTCATTTGGCTGGATGGCTGGTTTGTGATGCAAAGTGATGCCAATAGCCACAGGTTCAATTCCCAAACTAGCTGAAGTTACCATAAAGTTGCCACTTTCTCAGCCTCCCCCCCCCCCACCCCACCCCCTTACCTGAGGTGTGCTGACATTCAAGTTAAACTCGCCAGTTGTCTCTCATAATGAGAGAGCAGCCCCATAGTCCTCCTAGACTATGGCAACATCACTTTTACAATGGTTTACATTGGAAAAGTGGAGACCAAAAGTTGCATTGGTATAAATCACACTTTGGTGAAAATATTGCCTGTTAAAAATGTACAAGTAAAAACAAATTTGTCATAGTCCTAGAAGAGTTTATCAGAAAATATGTTCTCCCATTCCTAAACTATAATGAAGACAATGTTCAAGAGTATTATTTAAAATGTATGTTCCTCTGCACATGGACAATTTATGCTTGGATATTGCCTTTGATTGTTTTGGTACAATGGCTGATAACCCATACAGTAGAAATAGCACTGGGAAACCCTAAAGCTATGTTGCCAGATGGATTTGATTGAATATTGTGTTCTCAGCATTTTATTTAAGGAGGGAAGAAAAAACAACCAAATAATAATTGAATTAACCCATTTTGGAGTCTTGTAGTACAGTAGCTGTGTCTCCACATCTGGGCCTGAGGATTTGGGGTCAAGTCCTACCAGCCACAGAGGTTTGTCATAACATGACTGAATAGGTTGAATAAAAATAATTTCGTGACATGGTAGCAAAGAGGTTAAGTCAATGTATTGCTCACCCATTATGCTGAACACACATCAGTTCAGCTCCAATGTTTGCTGATGTTTGTCATCTTCTAGCACGGTGGTAGTGTCCTTACCTGTGAGCTAAAAGATCTTGTGTTCAAGTCCTGCCTGCTCTGGAGCTGTGTCGTCAGTTTCAGGTTCCATTGCAGAATGTGATGACAATAAACGTGTGTTATAACCTGCCCAAACGGCTTTATAGCATAATTTTATAACTGAGTGAGGCGGAATTTGCTGTGTATCTACCAATTGATGTGTGGAAAAAAGAAACAGATTAACTTCCATGGAATATTATAATTTAGGATGCAACAGTTTATTTAAAAACATTTGTGCAGGTTTCCTAAACTCTGTAAGGTATAAAACCTTAGTGAAAGCTAGATTTCCACATTAGCTTAAGTCATTAAAGCAATTTTTCCTTGTGCTAGCTTTGAAAAAGTTTGTTTTTCAATTATTGTGCTTCCCTTCCAGTGAATTGTGATTAACAATTGAGGAATGCTTTGAAAAGGATGAAGTTTTTTTTAATGACATACTCAGTATTTGTTGCTCAGCCAGGTTATCAAGGGCACTCATTTCAGCTTGCAGTCACAATGTTGGTCACAAGATGTGGAGACTATTTTATTTTCTTAACTGTAGAGCAACATTAAAGTTATTTAAGTTGTTGTAAACCCATTAACCCATCTTTCAACTGATGATTGGTTTTTAACTGTTGGCATTAAAAGTCTCCTATCAGTCTCTAACAGCACAGGGCAAGCATTCTGTTCAACAATTTTTGTCTTTCACTGATTGCACATGCTAGTACGTGGTTTTAGCAAGGGCCCTATCTCCTCAAAAGTGGCAGCAAGACCAAATAAGAAAAAAATTGACAAGTTTATAGTTAGCTTTTATGTAAAAATCATAACCATTAATTGGTGAAAACACTAAAGAATTTGAAGCTACTTGGTTTAAGCTTCTAAATCTCCTGAGATCCCAGAGTCTCTTTTTACTTCCCAGTTCCCACTCTCTCATTTTTCTCATCCCACTGTAAAAAAGCTCTTCTTTATAGGGCTGATGAATTGCAGGTTGATGCCTAGCAACAACATTCCTACGCCTTAAGTAGCTGCAAGCCCTTGGCTGAACCCTTTGATATGACTGTCAGGGCAGATTTATTTTGTTTTAGCACATTGTCTACTTGTCCAGATGTATCACAGGATAAAAAGAAGTAGTGTTTACACTTCTTGGAGCTGTAATTAAATTGTGTTTTTGATAAGGCTCAGAGAGATCTCAGATGAAAAAGGGGGCATCAACTAGGGCAAAGAAGGGAGCTGTTTGTTAGGTGAAAACACCTGATAGCTCAGTAAACATTAGTTTGAAAATTGGAGGTAGGATATATACCTTTGAACCCTAGAGGAATGTGTGCCTTTGGGAGGCAACCATTGACCCAAATAGATTCAGAAATGAGATTGTCAAGACAGCACATGCATAATCATGTTTTTAAAAAAAATTAAAGATTTTGTCAGAAATCTATTGCAGTGATGTGCCATATTGGAACAAAGAACCGCCTGAGCTCTGATTATATTTAACTTTTGGTAGCAATGTATGGAATAGTTTCCGTTTTGTTTGAAAAGTAACACTGATGGAATCCCAGAGTTTCCAAATCTCCTCCATTTACTAGCCTCGTTAATAGCTGGTGTAAAGTGAGTCCATTCGAGGGAGTGGTCTTTGAGTATTTGGTCGTGATGAGCTTCCAAATCACCGGTCCTGATTTTAACTCTGACTTAGATTTCCGTTGCGATTGTAAACCCAAGTGATTCAGATTCGAAGTATTTTAACTTGTGCATTTTTTTTATTGTCTCACTGCTGGATGTTAGGATAATGTAATCCTGCCTTCCCAAGAAGAGTCCATAGTCATATTCTTTGCAACTTTGGTCACAGCTGAAGCAACTGCACAGAGGCTGGGAATTCAAACAAATGTTCCTGTTTGTCAATCTGTGGATGGAAAGCACCAAGGGGCCACTCTGCTTCTGCCTCAGTTGTACTGGCATCACTGACTAACATCGTTAGGCTGCCAGTTTTTTAAAAAATGAATGGTTTACAGTATAATAGTGCCCTTTAATTTTTTTTTGGTTGCTGGTTCCAGAAGGATACTTATTCTCCTGGGCACTGGGGATAACTCATCTTTTACAGTCACCTACTGCATCAATGATAAGCCAAGCGTGCCATTCAAGCTGGAAATATTTCAGAGCCATCAGTGGAAATGATGTCTCAGAAAGCTGGGTGCATGGATCAAGTGGATTCCAAAGCCTGATTTGCAGGGTTTCCCTGCATCAGTGACGGTGAACTGAACCATTCAGTCTTTTACCAGGATAGTGGTTGTGAACCTGGGCCAGTTATCAGGAGAAGTGCAGTCAGCTGAAAATGCTGGCCCTGTGTTTTGGGATTTAAGGCCACAGCAAAGTGTTTCTGGAGCCCTCTATTTGTCCAGGCTCTAACCTGATAGCAATTCCAGTAGACTCCTAACCATTCAGGCCAAGGTTGACAGACCTAGAAAAGAGTATGTTCACCACCACCAGGATGCCAGCAGCTTGCCTTTTTGCTACCGTCTCAACTAATTTTTGCTACATTGCCAGTAAGCCAGCTGCGCAAGACTGCTGTACCAGAATCTTAAGTGCAGTAATCTATAGCTAAGCCATCTCGGGCTTAAGCACACAGGACTCATTGACAATGGTTCTTTCAATGCGCACCCCCCCCCCCCCCCCGCCCCCGAGAGTAACAGTAGTCTTCCATCAGTCCTACTGAAGTCAATTAAGTCATGTTAAAGTGAGGAGATAATTTGTGAAGAAACCTACTTTGGATTGAAGATACAGGTTTGATAGCTATTGTATTTATCTTTAGTTCATAAATTCTTCACCAATTTCAAATTTATGAGTTTGAGATATGGTCATTTTTCTTGAGTATGTGAGTTTGATGTAAAGTCTGACTAAATATTTGACATTTTCAATTTCGAATGAGGGAGTGATGAAGGTGGGGGACGGAGACGGGTCATGCAGTGGGACTGGTGAGTAGATTGAGAATGTTCAGGCTCAGGTAATACTGGAGTATCAACTGCTTCCTAGGTGCCAAACCTTGAGTTGCCCGTTGTTGCAGTTCTCCCTTCCTTCAGTATCTTGACTGTTCTGTAATATGTCCAGTCAAAGTGGGTATCATCATTGTAGTCTTCCGCAATCTGTACAAAATAGCTAATCAATGTGGATTATAGATGGAAAAGATGTGGCAATAATGGATATCATCTTATAACAACTAATTGGTGGAAAGAAGGGAGAAACTTAAAGCATTGCAGTGCAGTGACATCAACCATGCGTATTTATTTATATTTATCTTAAAACAACCATTCTTGTGGCAAGAGAGAGAGATAATGGGAACTGCAGATGCTGGAGAATCCAAGATAATAAAATGTGAGGCTGGATGAACACAGCAGGCCCAGCAGCATCCCAGGAGCACAAAAGCTGAAGTTTCGGGCCTAGATCCTTTTCTGATGAATAGTCTAGGCCCGAAATGTCAGCTTTTGTGCTCCTAAGATGATTCTGTGGCAATCCTGGATCGAATCCACGTATCTCAGAATAAAAACATCATGATAGCTCCCAGGGAATCTTTAGTAGTGATCAAACATCAGTTGGAAGTTGTTTTGATTGATGAACAATGATTCCTATTGTGACTAGCTACTGGCTTTTGATGCCCTAAATGCTGTATACATTCAATGAAATCCTATATACAAGGGAATGAACTCCTGAAGCAAATTCCAGATAGCACTCATTTATTGTGGGTGACTGTTGGGAATGTAACATACTGATTTGTTCTGGTTAAGAGACTAAGATTGCATGTAGCTCCATTGTAATTAGGACTTGTTACTACAGATCGTGAATTGGTAGTAAGTACATTTTCTGATTTTAAACGTGAATCTGCCCAGTTCTTGCTGCAAGGTAAACTAAAATTGAGACTCCTCTTCCGTTTTGATGATGATTGCACCATACCCTGCACAGGCAGAGCTTGCTTTAAATAGCAGGTGATATTACAACAGTGTATAGTATCTCTAATGAGGGCAAATGATTCAATTCTGTTTGGCTTTCTGGACAAAGCAAGGTTTGAAAGTATTGAACAAATGCTGAAATCACAGATTTGTCAGACCTTTGTCTGTCAAATAGTTTAACTTCTTTATTAAGTAATTTAAGTTACCAAAAGGTCACTTTTTTACTATGCTTGAAATAGAGATTGATTGTTTTCTGTTCACAAGCATAATTGGGTATTGGGATAAGGTGGGTAAAAGTCATTGAAATGTTTGATCGGCCATGATTGTACTGAATGGTAAGGCGATTCAATAGGGTGAAGTTCCTATAAACTGTTCCTGTAAACTGCAATGGTAAGCACAAAAGTTTAAAATTCTGAAATTCAAAAAGATTGGTCCTGTTTGTCTGATTACAAAACTTTAATGCTTCTAATTTTTTCCAGCACATCTATCACTTCTTTGCTCCAATGCAGGTTAAGTATGATCCTTAGTCAAAGAATCAAATGTAATTAAACCGTGCATGATAATTTCTACGACGACCATGCCAGGCATATCCATAGGGTGGTTTGTAAACTGTGAATTCGTACAGTTCATTTATCTCCCTTTCAGTTTGTTCAAATTTAAAATAATCTGCAGCAAAACTTTACTCTTCAATAAAATCACAGATGAATTTATTATACAACAATTGCTGAAAATTATGTGAAAAAGTCATACAGTTATGACTTAAATTGCAGATAAAAGGATTGAGCATGTGTGGTTAAAAATGCCAATAAAGATTAAATTAAGATTAGTCTTTTATCATTACAGGTCTGTTACTTGCTCAATGATTCACTTCACTAAGTGAAGGAGTTATAAACATGAAGTCAATATTCGGCCCCAGCTGTAATAGCTTCTGTAGTCGAATAGTTAGAGGTGGCTTGTACCAGTGCTCTAAAAAGGTAAAGCAGACTTTGGAAGAGAGAGAAGTTTCCTCACCAGTTCAGTGGTTATGGAACATGCAGAATTCTTGGACTCTCTATAAAAATGCAGTTAATTGCTGAAAATCTTTCTCCTTGTACTCCCTTAGGCTGAGAACTCTCTCTCTCCCTCTCACTGTATCTGTCTAAAGGCTTTTCATGAATTTTTCTTGGGGAGATCTGCCACAATGGTGGTTTGTACACTGCCTAATACGGATCAAAATCGAAGATGGCAGCTGTGTTATCTATGATGAATTATGTGAAGTCGATTATGCTGGCATTCCCTGTGGTGTCCTTCTAGCACCCTAATCTCGTTCAAGCTTTGCATTCTCAACCCTTTCGAAGGACCTACTATATTGTCCAAGGGTGAATTTAATTCGAAATATCTCTCTTTACAATTGATGCAGAGATAACACACCAGTCTTATTCCTTTCTGGCTGCAGTTAATCAGCAATATGACTTTTGAGTCTATTTTTAAAAAGTCTGATTAGTCTTCTTTACAAATGATATAACAGTACACTTAGACAGTTGTGACACTTCAGGGAGTGGAGCCATATGGTCATCATCACGGCCAATCTTAGGATTGACTTTGTGGTTTTCATACTGGAGACAGTACACATCTGTTCAACAGTACTACAGGGCAGTATCTTGTTGTGAACGTTAGTGAAATTGCTTTTCAGGGTGGTAAAGAATATTTTGTAAGTGGTCGATTTGGCTTCACAGGTTGTTCATTGCATGGTATCTTTATTTTTAACTGAGCTTTGTGCGATGCACAAGCCTTAAAATAATATGTGTGGAACTGACTGTAGTGCTAGACATTGTCATCTCCAACAATAGACCACAGTTCACCAACTGAGCGTTGCAGTCTCAAATGGATTTTCCCACGTCACAATTTCACCGAGGAAATCTCAGACCGATAGCAAGAGCCACGTGAGAGATACATAACTCTAAAGACTTTATGTAACTTTTCATTTAGCCCCAGTGAACCACTGCTTTACACCGTTTCTGAAAAGCTTTACCCAACGCCAGCTTTTGATTGTCTGCAATCTGTGACCCTGACTTCCTCCCTTTCATAAATGCCGCACAATCATAGTGCAGGACGAGGAAACACCTGACCACAGGGCAGGCTAAGCATGGACCTTCGACCCCAGTGACACAGAGGAGAGAGAGAGAGGGTGTGGATCATGGACCAGCAGTGATGGGTCCTATGAATTGTGAGTTTGCAACATTCTTGTCCAGACGGAAACTGCCATTATCTGAAGAAACAGGATTGCCTTGATATGGTGAAAAGTAATCCAATAGTCAATTGGGGTACAATCCTGATCCTTGGGAAGCAGCTATCATTGCACACCAAATAGTAGCTGAGACAAGGAGTAGCAATCCTGGAGTTGGGTTTGGAACAAATTGATCATCAGAAATCTCAAAAAGAATTTCATGTACATTTGAGGAGATTGGTGAAATCAACAAAAGATTATCCCCATGAAAATGGAGCATTTGGAGAGGAGATGTATGAGGATATGTAGAGATATGAACTTGGAGAGAGATGTAGATTAAAGGGTTAACTGTACTAAAGCTTGAGCAATGTCACCCGAGCAAATGTCATGAGCTGTGTCAAGATCATGCTAGATCATATTGAACTAAGGTTTGGCGGAAGAAGGCCAAATGAAGCCTTACCCTGCAGGCTCATGTATTGTTTATAGTTAATCACAGTTAATATATTTGCAATAGCCTTGTGTTCAAGTTCTCATTTGTCTCAAGTTCTTAGAATCTACTAACAATATTCCTGCAAAAAACAGAATTGGATCACAATTGTCCACTGTTCAGTAGCGTTCAGTTCTCCCTCTGAAATTGTGTTTTCTTGAGATGGTTAAGAAAAAGACCATCTCCAAAGGAGCCATCTCTTCTAAACTGCTGGGGTGAGATTTCAATGAAAAATACTCGATTCAGTCAAGGCAACTTGGGGAGTTTAAGCAAGATAATGTTTCCACAAAATAGATGGCATTTCATTTATTACTGACAAATTTGTTGCATATTATATTTCTTTTTCATGTGTTACATATGCTATGAATTTTGTTGCTATTTGTCTTTTCATTCGAAGGGGAAAATGTCATATTGCTTTTGATTTAGATTTTTAAAAGAATCCCTAAATCACTTATTCATAATGTACATTTACATTTCCCATCAGCACAGTAAGTTTTGACTTAATTTCAGCGCTGTGGTCACTCAAAGTGCAGTCATGTTTTTCTTTAATTTTTAAAACCCTCAAAGAAGCAAAGATACAACATAATTGTGAAATAATTTCTATTACTTTGAAACTGGCAATCCCAAACCTCGTTTTAAATCTCTTTAAATGTGTTCTTGTCTGTGTTACTCAGATCGTTCTTTAGCTGATGATATATCATTTTCAGTTGAAATGAGGCTCATGTTTCATTTGTGACAAGAATGCTTTGTGTGTGATCAATGCTTAGTATTTAAAATAGTTTGATATATCCTAACTTTTCATCTGGCCTGTCTTTGTAAGTGCACTATTCTATACTAATGCCAACTTTTGTCCATTGAAATGGCTTCAAAGTGTGCTTTTTTCTGTGAAGTCTGTTGTCAAACTGATGATGCGTAGCATTAGTTAACCAGCTTTATTGGTATGCTGCACAAGGGAATCATATGATCTAAGTTCATACCCAAAAATTGTACATTCTTATCTGAGTTATTAGCAAAAACCTTGGAATCTAGATTATTTTTAAAAGTTTATTGCACTTGTATCGTTTTCCATCAATTTGGAGTGTAGACTCTGTGCTATGGAACCCACTATTCACATCAGACAACTGTAAAAAATTTGAGATGGCAATAAGTGGATTTCAGAGCAAGAATGAAATTAAGCAGAATTCAGCAAACTTAGCTTTCAGAGAAATTTCATCTGGTATGGTAAGGACAGGCTGGAAGGAAGTGCCCATTGTGACGTAGAAAAATGTAAATTGTTAATTTTTAAGAATGTGTCATTAAATAAGATGGGTATATGAATAGGAAGGGTTGAAAGGGATATGGGCCAAATCCTGGCCAAAGGGATTAGATTTATTTAGGATATCTGGTTGGCATGGATGAGTTGGACTGAAGAGTCTGTTTCCATGATGTACGGCTCTGACTCTATAAATATAAATATGAAAAGCAATGGCGCAGCAGTTGTTGATACTAAATAGCAACAGAAGGATGAAGTAGAAGCAGGTAGTTAAAAACTGAAGGAACAGACTGTTGATGGGGGGAGGGGGGGAGGGAGGAGGAGTGTGGGGTGTGGGGTTCATGGCATAGCAGAGAGAGACTGGCTCTTGTGTGAAGTGTTTGCCATGATGAAATGGGGAGAAAATGAAGATATTGTTGTTCCAACACTGACATGTGAGGCAATTACCTAATTTCTGTGAACACAGCATGTGTTGAATGTATAGTCATTTGCTGAAGCTATTCATATGCTTTGAAATGTATTACTGTCTGGTTATTGATGTGGTGACAATGCTGACACTTGTCTGCTCTACACCATGTGTCAGCTAAATAACATATGGACAGAATCCAAAATCAGCTAGTACTAGGAAAAGCATCTAACACAATCCTTGGTCTGGAGCTGAACTCTGAGTGAGAGAGCTGTACCTTCAGTAATGCTGATCAGAGAGGATTGCACTTTTCAAATTGTGTTTGAGCTGAAATGGGCTTGGAATCAGCTGATCAGAGTAAAGGACCAATGAAATTGTCCACAGGAATATCAGAGTTGAGGTCCCAGCAAGTCGCAGACTTTTATTTGAAGAGAAGAGGAAGAAACTGAAAAAGGGAGTGTAAGTTTAGCATTAGCCACAATTGAAGGTGATACACGAGGAAAGAACAGGTCAGATTCAAGAAGGACTTGATAGATGGACAATGTCAGAAACTAGTTGGAGGGAGGAATGACAGGGACATTCAGAATCGAAGTGAACAGAAAGCGAGTTGCCACTGGCCTCTTGTGGATGAAAGCTTATTATGGATGTTGGTCAAAGCCAGTAATCAAGTCTATGAAAATAAAACAATGAGAGTACGTAGAAAACACTTTTTGTCCATATTTATTACAAATTGTAGCATTTATACATATATTCTAGCCTCTTGCACAACCTTAAATTTCAAAGCTTCACCACAGCTGCCTAGCCCATGAACTCCATAATTCCATCCATAAACTTCTCTGTCTCCTCTTTTAAGTCCCTGTTTAAAAATTACTTCTTTGACAAAAGCTTTCTATCATCCATCCCAATATTCATTTACATTGTCCAATACCAAGTTCTATTTGGCAATTCAGCATGCCTATAAGGACTCTCACCAACTATTATTGATGCACCATAGAAAGCATTCTTTTTGAGTGCATAATGGCTTGGTACGGCAACTGCTTTGCCCAGGACCATTAAAAAAAACAACAGGAAGTTGTGTGCACATCCCAGAACAACATGAAAGCCAACCTCCCATCTTCTTGTTGCTGTGGAAAGGCCGCCAACGCCCCCCCCCCCACTCCCCCTCCCCCCCCCTCCCCCCCCCCTCCCCCCCCTCCCCCCCTCCCCCCCCCACTCCCCCCACTCCCCCCCACTCCCCCCCACTCCCCCCCACTCCCCCCCACTCCCCCCCACTTCCCCCCACTCCCCCCCACTTCCCCCCACTCCCCCCCCACTCCGGTAATGCTCTCTTCCAACCTCTTTCATCAGGCAGAAGATACAGAAACTTAAATACACATACCAACATGGTCAAGAACATCTACTTCCTTGCTCTTAGAAAGTTGCTGAACGGACCTCTAACGTTGACCTTGCTTTTGTGCACCTCCTGTGCAGCTGTAACCCTGTATGCCTCTCTCTGTCTAAGCATCCTATAATATGTATGTCCTTATATGTTATGCCTGTACTGCTCACAAAACAAAACATTTCACTGTATTTAGGTGCATGTGACAACAGTAAATCAAATCAAATATTTGATAACACTCCTGTTGGAGCTTCGAAACTTTCTTTTATGTTAAAGCTGCTACCTAAATGCAAATGATCCCTGTCTTTTTCATGATACAACCTTAAATAAAACGTATGAAACAACTAGCAGGTGGCAGACAGTTCTGCAGTAATGCCATGAGAGCGTCCACTATGGCACTCCCATCATTCAACTTTGTGACTGGATTTGCTTTAAATGCAAATCACTGTGTGTAGCACCCTCTCCTGCTCATAATAGGGTGTGGCATGATATCCACCTGAATTAATTGAAATTGTGTGCTATTTTATTTTGTATAAGCGTGTGATTTTTTTTTCGGTCAGTGTTGATTGCAAAAGTACTCAAGGAGCACAGGATGTTAACCACATGAGTGCATAATGTTTTCAAATAGAATGATGAATGACAGCGCAGATACTTCAGTCTCAGTAGGTTTGTTTCTCATGGCTTTCAAAGTGCCTTAGTGCCAATTGAGGAAAGAATAACAAAAAGATATCAAAGTAAAATCGATTAGCTTGTAAGGAGGTTTACTGTAGTTCTGTCAACCAAAACAACCTTGCCTTGTGAATGTTTTTTTGTGTGAACTTGTATAGCATATGATCAAAGAGAACCCTTGTTGGTCATGCCTAATCTGGTCAGCTTTAAAGGGAAAATAAATTTTACAGAACATGAGATTTCTACTTTGGTTTGCTTAATTTTTGAAGGGTTCCAGAGCCTCTTCCTTCACTACAGGATGGGTCATTGAATAAACTTAAAAGGCTCGAGGATATGGGAGGAAATGGGTGGGATTGTGAATTAATCTTGCAGGAAAGAAATGTTTGATCAGCAGTTGGAAGGGTACGAAATCTCTGATGTTGACAGCAGGGAGCTTTCTGACCAGAGCTTGATTGACATTACTGCCTCTCCTGCAGGAGCTGATGTCCAGTGGAGCTCAGGCATTCTCTGTCTGTGGGTGGTAGTGTTAATAATGTGGCAACGAGAAAGATTAATTGTAGACAAGCAGCAGGATTATGAGGGGCTTCACTAGTCCAAAGGAACAGCAGTGAGGAAAGCCTCTGATCTCTCGGCTAGAGAGGAAATTAGTCAGGGCAGACAGGAGTTAGCTTAAAAAAGCATTTAGGATATTAAAGCCAAATGGTGAGAGGATATGAAAATATTAACAAGAAAAAAATACAATGTTCCAGATAAACATCTGATAACTTTGCACAGAAGGTTGGAATTTACATGCAATGCAACTAAATCAGTCCTGTGCACATTTCTTTAATTTAAAATCCATTTTGAGATGTTAACATTTCTCTAAAGCAAAATACCAAATCTGTTTGTGAAAGAGGATCCTTCGTTTGATGTAGTGGCAAGTTAAAGTGGTTTGAATTGCTTTGGGTGATTCAAGTGTGTATAAAAGTATTTTACACTCTTGTGCATTCAAATAAAGTTAACATTCATCTGTATGCTTTAAAGTATGGTGATGTCATGCCACCTGTTGGATTCCTAGCAGACAACAAGGGATCAAAGTGTCAGCTTCAATCGTAGCCTGACCTTCTGTTAACCTCTGACCCAGTTTGTAGATCAGTGACAGCAAATGAATCTTTCCCCAGACTCTTCAAAAACAGCTGGGGGTATAGACGGAGTGAGGGAATAGAGATTCTAATCATAGCTGATGCACTTATGCTCATTTTTCCTTAACCTAATCAAAAACACCCTTTCTGCAAGCAAAGATGAAAGGAACCCAAGGATCCGTTTACGGTCCAACTGTTGCAAGGGACAAAGTGATTGTGACACAGAACATCCGTTGGAGACCAGGACTCTAATTCCAGCCTCCATTTTGTTAGGAAAATATAATAACCAGTTAAGGTGCAAAGCAGACTTAATTCATTTTTTAGAGGGAAAAAAAATCTTCCTTACATTCCTGTATGGTAAACACACTAAACAGAACATTTTCAGGCAGGACTGAAGCAGTCTGACAAGGGAAATGAAACGTGGAGTATTTCTGTCAGAACTCCATCGCAGAAATGGCAGTTATGACTTCCTTCCCATGACCCCACAGTGACGCTTGACCGAGTGCTGTAAATATGACATACAGATGAACGTTGCAAAATGTATGACCATGTGTTCAAAAGTTTCTCTTTGAGTTCCTGCTCATTTAGCATACCTATAGATCAACTTCACTACACAGATGGTGGAACTGGGATAATGTCAAGCCCCACAGATGACAAAAGGTCATGAGGGTAAAAGGTCACATTGGCCTACATTTTGCAGCATTCCATTTTCAGGAGTATCTTTCAGTACAAATACTTGAGTTTTTCAAGATATTTAGGGATCTATGTCTACAATCTGTGGAAAGTATGAGAGAAAGAGAGCAAGTGGATTTGTCCAAATGCAGGCTGTCACTGATATGAATAAAACACTTTTTTGAAAGTAGTACCAATTTCATGAGCATGAATTCACTCACTGTTCAGATGGTCATCTGTGATGTAAGCTACGTCTGCATCTCAGTGTGTCCTATCCTAATAAGTAGCCATGATTCATTCAGTTGAAGACAAACCCAGAAGCCTACAGTGAGCAGCCAGAACAATGAGACAAATGGCAGGTTGGAGACCGAAGGTACACATTAGCTTTGACTAATGACTCCCTTTTGTCATCAAAGGCTGAAAACAGGTACAACAAAATCTTGGATGGTACATTCAAAATAGTTAAGCAGAAAGCTTGCAGTTCTTGTTTCTTGGTTCCATTGAGTAGACACGTTCAGGAGAGCCTGCATTATTGTCCAAATTCAATAAGTATCATGGCTTGCTACAGGCTCCTTCGGTAGTGGGTCTTGCCTTCCAAAACATGAAAGCTCAGTAAAAGGGTAACAAGGAAACAGCCTGCTGATCAAGGTAAAGAGAGAGGAGAGGAGAGAGACCTGAAATGTTCACAAGTAACAACACATGTCATGGTGCAGAAGATCAATTGTTTACTCCAGGGTGTCCTTCATTTTTGTACCACAAATAATTCTGTGTTCTCTTGCTGATCTTCAAATCTGTCACCTCACTTGTTCTGATGAAGGGTCCAGGCCCAAAACGTCAGCTTTTGTGCTCCTGAGATGCTGCTTGGCTTGCTGTGTTGATTCAGCTCCACACTTTGTTATAGATAACAAAGTGTGGAGCTGGATGAACACAGCAGGCCAAGCAGCATCTCAGGAGCACAAAAGCTGACGTTTCGGGCCTAGACCCTTCATCAGAGAGGGGGATGGGGAGAGGGAACTAGAATAAATAGGGAGAGAGGGGGAGGTGGACAAGAGAGTTGCAGTGGGAGAGAGATTCCCTGAGGTTGGTCCAGAGGGAGGAGGGTAACTTCTTCAGCTTAGGCATCCCTGGAAGAGGCTTCGCAGCGAGGTTAAAATTGTATCAGTGATAATGGGAACTGCAGATGCAAGATAACAAAGTGTGGAGCTGGATGAACACAGCAGGCCAAGCTTGGATTCTCCAGCATCTGCAGTTCCCATTATCACCTCACTTGTTCTCTCAGGTGTTATGGACCAGACTGCTTTGGCATTCTCTCTTTTCTGGAACAGGGTTAAGTCTTTCCATTGCCTGCACATGATCAGAGTTTCAGATGTTTTTTAGGGCCTGTGCCCCTCTTATTTCAGTGGTTATTATCTGCAAGTGAACCCATTTGTTATTGGCCTCCTTGAGGAAAGATGTTTCCACATTATTTCCTCCCAGCTCCATTTATAAACTAATGCTCTGAGGGGGGCAGGATGCCCACTTCACAACTGAAGCAGAGGGCAGACTCAATCCTGATGAGCAGTCAATAAGTTTATTACATGATACTAAATATCTGGTTACATTACATCCAAAATACATGATTTCTCTCATGAGTCATCAAGTTTAACTGACAAGAAAGTACACGCTAGTCATAGACATACAGCATGAAAACAGATCCTTCAATCCAACTAGTGCACACCAAACAAATTGCCAAACTTAACCATCCCCATTTGCCTGCATTTGGCCCATATCACTCCAAACCTTTCCTATTCATGTACTTATTCAAATGTCTTTTATATGTTGTAACTATTCCTGCATCCATTACTTCCCACTGTAGTTCATTCCACAGACGAACCACTCTGTAAAAATCTTGCCCTCATGTCCTTTTTAAATCTTTCTCCTCTTGTCTTAAAAGTATGCTCCCTAGTTTTGAACTCTGTCATGTTTGGGAAAAGACCTTTGCCATTCACCGTATCTATGCCGCTCATAATTTTATAAGCTTCTATAAGGTCACCCTTCAACCTCCTATGGTCTAGTGCAGACAGTCCCAGTATATCCAGCCTATTTTTAGAACTCAAACCCTATTAACGTTATGAAAACTCACTGAAACATGATGGATACTGTGGAGAACTCCTTAGTACACTGTAGGCCAAGCAGCATCATAGGAGCAGGAAAGCTGACGTTTTGGGCCTAGACACTTGTCAGAAATGCATTTCTGATGAAGGGTCTAGGCCCGAAATGTCAGCTTTCCTGCTCCTAAGATGCTGCTTGGCCTGCTGTGTTCATCTAGCTCTATACCTTGTTATCTCGGATTCTTCAGCATCTGCAGTTCCTATTATCTCTCATCCTTAGTACACTGGTTAGCTCTTCCCAGAAGCACACTTTTAAATCTTGGTTGGTGAAACATATTTTATGATGTCAATTAACCCTGTAGGTCCTAAGAGTGTTATAGAATGCTCATCTGTTATTTCTGTCTGTTCAGCACCAACTGGGGGTTCAGAAATATAAATTTTTAGAGAAAGTTGAGTTGTAAATTAGAAGATTAGATTAGATTTCCTACAGTGTGGAAACAGGCCTTTTGGCCAACAAGTCCACACCGCCCCTTGGAGCATCCCACCCAGAGCCATCCCCCATAACCCACACACCCCTGAACACTACGAGCAATTTAACATGGCCAATCCACCTAGCCTGCACATCTTTGGACTGTGGGAGGAAACCGGAGCACCCGGAGGAAACCCACGCAGACACAGGGAGAATGTGCAAACTCCACACAGACAGTTGCCCGGGGCAGGAATCGAACCCTGGCGCTGTGAGGCTGCAGTGCTAACCACTGAGCCACCGTGCCGCCCCCTGATGTGACTGATACATAGTACATTCTTCAATTAACCATAAAGTGGCTGAACAACACACAGTTACTGTACTGTCAGAGGTACATCCCATTGCCAGACTGAGTTTGACAATTCTCTTCCTACCGCTCCCTCCCTGATGAAGAATTTCACTCAACCTCTTCGTGTCTACTTACGTGTACGATGCTTATCGTTCCTCCGCTCTGGTCCCCTCTTGCATGGTGTACATATATCACCTTTCCAAAGAATACAAAGATTTAGACAAGCCAGTAGTGTATTCCAGTTTAATTTCAGCTTGGCTTCTGCAGATATTTATTGCCTTGTAACAATGCTATCAGACAATGGTAACACAACAAAATCAAATACTTTACCTTTCACTCACAAACTGAGGTGCTTTGATATGGGAGACTGGAAATGGTAGGAAAGTGGGTGGTGGCATGAGCTATCTTGGTTTAACTGCTATCGTACTCATCTGTTCTTCTACATTGCATGATTATAGATGGTATGGAAGTGTGTCATGTTTCCAAATGTTTTTCTCAACTGCGTGGCATTCATGTCTTCATTTAACTTAGACCATTTCATACCAATGCAGCTTTTATGTCACTGGATAACCTTTCAAAAGGTTGGCAGTGACTAGCCACAAACACCTTCTAAAATTTCTGAATTGTCTTCCCCAGGAGTTTCATTCCCTGTATTCCACAGAACTCCCCTTCTTGGCCTTCCCCCTCAGCTTCTTGAGCTTTAGGCCATGTCAAACCCTCTTGAAGTTGCTTCCTTTTCATCAGGCCTGTTTCTAATACCACCCTTCTTGACCATAGTCTCCCCTTTTGTTTTCTCTTCTCATCCTGCGACTGTGCTTTTAAATAATTTAAGTAACACAGCTGGAGCATGTTTTCCATCTGTAGACAATGAGTCAGGAGCTGGATGTCTGTCTGAAGTCAGGCCCACATTCTTCGTAAAGTTAGTGTTGTTGTAAGGATGCTACAACTAACTGCATGGCTCTGTAATAGGGAGTGGCATAGCTGGCTTTATTCATGCACCTGATTAGAAAAAGATTGTCCATCACAGGAAACGTCTCTGTCTCTGTGTTTGTTGTTTGTCATTTTGTAGTCATCCAACATGCCAGTTTATAATGCCTCTGACATCAGTCCTGAGAAAAATGGAGATGTGAGAAAAAATATATTCAATTCAAGTGTGGTAGATATAAAAACAAATGTCCCAATAGACAAACGAACTGAGCTGTTTTGTAGAAACAGAGTAGGCATTTCCTCTGTTGCATACCATCCTTTCTCCCAAGTGGGTGATTCTGTGATGAAGGAAAGTCCTCAAAATAAATACCAGGCTGCATCCTTCAGAAAATCATAGAATTCCTGCATTGTGGAAGCAGGCCATTTGGCCTATCAAGACCGCACCGACTCTTGAAGAAGCATGCCACCCAGACCCGCCTTTACCCTATCCCTCTAACCCTATATTTTCCTGTGGCTAACCCACCTAGCCTACACATCCCCAGACACAGTGGGCAATTTAGCACGGTCAATCCACACACCTGCACACCTTTTGATTGTGGGTGGGAACCAGAGCTCCTGTAGGAAACCAGAGCTCCTGTAGAAAACCCATGCAGACACAGGAAGAGCATGTAAACTCCACACAGAAAGTCACCCAAGGGTGGAATCGAACAGAAGTGCAGTGAGGCAGCAGTGCTAACCGCTGAGCCACTGTGCTGCTGAAATCATACTCTCACCATGTAGAACTGCGCACAAAATGTCAATCTTTGGAGCCAGCCTGGTTTGTGCTCATGCAGGTTATTAAAGAACTGGTATCACTGGTTCAGCAATGAGAAAAGAAGGTTAGTAGGCAGGATAACATCAACAGTGAGCAGTGAACTGTAGTCATTTCAATTTTGTGCAGAAGAATGTAGGAGCAGATGCAATCCTCAGGTACACAATTGATCAATGCTGGCAGCAAAACGCAGGCGGTAGAGAAGCAAGATAACAAAGTGTAGAGCTGGATGAACACAGCAGGTCAAGCAGCATCAGAGGAGCAGGAAAGCTGACGTTTCGGGCCTAGACCCTTCATCAGAAAAGGGGGTTGGGGGGAGGGTTCTGAAATAAATAGGGAGAGAGGGGGAGGCGGACCGAAGATGGATATAGGAGAAGATAGGTGGAGAGGAGAGTATTGGGGGCGGAGGTAGGGAGGGGATAGGTCACTCCAGGGAGGATGGACAGGTCAAGGGGGCAGGATGAGGTTAGTAGGTAGGAAATGGAGGTGTGGCTTGAGGTGGGAGGAGGGAATAGGTGAGAGGAAGAACAGGTTAGGCAGGCAGGGACGAGCTGAGCTGGTTTTGGGGTGCAGTAGGGGGAGGGGAGATTTTGAAGCTGGTGAAATCCACATTGATACCATTGGGCTGCAGGGTTCCCAAGCGGAATATGAGTTGCTGTTCCTGCAACCTTCGGGTGGCATCCTTGTGGCACTGCAGGAAGCCCAGGATGGACATGACGTCTGAGGAATGGGAGGATGAGTTGAAATGGTTCACAACTGGGAGGTGCAGTTGTTCATTGTAAGCCGAGCATAGGTGTTCTGCAAAGTGGTCCCCAAGCCTCCGCTTGGTTTCCCCAAAGTAGAGGAAACCACACTGGGTACAGAGGAGCAGTATACCACATGTGCAGGTGAACATCTGCTTGATGTGGAAATTCATCTTGGGGCCTGGGATGGGGGTGAGGGAGGAGGTATGGGGCAGGTGTAGCACTTCCTGCGGTTGCAGGGGAAAGTGCTGGGAGTGGTGGGGTTGGAGGGGAGTGTGAAGCGGACAAGGGTGCCGCGGAGAGACTGGTCTCTCCAGAAGACAGACAAGGGTGGGGTTGGAAAAATGTCTTTAGCGGTGGGGTCGGATTGTAGATGGCAGAGGTGTCGGAGGATGATGCGTTGTATGGACACTGGGAAGTTGTTTCCGTTAGGCGGGGAGACTAGGACCTATGGGCACAACCTTAGACTTAGAGAGGGTAAATTTAAAACGGAAATGAGGAGACATTTCTTCAGCCAGAGAGTGGTGAGCCTGTGGAGTTCATTGTCACGGAGCGCAGTGGAGGCCAGGACGTTAAATGTCCTCAAGGCAGAGAACGATAAATTCTTGATCTCTCAAGGAATCAAGGGCTACAGGGAGAGTGCAGGGAGGTGGAGTTGAAATGCCCATCAGCCATGATTAAATGGCGGAGTGACGTTGATGGGCTGAATGGCCTTATTTCCACTTCTATGTCTTATGGTATCCGGACGTTGGTGGGGTGCTATGTGAGGACTAGAGGGAATTGTCTTTTCGTGGTTATTGCGGGGGCAGGATGTGAGGGATGGGGTGCGGGAAATGCAGGAGATACACTCGAGGGCGTTTTCGAACACTGCCGGGGGGAAGTTGTGGTCCTTGAAGAACGAGGGCATCTGGGACGTACAGGAGTAGAATGCCTCATCCTGGGAGCAGATGCAGCATAGGTGAAGGAATTGGGAATAGGGGATGGAATTTTTGCAGGAAGGTGAGTGGGAGCAGGTGTATTCCAGGTAGCTGTGGGAGTCGGTGGGCTTGAAATGGACACTGGTTCCAACACCTTCCAACCCAACCTCAAGTTCACCTCGACCATCTCCAACACATCCCTCACCTTCCTGGATCTTTCTGTCTTCATCTCAGACTACCACCTACAAACCGACGTCCGTTTCAAGCCCACCGACTCCCACAGCTTTCTGGAATACACCACCTCCCACCCACCTTCCTGCAAAAATTCCATCCCAATTTCTTCGCCACCACCACATCAGCTCCTAGGATGAGGCATTCCACTCCCGTACATCCCAGATGTCCTCGTTCTTCAAGGACCACAACCTACCCACCCCCTGCAGTGGTCGAGAACACCCTCGACCGTATCTCCCGCAATAACCGCCAAAAGAGAATTCCCCCTAGTCCTCACATACCACCCCACCAACCTCCGGATACAACGCATCATCCTCCGACACTTCCACCATCTACAATCCGACCCCACCACTAAAGACATTTTTCCAACCCCACCCTTGTCTGTCTTCTGGAGAGACCACTCGCTCTGTTACCCCCTTGTCTGCTCCACACTCCCCTCCAACCCACCACTCCCGGCACTTTCCCCTGCAACCGCAGGAAGTGCTACACTTGCCCCCACACCACCTCCCTCACCCCCATCCCAGGCCCCAGGATGACTTTCCACATCAAGCAGATGTTCACCTGCACATCCACCAATGTGGTATACTGTATCCGCTGTAGCCGGTGTGGCTTCCTCTACTTTGGGGAAACCAAGCGGAGGCTTGGGGACCATTTTGCAGAACACCTACGCTCGGTTCGCAATAAACAACTGTACCTCCCAGTCGTGAACCATTTCAACACCCCCTCCCATTCCTTAGACGACATGCCCATCCTGGGTCTCCTGCAGTGCCATAATGATGCCACCCGTAGGTTGCAGGAACAGCAACTCATATTCCGCTTGGGAACGCTGCAGCCCAATGGTATCAATGTGGATTTCACCAGCTTCAAAATCTCCCCTCCCCCTACTGCATCCCAAAACCAGCCCAGCTCGTCCATGCCTGCCTAACCTGTTCTTCCTCTCACCTATTCCCTCCTCCCGCCTCAAGCCACACCTCCATTTCCTACCTACTAACCTCATCCTGCCCCCTTGATCTGTCCGTCCTCCCCGGACTGAACTATCCCCTCCCTACATCCCCCCACCCCCCAATATTCTCCTCTCCACCTATCTTCTCCTGTATCCATCTTCGGTCCGCCTCCCTCCCCCTACTTATTTCAGAATCCTCTCCCCATCCCCCTTTTCTGATGAAGGGTCTAGGCCCGAAACATCAGCTTTTGTGCTCCTAAGATGCTGCTTGGCCTGCTGTGTTCATCCCAGTTCCCAGTATCTCTGATCACATTAGAAAAGCAAGCACTGATAAGGGACACAAACACATATTTGGCATTGCATTTAAAATGTTATCTTAGTGAAGATGGATAGAAATCCAGTCTTTTCAGCCAAATATAAATCAGCACTATTTGGAAATTTTCTGTTTAGAATGAACATAAAAACAAACTTGTACATATTTGCATATTTTGTTCCTCAGTGCAGCTCACACCAGGCACATTTTTTTTTGTGAAGTTGTAGATTAAGCATTTGTTGACTATCGTAAGCCTCAAACCATAAGAGATTTATGTGTAGAATGTAGAGATGGAGAATGTTAAATATTTATTGTATATCCAATGAGTAAACTCATAGGCTATGCGCCGATAGCTCCTGTGCAGCGTCCTATGTAAGTAAACACTCATAAATCCAGGGGGTAAGTCTTGGAATGGATTAAGTGGCGGTGATGCAAACAGTGATTGTTGAAATTCCATGCCTACAACTAAAGGAATTACCCGTGACCGAGGCACGGAGTGTGTCTGAGCTATAGCCGGGTTGGTTGTCACAGTGCAATCAGGTGAGAGGTGTACTTGCTACCTGCTAAGCAAAGATTTAGATTTGTGGCTATCAGTTGCCTTGCCATCAATTACACACTATCTTCCTTGTTGGATAACAGAAGAAGCATGAGCAGGAATAGGCCATTCAGCCCCTCAAGCCTGCTTCATCATTCAACATAATCATGGTTAATTTACCTCAGGCCTCAAGTCCTCTTTGGTGTTTGATGCCACCTGTCATAACTATTAACTTTTATTGAATGCTTCAAAAATTGTCTACCTCCCTTTCAAATACATTCAGCAATCTAACCTCCACAACTCTAGAAAATTCCAGACATTTGCTACCCTCTGAGACACAAAATTCCTTCACATCTCAGTGTTAAGCCAGTGTCCACTTATTCTGTAGCTATGTCCCCTAATTCAAGATTCTTGACCAAGTGGAAATATCTTCTCAACATCTACCGTTTCAGGTCCCCTCAGAGTCCTTTACTTTTAAACAAGATCACACCTATTCTTTTAATCTCTAATGAACCTGTTTAGCTGCTCTTGATAAGTCATCCCTTCATGCCAGGAATGATCTTAGTGATAGCGAGTTTTGAGAAGATTTTAATGAATTTCTTTTGAACTGCCTCCAATGCAAATATATCTTTTTTTTAAATATGAGGATGATAATTTTACACAGTACTTCAAGTGTAGCCTGTCTGACACCTTGTACAGTTGTAACAAGATTTCTCTACTTTTAATCTCTAACCTCAAACAATGAAGGTCAGAATTCCATTTTCCTCCTTAATTACCCATTGTACCCACATGCTAGCTTTTGTATTCAATGTACAAGAATGCTCAAATCTCTCTGCACTGCATTTTATTTCAGCATTTCTCCCCATGTCAATAATAGTCTACCTTTTGATTCTTTCTACCAAAGTGCATGATCTCACACTTACCTACATCACACTCCAATTGCCAAGATATTGCCCAAACACCAACCCACCTGTCTCCCTTTGTAGATCTTTATATCGTCATCACAACACACTCACTGACCTATTTTGTGTGTCACCAGGAAATTTGAGCACATTACACTCTGTCCCTTCCTACGAGTCATGAACCCTATTCAGCCTCTTTGCAAACATCTTCAATGCTTAGAGGGACAGTGTGGCAGATGTTAGAAATCTGAACTAAAAACATAAAATACTGGAGAAACGCAGCAAGTCTGGAGAAAGAAATAAAGGTGATCCACAGATACTACCAACCTTGCTAGATTTCTTTGCCTTTTCTGTTTTGTTTCAGATTTCTTTACTGGTTGTCTTCAACCTCTCCACTTTAAGTGCACTGCCAGAAGTGAATTGATTTTCCCTTCTGACCCTTTCACCATAACAGCAGCGTCCTTTAGTGATATTTGATGACTCTTGATGCTCAGCCAAGGATAGGTAGCCGTTGTGCAAGGAAACTATGTTAGGATCTTCATCTTCAAATTTAATGGCACAGTATGTGAATGCTTCATACACTACACTTCCAGAGGGAGGAGAAAAATTTGAAAAAGCCATGAGAGGAAAATATTTTACACAGAAGGTGATTCACGTGTGGAATGAACTTCCTGAGGAAGTGGTGGATGTGGGCACAATTGCAACATTCAAAAGGCATTTGAATAAGTACATGAATTGGGAAGGTTTGGAGAGATATGCGCCAGGAGCAGGGAGGTTTGACTAGTTTAGTTTGGGATTATGCTCAGCATGGACTAAAGGGTCTGTTTCCGTGCTGTATGACTCAGTGATTATATGTTTTGAAATGTCATTTTTAGACTGTGTCTGACTTTTGACCTCATTATAAAAGGTTACTGGCTTTATTCTTCAGTCTATGTTTGCCAGTAGTATCATGTTAGAATGTTGCTGCGAAGGAAATAATTCATGTCATTGCAGACAGCTCTCTGTTAATATCATCTCCTCCAAAGTCACAGTTCAACAACACAGCCCCTTCAAATGCTATGAAAGAGAAAGTTGTACCAGTGGGCCACATTATTGAAAACAGGAATGAGAATAGTAACCTTGACTGTGTCTTTTATTACTTGTGATTTATAAAGAAACTCTTTAAGATTTTGCAACTGATTAATTATTGTCACATACATCTTACACTGGCTTCTTTTTTCTGATGAATACAAATTTTGAAAAATGGCATTGAAACAATGTTTTCCCAAAGTCCTCTATTCTTTCTAGCTACTTGGCACTTGAATTCTTCACAATAAGTCTGATTACAAATGCAGTCATTCACCACATTATAATTATGGAGCTATGCTGAAAAGATCCTTGGAAATCGTGTGATCATGAAGGTTTACAGATATGGTAACCTATAAAATTCAGAAATTTAAACAGCCTGAGAGAAAGCTGATAGAGATCTCAGCCCTCAGGAAACTATAAACATGAAAACAACGTGCAGCCGAAAACAGCCCTGAGTAATGATCATTTCACAAAGCTGAATCTCCATCAAAACTGAGTAAGTTAAATTTCTTTTAGTTACATTTCTTTTGTGGAATTTTTTAAAATTAGTCTTTTTGCATCATATTTACGTTCAGTTTTCTTTTCTGCAACAATTGAATTCTAGTGGCTTCACATATATATATATATAATTGTCAACTCTCCATTTCTGGGTAAAACATCAGCTTTTTCATGTCCTATTCAGAGAATAGCCAGGACCATAAGAGTTTTTCAATAGCTAACAACACACCATTGTAGTTCGCTTTTTCTTTGTACCTGACTGTCCCCTTCCTTGTGTAACCATGCTGTGGTTTTAAGGGGTTATTTTGTCCTGGTTTCTTTTAACAGAGATAGGGGCTCAGTTGCTGAGCAGTCTATGAGAAGATAAACAATTTGTGAATCTTTGAGTTTTTCCTTAAAAGTTGGAACAATAGAAACAGCCTGAATGTATGTGATCGAGCTCCCATAGATCCCGGGATTTTAGGCTTAGTTTTCAGCAGTTGCTGTTGGGTTTGAAGAAGTGGAGTTTTTTTTTTGTCTTCCTGTTGGTTACAGCCATAAGCTGGGGATTCTCTGCATGCTACAGGAGTTGTATGTGAGACAATCTGTTTTCTGAATTTGCATTTCGCCAAGGTTATGTTTATGGGATGTTAGATATTGGAATAGTTATGAAATCTATTCTGCTAAGTTTTCCAAGAGAGTTAAGTTATTCCAATCCCTTGTTTCTTTTGTTGTAATTTAACTATAATGGATGAATAAAGTGCGTTTTGCTTTAAATTGGTAGTTCGACCAGTCGAATTGCATCTGGAATGCAACATCTTACATTTAGTCTTTCTAAAAAAAAATATTAGAATCTAGATCCATCTTCTGATTAGGTTAAGGGGTTTTGGTTGGTTCGTAACACTTAGTGCATATAAAAGCACAGACTATTGTCTTGGGATCAACTTTAGGTTGATTCACCTGGCCATTAAGTTGTGCTGAATTGAACTATAATTCATGCTTTGCAGGTAACCTACACAGAGTTTCAATGTGTTAGAAATTCATTAGAAAAAAAATCAAATGGAGTCAGTATAACTTCGTGTGGATAAATGGATTAGCATTCTTTGAGCAAATAACAAGAAGGATAGGGAAAGGGAAAGCAATAGATGTGATATATGGGGGTTCTAAGAGGCATTCATTAACAATAAGGTTACTTAATAAGATGTGGTGTGGGTAATATGTTAGAATGAACAGAGAGTTGGGATAAAGAGGGCATTTTCAGAATGCAAACCTGTAACAAGTGGATTGGCTCAGGGATCAGTGCTGAGGCCATAACTATTTACAAAATACATGATTGACTTGGAAAAGGAAAGTGAATGTACTATCGCCAAGTTTACAGATGATGCACAAATAGGTGGGAAGGCAAATGATGAAGAAGTCACAAAGAGTCTACAAAGGGATATAGACAGGTGAAGTGCATGGGGATAAAACTGGCAGTTGGAATATAATGTGGGAAAATGTGAGGATATGCACTTTGGCAGGAAGGATAGAGGAACTGAAGATTGTTTAAAAACAAGTCAGACCAGCCGAGATGATGCCACAGTGGTACAGAGACAGCAGCTTTGCAGTTCTCAATGTTGATTCTGGACCTCACTAAATCTCATGGCATTAGGCCAAATTTGAGCAAGGGCACCTAATTACCACAGATTGCACCCATCCTCAGTTGATGAATCAATGCTCCTTGAAGTTGAACATCACATGGAGGAAGCACTGAGAGTACAATGGGCGCAGAATGTCCTCTGAATGGTGGACTTGATGACCATCACCACGAAAGGCTCAGCAGGACTATTACTGACCAAACTGTTGAGTCCTACAGGACATAGCTGTGAGGCTGTGTTTGCAGCGGGTGGCCAAAAAGCCAACATGGGAGAAAAACATATTTGACCTCACCTCACCAGCAATAGCCTGCTCACTTATATCAATTTGGGTTTTGCCAGGACCACCCAGCTCCTGACATTGTTAAAGCCTTGTTTCAAATGCAGGAAAAAGAGCTGAAGCGAAAGTAACTGCTCTTATCATCAGAGCCACACTTGACCAAGTATGTCATCAAGGAAACCAAGCAAAACTGTAATCACTGGGAGTGAGGGGGAAGCTGTCTGCTGTTTGGAGCCATTCCTAACACAGGGTGGTGTCCTAAATTCAATAGTCTTCAGCTGCTTCATCAATGACCATCAATCTTCCTCATAGGATCAGAAGTGGGGATCTTCACTGATGACTGCACAATATGCAGCACCATCCTGGACTCCTCAGACACTGAAACAGCCTCTGTCCAACTGGAGCAAGACCTGGATAATATCAAAGTTTGGGCTGATGAGTGCAGCTTGGACAAAATCCTGGAACTCACCCTCGAAAAGCACTTTGGGTGGGCTACACCAAATGGACCCCAATGGTTCAGAAGGCAGCTTATCACCTTCTCAAGGGCAATTAGGGAAATGCTGGACCAACCAAGAAAGCTCATATCCCATGAAAAAAAAATCTGCTGATGAGAGGCCCAAATCCTCAGCGAATTATATCTCCATGCTGGATGAACAATACTGAGGAGCAGTCTTCAAGTTGCCGACACAGACCATTTGTGTAGATACCTGCCTTTATTTCCAAATCTGAAGAGCTCTGCAGAACTGCTCCACAATGTGGGATTAAAAGAAAATTTCAACCCAAAACAAAGATAACTTTTCAGACTCAAGTGAAGTGTGTACAAAATAGTTATCTATTTCAAAAGTTGGCAAGTCTAGGTTGTAGAAGTTTAATATCAACCTGGTCTTCAGCCCAGAACCAGCCCTGCTCAGCAATCAGAAGCCAAATGCTGACCCAAAATTAGTTATTGGGCCTTACCTCAATAAGGTTAGCAATGTGGCTATTTCAGAATATCAGGCTGTTTGCTTCACCAACCTGAAATGCAAGATTCCCTTTTTGATGGGGACAGCTTGTAGGCTGCACTAGTGCCTGGAAGATCTCAATGGAGCAAGCCAACTCCTTTCCTGCTTGCAATAACCCAATTTTCATGAGGGATTTTAAACCGAGATTTTGGCCCCAGCAGTCTTGTTATAGATGGCTGCGATAGATATTGAAGGATTTCACACATTTGGGACACTGAGATTGAAAATATTTGTTGTAATTTTCTGTTGACACACAACTAGTACCTCTGTGCTAATATAGCCCACAATCATTTTCACATAATAATTTGATGTGTCTGTTATCACTCATTTAATGTAAATATGGAAACATGTTTGTGAATTCGTAACTCATTTATAATGGCACAATATGGATCAACTGAAAATAAGTTTTGCGCATTAAATATTACACAGAAAACTTGAGCTTTTTTAAGTTTAGGGGACTTGATGACTGTCCTTTCAATCTGAACCTTTTTAAAAAATGTCATGACTGATGTTGGCATGCATCAATGTCTGAAAGATGACAGAAATAAAGGTGAGGTGGCTTAAATAGGTGAGGTGGCTTAAATAGGTGCATTTTTGCTGGTGGCTGTGAAGGCCAATCTCTGACACACAAGTTCTGTCACAAGTACTGCACACAAAGTTGCTAAGTGATATTGAGAATTATATTTGGTGTTGGCTGTGTTCTCCTCCTCTCCAGCCTTAGGAGGTGTTGTCATTCTCTCTTTCACTTCCAGCTGAGATGAGTATGTCCAGAACTTGCATGTCACACTTGCACGTACTATTGAAATGGAGCTTTGGGTACCCACTCGTTATCTAGTTACTTTACTATACAGAAGACCCTTGGGTACCCAACTATCTTCTATCCTGTGGATGTGCGTGATCCATTGAAGCTGCCTCGGTTTGATTAATGTCAGTATACATGGGGACTATGCCTTTGGGAGAAGAGTAGCAAAAAAAATCATGATTTTATCTTGTCACAGACATCAAAGGTGGTAATTACTGACCATAATTTCATGGTAGCTGTAAGTTACTGATGTTTCACAGCAATTAAGCTTGAATACAGGTGCCAGCAGCTTCAGGAACAGCTCCTTCCTAGCCATTATTAGGCTGATGAATGGACTGTCTAGCCTCAAATAATGCTGATCTTGCTAATGTTGATCTAGCCAAGTGCACGCCCTGTGCAATGTAGCCTGTATGCCTCTGCCTAAGTCATTCTTACAACCTTTAATCTGTGCATCCTTGTTTGCTATGATCTGCCTATACTGCTCATAAACAAAGCTTTTCACTGCACTCCGGTACACATGACAATCAATCAATGTGAGAAGGTACTGAGTACACATGGCTTATGCAGCATCATTTTGGTCATATGCTTGATATTCCATAAGTATTTTGAGAGTTGACCAAAGATAGTTATTGCTTTCCCTTTGAGTTCTGCATCAATGGACAGATTGTGTCCCAGCATGGATCTGAGGTACCAGAATTTACTAATCACTTCCAGCAGGTGTAATTTCAGAGATAGGGAAGTCCCTCCTCAAACCTTTGTTTATGTCATATATTGTCATGTCTCTACCTGCTTTTAAAAGCCAAGCACTTAGCCAATTCTTGAATTATGTTCTCTTAGATTTCAAGCATTTTATATCTGAAAACTACATAATTGCAAAAAGTTGTTGTCAAAACCTTGATTTTGTTGAATATACTGGCCTTTTAGGACAGTGAAGTGGAACAGAAGTATTATTTTTAGTGATGAAAAATATGCATGACTACCTTTCCAACATAGCACAGTTTTTTTTTAAAGAAGTATATATTTTTATTTTGTAGCAGTGATAATGGGATCTGCAGATGCTGGAGAATCCAAGATAACAAAGTGTGGAGGTGGATGAACACAGCAGGCCAAGCAGCATCTCAGGAGCTTGGCCTGCTGTGTTCATCCAGCTCCACACTTTGTTATCCTATATTTTTATTTTGTGCTTGGTTACATTATTTCTGTGGAATAATACTCTGTGATGTCTATTTTGACTGCTACTTCCTCCCCAAAATTTCTTTATTCAAAGAAAAGTACTTATAAAAATACCTTACATAAAGTGTGAAGTGCAATACAGATCAGTTTCTCTCAATACAGTACATGACATGCCTCGCTACACATGCCATGACAGTTTATACTTACAGAATGTGTTCATATTTCACGTCAAACATCCTCTGATGCATACAGAGTTTTGCATGGTTTCCAGTTTACTATGTAGGGGGGTCTTAGACTGCAACCTAGATCCCCTGAGCCTCTATAGCCACTGCCCCAAGTCTAAAAGTGTGTCCCACAGCAAATTTAAATTAATAAAATCTGATAATGTAAATTAATCTCACTTTTACTGTGTTGGAAATGCATTAATGCACTCATGTATTCATACCAATCAAAAAATATTTCAGAAAATAATTATGATCCCTAACTCTCATCCGCTCTCGGACGCTGAAGAGTGAATGCCTTATTCCTGATTTTTACATATCTCCCCACCTTTCCCAAAAATTGATGATTGATGCTCTAAGGAGCAAGTATTTGTGGGTTTGGAGTAATCTCATTCACAGGTATCTGTATATTTGCTATTAGTAATGGTGTTTAGTCATTTTAAAACTTCAGAGGTTTCAGCAAATATTGCACATGCCCAGTGTAGAAGATGATGTTGAACTTCATGAATCATTACAGTGTGCAGGGTGAAGCTGTTTCCACAATGCTGTTAAGGAGTTACAGCTTATGCTCTAGTGATGACACCGGAACAGTGATGTACTTGCAAAACAAGAACAGCAACGTGAATTTATATAGGACCTTTCACACAGTAGAATATTCTAAGGCAGTTCACTGAAGTTTTAGAAAGCAACAGTTGACACAGGACCACATGAAGATCTTAGGTCAGGCAACTAAAATCTGGGACAGAGAGGGAAGTTGTACTGTTTATCTTAAATTGGGAAATTGTTTAGGAATGATTCCAGAGCTTGTGGCCTTGGTAACTGAAGAAATAGGTGGGGGTGATGTTGTGATGCTAGAGATGGTTACAAAAATGGGGAGAGTTGTGCGGCAGGTAGGAATTTTGAAACCTGGAATCAGAATTTTAAAGAGTTGGTGGTACTTAACCCAGAATCTTGAAGGCCAGTGTGAACAGCGGTGGTGGGTAAACACACGAGACTCAAAATGACCTCAAGATTACAGGGAGGTTGAATGTGGGAGGCCCACTGGGACTGTGTTAGGATAGTTAAACCTATAGGTAACAAGTGAATAGATGACAGTATCAGTACTGGATGACCTGAGACTAGAGTAGATTCCATTGGGACATTGGTGAGGACTCTTATTGAATACTGTGTTCAATTCTGTTTACCCTGTTATAGAATGGATATTATTAAGTGAGTGAGGGTTCAGGACAGATGTACCAGGATGTTGCCAGGTATGGAACTTATGGATTATAAAGAAATGCTGGATAGGTTAGAATGCATTTTCACTGGACCATAGGAGGTTGAGAGGTGACCTTTCAGAGGTTTATAAAATCATGAAACATTTATATAGGGTTAATAGTAGGTGTCTTTTCCCTAGAATGGGGGATTTCAATACTATTTTTAAAGTGAAAGGCGAGAGATTTAAAAAAAGACATGAAAAGCAAATGTTTTACACAAAGGGTGGTTTGCTTGTGGATGAACTTCCTGAGGAAGTGGTGGATGTGGACACGGTTACAACATTTAGAAGATACTTGAATTAGTATGTGTATTAAGAAAGGTTTGAAGGAATATGGGGCAAGGGTAGGTGGGTAAGACTAATTTAGTTTGGGACTGGTTGAACTGAAGGGTCTATTTCCATGCGGTATGATTCTGACTTTATGATTCTACCACTCTTTGCTCATCTCAGTAATGTGGGATATGTACGTTGATTCCAGGCTATTTAACTAAGATAGGTAAATTCATTTCTGAGAGAAGACTGAGTGCAAATGGTAGTCAAAACTGAAACTGGAACACCATCTGCCAACTGTATACTTCAAACCTCAATTAAATAACTGCAAATCAAAATAGGGAATTGATGAAAACTTGAGCTAAACACATTGAATTATTACTTTAATCTGATGAACCATTGTTCCAGAAACTAATATTTCCTGAAATAAATAACTATTGTCAGGAAAGGCAGCTTTGACATATAACACAAAAGGAATAGGTTCAGCGATTTAGCTTATGTGGCACCTTACTTTGAACAAAAGAATTACAAGGTGCTTCATAAAATCTTCAATGCCAATTTAGAAACCTGGCAGAAACTAACTAACAGCTTCAAAAATCTGACACAGTCCCCAGAAAGCTGACAACTTGAGAATAACCTTTATTGTTAAGCTGTGGCCTGTGAAAACCTGTTACATAAGTTTTGTGACATAAGTTGTAGATACACCAATGAATATGACTAACCTTATGAGATGTGGTATTGGTATAATTTTGAAATGTGATCTGTATAGATTATGCAGTATATTACTCGCATTCAAGTTGACATATTTAGATTACTATTTATTAATTCAGATAAGGATATTATGTATATATTACCGCTCATAGTAACCCTAACCTCTGACCTGCTGTTGTAGCTACAGTATTTGAGAGGCTGGACGGCTCAGTTAACGGCCAATTGTATGGCAATGGGAAGGGATTCAGTAATGATAACACCATTAAATATCAAGGATGGATGGTTAGATTTATCTTCTTAGAGATGATAATTGTGTGGCAGTTGTGTGAATGCTACTTACCATAACAAGCCACAGCTGGACATTTTTGAGATCTTACGTATTTTGATGTGGACTGTTTAGTATCTGAAAGGTGACAAATGTTGCTGAACATTTTGCGATCTCCAGTGAATATCCCCATTTTCTAACCTTATAATGGAGGGAATGCCTTTGATGAAGCAGCTGAAGATGGTCGGGCCTAGGAAACTCCATGAGAAACACCTACAGAAACATCCTCAGACTGAGATGAATGACCACGAATAACCATCATTTATGCCAGTTGTACCCATTATGTTGCTAGATCTGTTTGAATTTGTCCCGTTTAGCACAGTATAATGCCACACAGCACAATCGGCAGACTTTGTTTTCACAAAGACTTCACAGTTGCCGCTCTGCACGTATTGTCATGGCTAAATGTGTCTGTGACAAGCCATTGGGGGAGGGTAAGGTCAAATAGGGTTTTTCCTCTTGGTTCCTTCACCAGTTATTAATTCCAGATTTTAATGAATTCGGATTTCCCCACCTGCCATTGTGAGGTTCGAACTCATGTTCCCCTGAACATTTGCCTGGTGTTCTGAATTAGTTTTCCTATGGTGACCATCATCTCCCTTTACTGAAAAGTCATTTTCTGAATGAGGTGGGTAAAAGGTTGGTTTCCTTTTGTAGGTAGAAACATAATAATTGAATTCCGTTTTTTCTCTCCCTGATTGTATTTATGCAGTGAAACTTCAGCTCATGAAACAATGTGCGTTAAAATTAAACTTTTTGATTTCTTGGAAATGTTGTGGTTACTTCCCATAGGGCAGGAAATTTGATTTTAATCCAGTTTAGTGCTGCTTTGTGCACTGTGTGTAAATCTCTTACAATTGCGGAGTGTGAGATTAATTTTCTTTTAAATTAATATTTGAACTGGAGATTAGTACCTTGCTGTATCAAGGTGGCATGTCACATGGATAGTGATTTGAAGTAAACAAACATTATAAACTTAGCTTTGTATTGGAAAGAAGGCGTAACAGGCTTAAGAGATTGTGAGCAGGAAATAGGAGATGTTAATGATTTCCATAGAGATTGAGACCTTAGAAAGATATTTAAAATCCCAGTGACCAACTTAAAGGAGCAAGAAGCTTTTAAATTACAGCATGTTTACCGTAATAAACAAACTAGAAGTGTTGTGCTCTAAATATAATCTTCAATTAGTTCTTTAAACTACAGAAATGATTAGCCTCATTTGTAACACAAGTGATAACTCCAACCACATATGTGTACATTCTAATATGCTGTGCAATTGAATTTTACTCAGTACTCACAAACTTGATTGAGATTTTTGAGGAAGTGAACGGGTGATTGATGAGGGCAGAGCAGTAGATGTTGTCTATCTTGACTTTAGTAAGGCCTTTGGCAAGCTAACAGAAAAAGCTGAAGTCATGTGGGAACTGCAGTGAACTAGTAAGATGGATACAGAACTGGCTTAGTCATAGAAGATACAGAGTAGTGGAGGCAGAGAGATCTATGAGCTGTGATGTTCCACAGGGGCTGGTGCTATGATCCCTGTTTTTAGTAATATATATATAAATGATTTGGAGGAGAATGTAGGTAGTCTGATGAGTACGTTGTGAATGACCCAAAGATTGGGGAAATTGTGGATAGTGAGGAGGATGGCCAAAGGATACTGCAGGATATCAATAAGCTGGAGACTTGGGCAAAGAAGTAACATTGGAATTTAATCCAGACAAATGTGAAGTGGTGCATTTTGGAAGGTCTAATTCAGAAGGTTTGTATACAGTAAATGGCAGAACCCTCAGAAGCAATAACATACAGAGGAATCTAGGTGTACCAGCACACAGTCCCTGAAAATGGCAATGCATATGGCAAGGTATAGAGCATGCTTTCCTTCATAGAGTACAAAAATTGAGTCTTGTTGGAGCTATATAGAACTTCAATGAGATCACATTTAGAATATTATGTACAGTCTTAGTTGCCACACTACCAGACGGATGTGGAGGCTTTGGAGAGGGTACAGAAATGCCAGGATGTTACTTGGTTTGGATGGTATTAGCTGTGAGTAAAGATTGGATAAACTTGGGTTGTTTTCACTTGGATGTTGGAGAATGAGAAACGACCTGATGGAAGTTTCCAAAATTATGCTAGGCATGAATATATTTTTCCCAGGGCACATAGGTTTGTGGTAAAAGGGGGAGAGTTTAAAGGAGATGTGAGAGGTATGTTTTTACACAGAAGATGGTAAATGCCTGGAATGCACACCCAGAGGAGGCGGTGAAGGCAGATACAACAGCAATGTTTAAGAGGCATCTTGACTAATGTATGAATTGGTAGGGAATAGAAGGATGCAGAACTTGTAGAGACAAAATTTTTTTGGTTTAGAAAGGCACTGTGAATTGGCGCAGTCATGGTGAGCTGAAAGGCCCATTCCTGTGTTATACTGTTTCTTGTATGGAATTACAGTCTTGATAGAATAATGGAGAGGAGAGGGGTGATATGGACAGCTCCCTTCTTTTCACACCACCACTGACCAAAATTTGCATGTTTTTAAAAAATATTTTAATTCCCAACTGCTGTAAGTGTAGGTCAATAATGACAAGCTTCTTGTAAGCTTTAATAGAAGGATGTGTTCGTTTGTCAGTACGCAAATACAGATCATGCACCAAGAAATGTGCACACTCAACAAAAGGTGGTGATTACAGAAGTTGTGTACATGTAGATATTAAGAGGTCAAATTCTTCATCACATTTGTTTTACCTCACATTGATTCTTGGAAATGATGCATGTCAGTTATCCATCTTTTAGTTTACTTGAGAAAAGAATCTTGAGGTTTTAGGACAATGGATTTGCTGTTGTTTACTGTTCACTGTAAGAGATTTCTATTGTTCCACTCTAGCCAAGGTGTAATATAGAATATTGTAGCGAACTCAGGTCGGGTTTCTCAGGAAACTTTCAAGGCCAACCCGAATCTCCATCTTGTGGTTTTTCTCAGGATAGGTTTTGTTCCTTTCCTGGTTGAGGTGCTTTTCTTCTTGTGCTCCAAAAGTGTTTCATTTTACATCTCATTTTCAGAAGCCTATTTTTCAGGCATGTGATCATAGCATCTCCTTTCCTTTGTTGTCTCAAATAACATCTGGTGGCTAAACCGGTGTCAAACAATATACATGCCGTTCTGATAAAATGGGAATTTTCACATCCATTCTCTGGATTTCAAATTTCGAGTCAAAGATTCTGCAAACAGTATTGTGAAATCAATTTAATCATTTGGAGAAATGTCATGATAAACCACAGGAAATGTTGTATATTTTAATAACTTCTTGAAGTTATGTCCACAAAAGGCATTTGCATTTTAACCATTTTGTCCGGATGCATCCAGTCATGGGGTTACTTTAGGGCATCTTCAAGTTACTTGTGTACTGGCAGGAAAGAAAAGGTCACCCATCCTGTTAATTTTATCTTGGTTTCAAGGAATGTGTGCATATGAAGTTTATACTTTCTAAATCTATAATATCAGAATGTGATCATAACAAAAAGGCCACAGCTTCTCCTAGCATGCAATGGATTATATGTTCCAATTTGCCAACTTATAATGTTGATTAAATGTCAAAAATACTCTTCTGTCCTTTTTCAGAGCATCTTAAAATCAGCTACCAGCAATAAGGCCTACTTTGGTGATTTGTTCCCCAAGCTTTTATCAGGGCAAATCTTCCAGAGTATTTTAGGTTATCACAGGATGCATCTCTGTAACCAGAAACCATCCCCAATTTTGCCTGGTAGCTTGATGATCACAGTAGCCTTCTCCGCTGGGTTGACCTCACTAGTTATAGCCTTTTGTCTTCATGAAACTTCTTTCTCTTCTTCCAAATGCATGTAGAACCTTGCATTTGTAACCGAGGCCAAGAACTGAAAGTACTGCTTTGTTGTAGCCTAAACTCAGCTTATAAACACAGTGGGATTTGGATCAAGAAATGATTTGACCTGAGATGAGAAAACACTTGGTTGGATTCCCAAGGACTTGTAACATTGGTCACGAAATGACCGGACCCAGGGTGAAGTTCCCTAGTAATTCACTTCCTCAGTTGGTTGCAACAAGGTTAATTAGAAAGGACACCTGCCATTGCGGAACCTTTTTCCCAGACCCAAATTTATGTATGTTTTGAAAGGAGCCTATTTAACTAAGCTTCCTTAAATTATCAGGAAAAAGAGTTCATTAATTCACACACATGAAGAAATGTTAATGTAACACAACAACAGACTGATTGATTAAAAATTAAAAAGTGAGTCCAGAAAGATGAAATTTGAGCAAAAAGATAAATGGATTAGCCTTTGAATAGTTCCCAAAGGGTGGATCATTGAACCTAGCGACTTCTTGAGTGTAGGTTCCCAGTAGCATTGACACAGATAATTGAACAAGTAGTTTCGGGATTCTTAGTTTTGCATTCTGACACTCTGTGGTTTGATTGAATATCCGCATTTAGATTGCAACGGAGTCCTTCTGTTCACCTGTTTACTTTTGTTTGCCTTGAAGTATTATAAATGAGAGAGGGTCTTCTATTACCTGTAACACAATGATAACTAAGAGATAGTCCTTTGACCTTCATCGCGTGCAAGTGATCGAACGCAGATTTTCCAACTGAGAACATTCAGTCTCACTCGGGTACACCACTGGCATTTCATCCCATGTCCTTGTGTTTTCAAAGGGAAAAAAAAATGTCTCTATGGTTTGGACATAATCCACGGAGGTAGCTTGCTGTTAGCCTGGAGTTCAATAGTCTCTCCTTATCCTTGTAGTCACGAGATCTCAGTCCAGTTTGTTTTGACTTGCATCTCCCCAGGAGAGATCATGTTATTTAACCTAAATCGTGCTTCTTTGGAAAAGCTGAATTTGGTACACTGCTCAGAATGACTTTCTGATCAGTGTTTAAAAATATTACAGATCAAAAAAACTAAAAGTCCTGTTTCTTTCATTTTTGATTATTGTTCTCAAACAATAATCTACTGCAAAAATACATTGCTTAATGCTGTTGAGCTGACACAGTGTGAAGAAGCTATGGATCCTACTTCACTTGTCTCTTAGTCATCTCAAAGTTTTTGCCCAGCAAAATAGCAGTGAACGTGTTAATTAGTTGTTTTGGAATAAACATTAAATACTGAAATGTGAACATTTCTTTAATCAGATATTAACAGTGAATACAGAAAATCATATGGCTTCCTATACTACTTTGTTGTTCAATGATACTTTGATTCTCCACACCAAGTTGATTCTCTTCCATGATAACCTGCCTGTCAAAATGTCTATATCTAAGATTTTTGTGACATACTTTTTCATAAAATGTTACGGAGAGTACAGAAGAAATCTCCATTGCTGAAACCTGTCCCTGCAATGTGTGTCTTTGAATGTGGTTATGATGTTGGAAGGTTCCGATTTGGAGGGACTTATTATGACAGAACCCTGCTTATTCTGTCGAAAGAAAGAAAGTGTTTTTGTTTTGCATTTTTGCTTTCAGGCTTTATATCGGTATTATTATTTTCCATGCAGACCTCCACTGATTTTGGCTCCAATTCATCAGGCTTTCAACAATATACCCCATTACCTCAAGGAAGTCGAGATGGCACTGATCACAAAGGTAAGAAAAGCTACAACAAAAATGAGGTAATCATTAAAGGCTTTTGAAAAATGAGATCTAAACAAACGCAGTTAACTTGATACAATAGATCACTATTTATTTTAAATAAAGACAAAATAGTTTTCTTTGCCTCCAAATTATAGGTAATTTTCTCAGTTATTGCCACTCTTTTCCAGCAATACATTTCTGGCATTGCTACATTTGTAGATATATTGCTATGTCTAGCTTGGAGTAATCTGTACATCAATTCTGTTATTAGTTTTAATTGGCAATGACCCTATATTGTCTATAGCTAATTTGTCATGATTAGTTTTCATGCATGCAGTTTCACTGTGAAGAGTATAATGTAGCCATTAACTCTGGAATACTTGACTAATAGTTATATTTTCTGTGCCTTAAAGATGTGTGACTACCTTTTAAATTGAAATTATTTATCAATTGTAATTGAGAATATATGGCATACTTTTCTCTACAATAGTTATGTGACTTATGGATGTCTCAGGATTTCTACAGTTCTGTTCATGCTGAAAAATATTACCAAGTACTGAGGTTGCTCAATGTTGTGTTAGCAATGCCCCAATTAAATGATCAAATCAAAGCAAAGTACTTCAGATGCTGGAAATTTGAAGTAAAAGCAAAATATTAGAAAAACTCAGCAGGTCTGGCAGCAACTGTGGAAGGAGAAAAACAGAGCGAACATGAACTTCTGAAGAAATCATATTGGACTTCTGTCTCCACAGATACTGCCCAGCTTACTTAGTTCCACCAGTGCTTTGTTCTGATTCCAACTAAGCAATATGTTCTCAGCTTTACAACCTCATTTTTAATAATGAACTTTATATTTAAGAATTGAAATTAAAACTGTTGCATTGTGTATTGTTGACTCATCAAACAAGAATTTCAAATATTGCCAGTGCACATCAAAGTCTCATCCTGGGTACATAGTAATAACTGGGGAAATTTTGAGTTCTAATAAATATATTGGCATTGTGGAAGTCATCTTAATTCAAATATTATTTTCTTTTGTTAGGTTTGATTTTATAAAGGCAAATTTCAAATAGCATGCGTCTAATTAAAAGCAAGGTCACTAAATGCCTTCCCATTAGTCTTTCAAACCTATTGACTTTCTGGAATTATGTAACCCTGTGTAAAAACAAAAAATGCAACTATATTTAGTTTCGAGGCAGCCTGTCTCCGTTGTCTCAAAAACATTGCCTCTCTCCGTGGAAAGCTCTGCTGTCTGACTGAATTTTGGCAAATCCAACTGATGAGTTAGACAGCTCAGTTTTGGGCTGCTAATCCATTGCTTTCCTTAATTAACTACAGACATTTTGGGAAAAAATGGCCATGTTGCTAGAATTGCTTTTGGACTTGCCATAATGATGCTCTGGATCACTCCTTTGGAGAGAGTACCATCAGAATAGCATGCCTTTTGGGCCCTAGTGACAGGGCTTTGTGGGGACCAAGGGCCCTGGGGGTGGAAATCCTTCTAGCCAGTCTGGGGCTAGCAGATTTTTGCAGGCTACCGTCAGCATTAAGAGGCAGGGCGGCACTCAACGGTCCCACTTTTCCAGATTCTTACTGATGACATTTCTGGTGTATTGACTGCCCTGCCAACCATTCCAATTGTTTATTCACAGACCTCAATGGATGTTGAGGAGGGAATGCGTGTCATGGGCTTCCCGCTGCAGACTTAATTGAAACAGAATAGGAAAGCAGCAGGGTTTACACCCCGCACCTTCTCATCTGATTAAAAGTCCTACCCATCTCCAAATATGCCTCAGTAGAGCACATTCATCTGACCCCATGGGATTTCAATGAAGACAATAAAGAAGCATGCGACAAGAGATTGCAAAATATGTGTCTTCTGGAACACCATGCCCAAAGTTAATATAAAAGAAGAGTGTATCAGGACAGCAAGCAAGCAGAGGCCATCCTATATAATTTGTTACTGTTGGTCGAAATGGGATCCAACTGCAGGATGCATGCAGTTCTTCCTGTGGCTCTATAACGTCATTCCTTAAAAGATCAGGTGGTCTGTAGCCACAGGCTGAAGCAAGTACATTCGGTTTTCTGGCAGTGTTTTCTTACTGCACTGCTCCTCAAAGTTTCCATCATTCCCCATGCCCCTCTTTCATTCAGCCCAGCAGAAACAAGGATGGCTGCTTAGAGACCAGTTGTATATTTGTTTTAAGCTGGCTTCTACTTCCCAGGAGGACTTAAATTTATTTACTTGGTGCAGACACCATGCGAGCCACACTCATATCAGGCCAGCAACTGAGTAATCTATAAGCATGCTGATTCAGTCCAGAGATGCCACAAACCATGAACTGGTCTTGTAGGTCAGTTGTGATTTTCTGCCTGCTAGATAACACTGACAGTTAGAGAGCCTGACCCAGGCAGCTACCACACAATGATGTGGTGCAGAAGCCAGATGAAAGGAATACTAGGGAAAAAAAGCCAAACCAGGGTTTGTTCCCAGCTGCCAGACATGGGCAGGAACACAGTGAACTGTCACACAGGTTCTAGAGCATTGCATGCCATTCATGTTCTTGTAAGAATACCTTTCTCTTCTCCCACAAACCATCAGTCCTGCCATTTGACCAACACCTCCCATCCATCGTTAGGCTGCTCTGCAATACTACAGTATCCTGAATCTTTCACTAACGGGCATAAGAATAAGATGTTCACCATCAATGCAAACAACAGGCTACTCTGTCAGTGTCTTTCTTGATCATTTTCCCATTTAGGTTTTTATATGGTAATTCCTCTGTGAATGATATCAAGCCACTCTGAGCCTTGAGAACCTGGCTGCAGACTGCGTTGTCTCTTGGTTGACCAGTATAATCTGTATTAGCTGGTTGGTTGGAAACAATAAGATCACTGGATCAGAGAGTGGTAAAGGACAAGGCATGCTGTCATCTTAAGAGAGGGCATCTCCTAGTAGTCCTGCTCTCAGTATTGAAGTGTTCTCCCATCTGTGCTTCCTGGCTTTCAAGAAGCTTGACATAACATGTTCCCGTACCTTACAGAGAAGATGATGTATGTTTCCCTCCACCAGGACCTTCAGTGCTGAATCTGAAATGGGAGAGATGCTTAAAGCTTCTAATTGGCTTGCCAACTCATGAATTACTTTTGAGCTACACACCCCAGTTTAGAGATGCAGGCTGCCTTTGAAGCCATTTTGGTCACCTGCTACTCAAATTACCCTTCGGGAAAGCTACAAATCAAAAACAAAATCAGTGCTGTTATTCACTTATTTTGTGATAATACGATCATGCAACCTCCTGAGTAGGTAAGTGCTGTCAATTTAGTGCCCCTTCTGCGTCTATAAATGTGTCTGCAGAATGTCTATACATTTATCTCCTCAAAATATTGATGCTAGATTTATTTCAACAAATCACCCTTTGTTTAGGAATGCAGTACCTGGGAATCAGTCCCCAGTGTTGTAACCTACAGGGCATTTGGGAAAAGAACCAGAGTTCTGAAAAATGAGTGAGTTGGAGAGAGCACTGTGGTCTTGATCACACAGCAGTAGAACAAAACATAAATAACATTACTCAGAGATGGTAAGAACTGCCGATGCTGGAGTCAGAGATAACACAGTGTGGAGCTTGGGGAACACTGCAGGCCAGGCAGCACCAGAGGAGCAGGAAAGCTGATGTTTTGGGTCAGGACCCTTCTGAAGAAGGACCTTGACCCGAAACATCAGCTTTCCTGCTCCTCTGGTGCTGCCTGGCCTGCTGTGTTCATCCAGCTCCACACAGTATTATCTATACATTTCATTGCCATGTTATTCATAACTGCCTTTTCCAAGTTATATGTTGTGGCATGTTATGGAGAGAGAGCTCAGCATTTATTTACAATTATTTTATCTTTATTATTTTTAAACAAAAGTACATGATATCCTTTTTCCAATGGTTCCAAATCATATTAATCTGAATGTTTTCTGTTAATGTGTGCCCTTCGGACTGTAAATTTATTTTTCTCCAGCATTTTTTCATCAGTTATCAAGTAAAATAATTTGCTGTTGAAATCGCCAAAATGATCGTCGAATTCTAGATTCATAAGTTTTACAAATAATTGAATTATGGCATCAATTGTAAATAGAATGGTACACAAAGAGATTTAACAACCTTTCTGTTGTATCTTCTCGATGGATTCATGTACAAATATATCAAAGCTGCTATCTGATGAAATACTTGTAATGCAGTTTAGATAGGATGTTATCTATTGTGAAGATGTCAATTTGAGAAAAACAACTGATGCATTAATTGAATTATCGATGAAGCCAGTTGCAAATTTATTGGAAATTGATTTCCCATAAAAATACTGGAGGCTAAAAGTTCTATTTAATCTAACGGCTCATATTGGTTGAGAGAGACTTGCCTTTATGTCACTGATCTTTCCACTGCAACATGTACTTAGTCATTTGTTGTACTGACTTGTCATACCACATGACAAAACGATCACAGCTGTCTTCAGAACACTGTCATTGGTAGACAATGGCAGACCTCAGATAATGGTAAACAAGTACCAAAATAGACCAATGTATAAAACAAGAGATTTGCTGGGGCATACAAGTGCTACATGGAATTTTGGGATTCTTGTCACTGTATAAGTGGCTTGAGATACGCTTTTACAATTTGCCCCTCCTTATCACTGCATAAATGTCTTTGAGATATACTTTTACAGTTCACAATCAAAGTTCTGAGATTGTTAAAACTCCAATGCAGCTGTTGGTTTATCAGTAGTAATGTGATAAAGCTCACATCAGGGCATGAATTGAAGTATTCAGAAGCTTTATGGATCAATTCCTGATTCGAATGGTAGATGGGGATTTCAGGTTGCAAGGTGAAAACTGGTAAGATTCAGATCCTAAAGTTGGATATGGATAATGAACAAGCTGGATCAATGGTAAACATTTTTCATTAAATGTCTTATTTAGTTAATTTCCTAGCCTTCTCTTTTTTTAAAAAAACAGGGTTTTTATTTTAATAATTAATCTAAATTAATAGGATTAATCTCTAGGAAAATATCCTAAATGAAAGTTGGATGGTGTAAACAAACAAGAAACCTACATTTTTTTGCTTATATAAGCAATTTTACACAGCTATTCTAGCACAATGATAGTTATACACTTGTATCCATTAACCAACACAGCCCGCAATATTCTTATTATTCTGGGTTGAGGCAATTTCTTTCTAGTCTGTGTGTTACATCTACTCTGTAGTTAATATATTAGAATTCAGCTATTTCCACCTGGCAAGTGGGAATCATTTTACTTGTCATGTAGTCAGTGAGGTTAGCGTCCCAATCTGTAATAGTACCTCTTGCTGACATGCCAGTTTCCTCACAACACTTAAGAAGCAGGACATTTAAGTGTCTGCTGTTAGTCAGGTTTGTCCCACACACTTCAGCTCAAAACTCTACCAATAAGCTTCTGATAGTATGAGCTGAATTGTCTCAATGCAAGAATGGGGGACCGTGAGTTTCAATACCATTGGAGTTGAGCAAGTGTGCAATAGGCTTGATTTGCAAATCATATTGCTGGATGATAATATTAGATCCCATGCTTGCAAAACACAACACAATTTCCAAAGGGAGGATGTGAGGAAGGATTCTGAGGAGTCAAGGGCAGGATTTATTTGCCTAGACTTAAGAGACAAAAATTACATTGCTTGGTTAGTATATAGGACACCATCTAGTAAGGAAAATGTAGAGGAACAGGTTTCAAAGAGATGACAGAGTGGTGTTATATTTATGAAGTAATTATAATGCAAGTCTTAATTTGTCGGAATGTAGATGAGACAGTAATGTGTAAAGGGCATGAATTCCCAGAGACTGGTTAGTGATATTTTCTGCAGTGGTATATTTGCAGTCCAATGAGAAAGGGGGGATACTGTTTGGAATTAAGGGAGCCAAAGGACCAGGAGGAGTGAATTTAAGGAATGGTGATCGTTGTGTCAAAAGGTTTAGGATGTCTCTGGAAAAGGACAAGGAACCATTAATTATTATATACAGTTAAGTATAATTATAATGGAAAGCCATTTTAAGTGGGGGAGAGAGAATGGATCGAGCCAATTTGAAATATGTATATATTTGTTCCGGAAGTGTACAAAGATAGGTGTGGCAACTGTGGGCCAGTTTGTTTAACTCTCATGATGGAGAAGCACCTGGAAACAAGACTTGGGACAAAATTAATGGTTACTTGGGAAAATGGAGGTTAATTAAGGAAAGCCAGCGTGGATTTGTTTAGTGTAATTTATATTTAACTAATTTGCTGACATTTTTGAAGAGGTAATGCAGAGGATTGATGAGGACAATGTTGTTGATGTGATGTAGATAAACTATCAACGGATATTTGATGAAGTGCTGCACAACAGGTTTGTGAGCTAAGGTGTTCCCTACAGAATTAAAAAGAGCAGTAATAATCATGCTTACAAAATTGATTGAGTGATAGGAAGCAAAGAGTATCAGCTAATGAATATTTTTTCGACTGGAAGGACATTTGCAGTGGAGTTCTCCAGGGATCTGTGTTGTGACCTGTGCTCTTTGTAATAATATGTATTATAAACTTAAAGGCAATATGGAATTTCAACATTGCCAAAACAAGACTTGAATTTAAGTTTTTCCCTCATTAGGACTGATAGTCAAAAAATAAAGCAATTTAGAAAGGAAGCAACAATTTAAACAGTATGAAAAGAAAGTGCTGATTGGTTGGCCTATGGTTGCTATTATTTGCTAAATAGTCCTGACTGTGCTAAGAAACAAGTTTAAGATTATCAGTTAAGTTTAGTGGTGTGATTCATTTGCATAGGCTAGAAGTTTCATTTATTCATGCTGTGGGCGCTGTTCTCTGTAAGCAACTGGAATATGTCTGCACGTTGTAACTTTTTCACTGAGTAAATGGTTGTGGTGGCATTCTGTCCTTTCTGCATTCCCATGGCAATGCCCTGATCAATTAGAGTCAACTGGCCTGGTTTGAATTTAATCAGTTCACGGAGACAGTTAACAATCCCTGATGTTTCTCCATACCAACCATAGACCAATCAACTGACACCATCCTCTCATGCTGTATACCCTGTCATTTCCTTTCTCGAGTTATTTTGTCTTGTGTTCCAGTCTCGATGAGTGCAAAGTTTCGATTTCATGTGACATATCATAAATACTTGGATCTGGGCAGAGTTTTTAGGGAATAAAAACCTCTCATTGGTGAAATGATCAAAATGACAGGGCACGGATTTAAGGTAATTGGCAAAAAGAAATAATTAAGAGAAACATTTTCACTCAGGGAGTGTTTAAGATCTGAAGTGCGTTGCCTTAGAGTGGATGGAGACAGGTTCATTTGAAGAATTAAAGAGGGATGTGAAAAGGAATAATATGCAGGGATACAGAGAGAGGGTGAGGAAGTGATGCTCGGTAAATTACACATCCAAAAAGCCAATAAAGACATGATAGGATGACTGACCTCCCTGTGTACTGTAACAATTCAGTGAAGGAATATGATAGCAGCAAATAAAATAAGATTTCATCTAAAAAAATCATTTAGTGCTGAGTCAGAGAGCATGTTGCCAAGTTTATTAGGTTAAGGGCACTGCAGAAGGCCTGGGATGGACATGTTGTCTGAGGAATGGGAGGGGGAGTTGGAATGGTTTGTGACTGGGAGACTGCAGTTGTTTAGTGCAAACTGAGCGTGCACCTCCCAGTCGCAAACCATTTCAACTCCCCCTCCCATTCCTCAGACAACATGTCCATCCTGGGCCTCCTGTAGTGCCACAACGATGCTTCCCGAAGGTTGCAGGAACAGCAACTCATATTCCGCTTGGGAACCCTGCGGCCCAGTGGTATCAATATTGACTTCACAAGCTTCAAAATCTCCCCTCCCCCACCGCATCCTAAAACCAACTCAACTCATTCCCTCCTCCCACCTCAAGCCCCACCCCACCTCCAACCTACTATCCTCATCCCGCCCCTTTGACCTGTCCGTGCTCCCTGGACTGACCTATCTCTTCTATACCTCCCCACCTACACTTTACTGGATCCATCCCTGCCTCTTTGACCTGTCTGTCTCATCTCCACCTATCTTCTATCCGCCTCCCCCTCGCTCCCTATTTATTTCAGAACCCCCTTCCCCTCCCCCATTTCTGAAGAAGGACTTAGGCCCAAAACGTCAGCCTTCCTGCTTCTCCAGTGCTGCTTGGCCCGCTGTGTTCATCCAGCTGTACACCTTGTTATCTCAGATTCTCCAGCATCAGCAGTTCATACTATCTCTGAATCAAGATTTAACATGCCTGGGAACAGTTAAAATTGAGTTAGCTGGTAATTGATGGAGGCAGTTTGGAGGTGGCAGCGACAGGGACACATTCCTAATTACTTTTAGCCACGGTTAAGGCAACATCAAGGTATTGTTGACCACAACAGCCACCACCCCACCACCACCCCTCCCAAAGAGACCTCAAAACATCCAGAGCACAATTCAAAAATCAGAAATGCACATACATTTCTTGCATTTCTGTACCAGCAGCTGTTCCAAATTATAGAACAATTTCACAAAATTTCAGAATTGTAATGTCACAGAACGAGACCATTTGGCCCACTTTGCCACACCAATTTCCAATTGGAGGAGTTGTGCGACGGGAATGAGATATTTAAGCAAATTCTTATTCAGGTTTATCAGCACAATTTGAAATTCGTGTATCCTTATTATCATTCTGAAAATGTCTCCACCACGGAAGTGATTTAAGTCACAAAAACAGAAGTTGCTGGAAAAATTCAGATCTAGCAGCATCAGTGAAGAAAAATCAGTTAATGTTTTGGGTCTGATGGCAGCTAGGAACAATTTGGTTCTTATGCAGAAGATATGCTGGGGGAGCAGTTAAGGAGTAAATGATAGGTGGAGATAGAGTTCAAAGAGCGGGAAAAACAGTTGGACAGACAAAGGGATAGTAAGAGCTACAGATGCTGGAGTCGGAATAACAGCGTGGAGCTGGAGGAACACGGGCAGTATCAGAGGAGCAGGAAAGTTGATGTTTCGGGCTGGGACCCTTCTTTAGAAATGGAGGGGGGGCAAGGGAGCTCAGAAATAAACAGAGAGAGGAGAAGTAGGGCTGGGGAAAGTAGGTGGGATGGTGAAAGGTTAGTGCAGGTACGGAGTGGTGGGGAATTGGTCAGCGAAGTGGGGTGGGGCAGATAGGTGGGAGAGAAGATAGACAGGTTGTATCAAGTCAAGGAGACAGGTTTTGTTGCTTGTCGTGAACAGAGCGCGGATGCAACTTGCCCCTCTTGTGATCAAAAATGTCCTAAATGACATCTCTTGTGTTTCCCGCACCTCTGCCCTCCCATCCCCTCCCTGCAACAAAAATAAAGACAGAACTTTCCCCTCGTCCTCACATATCACTCCACCAACCTCCGCATCCAACGTTTCATTCTCCGCCACCTCTGCCACCTACAATCCAAACCCACAACCAAAGAGATATTTCCCTCCCCACCCTTATCTGCCTTTCGTAGGGACTGTTCACTCCGTGACTGCCTCGTTTCCACACTCCCCACCAGCCCAACCATCCCCATCACATTCCCTGCCACCACAGAAAGTGCTACACCTGCCCCTACACCTCCCCCCTCACCTCCATTCAAGGCACAAAACAAATCTTCCACATCCATCAATATGGTCTACTGCAACTGCTGCTCCCGATGTGGCCTCCTCTACACTGGTGAGACCAAGCGGAGATTCGGAGACCGTTTTGTAGAGCCCCTGCGCTCTGTTCACGACAAACGACAACACCTCTAGTCACAAACCACTTCAGTTCCTCCCCCGCCCCCCCCCCCCCCCCCCCCCCCCACTCCCTGGGCAACATGTCCATCCTGGGCCTCCTCCAGTGTCACAATGACACCACCTGGAAACTGGAGGAACAGCACCTCATATTCTGCCTTGGGGACCTACATCCCAATGGCCTAAATATGGACTTTACTGGTTTCAAAATCTCCCCACCCCTGGCCTCATCCCATGACCAACCCTCCCCCTCATCCCTGCCTCCTTGACCTGACCCAACCAGTCCATCTTCTCTCCTACCTATCTGCTCCTCCCACTTCACTGACCAATCCACACCAGCCCCTACCTGAACTCCTCTATCACCAACCTACCTACTTTCCCCAGCCCTATCCTTCCTCTGTTTTTATTTCTGAGGTCCCTTACCCCTCCCCCGACCCAAAACGTCAACTTTCCCGCTCCTCTACTGCTGGACGTGGGGTGGATAACGGTTAGCCTCGGAGAAGAATGGCTGCTAAGGGGGATGATTAGTTGCTAACAATGGCCAGTGTGTAATAACAGCCGACAAGGGCCTGGTGTTTTAAGGTGAGGGAAAGCGTGGGGAAGACGCTCAAGCCCCAAAAATTGTTGAATGCCGTACTGAGTCCAGAAGACTGTAGAGTTCCCAAGCGGAAAATTAGATGCTTGCACTGAGCTTAGCTGGAGTACTGCAGCAAGCTTGAGACAGAGATGTTGGCCAGAAAACAGGTTGGTGTTATAAAGTGATAGCAATGGGAAGCTGAAGGTCTTTTTTGTGGACAGATGTAAGTGTTCTGTGAAGTGGTCACCCAGTCTGCCTATGTTGCACCTTCTGTGGTTGCCTGTTTACTTCCTCCATTCTCAGTATCCAAGGGCTCAAAATCACCTTCCAGGTGAAGCAGTGCTTTATCTGTACTTCACTCAATCTAGTCTGCTGCATTCACTGCTCACAAAGTGGTCTCCCCTACACTGGGGAAACGCAGCATTATCTGGGTGACCACTTCGCAGGACACCTACATTCTGTCTGCAAAAATGACCCTGAGTTTCCAGTTGCCTGCCACTAATAGTTCCTATTAGCAGCTATTCATTCTCTTTTCTTTATCTTTGGTGTCTATTTCCACCTATCACTTACTCATTACCTTTGTCCTAGCTGAAGAAGAGTCACTGGACCTAAAATAATAACTCAAGTTTCTGTGCACAGACACTGCCAGAACTTTTTCCAGCAATTTCTGCTTTTGATTCTGATTTCCACCATCTGCAGTGCTTCCATTTTTAAAAAAATTTGATCTAAGCCATTGTTTTGAGTACAGGCAAGCAGGTCTGAATTAATTGTTCCATCCAATCATACCCCATGATTAAACTGTTAACATTCTCCTATTTCACGCAGAATCCTATAAGGTGACGCTCATGTTATAAATAATATTGTCTTGGAAATCAAAATGTACCAGAGGATCCAGTTAATAAATTGTGGTGCTTTGTAATACTCACTTGTTTTGAGTGTCTCCTGGAGAATCTGTTTGCCTTGTTTGTTGATTGAGAGAGCATATTCGGATATCTAACAATCAAAGGTAAACAGCAAAGCTTTTTGTTTATAATGACATCTGTGTGCATGTTTATTGTTTAGTTCATGTGGTCTGCTTTGAAACTGGCTCTTGAAACATTTTCCGTAATTTTCTAGCAACTCATAACCAATGTTCATTTCTTAATTGCATCACTTCACAGAAAGGATCATGGTTGAAGTTTTCCTTTATTCTAAGGACACAAGTAATCCTTTAGAGCTTTTTTGTTTTGTATGTCTTTTATGAACTGACCTCAGATTTGAAAATTAATACTTACCACAAAACAAGAAATGGAAGAAACTCAGAGGCACTGATACCTGCTGTTTTATTGATTCTAGATCCATGTTATTTGAGCTTGTGAAATTGAACCGATGTTAGTTTATAGGTTAATGGATTTTTCTAGTTGTTCATCTCTCACGTGTCAGGTCCATTCACACCTGCTTCGCAATGGCCAGCCTGTCCATTAATTACATGCGTTCTCAAGATCTCACATACTTGATTGTGGTGGAATACTTACACTGCACCATTCAGCTGCAATAATAATTTCAGATGCAATTTGTGAAAGTGATAACTAAAGTTTGTATGTTTTTCAATGGTATTACTCACTTGAACAATTAGACTACATGGGGCCGCTTGTATAAAAATAATACATTGTTACACATTCCTCTAAAATTGTAATCTTGAAATAAACAATAAGGTTACATAGATAAATACATGTTAAAAATGTTTAGACTTTTGATTTAAATTAATGCTTGCAACAGTCTTGTTACAAAATAATGATGTTGTGAAAATGTTGTGTATTTAAAAACAACCCCTAGCTTACGTTAGTACCACATTCGAGAATGTATTGACGTGGTCACAGCTACTCATTGAAAGGATGATAAGAGACAATCTACCTATCAAGTAAGAATTATCCATTTCCACTCTCCTACAAAAAAGAAAATTGCAGCAAGAACAGAAATTGCTAGAAATGCTCAGCAGGTCTGGCAGTATCTGTGGAGAGAAATCAGAGTTAACGTTTCAGGTCGAGTAATCCATCCTCAGAACTAATGAAAAATTGAAGAAAATTGAAGTGCTTGCATTTATTTAGCACTTTTCAAGACTTTAGGACATTCAAAAAACATTCACACTCACTGAGGGAGACACTACCATTGTCCTATAAGTAAACATGACAGCTAACTGACTTATATTGAAACCTCATAAATAGCAATGGGAAAAATGATGTGTTAGTCTGTATTAACAGCGTTTATTGGTGGGATGAATGTTGGCTGGCACATGAGGAAAGATCACAGTTGATTAGCATTCACAGCATTACACCTTTTATATCTACTGTAGTTAGCACTGAATTAGAGGTGGCTTTCTTATCTCTGAATCAGAAGGTTGTTGAAATTAGTCTTAGCCCAGAGACCTGAGCACATAACCCAAGCTGAAACCTCAATGCTGCACAAAGCAAGTGTTGTCATGTCACATGAGGTATTAAACTAACCCACAACTGCCCCTCAAAAGGACAAGAAGTATTCCTCATGCAATTCAAAGGAGAGAAAGGGAGTTTTCTTGATTTCTTTCTGAATAATTATCAACTAACCTGCATAAACAAAATCAAATTATGACACTCTGATATTTGTAAGACCTTCAAATAAGCGTTCAAATTGGCTGCTGTGTTCGTTAAATAACGGGAGTGAGTTCATTCTTTAAAAGCAATTAATTGGCATGACCCACTTCGGCAGATCCTGATATTCTTGATAACAAGGTGTAGAGGTGGATGAACACAGCAGGCCAAGCAGCATCGGAGGAGCAGGAAGGCTGACATTTCGGGTCGAGACCCTTCTTCAGAAATGGTGGAGGGGAGGGCGATTCTGAAATAAATAGGGAGAGGGGGGAGGAGAAGATAGGTGGAGAGGAGACAGATGGGTTTGGAGCCAGTGAAGGTGAGTGTAAGTGGTGAGTTAGGGAGGGGATAGGTCTGTCCAGGGAGCACAGACAGATCAAGGAGGCGGGATACATCTAGTAGAAAGGAGATGGGGGTGGGACTTGAGGTGGGAGGAGTGGATAGGTGGGAGGAATGGTTAGGGAGGCGGGGACGAGCTGGGCTGGTTTTGGGATGCAGTGGAGGGAGGGGAGATTTTGAAGCTTGTGAAGTCCACATTGAGATCATTGGGCTGCAGGGTCCCTAAGCGAAATATGAGATGCTGTTCCTGCAAATTTTGGTGACATCGTTGTGGCACTGCAGGAGGCCCAGGATGGACTTGTCGTCTGCGGAATGGGAGGGGGAGTTGAAATGGTTCGCGACTGGTAGGTACAGTCTTTTGTTGCAAACTGAGCGTAGGTGTTCCACAAAGCGGTCCCAAAGCCTCCGCTTGGTTTCCCCGATGTAGAGGAGGTAGAAGGAATTGGGAATTGGAGTATTGCTATATTGAGAATTGGGAATTGAGAATATTCCTCTGCCGCATCTGCTCCTGAGAGGAGGCATTCCACACCCAGTCCTTGTTTATCATGGATTGCAACTTCCCCTCCACAGTGGTCAAAAATGCCCTCGACCATGTCTCTCGCATTTCCCGCAACTCATCCCTCGCACCCCCACCCTACAGTAACATCCAAAACAGAATCCCCCTTGTCCTCACGTACCACCTGACCAATCTGCAGATCCAAAGCATCATCGTCCGGCACTTCCGCCATCTGCAACCTGACCCCACCACCAAAGACGTTTTTTCCTCCCCACCCTGCTTTCCAGAGGGACCATGTTCTCCATGAGTCCCTTGTCTGCTCCACACTACACCTCCCCCACCCAGCCCCACCACACCCGGCACTTTTCCCTGCAACCGTAGGAAGTGCTACACCTGCCCCGACACCTCCCCCCTCATCCCAATCCCAGGCCCCAAGAAGACCTTCCACATCAAACAGATGTTCATCTGCTAATGTGGTATACTGTATCCGCTGTTCCCATTGTGGCCTCCTGTACATCGGGGAAACCGAGCGGAGGCTTGGAGACTGCTTTGTGGAACACCTACACTCAGTTCGCGACAAACAACTGCACCTTCCAGTCGCGAATCATTTCAATTCCCCCTCCCATTCCGCAGACGACATGTCCAACCTGGGCCTCCTGCAATGCCACAACGATGTCACCCAAAGGTTGCAGGATCAGCATCTCATATTTCGCTTGGGAACCCTGCAGCCCAATGGTATCAATGTGGACTTCACAAGCTTCAAAATCTCCCCTCCCCTGACCGCATCACAAAACCAGCCCAAATCATCCCCGCCTCCCTAACCTGTCCTTCCTCCCACCTACCCACTCCTCCCACCTCAAGCCCCACCCCCATCTCCTACTTACTAACCTCATCCTGCCCCCTTGACCTGTCTGTCCTCCCTGCATTGACCTATCCCCTCCCTAACTCACCACCTACACTCACCTTTCCTGGCTCCAACCCTGCCTCTTTGACCTGTCTGTCTCCTCTCCACCTGTCTTCTCCTCCTGTTTTCTACCTATTTATTTCAGAATCCCCTTCCCCTTCCCCTCCCCCATTTCTAAAGAAGGGTCTAGGCCCAAAAAGTCAGCTTTCCTGCTCCGCTGGTGCTGCTTGGCCTGCTGTGTTCATCCAGCTCTACGCCTTGTTATCTCAGATTCTCCAGCATTGGCAGTTCCTACTATGTCTGATATTCTTGATGTTGCTATATAGAAATAGCAATTAAAAATCTCAGCATTCACAGTACAACTCTTGCACAACACTGCATTTGGTTTCAAGATTGTGTGAAGCCAGTAACAGCCACAAAAGTTAAAGCAGTAAGTTATTATCGGTAGAGGAACATGTACAGTCCTTCCGTATTTAAATTTGATGACAAAGTATAGTCAAGATCTTGGATATACATTTTGGATACTGAAAATATCATCAAGGAACAGAAGTATATATAGTTGTATGTACCATCATAGAAACACATTGTTTCAGTCGAACGTAATTGATAGACATCAGAGTGGCAAATGACAAATAAGCTCCTCAATTAAATATAAAAATACACCAAATAGAGCTGAACCCAACGATATCCACTTTACCATCTGACAGATTCGGAACTAATAGAAACTGAGAAGTAAAGCTAAATTTGTCATCAACTTAAATTCCAGGCATGCTATGATTTAATCCTGAGATTAAATGCTCAGAACAATTTGTAGAAATATGTTAAGAGGCTTAGGTTTCTAGCTGAAACTTTGTAAAGATAGTTATTGATTTGAAGAAGTAAAGATTCTAAATTGCAAAATAGTTATATGTACCAAAGTTATAAATAAATTATAAGGGAACCTTTTAGTTAAAGGTAGACGCAAATACTTAGTTGTTTCAAATACAGGCAAGTATCACAACTATGAGGAAGGGTCTAGACCCAAAGCATGAACTCTGATTTCTCTCCACAGATGCTGCCAGACCTGCTAAGCTTTCCCAGAAATTTTTGATTTTGTTTCTGATTTACAGCATCCATAGTCATAGATATGGTCCAACTCATCCATGTTGACCAGGCATCCTAAATAAATCTAGTCCCATTTGCCCACATTTAGCCTATATCCCGCTAAACCCTTCTGATTGATGTACCCATCCAAATGCCTTTTAAATGTTGTTATTGTACCAGCTTCCACCACTTTCTCTGGCAGCTTATTCCATGTACACACCACCCTCTGCATGAAAAAAATGCCCATTAGATCCCTTTTAACTCTTTCCCCTCTCACCTTAAACCTATGCCCTCTCGTTTTGGACTCCACTACCTTGGGAAAAAGACCATGACTATTTACCCTATCCATGCCCCTCAGATTTTATAACCGTCTATAAGATCACCCCTTAGCCTTCGACTCTCCAGGGTAAATAGTTTTTTTTAACGTACCATGATGTATTAGTTTGAATTTGCCTCCTCGGTTTTATTTAAAACATTAAGCACAATCTGTTTGACTCAATCTGGAGAACAAATCCATCTGGAAAGAATGTATGAATGAAAGTGGAGCTGCTGAATCTAAACATGCATACAACCATGGTCAATCTAGTTGGTCTTCCTTTGTCACCTGATGCTGCATGATTTTCAAAAACAAAATAACGTAAGATTGTGCTTATCCAGTGGATAATGAAGCTGTATCGACCAGATAAAGCCAGGTTGTGACCTCAGTGAAAAACAGTATTTACCCTGGAACCCCAGGAAAACGAATCACTATACAAATGGTGCAAGGTAAATAGTAAGTACTAGGTTTTTGAGCTTGCAGTTTGGTGGTTGACAACATGTCTCCAAGCTGGGCTGCATTTTCCACCAAGACAACATTGGATATTTATCCCAAGCAAAAACAACAAGTGTTCAAGGAGAAATGGCTGAGTATCAGGCAAAGACATCATAAAGAAGAGTGGAAAAAAATGCAAAAGAAGCACAGCAGCTCCATTGCTGAATCTCCACATGGAATAGCCTTTTGGCTGGCTTATATATATACCCCATCACATGTCAAAGACAGGGAATATCAAAAAGATCAGATCCAAATTCACTAGCCTGAATTGGAAGGGATATCCCAGCTGAATTTAGGCTCTATAAGAATAGAATTGCTAGATTTAGATTTTAGATTTAGCTATTGCAGTACTGAATTAACAAGAGTGAAAATATGGATAGCCATTGGAAATAGGGTGTTGCAAAGAGTCAGTGTTTCAAGCCTGTCTGAAGAGGGCCAACAAGGTCTTGCTAAGCTAAGAGGGATACAAGTATATCAGCTTTATTTAAAAATGAATTTTGGAATTTACTATTTGGAGCTGATGTTTTGCAGGCAGCAGCCACAAGAATTAACTATTCAGTTGATCAGTAGGTACTTAGATTTCTCAAAGGGTAAACTGTCCTGCAGATATTAGAACCGGTTGTACACTCAATGCCAATTGAACCTTTCAATAAAAGATCTCTTGAAGAAAAAGTGAAGTTATGGCATTGACGCACTCCTAAAAGATGGCAGAAAATCTGGAACTATTATAGCCAGACAGCATCTAGAAGCATGAGATGAACTTTACTAGTTTTGGCTCAGTAGCCAGTACACTGAAAGCAAGCATGCTGTGTAAGAGGTGCGGTCTGTTGCACATGAAGCTGTCCTGTCTTGCAAAGTCTGTGCACGTCAGGTGGTGCCAAAGGACATTGGACTCACTTATGCAAGAATTCTAATTCCAAAGATACAACCAGATACTGCAACAGGCCACAATCAAGCTAAAAGCACGTGCAATGTACAGGCAGCAACAACAGGGCGTGCCCCAGAGGCACGTGTACGTAAGACAAACCAGGGCAAAGAGTCAGAGCAGAATAACCTCCAAGCAGAAGATGAACCTGTTTTCACATTGTGAGTATGATAGTGTGAACAAAGTAAAACATTTGGATGGCTTTGCCACAATTAACATCATATACAGGTAAATTGGCCAACATATGCGCAAAACCAAAGTTAACAAGGATGTAAGGCCAAGCATCCAATCAGAATAATGACCTACATCAAAAATAAAGTGATGGATCACCCATCCCTTGACCCAGTGCGTTGTCAATGAAATGTAACTATTGTAATTCTGCATGGTAACCAAGTGTTCTCCTGATGGGCACCAATGGATCAACAATAGCAGGACTACCAATATGTACAGAACTCAACATTGTGACCATTGAAAGATTCACTGTGATTCCAATTGCAATAGGACAGATCAAAATTGAACCACTCTAGGACTTGTAACAATTACACCCAGATACGCTGTATGGCATAGGAAGCATCAAAGCTGATGCCATGCTGCACCTCATGGAAGATGTAATTCCGTCACCTCCACCCTCCCAGGAATTGCAATGTTCACCTACAAATAACCTTAAGAATAAGTTGCATGATATGGAAGACAATCTGTTGTACATATCAGCACACAGAATGATGCAGTCTGATTCTAGCATGCTAAAGGACAATGGCACAGATAAGGTATAAACCCAACAGACATGGGAGCAAATACAAATACAACCTTCTTACGTTAACATTCAGCCCATCAAGTTGGTTTCACTATTTAATAAGATCATGGCTGATCTGATGATCCTCAAACCCCTTTCATGCCTTTGCTTCATAACCCTGGATTCTCTAACTGGTTAAAAATCTGACTATCATAGGCTTGAAAGTATTTAACAAGGTAGCCTCAACAATCCTCTGTGCTAAAGAACTCCACGGATTCATGACCTCTTCACATCTACCCTGTCAAGTCCTCAAAGAATTGTATTTGTTTAATTAAGGTCATCTCCCGTTCTTCTAAATAAACCCGACCAAATCAACCTGTCCTCACCCTGAAAATCTGCCTTTGTCCCAACCCTCTGCCTTCTATTATTTTGCCAATTCTCTATTCCTGCTAATATCCTACCCCAACAACATGGGCTGTTATTTTATTAAGTAGCCTTATATGTGGTACTTAATGGGACACCTTTTGAGAGTCCAAATATATTACATCTACTTGTCAGCTTCTCAAAGAATTCTACTGAAGTTGTCAGGCTTGATTTTCCCTTCAGGAAGTCATATTGACACTACACGATTATTGCTGTGCTAATGTATCCTTTATGATAGACTATAACAGTTTCCCAAAAACAGGTGTGGAGCTAACAGGCCTATTGTCACACCACTTCCTTGGTTACCTTGGAGGTTTTCCAGTCTGTGATATATGGATCCATGATGTTGAAACCTCAATCAAAAATGATGCTCATACAAAATTGCAGCATTTTGAAGGATTGAATTCCAAATTTACAGGAGCTAAGTTATTTTCCAACTTGAATGCCAAATATAGAAATTGATTGATTGGTTCATTTGGCAAAAATATCTCAGGAAATCCAGACCTTCAGAATAACATTTGGAAGCTATTACTTCCGGATAATTGCGTGCAGTTCTGGTCACCCCATTACAGGAAGGATGTGCAAGCATTGGAAAAGGTGCAGAGGAGATTTACCAGGATCTTGCCTGGTCTGGAGCGAAGGCTGTATGAAGAAAGGCTGAGGGACTTGGGTCTGTTCTCACTGGAGAGAAGAAGGCTAAGAGGGGATTTAATAGAGACGCACAAGATGATCAGAGGATTAGATAGGGTGGACAGTGAGAGTCTTTTTTCCGAGGATGACGACATCAGCTTGTACAAGGGGGCATAGCTACAAATTGAGGGCTGATAGATTTAAGACAGATGTCAGAGGCAGGTTCTTTACTCAGAGGGGCTGTGGAACGCCCTGCCTGCCAATGTAGTGAACTCAGCCACATTAGGGCATTTAAACAGTCCTTGGATAAGCATATGGATGATGATGGGATAGTGTAGGGGGATGGGCTTGGATTCGTTCACAGGCCGGTGCAACATCGAGGGCCGAAGGGCGTGTTCTGGGCTCTATTGTTCTATGTTCTATGTAGACTCCTTCACTCTATCTGTTCCGGCAACCTATGGGCAGATTGCAGAAACTATTGCTCAGTGTGTATGTATTACCAGTCATATTGCAGTGTTGTGTAAGATCAAAGAGGAGTTGTGACCAGAATCTAAACTGATTGATAGCAACCACTCATTATGAAGGACTTGTGTTCAACATCAAGAACTGCTAGGTAAATGTAGGTCGGATCAAATTATTTCAAGTATGGGATCTGTACCAACCCGGGCAAAGGTGAAGATATTGCAAAGTGCATACTTACTATTGAAGACAACACAACAGAGATGATTTCATAGCACCAGAAATTTGAAACATTTCCGATAAAGCAAATTGCTCTGTAATTGAAACTTCAGTTTACCTGTTTCCTAAACCTGTTTGTGATGGTCGAGTAAATTGAACATACTTTACTTACTAATTTAGTATGAGAGTGATAGTTCTTTGTTAAGGCACACAAAATTACAACAGACGTAACATTTATCTTTTAGGATGAGCTGACAGCAATGATTCTTTCTGTTCTTGTCATTCACCACCTACTGCAAATGGTCTTTCTCCATCTGCATCTCTATTTCTGTTCACTTTTATCTCTGTCCCTTCTCAGGCAGTAATGCTGAGATTTTCATTCTCTACCCCACGTCCTTGTGGAGCCTAGATCACAAAGTATTTAACAGGGAGGTAGGTGGGTTTTTGAAATGTCAAGGAGTTGAAGGTTATGTTGAGCTGGTGTGAAAGAGGGATTGATGCCTGGTGTAATCAGCCATGATCTTGTTAAATGGGAGGGCAGATTTGCGGGGCTGAATGACCAACTCCTGCTGCTGCTCCTTATGCTCTTATGTCACTTCTGAAGGTATGAGGAGAAAGTTATTTACCCAGAGAGTGGTGAACCTATGGAATTCTCTTCCATGGAAAGTCAAAACATTGATTCCTTTCGTGAAGGAGTTAGATATGGCTGTTCAGACTAAAGGGATTGCATGATAGTGGAGAAAGTAGGGACAGAACACTGAGGTGGATGATGACCATATTGAAAGGCAGAGCATGCTTGAAGGGCCGAATGGCCTGCTCCTCCTATTTCCTGTGTTACTATCTCTGCAAGGTCAATTAATGACCACTTAAATCTCATTGCCACTGGTTTCAATCGCAAAGGGAGAGGTGTGGAGTATGGCGCCAGGACAGTAATACACCCTTCACTCTGGCAGCCTGCCTGTGTGCGTTGCTTTAGGGTGGGCCCTTCTAATTGCATGTCTTATGGGCGAGGGTGGTAAGGGGTAGCCCAATGAAACCTCTGACTTTCTCTGGACACATACCAACATCAGCCCTTCGCTGGGCCCTACTTCTCTCACCTCAGCAAACCAACCTCACTTAGCACTCATTGGCTTTCCAATCCTGAATCTACCATCATCCCAAACTACCAACCACTGACAGCAATGATGCTGGAACTGAAGAGCAGTTGGCAATCTAATTGGAGAGCAACACTTGGAGAGTGAATCCTCATTTCCAGAGTGGGGAGTCCTTGAACTTAAGTAGATAATGCCTGTTTGGAATCGAATCCTATCAGAGCTCCTGAATTGCCTGCGATGAGATTGGCAACAGCTTTCTAGTAAGCTGTGCAACGGCCCCATTACGACTGGCATGAGAGACCTTCTCCTTCACTATTCAGCCCTGTCGAGCACAACAGTTAGACACAAGCAGTGTCTAGTCCACACGGTAGTGCTGACTCTCCATGTCAAATTCAAATAGTAAAGTATGCCTCCATCTTACCGATGCCCCTGCTGGCCAAATTGAAACTGACAACCACTGGCGAACTCACAATGTCAAAGACATAAGTTTAGAAATAGAATTACTGCCTGGAGTTTTGAAGAAAATGTAAACAATAGATATACACAATCTTTATTTCTTTTTTTAAATGTAAGACTCCAAGACATTATGACATTTGCTCAAATTTGACCAAGTGCGTTATTGATGAATGCACTTCTGTTTTTTCCACAAGATTCATTTGGTGTAAGCCACATTCTGTCCTGCGTATCTCCCTGCCCCCTGGAATATTTATTAATATGCTTCTCATGAATTTGGTCAGAGGTTATCCTGGGTGATATCAATATACCGGTGAAAGCTTACGAAGTGAATCACATGAAGAGTTGCTTGACTCAAATCCTGTTTTAACATTCAAAGAACCTCATGTAGTCACGTAACACTGTACTGCTGCCTGGATACTAATGTGATGGAATACAAGAGACCCATGGTGCCATGTAATATAAATCTGACAACCAAGCAATTTATTTTCCGATGAGCGCTGAAATGAACTTTCTGCTGTGACTATAGGCATTTTGAGAAGGGAATGCAGTAACTTAAGTCTCTGATAATTTTGCAGTTGGCTTATCAAAATATGGATATAAATATAGTAATATAGTAGATCTGCAAAATAACTGAGAGCTAAGTCAGTTTATTTTTGTCTTGAATGGACCTGGTCTGGAAAGTACCAGAATGCTCATTACAACCCATATCATTGAAATGGGTAACATCCTCTGATCACACAATAATCTATCAAATCATCAGAGTAAGTAAAAATAATTTGTGGCACCATTGAGACTAACAAAACAAAATGTAATAATGGCAACTAACATTCATCCTGCTGGATGGAATCTGATCGAGGCTACGAGGTTGTTTATAATGAAAATCATTTTGGAGCACATCAATCCTGTCAAAGAAATGTCACTAGTCAAAGAGCAAGATATATCAGCCAGAAACACTGCTAGAAAAGTCCTAGGTACGAAATAAGTTTTTAATAAGGAACTATTGAGGAGCAATTTATATGGGCTTTAAATGTCATTTTTTTAGACACACCTTATTTTGACCTAGGTGAACATGTTTGATCAAATATCCCAGTTTATAGCTTTCCTTATCATACATATGTTTGAATATTGTATGCTGGTGGGAGTAGTTGTGGAGCACATTTCAAAAACATTTTAATCCATTGGTATACGTTGGTTTGATGCCAACTGTATAAGCTGGTCATCTGACATTAATTTGATGTGACAATTTGGGTTTTTTCTTGGCAATTTTAACTTCTGCTTACAGCAAAAATGCACTTCATGTAACACTGACATTTCCAGTTATCTGAAACTTGTTAATTTACATAGGATGTGAAAGGGATAGTTTGCCACAGTTCTAACACCTGTATCCCTTTCACAATTTTAAGTCCCACCAATTTTTCTTATGCACTCTGCGAGGTCACACTATCAAGGCTGCAACATTTGGTCAAATTTATTTACAAGGTACTTTTTAAAACTCTGAAAAGAAATTAGAACCTCAGTACATGGCTGCCTTTAGCAACTATTTCAAACCAGTGCTGAATCCATAAATGTCCTTTTCAATTAAATGCTCTCACAAAAAGTCTACAAAGTCCCCTTATCCTCCTCGATGGCAGTATCAAACGTTAGGTTCAAAAGTCTGTAAAAGTGAATCCTGCCAGGTTTTAGAGATAATAGGAACTGCAGATGCTGGAGAATCCGAGTTAACAATCTTCTGTGCTTCTAAGATGCTGCTTGGCCTGCTGTGTTCATCCAGCTCCACACTTTGTTATCCCTGCCAGGTTTTACACCATTTTAAAAATGGTGTCTGAAACCCAGATGCAGGCGTCCTATCTTACTTCCGTGAGATTCTAATTCTACCAGCATGGGATCAAAGCATATATTGCACAGGCGAAAATCCCAAACTTAGCAGGGTTGTTTGAAGTTAAGATATCAAAGTGTGGAGCTGGATGAACACAGCAGGTCAAGCAGCATCTTAGGAGCACAAAAGCTGATGTTTCAGGCCTAGACCCTTCATCGGAGAGAGTTTGAAGTTAGTTCTCGTGTTTGAAAAGATCTGATTATGGTTTTTGCCAGAGCCTTAACCCATAGTGAGAGTGTCAGGTATTGATAGAGGAGACCCAAAGCTTCTTGAAAGTCAGATAAAGTGTGTTAAATACCATGATTTGTAGCTATTTAAATTCCCAGGTACTTAAACATAAAGGAAAAGCAAAATGGAACAACAAGTAGAGATAATAGTATTTTAATTAACACGCAATCTGGACAACTTTGGGTCGGGGGAGGGAGGAGAAGAAACTCACCACCATCTCTTCCTGCAGTTTTAGTAGAGTTTAGTGTTTGTTTCTCGGAATCTGTTCTTACAGCTCATCTGATTATGAATGCTTAGCTGAGTTTCAAAGACTAAAAATGCCGCATCTCAGCAGGAAATTTCACATTTTGAGAGTATTAAGAGGCTGTAAAAGGGTTCACTATCTTTGATCTGGTCAATAAATAGTAATTTTTAATTGAGAAATTGTTCAATGTGCTTCTTGAAAGTGAACTTGTCTTTATCAGATATGTAGGAGTATCAGCTGGCTTATATTGGTAGCAGTTTTGTGAGTTCTCACCTTGGGATATACTGGATGAATGGTTACAGAGGTAATATGGGATGACCTACCAGTGTAGTTGGCTTGGGACCATGTGTGAGTTAGTGGCATTACATATATGAGGTGACCTGGCGATGAGTGTAGGTTTAATAGCTTTTGATGAAACTGGACCGAATTCTGAGAACTGAGGTAGGTCTTCTAAACAGCCTGACCCAACAGCCTGCCTGCTGCAGGACCACTTATAAGCATCTTGCAACCCAATTCAATCATGTCCCCATCTGACCACAAGATCCCTCGGCCACTGCTTGTTTCCCATAGTAAAAGCCATTGAAGGTAAAGGTAAAGAGGACAGAGTGTATGTGGACAAGTTCAACACATCAGAGCAAAAGGATAAATTGATATTATCGTTAAACTAAGTTTCTCCTATTATCTCTTAAAAGAGCATAAATTACTTACAAACGTTGAAGCCACACACAGAAGGATCACACATTGTGTCAACCACATACTAGTAATCTGCAAAAGCAGCTCATGACTAGGCTACAAGGCTATGGACCAAGTGCTGCAAAATGTGATTAGAGTAGTTAGGTAGTTTTAGATCAGTATAGGCACAATGGGCTGAAGGGCCATTTTCTGCATTGTAGATTTCTATGACTTTCAATTTAAAACAAGAATGATCGATGTACGAAAAGGCCTTTCTTAAAGGACCAAATCCCCCAGTACTTTATATAAGTGAACGTGGGCCCTGATATTCAATATGAGGTGGGAAACTGGAGTCAAAGAGTCAGCACTCCATGGAAGCAACCCCTGCATGCAAGATTTTTGGCAGTTAGCTTTGTAAATAGCATCACCATTAGTGCTGTGTGTCAGAGGCTGAGGTGCTGCTGCTTCTGTTAAAAGTTCCTGCCATTTCCTGCTATGCATTACAGTTCCACCCTCAAAGGCTAATCCAGGAAATCACCAATTCTTGCAAGTTCTGCAACTGATCCAGTTCAAAGGCTTTCAGTGGTATGAAAGAAAAGTGAATTCACAAATTTTAATGAAAGCGGTATATATTGGGCCTACTCATAGAGAATGCAAGTTCTCAGTATAGAGGTACAAGTTGTAATGCCTAATGTCTGTTCATTTGGAACAGAAGATAGCCTGATTTTCAGTGCTTTTGAGCTAATTTCTATCAATGACAGAAATTAATTTGATATGGGATCACCAACACCAGCCAACAAAGCTCCACTGGTTCTTGGAATGAATGTGACATCATTTCTCTGATGCACATCTAGAAGGGATGTTGCATTCTTCATTTTTTTTTGGTAAAAAAACTGCTCAATTTTATATGTTATAAATATTTTGGGCCAAAGACTTCCTGCAGCAATAGAGATTTACATGGAAAGGCAAAAGCAAAAGGAAACCAGCTCCTTTTCTCTCAGTTTATCTCCAAATGCAATGTTAAGCCATTGATTAATGGTGACAAGTGAGACTGCAATACTGAACTATGAAAGCATGGAATTCAGTTTTGGCAGAAGTGTGTTAGAAATTATTATATGTCAGAACTTTTTTTTATAGCTATCAGGTTTTCTGGATAGATTATTGCTGGACTGAAACAATACTCGCATGTCATAATGATTAGCTTGGAAATGACCTTCATATAGTTTAGACATCTGAATTCTATTCTAGTGTTACCGACATGTTTTCAGCTGTGCCACAAGTTTGAACAGGTCTATGTTTCCTTTAGAACTTCAAAACGAAGACATTTATCATGGAGATTTATCATGGGGCAGACATCCAGATGGTCTGGGTATTTCAGCTGCTGGTCTGGCATGGGTCTGATTGGACACATGTCATTGCCCACTTAGAATCTAATACATCAGCAATTCTAGGGAACTGCTTGATTTTCTTTGAGTAATGTAGAAATATTAACGTCCTGGCAGATGTGGAATAGCTTGTCATTTTAAAGGAAAACCAAGCCATACCCAATTACCCTTAATTATGTTATAATTAGGCTATGATTTGTGTGATAAAAACTGCTGGCTCAGAGAAATATTTATTCTGATAAATCATGTTTAATGAATGTTAAAATAAAAGCTTTACAGAATATAAAATAAATGTTAAAAAGAGGAACATCAGAGGGATGCTGTAAGATGAGACTTGCGCCTACTGCCATAGCAAAAGCGATAATATCTCTGATTTTGATAATTAAGTTGTCAACTGAAAATTAATTTTTGTTAATTAGTGTTGAACAACATGCATGGCTATGCCTGTCATGGACTTTGTACATTTTTGGTTTTGTATGTAAGATCCAACATCTGTCATCATCCTAATAAATAAGGACAACTCATTTCTATTTCAGGATTTGATTGGGTGATCGGTTTTGACATGCAATGTCACTACAAGATGATACAGTTCACTGAATCCAATTTTGACTTGATTTCAGGATACTGTGATTTCATTGTTTAATGTCTTTGATTTTCACGGAGCTGCTATGCTAATTAAACTAGTATAAAAGCTCATGTTTAACCTTTGCACTAGTAACAACTAGTAATTATTACAAACCAAAAGTTTATTCCACAGGATAATTAAAACTTGACAAATAATTTGTGTTTTGACTTTCTTGAGATAAATAAACACAGCAGCTTAAAAAGATTGTCTGAAATTGCAAATTAAGAATGTGAGATGGTTTTTGCTTTGTATAAACACAAACTGTGAAGTGTAATTTTGGTGTGGAATCTTGTGACTCACATTTAAAGTTGCACAGGACTTATTCTAATGTCACTGGCTCCTGCTGCATATGCTTCATGCGACTTACTGTAACTTGAAAAAGACTTAATGGGACTTTCTAAAGCTGATAGCCAAGATAACTATGCAGCACAAGGGAGGCCATCTGGCCTTTTATGTCTGTGCTGGTATTTTGAGATTATCCAATTATTTCCAGTTTCTTAATCCCTCCCAATAGTTCTGCAAATGTTTCATTTCTTAGTTTGTATCCATTTTCTTTTTGGAAGTTGCCATTGAACCCTTTTCCACACACTTTCCAGGCCATGCACCCTAGGCATATTAAAAATTAATTCTCAGTAATCCACTTTAGCTAAGTCTGTTAAATTTACTTTTAGGGTTCTGTGATAACTGATAAATACTTCATTCATAAAACTTACAAAAGTGCTGCATGAGCAAGTTGAAATTTGACATTACATTAAATACAGTATCGTTCATTTTTTTCAATGCAGTATATAACACCCTGAGATGCCTTACATATATCTACAATTACAGGGCTGGGAACTGGTGCCACCTGCACAGGTCATTGCAGCGCACGAGCAGATTTTGATTAAGTGGGTTGATGAGACCACCATCAGGAAGTAGCTTCACATTACAGTACAACTACAAATGGTTAAAATCGTGTAATTGATCTATTGACTTTCCTGGACAAGGTAGTTTCGAGTCTTAATTTTAGTCATTTCAATGTTAGTAGAGAGCCAGTGAGACAGTTTGCTCTGTGCTAACAATAAATCATAATGAGCATTTGGATTCTATAGAATAACTTGCTTTTTGCACATCTGGACTCACTCAAACAGAAAACTAACCCCCATTACCCCAGCTGGAGTGTGATGTGCATAACCAATTGTGTTGTCTTTAGTTGGCCAATGTGCTACAGAATGAATATTAAATTTATCTTTAAGTTCAGTGACTATTTCCAAATTTTGGTTGCGTTTGATGAAAAAGTCTCAACATTGCACATTATACAAACTGTTATCTCTCCTGTGACATTGCAGCACTTTTACATTGCCTTCATTTCTCAACTAGAAAATACAGTCATGCAGTTAAGTACATAATATACTGTGAGCCCTGCATCATGTACTACTATAATTAGCTTTGTCAGGTTCTAGCCTTACAACCTTTATGCAGATAATATGATAATATGTCTTCATAACCAGATGACCTTACATGCACAATATTTCTCTCCTTATGAAGATTGCATGTCAATAAAGTAATTGACTCGCAGATGCAGTGCCAAGTGAAGATGCATGATTGGACTTTCAGAGCAGTGATGTACAACCATTATTATTCTCTGTGTCATATATCTGCATGCAGGCTTCTGATGGTCATACAACAACAAGGCTGGGGGTTATGTATAGAGAGAAGGGAATGATATCTTCCAGTCAGATGGTGCATCCCTCTGAGTGATCTCCCTTTTCCATCAATGTGACACTAGATTTTGAGCTAACAGTTATTGGTGTTGATAGGCACACCCCATGCAGTGAGCCAAACATGGTTGTTTTGATCCCTTGTTCTTTTATTTCCATCTCTTTTCCCTGTTTTCTGTCACTATGTCATGTTAAATCATTGTTTTGTGGCAGAAGCAAGACCCTCAGGTATTGTGGTTTAAAGCTTCCAGAGGCATTATAAAATGAATATAATAATTCAAACCGGAAAATAGCACAGACCACTTATCAGGCTGGAAAACATCTAATAAGTGTTGTTAGTGGTTTCTGTTGGGTACAAAACCAGGCGTTTGTCCTCCAGTCATGCAGGTGTGGATTATGGTTTCTGAGAGTCCCACTACAGCAACCTTGGCAGATTACTATTGATGTCTGTCACTTCATGGCTGTCGAGCTGCTTATCTGAGATGTTTTCAAAAAAGCAGTGTGTGCTGGGTCCATGTTACACTGTTGTGCAGAGGGTTAAAAAAAATCTATAGTATGTAGACATTTCGGTGAAGCAGTTGATATAAATTTTGTTTCCCTTAGAGGAATTAGTTAATGTGTGTGTCAAATTAATGATTTTACTGAAGTAGCCCATTTGAATGAGGTATGTTTGGAAATGTAACAAAAAGCGGTGCTGAAATTTATATCCTCAGGTTCAGAATAATTAACATGCATTGCCAAGCAAATTGAAAAAAAGATTAAATATTAGAGTTTTGGATCTTCTATTTGCAAGGTACAGCAGCATTAGTGTTTGCTGGTGCACTCATTATTAATGCCCAGTAGACATAATATTTTTACTTTGCAGTGATATATGCTTGGAGAAAATTAATTTAATGCTCCTTGAAATGATTATGATGAAGTGAAGTGCATGAATTTACTCTTAATTTAGTTATTTTCTCATCAGGTATTGACATTTTAATATATTATTTTGCTATTATTATTATGTTGTTAGCACAATGTCATATATAAAGTTTTTAATGCGTCCAGCTATCAGCTAACTAAAATATGACTTAAAGTGCAGTCCTTGTTTTGAAAAAAAAGTCCCTTTTGGATCCGAGAACAAAATCTAGCCTGACCTTTCATTGTAGTAATAAGGAAAGGCCAAATTTTTCCATATTTAAATATTTAGACTGTGATTCCATTTGTCTGGTTGAGTGAATATAAAAGATTGATGCTCTACTTTGGAAAAGAGCAAGGAACATGCTTGATGTACTGACTAATACACAACTCTCAAACAAAACTTCCAAAAGAAAGACCAATAAAGGGACACAGTTGTTCATTTCCAAGATTTTGCTGTGTATAAATTGGTTACAATTTTTGCCCATGTTAACAACAGTCAACTCATTTCACTTCAGTGTTGCTTGATAGGATGCCCTGAAAGCTTAATAAGTTTCAAATTCATTCATTGTTTAACTAAGCTAATTATTCTGAATAATGCGGTTCCCTGGCTAGTTACAGATAATAATGAGATTTTAACCATTCTTAGGAGTGGGAAGTGGTGGTGTGGTAGTATTGTCAGTGGACTAATAATCCATCAAACCGGATGAATGCTCCAAGGACAACGGGTTGAATCCCACCACAGCCAAAGGTGAAATCTGAATTTAATTAATCGATCTGGAATTAATGGTGACTGTGATTGACAATGTCCATTGTTGTCAAACCTTTCCCAGAGGCAAGAACTCTTCGATGTACTTTGAAGTGTGCTAGCAAGCTGCTCAGTTGTATCTAACCACGACAAAGCCTGATTAAAGCAATGAAACTGATAGACAGCCCACTATCAATTTCTGGTCAAGGGCAGGCACACCCTGTCAACCCTGTGAAGCTCTCCTTGCTGTCAAAGTTCAGAGAGGTGCCCAGTCGACATTGTCAAACAATAATCCAACAATGTCAGTCTGGTAGGTTTTTGTAGGAGTGACAATGTTGCAGCCTTGGTCATCGCCATTCTTCAATATGTCCTGTCTCACCAGCAGAGATGGCAACAAAGTGGTATAGTCAGGAGGAAGTCAATATTGCATAAAATCCTGCGGAACCAGATCAAACATGATAAAGCACCTCTGGCCGGTTGCCATATCTGCATTACAGTCTCCACCCATCAGGATGATGAATCCGTTCTCTGTGTTGAACATCATTTGGTGGAAGTGCTGAGGGTGGTGAGGATGCAGAATGTAATTCTGCATGGGTTGTTCAATGTTCACCAGCAACAGTGAATAAACAACATCTCTACTGCTCAAGCTGTCTGAGTACTAATGGCCATAGCTGCTAGACTGGGCCTAAGGCAGGTAATGAGGGATAAAAAAAACTACTTGACCTATGTCCTTACTCATTTAACAGTGTCAGATGCATCTGTTAATGATAGTATGGTAGAAGCAAGTACTGAGTAGCCCTTGTGAGAATCAAGCCCCACTTTCACACTGAAGATACTCTCTATTGTGTTGTATGGCACTACCAACAGTTGAATGGGATAGATTTCAAACAGGTCCAACAGTTTAAGACTAGACATCTATAAGGCACTATGGGCCATTAACTGAAGTAAAATCATTATTCCAATACAAACTACAACCTCATGGCTTGGCATGTCCTTCACTCTACCATTACCGTCAAGTCAGGCCATAAACTGTGGTTCAATGAACAGCACAGGAGAGTATACCAGGAGCAGAACCAGGCATACCTAAAAACCATGAGTCAATCTGGTGAAGCAACAGCATAGTGACCCTTCTCTTCAACAAGTGACTGAACTAAGCAATTCCACAACAAACGGATCAGATGTAAGCTGCACAGTGCTGTCACACCCTCAAGTGAATGGAAAAGGACAATTAAGCAATTCACTGGGGTGGAGGCTCAACAAACAACCTCCATCCTTAATAATAGGGGAGCCCAGCACATCAATGTAAAGGATAAGGCTGATGCATTTGCAAGAATCTTCTGCCAAAAGAGACGAGTGGATGAGCTGCTTCAGCTTCCTCCTGAGATTGCCAGATTCACAGAAGCCCCTCTTCGTCAAATTCAATGCAGTCTACAAAATATCAAGAAACAATTGAAGGCTGTAGACAATGAAAAGTCTATGGGCCCTAACAACGTTCTGGAAATAGAACTGTGCTGGGCTCCCCTATTATTAAGGATGGAGGTTGTTTGTCAAGCCTCCACCCCAGTGAATTGCTTAATTGTCCTTTTCCATTCACTTGAGGGTGTGACAGCACTGTGCAGCTTACATCTGATCTGTTTGTTGTGGAATTGCTTAGTTCAGTCACTTGTTGAAGAGAAGGGTCACTATGCTGTTGCTTCACCAGATTGACTCATGGTTTTTAGGTTCTGGAATAGCACCAAACACCGGTGCTCCAGAACTGTAGATGAAACCTTTCCAATAAAGTTACCAGGTCAGAAGCAAGGAAAGGTGCAATGTCTAACTCACTTCCTGATTCCTCAAAGCATTTTCAACATCTGCAGCCCTCAAGTCAGGAGTGTGATTGAACACTGCCCTCTTGACTGGATCTTAAATATCTTGAGTCTAACACTCAAGAAGGCTGATGCTATTTAGGACAAAGCAGCACATCTAAGACTTTCAACATTCACACTCTCCATCACCAAAGGAACACAATAGAAAATATCTCTGTACAGCACCTTCCAAATCCTCAACCTCTCCCGCAGAGGAGGATGAGGAAAGCAAATAAAAAGGATCACTGCCACCTGCAATTTCCCTCTAAGCCCCACATCATCCTGACTTAGAATTACATCACCTTCTTTCACTGTCATTAGGTCAAAATGCTAGAACTTATTCCCTAATAGCATTGCAAATGTGTCTACACCATGTGGACGGAAACAGTTTAAGATAATAATACTCTAGCACCTCTTTGAGGGCAATTAGAGATGGGCAGTAAATGCTGATGTAGCCAATTGATGCTTGAAATAACTCCACAGAGGCCAGTATTCCATCACCAAGTCACCCTTTGCTTACCTGTGCATGGTACTTGACACTGGTCCAACTTCCTCAGAGCTCGCTCTCAGCATGACCAGAACCTCAGACACTCCTATTTATTTCTGTCAGCCAGGGCTCCCTGATTGGACCAGATTAACAGCCCCAAGCTGAGTACTCATATTCTGTGGATTCACCTGGCTCAACCTACTACAATCCGAGAATGTGGATAAATAGACTAAAAGCCACAAGATCAAAGTTTCATTTTAAAAGCCACAAGATCAAAGTTTCATTTTAAATGAATATCTCACCTGAGAAGAGAAAATTCATCTTGCCTGCTGCAACTCACAAACAGCACATTTCGCTTCTTTTAAATAAATTAAGACCGTACCTCCTGATATATGAAACAGTGGTTCTCGAAGAATCGTTCCTTTGAGCTATGCTAAGCTCCATCCAATCTTCTTCTGAGTCAAAGACCAGTTAGTTGATTCTACCATGATTTGCTGATAGTTGGACAAATATCTTCTCTATCTTATGTTAGTAGTAATTAATATGGCTAAGAATGAGTATAAGCTGTACATGGTTACTGAGATGTAATAAACTATATCTTGTTCGCTAAAACAAGAGCACTGACACTTCTTAACCCTCACCACAGACTACTAAATAACCCCTTAAATTAGCAGAGAAAGGATGATTAGTGGTAGCACTCGACCTCAATCAATATCATTTCTTGCCAAGGCATCACATCATGAAAAATGGTGAGCAGCAGTGTGGATTTTGTTTTTCTTTAAGGTATTGCAACATTCTGGGAGTAGTCTTATGTTACGTCCAGAAAGAACTTCCTGCAAAGAGCACAGAATAGCCTGAAGAAAACATATTTTATTTGAGAGCATTGCTGTTTTGAGAAAGGCTCAGCTGATCAGTCAGCAGCTAAACAGAAATTCATTAGCAAATGGCCAAGGAAGCTGCAAAAGCCAGAACTGGAGGGAAGAATATGCATAGAAGCCTGTGTGAGCAAGAAACAGTCACACATTGGACAGAAGGAACAAGCCTAAGTCTGAACTTGGCCACAAAGCAAATGGATCTTAGGGCCTTCATCAATAAGTTAGATCCCAAGGGGAAAGAGTAAAACCTTACTCAATGGTGCAAAATGTAGAGTTTTCTATTTTGTTGGGAAACTTTTGGAGAAGAAGCAAAAAAAGGTGGGAATCCTCCAAATTGTTTCCTGAAACTAGAAAGGTTAAAGTAATGTTTCAGAGAAAAAGTATTTAAGAATTTACAAACTTTGCAATGCTTGTAATTTTAGAAGCTTATGGAACATTATCAGTATAGTGTAGAAATTTAAAATTTTAAAATATTTTAAGGCTTTATTAGAATAATTTGATACAGTGCAACAGTGATAGAGAATTATCAAAGACTGGTAAATGAAGGAAAATGTTCAAAGACTTGAGCAAGCTACACAGTATTTAAAATGAAACAATTCCTGAATAGCAACAAGCTTATAGAGCATTGGATTTAAACCAAATTACAACTATACAGATTCAAAATACTTTCTAAAGCAACGGATTGCTCCACATATAGTACATCAAACTTCCTTTTAGATTTAAAGAGATTGTTCTTATAGAACACAAGACCGGGCTTCATGGAAAAAAATGTTCCTAAAGTACAGAATTTCTTTAAGGCTAAATGCCAAATCAGAAGCAGAACACCGCTTTATTCAAAAGGTCCTGTAGCTTACAATGTTATAAATTAGCAGAAGATAAAAGCAGTATTAGTCACTTCTGATGGCATTATAAAAGTTTTTGACAATTGTTGTAACTTAAGAATAAATGGAACTCTCAAATGGACAAGATTTAACAGAAGAGTTCAATTTCCAAGAGATTTCATAGACAATTTCATTAAATAACTCTGCACATTAGTTGAAACCTCGGAGTATGGAGCCTTTCAGCCAGGATTCGTAAGAGACAGGATTATTGTAGGAATTGTTTGAAGCATCTGTTTCAGATCTGTTTGAGTACAAAGAAGATATAACTTTGTTTTAAGCTATTCAAATCAAGTCAAAAGCAGAGACCAGGACAAAATATGTTTCACTGCTTCACAACAATGTGGTTGACTCTCAACTGCCCTCCGGGCAATTATGGATTGGTAATAATTACTCACCTAACTAGTGTTGCCCTCATCCCATGAGTGGATTTTTAAAACTCAGTGAAAGACCAAATAGTTGCATCCAAGAAAATGTTTCAACCAGGAGACTTAATGATATTGCAGCCCAAGAAAATGAGCTTGCTGATAGAGTGAGGTGATATAGGTTGGGAGGTTTGTGAGGGAAAGAATGACTGACATGAGTCAGCTTGGCCAAATTAGTACTTTTATCTATCCTGTAAATTGAACATAATTTGTAAAAAGAAGAGTCAGTTCAAGAATTGCATTACTCAGGAGGAAAATGGGCAATTGGAAGCTTAAAAAGGCAGAAAAATGTGGGACCGAAGTGTTGAACCTTTGAAAAGAGCTAACATGCATCTGCTCGCATCGCATCACATTCACCTGACAGTAAAAGAAGACTGGTTAATTTGCACCAAAGACTTTAAAACTTTATAAGACCAACATTGCAAACAGTTCAATAACTTTTCTTTCCTTCTTTCCCAGTACATTTTGAGCATAAATTTACCCTGAAATTATTTATTCTTTATTATTTATTTATTGTATATTGTAAAAACTTGAGCAATGAAAAACTTCACAGTTTGTAATGTATTTAAATATTTTGTTTGCATTGACTATCACAGTTTGTGAATGTCTGATTATAGTTATTTATAAGATTTTCTCCTTCAGCATTTTGCATACAGAATTTTTGAGAGCGCTGCTTATTTTTCTAGTTAAGTTCACATTTAAATATCAGGTTGCATGAAACTGGGTGTTGATAAACACATTTTATGATTGTATGATTATAATCTGGCCGAAATAATCATATCCACATGCTTGATTAGCTTTGGAACACAAACAGCAACTGTCTGAATCCAAATATTACGTACACCTTAATTGTTCTGCTTGATCTAGAGTTTATTACAAATGCTTTACATTGAAGATAATGTGATTTAAATTTGGTTGCAGTGGTGATATGAATAAAACCAGACTGCATTCATTTACAAAATCATGAATTGGCTGAGTTAAGCAGCATTTATGAATGAATCATATTGCAAGGGCAGCCATTGTCAACCCCAGGAATTTATTTCATATTTAACACATTTCATAAATGTTAACCATTACAATTACTTTGGTAAATAACTTACATTTATGCTTTGAACCTTATGTGGTTGAAATTTCAGAAAGTAAAATAATTAGAAATGCGATCATAAATATTCTGGTAACGTTTCTAAGCGGGAAATCAACCCACAATGGTATGTAGTCAAACACATTTGACTGCTAGTTACAGACCACATGTGGTTGGATTTCTTACTGGGTCCCAATTATAGCTGCATGAAAGACAAAGTTCACCAGCAGTTGTCGTGTTCCCCAGTAGTCCTATCTTTTTCTGTTGGTTTCCAGTTGACACCTGGCTCATCATTCCTGCAACTGAGGGGATCAGCACTCCAGTACATTTCTGGGTTTGGTGTCCCTGATGGGATACTTCCTAGTACTAAAAGTGAAACAGTTAACATCTGTTACAATTATATACAATAGAGTAATTATATAAATGTCATTAGAGGTGTGCTATTAGAGGAAATTAAACTCTTACCTTTTTAATACAGTTGCTTAATTATACCATACATCAATGGCCGTAAATTAACTGGTTGAAGTAAGGCAAAATAGGTAGAATCAGATGTTTCTTCCCTTCTGGAATACCCACCAATTAGCCTATTCTTGTAATGACCTGTACCAGCCGATCTGACAGCACCTAGCTGGGAAACCAGAGCTGTGTTACCAAGTTGTTTATTTTTTAATGGTTTGATCCAAAGCTTAGGTGGGCTGTGATGTTTTATAGTTTTGCAAGACCATTAGTAGTTGAAAGTCATAAACCTGTCACTTAATACTTTTAGACCCACACCCTGTCTTTGAAGTATGCACTGGCTAGGTCATGGGTTTATGAATTCAAGGCTAGAATTTTACTGTATTCTATGTCATTTTTGGCTGCAGAACTGTAAATCCAGTCAAACGTTTAAGACTGTTCTCCCTTCTCACAAGACAGACGTAGTACTTGTGTCACACTGGTGCCAAGTTATTACATTCTTTATCTCTGTGGTTAACAGTGTTTTGGATGCTTGTGTTTCGCCGTTGTGTTAGTAACATGTAGTTATGGAGCCAAGTTGAACTTGCAGATGTGTGTTGTGAATTTACTGAAAATGACTTACTTCTCACATTTTGGAACACTACTGAAAACCAAACTGTTTCTTCAGCAGGATAAACTGTTCCATTAGGTCATTCATATCGCAAAGTTACAAATCCACAAATTACGCATCAGTTGCAAGTATTATGGTTAATTAATCTGGATGGTCTAAAGTGAGTTAAAAGATCTCTCATAGGAAGAGAAATTTCATAACTTGCTTGTCATTATGTTTGGGAAAGAACTGCATGAGAAACTATACCTTGACCTTGTTAAAAGCTCTAGTGGTAAACTGGACTTCCAATATATCCTTTGTAGACTAGGGAGGGATTTAATTCTTACACTAATATTTGAAACTAAATTCTTACTGTTGGGTCAGTGAACTCTGTCAAAATCCTGCAACACCAATTTCCTTTCTAAATATTTGATCTGGTGAGGAATAACAGTTAATAATTCTCAATTAAATACAGTAAAATAAAATGAAAATCTTTGAGGAAAATATTTAGTTTTGTGTGGGTGTGTGTGCGCGCATGCGCGCAGTTTTTCCCCCCACTGTGCTGGAGGTAAAGAGTCAAAACAGATACTAGACCATTGACATAAAGTTAAAAGGATTTGAAACAGATGTTAGACTTGACACAGGAGCACCTGTTTCAATACTGGCAGAAAACTTCCAATGGCAGAAGTATGAGTGTCTTGGGGCAGGTAACATAAAACTCCAAGGTCCAGGAGGTACAGACCTTCAGGTGCATGGACAAATCACCATGAAGCGTAGTCACAGAGAGAAAAAAAATATAATTACATTTATATTGAACATAATATATTATAACATTATATTCAACAGAATAATATCTGATAATGAAACCCAGTTTATCTCCAGTGAATTTAATTAATTTGCTGAAAAGTATAAGTATAACATTTCCAAAGTTTTAAGAGTAGATTTGGAGCTCGGGTTGCGGATATTGTGGCTGGTTGGCTCACCGAGCTGGTTCGTTGTTCCGCAGACATTTCATTACCCTGCTGGGTAACATCATCATCTGTGCAGCCTCCGATGAAGCACTGTTGTGTTTTCCAGCATGGTTTTTAAACTCTGGAGTCTGTTGAGCTGGATTACCGCACTTCCGGTTTTCCTTCCCAGTGGAGTGTATATGGGGTCGAGTTCTATGTGTTTGTTGACGGCTTTCTTCGTGGAGTACCAGGTTTCTAGGCGTTCCCGTGTCTGTCTCTGCTTTGCTTGTCCCAGGATCTTGGCGTTGTCCCAACCGAATTGGTGGTTCTTATCCACATGGGTAGAGGATAAGGAGAACCACCAATTCGACTCGGACATAAATAGTTCCAAAACAATAACAGGAAGTGCTGGAAACTCAGCAGGTCTGACAGCAGCTGTGAGAGAAAAACTGATTTAACGTTTCAAGCCTGGTGACTTTTCACCAGAAAGTAAAGCAGGATGATATTTATTGCTGATGATGGTGCTAAGGCTTGTTAGTAGGGGAAGGGGTGGGTAGAAGAAGTGGGCAGTAGTGTAGCTCAGAGGTTGGCACTGCTGCCTCACAGCACCAGGGGCAGAATTTGATTCCACCCTCAGGTGACTGTCTGTGTGGAGTTTGCTCATTATCCCTGTGTCTGTGTGGGTTTCCTCTGAGTGCTCTGGTTTTCTTCCACTGTCCAGAGATGCGCAGGTTACGTGGATTGGCCATGCTAAAACTACCCATGTTGTACAGGAATGCACAGTCTCGATGGATTAGTCATGGAAAATGCAGGGTTAAAAGTACAGGGTGGGAGGAGGTGCGAGTGTGGGTAGGATACTTTTTGGAGGGTCAGTATGGATTTGATGTGCTGAATGGCCTGCTTCCATTACCATAAAGATTCTATGATGCTATGAATGAATAGAATATGTGGAGACCACACTGAGAGAGGAGAAAAGGAGGCAATCAAAGGGATTTCTGCTGATAAGTGGAGAGGGTGATAATGGTGAGTAGAGTGTCAATGAGAAGTGTGAATGGTTGAAAATGCGTTGGATGCTGGGACTGACCCATACAAAAACCAGGGGGGTCAAGGTAAGTAGCAAACATCGAGGAGGGATTTCACATTCCGGTGTCCGCAGTTCTTGTTTCATGTTATATAGTTCTGTTGGTTATGGAGACCTTCGAACTAGTTAGTCTGTGGATTTGGGTCCAAAGATGTTGTTTGTTCTGCATTGAGTTGCCGTGCAATGGTCTATCCAATGGAGAGCTACAAGAAATACACCCAACGGTGCTCTAGTGATTGAGTCTAAAGTGTGATTATTTCTAAATGTAGGCACCCAGAAGACATAACAATCTTTTGGGTGCAATGATGGCAGTTTGGCTCAGGAGGTCTAGGCTTTAGAAGTAAGTTGTGTAAACTGTAGGTGGGCTTCTCCTTCCGTCCTTTCAATTTCAAATGTATTTATTTTGGGGCTCTGTTTGCAGGTCTTTCTATTGGAAAAGATCTCAACTTCAGTGTCTCAGAACTGACCTGATGTCTGCACTTTCTGTATTTCAGTTCTGGGCCCCACAATCAGACATGATTTATTTGTTACTGTTACATTTTGGACAGTATTTTTGTGATTTGTTTAGATTACTGTCAAACCAGTGACATTTTCTTGGCTTTAGAAAGGCCTTTGAAAATGGTGTGTGTATGACGTACAGAGCAGTGGGTATATTTTGAAATAACTTTATAATTGTAAAGATGATGGATAGAATAAAACTTTATTTTCAAATGTAGAGTATCAATTAACAATATACCAAGCTGCCTCAAAAGTAAATACAGATGCATGGTTTGGTGAATGAAACTATTCATACTGATTACTATATACAGGATGTCACACCAGTAGCCAAGCATTACAGGAGTTCTTTTGCAAGTTTAAATGGCCCATAACTTACCTGTGACAAGGTTATGAAGTCTTTCTCACAAGTAAAATAATCTTTTTAATTCATCCACATCAGTGGTATAATATTTAAAGAGGTGTTTAATGTAAAATGTACTGAATTTAACCTATGGTCCACACCATATGTGTGTGTGTGTAGTTGTCCAATTAACCCCATCCATGCTCAATTCCTGTTTGTGTCTGGATTTTTTTATTGATGGCTGCATGAATAAATCAATGACAAACTATTTGGGAGAAGCTGGTAACTTGTCTGCTACTTTGTTGCATCTTCCCTTAACAACAATGGCCTGGGTCTTCCTTGAACCATGCATTTGACACAGTAAAAACATTGTGGTTGGATCTTCTGACAAGATCTGAAATCCTCTTTCTGATTGTGGCCAGACAAAGAAATATGTGTTTAGGATAAAGGAGCTAACAGTGAGAAGGGTGAATAGTCAAGGTCTCTGACTTCCCAGGTGAAATAGACTGGCACAAGTCTAAGAATCCACATAACCAGCAGCGAGGGTGAATCAGTGTAGAACCAGACCCCTTTTTATGACAATTATTACCTATTCTATAACTTGAAGCTTCTGAAACAACTTTTATCTTTTCTCAGCAGCTGTGAATGTGTAAGGTGAGTAAAGGATTCGGGGGGCAGATGGGTGGGGAGAGTAGGATATCAGGCAGGTGAAGGTGTTTGTGGCCAGGCCAGTGAGAGATTAGTGAAAACAACAAATGCTGGGGATCAAAGCAGGTCAGACAGCAGCCATGGAAAGAGAGCAAGCTGAGGTCTTGAGTCTGGATAACTCTTCATCAGAGCACAGGTAAGAGACTGGGGTGGGTGGCTGGAAAATGTTTAGGGTACACTGGGTTGTGAATCAGGGGTCTGATTGGTTACAGGTTAGGGAGGTGTGGATGTCATGTCCAAGGAGGAATTGCAGGTGGGGTTTGGCAAGAGTTTGGTTGCGCCTGGCTTGTAGGGTGGTTGTCAGGCTCTGATAGGGGGTTTGTGTTGTTGGGAAACCGGGGGTTGGGGTTTAGTTCAGGTCCAGCAAGGAAAAGATGTCAAGCCAGATCAGTGAGATTTGCATCCAGGGAGAGTCAAGCAACCACTCGGGCAGGATGTGATGTGTGCCTGGTCTCATTGATAACAGAGTGCTTCTGTTCCACTGTTTTGCTTGAAATGAATTTGCAACAAAGCTGAAGACTGCAAGGATACTGTAAACCATGCAGAAATGCTGCAAAATTGCAGACATTATCTCTTATTGGTTTTGTCTCTGACTGATTTAGAGCAGGTGGTAGAAAAGCCCTGGAATCTTTCTTATTTGGCAACATTTCAATGTGAATGGTAACATTTGAAAGACAAATACATACTGTACATTTAAAGTTGTATAGATTGTACAGGGAAGTAAATCATCATGAATTTAAATCCATTTTGAACTAGAAATTATTCCCCATGAGATTAGTCCGATGGTTTAAAGAAGTACAGAATAGGCAAGTTGACACTTTAAAATTGGCTTTTTAAGTAGGGAGAAACTCCAATACATTAATAACAGTAAATAGCTCCAGCAATAACCAAACGTGACACCCTGTTTGTAGCAAGCTCACAAAACATCTTTTGAGCGGGTTTGCTCGCTTTTATTGAGGGTCAAAACCTGAAGAAACCATGTATTCAGAAAAGGAGTGAGTATGCAAATAAAAATTGTTTTGCGTTGGAAAGTGAGGTGTTCCACAAGGCATATATGGTTGCAGAGACATGAATTTGATGTAAAAAAACAAATTGAAAATCATGCTAATTAGTGCAAACCCTCCGCGAAATTGGCTTAGTTAAATGTTATTTGCAATGTATAGTTCTTCCTTGGGACTTTTTCCCTGACTGGTGTTTGCCCCTCAACTCTAAAGCTGAGAAAAGGAAAGATTCTTATTAAGATTTTACAACTCAATTTCTGATCCACATCCAACAATCTCCTCTGAAAGTTATTCCTAGAATTTGACAGCAGTGAAAAAATCCACAACATTAAAAAAAAGCAAATTCATTCTATCTCCTAATGTTAAAACATATCCAGTCTCTGGATCTGGATCCAGATTGCCACCAAAACCTAATCAGTTCGTCCTTGGAGCCCGAGGTAATGATTCCAGGCAGTACTAGATAAGCCAGATCCCAGCCTGAAATCTGGATTGATGGACCATGTTTTAGTTTATTAATTTAATTGGGTGGTCTTTCACTGAAATAAAGTGATAAAATGCTGCTCATTTAGTTCTAACAAAGAAACATAACATTTATTACATAAAAAAACAAATCAAGTTACTTATATCTAAAACACAATTTGAAAAACTCACAACATGACAAAGCAAATTATCACCCGTCCTAACGCCATCACTTTACAGAACTCAAGTATAAGAGAGTTCTGTCCTCTATCATATCTATAGGAATAATTTTACTGTTTCTTTCAGTTCCTGGCCTTGAGAACTTGATGTCTTCTTCTTTGATTATTCATACAAATGAGCTTAAATCTTCATAGCTTCAAATAAGCCTTTTTAAGTATTCTTATAGAACACTTCTTGTCTGGAATTCTCAAACTAAAACCCTTACACCGAGATAACCTATAACATGTTAAGAACCTTTAGGTTAGCTCAGTTGACAGGATGGCTGATTTGCAACACAGAGTAATGCCAACAGCATGGATTCAATTCCTGAACCAGCTGATATTACCAAAAAGAGCTCTCCTTCTCTCATCACCTGAGGTGTGGGGATTCTCGAGTAAAACCACCAGCAGTCATCTCTTTCTCATGAGAGAGCAACTCTAAGGTCCGGTAAGACTAATTTTAATTTTTTTAAATGATGTGGAGGTGCTGGCATTGGACTGGGGTGGACAAGGTCAGAGGTCACACAATGTCAGGTTATAGACCAACAGGTTTATTTGAAATCCTAGGCTTTCGGAGCGCTGTTCCTTCATCACTTGATGAAGAAGCCATGCTATGAAAGCTTGTGATTTCAAATAAACTTGCTGGACTATAAGCTGGTGTTGTGTGACCTCTGACCTAATTTTTTAAATTTTATGAGATTGGGATGGCAAATTCTACATAATAGATGCAGATTTCTGGTTGATAAATTGGTATAGTTATACAGCTTCCAGATTATTATAAGAGCCGATTTTTTGGAACTATTACTAACCTTGGCACTAGTTTGGAATTAATCGTGATTGTGGGTGATTATTATTTTGAGATTTTTATAGAATATAAGAGATTACACCAAAATGATCATTTTGTTGCCCTTAGGCAGTAATATGTGCAGTGTCAATTTTTTGGATTAAAAAGTGGAATAAATTTAATAATAATCCCATAATGGAAACATTGTTGAGCTCAGTGAGATGAAAGAGCTCCAAATGGATCATTATTTGATGGTGATGAACTATTGCTGAACTGCTAGTAATTACAAATGGAGCCCAGTTGTGTCCAATGCCAGAAAGAGTAGGACATATTTCAGTTCATACTGCACAGCGTTTCACCATATATAGTGACTTTTATTAGGGGGTTTAAATATTTGTAACCCAGTATTCCTTCCATGTGGTGCCTTTGAGTTCTGGTTATTTAAGAAGGCCAAAACAAAGTTAGTCAGGTCATGAAAATCTCTTTGGGGGGAAAAAAAAGAGCCCTGGAACAGGAGATGGACAATGTTCAAATATTATTTTGGCTTAAATATTGCTACGTATTTGTAACTAGAAAAGAATGTTGCAAATATTATTTATATTAAAAGCAGAATTGGATAATGCGTTCATGATGTTATGGTTCGGCTCTGCATGTAGAGCCTTGTCTACCTAGTCTTGTTATTGTATAGGAGTGCTTTTCATTTATTTTCTTAAATCCCCTCAAATATAGTTTGCATCTCTGGCTCTGGTAACATTCCATGGACACCATGGTAAATCATTCAGCGTCCATTCTTCATTTGTGATCCTGAACATCAGGTTAATGAATTAAGGCACGATTGACATGTGGTTTGATCCTTACCAGACACATGCATGATCTAACAAGACTGTGGTTAGAGATGGAACTTTGCACAACTTGTTTTTCCCTTTGATTGACCGACTCTAAAGCCAGTTTCCTTAATTGACTGGGCTGAGATTAGGTAAGTTTATAAAGATCAGGGAGCCAATCTGGTACCTTCCTGTTGTGTTTATCTCAGTAGCATACCGCACGATATATTTAGTCACTGAACAGAGGGCCCACCTCTCCAAGACAGTACAACAAAACAGCACAGTACAGTATGGGAATAGGCCCTTAGGCCCACCAAGCCTGAGCCAATTTCCTAAACCTCATTTAGACCCGTTACTTACTGCCCACATGTAGTTTCTATCCTTCAGTTCGCCTCCCATTCATGTATCTATCAAAAACGCTTTAAACATTGCTAACATTCTTGCTTCCACCTCCTCCATTGGCAACTTGTCAAATTCATCTATTGCATTATTTTACCCCTATTTTTTCCCTTTGCTAATATTATATTCTTAGCCACCTTGTCTGTGCCAAACCTTAATCTGCATTGAAGTAAGTCACTTGAGATCATATTCATACTAATAACAACTGATGTACAAATTAGGGATCTGGAACTTATTTTAAAAAAGGCATTGAATGAACTGGGCAGTTGTGAGTAAACCTGAATCAGTTTGTTTTCTTAAAATCATTTAATCTCCAAATCTACATTTTTGACAAGTTTTCTGAATTAAAACAAATGTCATGTTATACATTTATTTTTATTGATGTTTATTTTTCTGACTGACTTCATGGAAGTTAATGCTTTTTGGATTAGTCAGAAGAGGAAAATTAATTTTGAAAATGGAAAAACTAACTGCATACTGCTTGCACATCCACCCAACTGCTCAAAAACAGAGAAAGTGATAATGGTGCTTGACTTCACCGATAAATTATCCAAGGATGATACTTGTTGCATCTAGAATGGTGTACCTTGGTGTTGTATATCCTGTGCTAATGGTCCAGGAGTAACGCTTCAAATTTGATGTTTGGCACATGCACACTTATGTTATGCTGCAAATCTGCCATTCTGGAAAAGATTCTGGTATAAAAATCAGGTTCCATGTCTGGTGCTGTTGTTCAGCTCTTTACATGTACAAGTAGATCTTTAGAAAATTTGTTACAACTGCTGGCAACAAGCATCATGCACAATTCAGTTTGTATTCTCATGCATTTTAATGGAAAGCCAGTGGCTAAACTTTTCTTATTTGACTGACTTTACTGTGTTGCTGAGAGCCATGTGACATTGATATTTCATAGAAATATAGAACTGCCCAATAAAAATAACTACATATGTGATGGTGCAATATAGGTGAAGGGAGGATAGGAGTTTGGCATTTGGGTCAGACTAGGCAGAGGTGAAGTAGACCTAGGTGGGAGAGGGCAACCTGCAGTTTATACAGGGATTTGCTCATATTAGATTGGGGCTTGAAATCAGAGCATTCAATCCTGGGGGAGGTGTCATATGCCCTTTGATCAGCAAAGGGGAAACAAAGCTGACTAAATTCAGATTGTGACTGGATCTTGTCAGATCATAGATTGGGAGAAGGGTCTGGCATGTAGGTAAGGTGAAATTTAGAATTAATATCTTTGTGATGGTAATAGAGAAATGTTGATTTACAAACTGTCTTTCTGTACCAGCTACTTAAAGCATGCACGTACAGAATTTGATCAGGAAGGCAAATGGTTTGTTGGCCTTTATTGTAATAGGGGAGCAAGGATGTTTTACTGCAGCTGTACAGGGCCTTTGTGAGACCATACCGAGAGTATTGTATGCAGTGTTGGTCTCCTTATCTAAGGATATACTTGCCAAAGAGAGAAGACAACAGAGGTTCATAAGACTGGGAAAACATAGCCTGAAGTGGAACGCAGTAAAATTCCAGTCTGAAAAAGCAAAATTCAGTGTCAAGAAATCATGAGGTGCAGGATCAGTGGCAGTTGAAAGCCAAGAAAGTTCAGATTGAATGGAAAAGCTGTACAGCGTCAATGGTGGGTAGAAATTCTACATGTGTACAAAGTAAGGTCCCTTCATGTCACAGGCAACAGCTGTTGTAACTCAATAAAACACTTTGTAGTGTTGGGGACTTTTTGTTTACAATCAATATTGTTGCTATTCTCATATTTTCTTTTTAAGAGAATACTAACAAGCCAGTCAGCTGTCAAAGATTTGACTAGTATCGAGAACACAGAAATGTGACAGAGGAAATGTGATGCAGTGACATGAAATGTACACAAACGGAATGCATTTATTATATCACAAGCAGATCACCTATACATTGCATGCTAAATTAGTAGAAAACTGTAAAAAGGAAGTATTACAATTTTATCGGGCATCAGAGCAGCCAAACCTGGAGTACTGCACACAATTTTGGTCTCCAGCTCTAAGAGACTACAGCATAAGATTGGTTTTTGGGATGAGCGTTGCACCACAGTGATAGCCTGAGTAAATTGGCCCATACTGTCTGGAATTTAGACATGTATGACTGAGAGGCTGTTTCCCTGGGCTGAGGATTTTGGGACACAGAGTGTGTAGCTTAGATTAAAGAGTCAATTATTTTGTAATTAGATGAAGAGAAATTCCTTCATTCAGAGGGTTGTAAACATTTAGGATTTCTTTACTCCAGAGGGTTGTGGGTGTTCTCTCCTCCAAGATGTTCAACCATATTCAGGTGATATTCCCCAAATTAATGTGTTCCACACAGATACCCCAAGATGTTATCCTCCCAGGTGCGGAGGTATAAAGTGGCTTCCCTTCTTTATCCAGCTGTGCTTCAGTTGGTCATAACAAGGTTAGTTTAAAAAAGTTCCCTTGTGGATGCCTATTTCCAGGCCAAATGAGTTTGTTCTAAAGGGACCAAATTCACTCTGCCTTCTTAAGTTAACAGATGGGTGAATTTATTAGGTACCAACTGCAAAAAAAAGTTAATAAAGCAACACAGATGCAAACATGTGAGGGATGAGAAGCAAAACAAAAAAAAATTAAAACAATAAGTCTGTTTTGTGAAGAGGATGTTATGGAACTTATTTTATAACTGAGCAGTCAATATTGGGATTTGTGACTTTTACAGGTTAGGGGAAACGCTTTAATCCTGTTTCCTTTTGATAGTGGTTAGCTGGCAGAAATCAAAGTGACAGAATCCTTTGTGTCCTGTTTTCTTATGAGTTTTTTGTTGGCTAGCACTCATAGCAAGAAAGCCTTTTAATGTGCAATGCAGGGATGACTTGTGGGTGGTTCTTCAGTAGCAACCTTCATAGTAGACTAGTGCTCAAACCCAGGCCAGTGCATATGAGCATCAGTTTACTAACCTATCTTTTGCTAGCACAAATTGTCCCACTGACACAACAGATAACCCCCTTCTTAATATATTCTTGGTGGGATAAAACACAAAAAATGTCTACAAGAGGTGGCTTATTGCTAAGAAAGGGGAGATAGTCAGCCCCTTCATGAGCTCTTCCTATTACTCCTCTCTTTCTTTGTCTCTCCCTCTCTCTGTTTCTCTGTCTCTCTCTGTTTGAAGTTTGCATGACAGAGATGGGTCCCACACACAACATTATCAGCTAGCACTGAATTTTTACCTGAAGTCTTTTTTTCCCCTCTGGTAATTCACTTTTTTGATTTAACAGTTAAAAATGTCCATCGAACTTCTGCTGTTCTGATCTATCGTTTTGAAATCTGGGATAGATCTATGACCTAAGGAAATCCAGGGATGTGGACAGTAAAGGCAGAGTACCAGCCATAACAAGGTGTAGAGCTGGATGAACACAACAGGCCATCACAGCATCAGAGGAGCAGGAAAGCTGACATTTCAGGCCTAGACCCTTCTTCAGAAATGGAGATTGTACCCATCCATATGCTTTTTTCACTTCCTCTGGCAGGTCATTCCATTACACGCACCACCCTCTGTGTGAAAATGTTGTCCCTTCAGTCCTTATTAAATCTTTCACTTCTCACATTAAACTAATGTCTTCTAATTCTGGACTCACCTACCCTAGGGAAAAGACCTTGGCTATTCACGCTATACATGTCCCTCATGATTTTATAAACTTCTATAAGTTCAGCCCTCAGCCTCCTACATTCCAGACAAAATAGCTCCAACCTATTCAGCTCAATCCCTCCAGCCTCAGCAATGTCCTTCTCAATCATTTCTGCACCCTTTCATGTTTTGCAATATCTTTTCCTACAGCAGGGAGACCATAATTGAACACTCAGTTCCAAAATTGGCCTAAGCCATCTCCAGCACATCCCTCACCTTCCTGGACCTCTCAGTCTCCATCTCAGGCAACCAGCTTGTAACTGATGTCCATTTCAAGCCCACCGACTCCCACAGCTACCTAGAATACACCTCCTCCCACCCACCCTCCTGCAAAAATTCCATCCCCTATTCCCAATTCCTCCGCCTCCGCCGCATCTGCTCCCACGACAAGACATTCCACTCCCGCACATCCCAGATGTCCAAGTTCTTTAAGGACCGCAACTTTCCCCCCACGGTGATCGAGAACGCCCTTGACCGCGTCTCCCGCATTTCCCGCGACACATCCCTCACACCCCGCCCCCGCCACAACCGCCCCAAGAGGATCCCCCTCGTTCTCACACACCACCCTACCAACCTCCGGATACAACGCATTATCCTCCGACACTTCCGCCATTTACAATCCGACCCCACCACCCAAGACATTTTTCCATCCCCTCCCCTGTCTGCTTTCCGGAGAGACCACTCTCTCCGTGACTCCCTTGTTCGCTCCACACTGCCCTCCAACCCCACCACACCCGGCACCTTCCCCTGCAACCGCAGGAAATGCTACACTTGTCCCCACACCTCCTCCCTCACCCCCATCCCAGGCCCCAAGATGACATTCCACATTAAGCAGAGGTTCACCTGCACATCTGCCAATGTGGTATACTGCATCCACTGTACCCGGTGCGGCTTCCTCTACATTGGGGAAACCAAGCGGAGGCTTGGGGACCGCTTTGCAGAACACCTCCGCTCAGTTCGCAACAAACAACTGCACCTCCCAGTCGCAAACCATTTCCACTCCCCCTCCCATTCTCTTGATGACATGTCCATCATGGGCCTCCTGCACTGCCACAATGATGCCACCCGAAGGTTGCAGGAACAGCAACTCATATTCCGCCTGGGAACCCTGCAGCCATATGGTATCAATGTGGACTTCACCAGTTTCAAAATCTCCCCTTCCCCTACTGCATCCCTAAACCAGCCCAGTTCATCCCCTCCCCCCACTGCACCACACAACCAGCCCAGCTCTTCCCCCCCACCCACTGCATCCCAAAACCAGTCCAACCTGTCTCTGCCTCCCTAACCGGTTCTTCCTCTCACCCATCCCTTCCTCCCACCCCAAGCCGCACCCCCAGCTACCTACTAACCTCATCCCACCTCCTTGACCTGTCCGTCTTCCCTGGACTGACCTATCCCCTCCCTACCTCCCCACTTACACCCTCTCCACCTATCTTCTTTACTCTCCATCTTCGGTCCGCCTCCCCCTCTCTCCCTATTTATTCCAGTTCCCTCCCCCCATCCCCCTCTCTGATGAAGGGTCTAGGCCCGAAACGTCAGCTTTTGTGCTCCTGAGATGCTGCTTGGCCTGCTGTGTTCATCCAGCCTCACATTTTATTAACAGTGAGTGACCATTGCTTTTATTTTACCTCCAAATGTTTGAAGATCACCAGGCATCTGCTACTTACATGTCCTCCTTAAATGCATTCCTGACTCGCGAGTCGCAGGCATACCCTGTTTCCAGAGCTTTGCTGCCTTATCCCCATGTCCTGTAGCACGACAGCATCATGTGTGTAAAAGGTTCTGAGTAAAAAGTGAGCTTTGGTACCAAAAATGTTACCCTAGAGAACACTGTTGCACCATACTTCCTATATTATTTCTGCAGTATATCTATTAAACCATACTTGTAGTTTTTAAGTGGCATTTGAACAATTTGAAATATTTTATAGATAAATTGTTAAATATTGCTTATAAATACAATTAATAACAGTCCTCCTAGATAATTGTAATCATCCTGTTCAGAGGTGCCATTACACACCTGTGGAGCAGGTGAGACATAAACCCCGCCTCCAGGCTCGGAAGTAGCGACATCACCACTGCACACGAGCCCTCCAAAACACTCCTCCAACAATACATTCGACAAATATCAGACAGCTGCGTTATTAAGTATGTGATTTTTTTTGTTGTGAAACAGACTTATCTATGCTGGTATAAAGTACAGAGAAACAATTTGTACAATTTATGATGATGATGTATTCTCGGGAAATGATTTTGCCTGTATCTGATATATTATAACAAAGTGTGTTTTCTGAAACAAAGGCCATTATCTCAAATCCAGATTGTCACTAGTATTTGTCAGTTACATATGAAATCCCCTGTGATGGGTCACATGGGGCTATGTACTATGGCTAGGATTAAATCTGTGATTGGAGCCACTTCTACAACTTAAATTACTGTTCTCTTATCTCAAGGTAACAGAGCGACTGTATGCCTTGTCCCACTTTCTACTAGATTGAATAAATGTCAGCAAAATTAATTTCATTGCCACTTAAATTAGCTCCTCAGTGTGATCTCCTGCCTCCCATCAATTTATTTCCTTAAGAATTAAATTTCCTTTTTATGTATTTTATTTCAGAAGGGAAACCCCCAGAATTGCACATACTACCAATAACCTTTTCTCATTTTGCAGGAATTTATAGAGTCGAGAGTATGTTGCAGAGTACAGTAATCTTTCACTTTAATAGTCCTACACAGAGATAGCTAAAACTAATCTGATACCTTGTTATTTTTGTTTTCTACATGCAGCAACTCAGTAGAGGGGAAAAAAACTACTTTCATTAAACAGTAAGCACATATCTGATTAGGTTTACTATCAAGAGATGCCCACTCGCAAACCAACCTAATTTGAACAATCTTATATTATGCTTCATCATTGTTTTACAAGCTCAGACTCCCTAAGAGGATTTCTCAAGTTTTTTGCTGATTCATTCCTGATAAAGGACAACAGTCTAGCCTTTGCAAATTTACAATTCAGCTCCTTTTTGCTATGCTTAGAGTAGAGATTTGAGAGAAGGTGTTGTACGGAATGTTAAGTCAGAAGAATGATGATCCCTCTACAGAAAGTAGCAGATTATCTATAATTAAACATGCAGCACCAGGCATATACCTTGCCCAAGTTAAAGTATGTTAAAGAAATAAAGGATGTTAGAAAAATGAAAGCATAAATGTGGTTGAGACTTTGTTCCCCAAATAAGTTAGGGCAGACTCCTCTGTCTCATCATTAGATTGAGCTCATTTAGCATCTTTTAAAGGACTATTTCAAGGTTTCAAAAAAGGAATTATAAAGACTTTAAAAAAAGGAAGGAACTAAGGGAATGATGCAAAGTATTTGAGAAAGCCTTATTGGCAAGACTGTAGCAAACTGTAGGGAATGGAGCAGAGATGACTAAAAGTTCTGTCATAGATGATGGATTGAAGAGTTCAATTTGAGGCTAACAGAAATATTAATTAGGAGGTCAGCGTGCAGGAAAAGACCAAACATAAGTTGTAAAGCTGGATTTGTGTAATTTTGACAAAGTATAAGATTTCAAACTAAACTCATCATCAGAGAACGATTGGGTCCCAGACCGGAAACCTGTGTTTGAGTCTAACAGCAGTGTTACACCCTGCTTTGTAATGCCTATCATGATTCCATGAATATAACGCAAAGAATTGCAGATGCTGAAAATCTGAAACAAAAGCAAAAATTGTTGGAGAAACTAAGCAGTATCTGTGAAGAAAACTGTTCTGAAGGATCACTGGACCCGAAATGTTAACTCTGCTTTCTTTCCACAGATACTGCCAGACCTACTGAGTTTCTCTAGCAACTTGTGTTTTTGCTTTGTTAACTCAATTATTCTGCTGTTGGTTCTTGACCAGGTTAGGTTAAAATTGGTCCCTTAGAGTTTGTGACCTTTTGCTTTTTTCTAGGCAAACAACAATGGAGAAAGATAAAGTTAGGAAAGGGAGGGGGAAACCCAGTTGAAATAACTTCGGACAAGGAAGAAGTCAGGAACGGTGTTTTTGGTTGAAAAAGAAGGAAGTCTGAACCGTAGCTAGAAACAACAGGAATTGGAATTGGATAGTATGGAGAAATAGGGAGAGAATTGGAAGTGGCACTTTTTGAATGCAAGTCAAAAGGAACCATTTGCAATGTCAACGCTGAGGCAAAAGGGTGATGACATGAACAGGTCCTAATTGATGGAACGTCAAGAAGGAGGAATTAAGGGAGATGATAGAAAGTACTTGAGAAGGCTTTGGGGCTTTGAAGTACTTTGGTGCAGCACTGTGGCCAGTGGGTAGCATTCCTGCCTCAAGCACCAGGGACCCGGTTCAATTCCAGCCTTGGGCAACTGTCTGTGTGGAGTTTGCACATTGTCTGCGCGGGTTTCCTCTGGACACTCCAGTTTCCTCCCACAGTCCAAAAATGTGCGGGCTAGGTGGATTGGCCACGCTAAATTGCCCACAGTGTTCAGAGGTATGTAGATTAGGGGGTTTTTGGGGATGGGCCTGGGTGGGATGCCCAAGGGTCGGTGTGGACTTGTTGGGCTAAAAGGGCCTGTTTCCACACTGTAGGGATTCTATGATTCAAAAAAAGGCCTTACAGGCTGCAATATAGCAGGCTGTGGAGAATAGAACTAAGTTAATTGAAGGTAGTTTACATTAATTTGAAAATAAATTAGAAGCGCTACATTACCTAATTTAAAGTAATTCAACATATTCTGACATCAAAGAATATCTGAGTTTGATGAACCCTGACTAATGCCATAAATTTCATGGCCATGTGAATGATGTTGATTCTCTTTTGAGTATACATCCTGGCATCTTATCTTATCTATCCAAGAAGATTATTTTAGGGCTGGAATACTAATACTTATTTTCATTATATTGCACAACCAATGTTTGCATTTTTGTTAGTTCCTTTTATCACTTGCTGTCACGTGGTGCCAATAATCCGCATGGTGTTGAAGGTGAATGCATTTGAAATGAGTTTAAAGGCACTTTTATATATGCCTCGAGTTTTAATAAAGTGGTACCAAACTATACAATATGAAGTCCTTTTCCAAGTGTTTAGCACCCTGTACCTTTGGTCGCCCGTAGACTGCTGGAGGACAATATGCCAATTAAAACAACTGTCAAATTTCGGCCCCTGTTCTTCTGAAGTAGCCTTCTCCAAAAAATCTACAGAAGAACAAAAATACAGAAGCATGTTAACAACTTGATTTCTCTTCAACCTTTAAGAAAAGTCAGAGTGCAGATGGAGAGCAGATGCTGAGTTACCCCATGTGCCATGCTCAGTGTATCAGGTCAAAAACCAACTTAAAATCACGATACTCAAGCTGTTAGAAATGATCTGGTTCACAAAATCTCTCACAAGTACACTTCCACAACTAAAATGACTATTTATCATTGAATATGATTCAGAATATGCCAAGAATATGATTCAGAAATGCAATACAAATGAAGTTCATGTGTGACTATTGCTGATGTTCAGTGCCAACTTTTGAATCCCTTAAAGAACTAAAGACCGTCAAGTGCATATCGTCAAATCTGAGTTAGAAGGTAGTTTCCACATCAATTTCATTCACTTTGATATTGGTCATAGCCAAGTAGAGAAGGTTTGGTAAACTTCATCCAATAATGTCCAGCTGCAACGTCTCAAGAAGATCAGCAGTAGATGCCTTAGGCATATTCAACAGCAAGCTTGATTTTTCTGGTTGTTGAGAGAAGAACTAGAAATTTCTAGGAATGTAATTTCAAAGGCAAACAAGTGACTAGTCTGCAAGCTGTATGTCAGAATATGCTTGGCCATGTATGCAGGTGGCAGGGTGTAGAAAAAGCAGGAGTTTGACACATAAATTCATATGATGGCCTAGTACCTATAAAGACATCAAGCAAGTGATGAAATAGTGTTAAAGTGTCAACTCCATCAATTGAGACAATCTTTCATTCCATAAGAACTTCCTTATAAATTGTGTTTCAGAATTGCAACCGATATTTTCTATGTCTAAGGAACTGAATACATGCTGGTGACTGACTACTTCATCAGGTTCCTTTTTGAGAATCAAATCAGAGACACCATTTTTATAATTGTTGGCCCTTTTAACAACCAAATTCAATAAGTTTAATATTCCTCAATAAATTGTGTCGAACTGCAGTTCATAATCCACTGGTGCATCCTTCCAAGACACGTGCAGGAAGTACTGCATTCAATACATCACCTCCTGTTTCCATGATCACAGTCTAATGTGTCTAATAATCTTGCAGGATATGCTGTTCACGCGGTAAAGTCTATGATCACTAAATACAACACTACTTGAGTTAAACAACCAGGTTTTCAGATATCTATGTTAATCCATGTGCACCTGGTTTGCCCTCATCAGTAGTTCTCATGTTTGGAGTGTAGATCCAAACAGTTGATGAGAGATAATGGGAACTGCAGATGCTGGAGAATCTGAGATAATAAAGTGTGAAGCTGGATGAACACAGCAGGCCAAGCAGCATCTCAGGAGCACAAAAGCTGACGTTTCGGGCCTAGACCCGATCCAAACAGTTTTTCCCTGTCACGCTTTTACCATACAACACATGTACATGATTCATCATTGGAAAGAAGAAAGAAAGTGAAACAAGAGTATTATCAATGAGCATGCAATAGTTGTCCCAACTTGAACCAGAACAAAGCATCAGATCTGTGGATCTTTGTACAAATAGATGAGTTTATGGAAAGATACTACAATGTTGTTTCCCATCCATGTCACATGGCATTGTCACAAACAAGGGTCAAATCCTAAAGTGAAGCAGACAATCAAACCAAGTTGATCACTACCCATCATATAAGACGATAATCCTGATAATGAAAATATTAGATCACACAGAGACCATTTATGTATAGCATGAGATGCACATCCATCCATAACAACATCCCAGCACAAAGTACAGCTCCACAGCCAAGATGTGATAACTGTGTAAGGATGAGGCCCAGTTGCGTTGTGCATCCACCAACACATTAATTTTATGTTTAAATTTTTGTGAATTTTTGGATATAATTATCATGACTGGTTTTCTATTCTTTAAATGGAAAATGAAGGGTATTGAATTATTTCACAAATCTCAGAAAGGTCTCATGCGTTAAAAACAGCTGGAGGATATCCCAACATGTGATGGTCTGAATTAAAAGGTCTCCATCTTGCTCTCTGTGCTGTTAATCTGTTAGTTAGTTTGTAAGCAAGCAGCCAGACAGACAGTCTGCTAGTCAATCAACTAGGTATATAGTATGGTATAAACCTAAGTAAATTTATAATGCAGCCTTATATGAGAGTCTGAGGTATCATATTTGAGCATCAGTTATTCATTAATAAACATCCAGAGATATGTCTCAATAAGACACTCTGGTAAGTGGTACATAGGAAATTGCATCACATCAGACAGGAATGAAAATATTGTTTCTAAGACCTTGAAAGTTCTTGAGGTTGAAAATAGTCTAGCACTTCATTGCTAATTTGTGATCAAAACCACTTCATATTGGTAAATTGGCAAGGAAAATATATATTGTTTTGTAACAGCTGTCATGCAATTGTAGTTAAAAATCCTTAAGTAGCGCGTCTTGTTTTGTTTTACATTTATAAAAACCGTGTGTCTTATCCCCTGGAGTTGACCTACAGTACTTTTTATATTTGCCCAAAATTTCATCCATAATAATTCTTGACTGAAAACACATGGTAAACAGATTCTGTTATTCAGCTGACACCATTCTTATTTCAGATTTGGCATCTTCCAAATGTTTTGAATGACAACTGCAGCAGAAAACACCTCCTGAAATATCTCCTCAGTGTCTCTCCTGGCTCCTGGCATCCTTTCCTTTTAAATTTCTATCAGATGATCATACTTTCTTTGGCATGCATTGTCGAATCTTTTCATGTTAGTTTATCGCTCCAGTAAGAAACCTTTGCCCTGCACCGCTATTTATTTTTCTTGCCACAATTTCTCTTTTTCAAATTTATGTAGAACGTAGCCCAGATCTGATGTTTTTTTTATTGCTTTGTCGGATGCATATGAAATAGACTTCAATCTCTTCCAGAAATGGAGAAATAGGTGATACTGATGTATGTATTGACTACATGTACGATCAGTAAAATTGTGAGAGCTAGAAAGTCACAAACTTTGCAAATTACGTTACCTCACCACCAGCTTTTTCTCCAGGATAACGAATTAACTGCTGCAGGAACTTCTAGAATTTTTTTGTAATAAATATAAACTTAAAACACTTATTCCAGACAAGGAAATACTTGAAAATAACTCTGCCATTTGTTAGGCTCATTATTGCCTGTTTTGGCACGTTTGCAGATGTGTATAATTATGTTATTTCAACAGTAGAAATTAGGAAGAATAAAAAAAGTGGTCAATGTGGGTACAATTACAATGTTTAAAAGGCTATTGGATAGGTACATGAATAGAAAAGGTTTGTATGGATATTGACCAAATGCAGGCAAGTGGGACTAGATTAGTTTGGGATCATGTGTGGCATGGACTGGTTGGACCAAAGGGTGTGTTTCCATGCTGTATGACTCTATGATTATACCTGGCCTGAAGCTAACAAATCTGAAAATCATCCTAGAGTCTTCATCATTTGACTGCTTACCTCCAATCGCCTTGCCTGGGCATACATTATTTTACCTATTGCCAATTGTGTTATTACATAATAACCACAAGTGTTTCAAGAAAATAAAAAATTAATATGATTTAATTTTACGCCCTTGTGACTTTTTCCTCAATTTGTTCAGGTCAACGGGGAGGGTTTTAGTATTTTATTCCCGGTAACTCCAGGGCACTCCTTAAACTCACGTTAAGTTTCTCCACAGACTTCAAAAGGGATCTGTTAAGATGACAACCATTTCTCTCGTTATGGTCTATCAAATCACTCTTAAGCAAGGAATTTCCCCTTCCTGCCCCTTTCTTAGTGCTTCTTTTAAGTTGCAATATTAAATATTCGATAGTTTTAAGTATAATGATTTTGAACCTTTTTGCATTTTCAATTTAGATGTATGTTTTCCAGAGAAAAAATGTTCTGTTTTTGTTCCATCCAGAATTCTAAAACTCCTGTTTGAAGAAAGGTGAAGGTCTGACAAAATTGTGTAAATTTGACATCACTGTCATTTTAATATCTTGATGTTTGTGAGACCCAAATCATGTAGTGATCTTTAGCTCAATAATTAAGGGTGCAACATTGCATCATATTTACCTGTGATGATCGTTGTGTTTATTGATTATCTATGAAACTAGCAACCACCGAGTAGTTGCCAATTTGTCACTTGTACTGTCAGTAATGGGCGACTGGTGTGCATGGAGATGTTCATGATATTTTACGTTGGAGCATTTTGTTATTTCTCCCATGTTTTGCATTGTCCTTGGCTAAGATCTCAATCAGACTCCTATCCATAGTGCTGGCTAAAGTTGCAAGTTGGACTGGAGTGATGTATATTTTTCTTGTACCTAAACGAAAACAAGTACCTGCCGCTTTAAAATCTCTCCAAATAACTCCAGCAGATTTAGACTTTCTCTTAATACACGCAAAGCTAGCGAGTTTTGAGAAGATTTGTAGCTCAGGTTGAGGTTCTGGATGTGAGTTTGCTTGCTGAGCTGGAAGGTTCATTTTCAGACGTTTCGTCACCATTCTAGGTAACATCATCAGTGAGCCTCCGATGAAGTCCTGGTGTTATGTCCCGTTTTCTATTTATCTGTTTAGGTTTCCTTGGATTGGTGATGTCATTTCCTGCATTGGTGATGTCATTTCCTGTTCTTTTTCTCAGAGGATGGTAGATTGGCTCCAAATCTAAGTGTTTGTTGATGGAGTTCCGGTTGGAATGCCATGCTTCTAGGAATTCTTGTGCATGTCTCTGTTTGGCTTGTCCTAGGATGGATGTGTTGTCCCAATCAAAGTGGTATCCTTCCTCATCTGTATGTAAGGATACTAGTGATAGTGGGTCGTGTCGTTTTGTGGCTAGTTGATGTTCCTGTATCCTGGTGGCTAGCTTTCTGCCTGTTTGTCCAATGTAGTGTTTGTCACAGTTCTTGCAAGGTATTTTGTAGATGACGTTCGTTTTGCTTGTTGTCTGTATAGGGTCATTTAAGTTCATTAGTTGCTGTTTTAGTATGTTGGTGGGTTTGTGGGCTACCCTGATGCCAAGAGGTCCAAGTAGTCTGGCACTCCTTTCGGAAATGTCTTTGATGTAGGGGAGAGTGGTTCTGGTTTCTGAGCCCGTTTTTTTCTGTTTGGGTTTGTTGCTCAGAAATCGGTGGACTGTGTTCATTGGGTACCCGTTCTTTTTGAATACGCTGTATAGGTGATTTTCTTCTGCTTTTCGTAGTTCCTCTGTGCTGCAGTGTGTGGTGGCTCGTTGGAATAATGTTCTAATGCAGCTTCATTTGTGGGTGTTGGGATGGAGCAACAGAACTACAGGAGCAACCATCCCAACACCAGCGCTTCATCGGAGGCTCACTGATGATGTTACCTAGAATGGTGACGAAACGTCTGAAATGAACCTTCCAGCTCAGCGAGCCAACTCACAACCACATGCAAAGCCCATGGGTCACGTTTTGAACTGCTCACTACTGTCAGTCGGATTTGTTTGAAGCCAATTGCACTTTAATAGCTGCAGCTGTGTCCACAAACCATGGATGTGCAGAGCACAACACACCACATTACTGCTCTTACAGAAAATGGTGGATGCAGGAATTGGGTGTGGCTCATCTGGATTTAGGGTTCCAACAGTATTTTGCCTGAGGAGAGTCTCTGCATCATTATGAAAATTCAGTCCTGAAACTGTACTATGGCATGGACAGTATATTGAAATTCATGGACCAATTACAGCAGTCTGGAACTGAGATGGTGTTGGTGCATGCTTATGGAAAAGGTTGGGGAACGCAGCTTAAAACAATTCAGAAAGAGTTTACCTTGTCCAGTAGTTTCTGATGTGCTTAATCTGGCAGTTTGATATTTCTCATCCTTGTTTCGTCCAAGTACCAGATGTCGTGCAAAATAATCTTCTTCTAATGCCATTACACATCTGGTGGCCTCTGAACTGTGGTTCCCCAGTGGGTAACCAAATCAATTTACAATGTTCTGAACATAGTTTTGTTCCAAAAGGTATTTGGTTCATCTCATGAATGTTGTAAGCTACAATTCTTCTGGAAACAAATACTTTTCAGTACATTGCCAACAAAAAATAGATAATGTGCATTTTAATGATTGGCTTTAACTTTGAATGCACATTTAAAAAAAAACTCTGTTTTCTAAAGCCTTGGGACTCTGCAAGGGGTTGATAGTGTGTGTTACTGAATCCTTCCTGTGGATATTTTGAAATATGTAATATGTTGTTTCCCCTGCTCCACTATTGAGCCAGGAAAGTAAAAACATGTGGATCAGAGCATAATTCATGCTGAATTTACATCTGATGGCAACAGCCAACATACTTAATGAAGAAAATAGAAGAAACAAAGACTTAGATTTGTTAGTGCCTTTCGCAACCCAAAGACATCCCATAATGCTATACAGCCTATGGAATACTCTAGAAACGTAGTCACCATTGTAGTGTAGGAAACACAGCAGTTAATTTGTGACCACAAGCAGCAATGAGAGAACAATAATTGTTGTATTTTTGGCGATGTTGATTGCAAGATAAATTTTCTACAAGTCATTGGGGATAATGCTTCTGTTGTTCTTTAAAATAGTGCACAGGATAGTTTGAACGAGCAGAGGGGCTTTGGGTTTAACATCTCATCCAAAAGACAAATCGTTTGCGTATACCACTCCCTCAGCACTGCTTTGAAATACTCGTGTAAATTTCTGTGCTCAAGTCTAGGGAAATATGTGTATGTTTATTTTGTACGTTAGTATATATTCTTTACAATTTCGCCTTGATCCAATTTCTTCTCCCCAGCTGGTGTTTAACGATCTGTTCTTTCCCAAATGCCTTCCCTCAAAATGCATCGAAAGCTGAGAGAATTGCACAATCCCAGTGGAAGCACCAAAGACAATTTCTGTTACCTTGGGTTGACCTTAGTGTTGAAAAACAATAGATCTAAGAATTTCAGTAGTATTGGTAACTTATTTTCTGAACTTGCTTGTGTTTGAGTTTTGTTGGGTGGTACATTTGGAGGTAATGTCATACATAATGCCTGTTGTTCTACATTTTCATTGTGAGCTCATCGAGACAGCATTTATACTGCAAAGCAGTGTAACTCACCCACCCCACAATTTGTACACCAGGGATATAGAGTGAATTTTGCATATTTTGATGGGATATGGGATGCCAACCCAACATTTATGTGGTCTGCCAAGCTCCCGTCCCCATCCTTTATACAACTTGGAATTAAACATATTACAGGCAGATAGCAGCCAGCTGATATTTGGCTGAATAGGAAGTTTGTTTCCCAACTGCAAACCTTTCCCCTTTTTTATGCTCAGTCATGGGATGCGGTCTTCACTCACTGGGTCAGCATTTGTTTGCATGGTATTAATTACCCTTGCGAAGCTCATGGTGAGCTGATCTCTTTACTGCCAGGGTGCATTTTATGTAGATAATTCCACAATGGTGTTAGGGAGTCAGGTCCAGGGTTTTGACTTAGAACAGTAAAGGAAAGGCAATATATGGTGTTCCCATGTATCTCTTTCTCTTGTCCTTTGGGATGATGGTGGCTATGGATTTGTAAAGTACTGTCTGAGGAGGCTTGGTGAATGTCTACGGAGAATCTTATGGATGCTACATCATTGCAACTGGACATAAGTGGTGGAGGAAATGAATAGTCGTGAATCCAGTACCCATCAAGCAAGACTGCTTTGTCCTGGATGGTGACAAACCTCTTGAGTGTTGTTGGAGCTGCCCTCATCCAGGCAAGTGGTGAGTTTTCCATCACACTTCTGACTTGCACCTTGAAGATGGTGGACAGGCTTTGGGAAGTCAGAAGGCAAGGTATTCACTAAGATTCCTAATCTCTAACCTGCTGTTGTAGCCACAGTATATGTGTGGCTCGTCCAGTTCAACTGTTAGTTAGTGGTAAACCCCAGAAGTTGATAGTGGAGCATTTAGTGATGCTAATGCCAATGAATGTCAAGGGGTGATGATTAGATTCTCTCTCATTGGAGATAGCCATTGTCCGGTCCTCATATGATGCAAACTTATTTGCCGCTTGTCAGCCCAAGCCTGGATACTACCCAGGTTTTGCTGCTTTTGGGCATACTGTGTTATCCAAAGAGTTGTAAATGATTGTGCGGTCATCGGTGAACATCCCACCTCTGACTTTATGATGGGGGAAGGTAATTGATGAAGCAGCTGAAGATAGTTGAGCTTAAGACACCATCCTGAGCATCTGCAGATGCAGTAGGAGCTGAGATGACTGGCCTTCAGCAACTGCAACCATCTTCCTTTGTGCTAGGTATGACTCTATCCAGTAGACAGTTTTCTCCTGAGACACACTGTCTCTAGTTTTGCTAGTTTATTAATTAGATATTTTAAAAATAGTGGACGCTAATAAAACCTACCCTTTTTAAAATCAGAAACTAACATGATGACTTCATGACGTGGCATTATCATATCAAATTGTGTCCAAGTGCTAAGGGTCAATGCAGTAAATCTTTGAAACTTAAATTCACACCATATTTTCCAAGCCTGTACTGTCTTCATTCTATGCTCCAATAGAAACATCTGATTTTGAAGTTGCCATGAAAAAAGACATCAGAAAAGAAAATGTATTTCATTTGATCGAATTTTGAAATTATAACTAATTATTAACTATTGCAAGATTAATGGACTGAATATTATTTCAAAAAATTTTGAAGATACAATTATTTCAATAATATTTCCCCTCTAATGGCCAATACATCTGGCATCTATTGATGCTCTGTGACCATCTGATGGACTGACAGAGTGTGCAGGAAGCCCAGACATGCATTGCAGGGCACATCAGTAACTAACAATGAAAGGCTGCAACAAGGACACTGTGCACAGACATGCAGCTCCAACTCTGGCCTAGGCTGTGTCTTAGCACTGCTGCCTCAGTGCTCCTTCTCTTAGCACCTACCTGCATGCTTTCAGCATCCATTCTTTGTCTTGCTGAACCAATGAGCAGAGTCACAAGCCTTACTGCTGAGCAATGCTCAGTCTAATAGGTGCACATCTTGGAGAACAGCAGTGACTTACGTCCATCTCACTCCTGCGCCAAGTGCCAGCAGCATACTTAGCACACACTAGCAGATAGCTATTAACCCAACATTGCAATGAGCGGTACCCATCAGTCAAGGGTCAAGGCACTGTAAGTTAAGGACAGCCTTCCAAACCAAACAAGGCTATTGAGCATAGTCAAGTGTCTGGTTAAAATTTTGTCAATCAGGGGCTCTGTACCTCTGTTGACTAGGGAGTAGACACAGGCAGGATGCTAGGACAATGAATGACCACATCTAACATGGTCACCTGTTATGCCAGGGCTGGGTGGGAAGGTTAGATAGGTCTAGACACCAATGGACTGTTTGGTGGACAATTAGGTAAGTTGGGGTTAAAGGGATGGGCTACTCGTATGACAATACTATGGCTCTAAGACGTGTACTTTGTCCTTTTTTTTAACCATGAAGAAAGGTTGAGACAGAAATAACGAGTAGGCTGTTCAAAGCCAATAAACAACTTGCCAGGCCTTGGTAACAATGTGTGGAGCTGGATGAACACAGCAGGCCAAGCAGCATCTTAGGAGCAGGAAAGCTGATGTTTCAGGCCTAGACCCTTCTTGGCTCAAAGTCAGCTTTCATGCTCCTAAGATGCTGCTTGGCCTGCTGTGTTCAGCCAGCTCTACACCTTGTTATCTGGGATTCTCCAGCATCTGCAGTTCTTATTATATCTTGTGAGGCCTAGTGTTATTTTTTAAAGTTGGGACAATAATATCAGCCTGAATGGGTGGGGTCAAGCGCTCACAGAACCAGATTTTTTAGTTTTAACTTCCTGCAGTTGCTGGGGTCTTTAGGCTTGACTTGCTAAAAGCTGAGGCTCTCTTCCTGCTGCTTGTGCTGCAGGAAGCCAGTGCTGGGCAACTTATTGACAGCTGCACCTTTGTTCACAAAGGGAGCCGAAAATTAGGCAAGTTGAGAAAGAAGGGACAAAAATATAACCCAATGCCACATGTACACTTTATTCCCCAGTAGGGAATGGCCCAATGCCATGTGTACACATTATTCCCCAGTGGGGAATGGCACAGTGCCAGGTGTACACATTATTCCCCAGTGGGGAATGGCACAGTGCCAGGTGTACACATTATTTTTCAGTGGGGAATGGCACAGTGCCATGTGTACACTATTTCCCAGTGGGGGATGACACAATGCCGCGTGTACACATTATTTCCCAGTGGGGAATGGCACAGTGCCCACTTGTACGCATTATTTCCCAGCTTCCTGACAGTGCACTGAGATCTCAGTGCAGACCCCCATCCATGGAGCCTTGTCTGTGGTCATGAAGTGCTGTCCAATGATGTGGAACTGCATTTCGGGCCTGCATAGAGACACTGAGAATTGTATATAAGTTACAATCAACAACATTTATGCACAAACAGATAGTAACGTACAAATTATTTTCACCTATAGCATCAAAAGTGCTTCAATGTGTTTTATTTTTCCTATCCTTCCTACTATATCTTAGTATATCCCTTGGTTTGTCAGCTGGGGTAGAGAGAGCCTGAGTGACATTTGTGCCTAGATGGGCCAGACATACTGAGGGTCAGTAGTAGTTCAAGCAGGATGTTAAGGAGATAGAATGCCCAGTGAACTCTGCACTGTCTTGAGTGGAAGTGCAGAGAGGCCTGCGCATGTGGTTCCACCTTTGCCTCCCTGCCTCCTGGCATCACTCTGTCTCCCTGTGAGTAAGGGGCACCTGGACCGAGGTTCCCTGCTCATTTGTTACTATGTCTTTAGTCCTGAGTTCTGGGCCAGTGACAAAGTGAACTCATCTCTCTAGCTTGACCTTGGGGGTACTTGACCTGGCTGACCAGGGTAGCCACTAATCTGAACATGGAGGCAGTGAGACAGTCGCAGGAGTCAATGCACTGCTTCAGCTTCTGAGGAATGAGCTCCATGGTGTCCCATATGCCCATCTGCTGTTCCTATTCCTCCCTAGATGAATTCCCTCATTGCCAACACCAAAGGGCCATCTTCTGCCTGCTCTCCAGCAGTCTAGGTTTCTCCCTGGTCTGGTTGCAGGGCTGTTGCTGAGAGGTGTTCACCATCTTGTGTACATTCATTCTGTATGCCAAAGGGTCCTCCCTAGGTGGTAGTATGGTGGGAGGAGGGGTGTTTGCAAGGGCCAGTGAGGGAAGCCTCAGTATCCTCGTCCTTGGAGGTCCAGGAGGTGCTTCTGCCGGAGCTAGGCCTTTCTTTATAGCAGTTGCATGGAGGCTATTGGATCCTGTAAGACATGAGAAAGTGAGTTTAAGCAGCCAGTGGTTAGAAGAGGTGTGCAATGATTGACATTGACAGCAGGGTTCGTGTGAGAGCTGCAGTGGAACGAGGAGTGACACTTGCTCATAGTTACTTGAGTATTTGAGAGCGGAGCATCACTTTTGACCTCTTGCTTTGCATTCCTTAAACAATTATAAGCATTTGAATGAAGATCACTTTTAAAAGGATCTCTGCCTCCAGATAGATCCCTTTCTCGACCAGATCAACCCCAATCTTCCAAGATTACCCAGAAAACATTAGGTTGGCAGATATTAGAAAAATACCTCCTCCCACATGTCTAAAACTCAACAGCCCCGACCCTGACTGCACCCCCAGCCCCCACAGCAACACAGAATTTGTTTCTAGTTTAGCGTCCGTTGCTTAACCTTGAACTACAAGACTCCATGCGGGTCCATTCCAACAGGAAAGAAGACTGGTCAACTCAAAACAATGAATAGATACTGAATCAACAACCCAATCCCATTGTTGCATATCTTTTCAGAATCGATAAATTGAGTTACAATAATGCATTGACCATTAAAAATAGAATGAAAATGGTCATCCACATGCTACATTGCAAACATTTGATGCACAATTATTGCTACTTGGCCCACATTTATTTTATTTTCAGTTTGCCTAATAGATTGAAAGCTAGCTGCAATGTGAAATTGGAGGGGAGTTGGTATGGTGGAAGCACTGCAACCCTTCAAGTAATTACAGACTACTTTTAGACAGTGACACTGTTGCGGTCATTCAAAGTCTAGAGGCCACTGACTGTAGCGAAAAATATGTCACTATTAGTATTGCAGATTCATGATAGTATGTCAAATAGCCACTATATTCAGTAATTAATGGGTCTAAAGTATACAACCATTACAGATTTTTGTGAAGAAATTGTAACTCAATATTGATTTTTTTTATTGATTAACCAGCATTTCTTAGACATTTTATGATGCAAATAACACAATCTCATGAGCTGTGTATGTAATAATAGATTGCATAATGTGTCAGGATTTCATTTGACCTGCATTCTTGCTGTGGTATTTCTATATTTACGACACCATCCAGCCACACTAGATTGTACAATACTATATTTGTTTCCATGTCTGTGACTATTTGAATAACTTAGTACTCAGAATTGGTTTCAACATGGTTATTTCTTTGGCAAATTCTAGTCAATGTTTGAAATAACAATAAGAATATTTGCTTTAATACAATATTTTCAAAACATGAAAGATACGCAATGTAAGAACAGGAATTTAATTCAAATGCACTCATGCCTATGTTGATAACAATTAAAGAAATCTGGAGTTAACATTATATAGCTTGTAACAGCTTTGCTTGTTGATGCTGATAATGTCATTGAATACTTGATAAACAGGCCCAACACACTACTTTCCAAAGTGATGTTGATCACAATTTTACAACACCCATGGCGTAAACTACTGTATAAACAAATTTGTTTGCCTGTACAATGGCCCTTACATGCAGAATATAATCTGCACACTTAAACATTGCAAGGGCAATTAATTTTAGCCTTTGATCAGTAGTTTAGTTGCAACAAATATTAAATGTTTTGCCTCATTGCTACTGTTTATCTCACAAAAAAAACAAATCGATGCTTTAAGTAAAATAAGCAGACTATCCAAGATTTCTTTGTGAGACTGAGCACATGCTACTGATTAATATCAATGTGCTTCTAAAATCATTTTTATAAGAGAGCACCCATTTAGCATTGTAGATTAATTGGTTACCTCAGCTGCAAAAATCCTTAAATTGTTCGGCTCCCAGTACAAGCAATTTATGTTGCTGTTTATTGCATAGTATAGGAAGTGAATGCTGTTTCACATTTTTGTGTATCTACTGCTCATTTAATTAGTTGCTCTTTGGCAATGCATAATACTGCTCTGTAAGTGGACAGGCCCCGTGTCCTAATTTTATGCAGTGGAACTGCCAAGATTTGCTTCCAAGCATTCGCTACAGTGAAAAATGGCATGCATTTTCTTGATAGTCCATGTGGTTGTAGAGTATAAATGGCTAATGAATTACAGATGAACGTTGACGCAAATTAATCTTTTTGATGTCCCTAGGTTATATGGCAGGCATTTAAAAGTTTAATCAATACACTAAAGTTGAAAACATGCAGGCACTGCAGTTGTTTGGATGTAATAAACATTAGAGGAAAACTGGAGACTTGTACTCAGTACATGTATCATAATGACAGGTATTTATGTTTAATGGACTAAATATTTTTTACTGGAAGAGAACAAATGTCAGTTTAACTTTGAAGGTTCTGGATTTAAGTTAGCAATACATGTCTCAGGGAGATGGCTGCCATATCAAACAGTCAGTAAGGAAGCAAGAATCTAAACAATATAATGACTAATTGGTTCTGCCTTCAGTTAGTTAACCTAATGAAGCAAAATTGTCTGAATTTTTGGTGGTGCATATTAACGTTTTCTCCTTTCTGTACAATATACAGCCTGAACTGATTATTTCATTTTGGTAACCTAGATTTAACCTTTACCACACTTTGATGTAACATATTGTAAAATTTGTCATAGATTTCTAAAGCAACTGCAGGGTGAACAGTAACTATGAAGCCTAATGTTGGTGCAGACTGATAAACAGCGTGGATGAGATATGTCCAGTCTAAAATAGCACCACTGCTACACGCCTATCTCTGCTTAACTCCATAATTCAGTCTTACATGCGGTTATGGATGTCTCCGCTCTGTGAGTCTATCTTTTTCCTACAGGTATTATTTCAGCCCTTCCAGATAATAAGGAATGTTTAATTGCATTGTTAATTGATTTTTTTTTGCACTGCATTATTACCATGATTGATTGCCATGTTGATGAAAATGTTAAATGCAGCCCATGTAAAAGTAGCGGGGCAGTAAGGAAGGAGAGTCTTGCGGAGAACAGATAACCTTGATGTTAAGAGCTACATCCTTTGGATATGTCTTTCCTTGACATATTGATGGCTCGGGAATGGGAAAAGCTGATTGTATGCAGAATACAATCATTAAACCTACTTCAGTGCACTGTTGATTAATTTGTTTTTTCCTGAAGGTTCTGGTTAAACAGAAGGCCTCAGTAACCTCAAGAGCAGTAATATTTCACCAGTAGAAATTGTGTCTTAACTGATTTTGTCTTATTCCTTTCCCTCCTCCCACTACCGTCCCCTGCAAAAATGTTTCCATCATCACTACAGCAGAATAATCATTCGCCACCAGTAGCAAATCTGAAGACAGCACATGCCCACATCAAAGCAGAGCATGTCAATGTCATTCAAGGATGTGGAGATACACTCCCTTTTTTTCAACAAAGTATGACATATGAGGAACAAAGTGTTGATTGTTCCACTGCCAAATTGTACATAATGGAAACATTAGCTTCAAGATAACTTTTAATCTGTCAGACTAATGGGTTCTTAATGTGTATCGGGGTTTAAATGTATGTCAGCCATGTCTGTATAAGGTAATATACTTGCGGCCCAAGAGGATCTTGATGACTGTATGCTTGACACAATATGGTTTATTATGGTGTGTCAGCTCATCGTTCTGTTCCCACAGACTTTGAGTGGTTCTCAATTTTCTAGCAACAGATTTTTAAGAAGAGGAGGCCTGAGATTTCCAGTTATAGACACACTGCTGCCTCTCAAGTGTATTTCGGATAAAGCTGGACCTCATCATAATGAATAAGTTGCATTGAAAGCTTGGGATACAAATTTTTTTTTAGAGCACACATGCGTGCCTGTAATTCACAGTCTGCCCTTGTACTGATCTGTACTGTTTCTGCTGTGCTATGTTGGACATGTGGAAAAGAAAATGTGAATGTCAACTTTTCCAGATCAGATTGCAGCCGATTAAATCTCCTCAGTGAACATTATGGGCTGGAAATAGAAACTGACAGTCTTTACATTTATAATAGGCATCATGTGTACCTAATTTTGGTTTGTTAAGTTGCAAGTTATCAAAGTTAGCAAAAATAAATACAATAAAAGCATAAAGGTTTCATATTAAGAAAATGCATTTATAGCACATTTCTCTTAGTGTCATTTTCAATTTATCCACTCAAGACATGTAACTAAACAAGTTGGCACTGGCAGTGAATACGTCTTTGGTCTCTATCAATTATTGGTTATGACAGTTGGTGAAGCAACAGTTTATAGAGACAGTATGCCTTTTGTTGGAGTTGACTTGAAAAAAAACCCTAACCTACAAAAGCCTGTTCATATTATTTCAGATTTTTAAAATTGCTGTTTTGAATCATGAGTCTCGTTGCAGTTTTCAAAAGCCAATGGAATAAACCTGCAAGCAATGTGTCACTGAGAGTCTCCCACCTGTGAAACAAACTGACACAACTCGCTCACACAACTGGGACTGTGGGTCAATCTATGAATGTAAAGGAGTCTTGGATGTCTGTCTGCCTTGAATTTAGAATTAGCTAGAGGGTCACTCTTGGTCGAGGCACCTCAGGTTGAGAACAGGCAAATGGACCAGGGCTCCCTGCTCTCACTACTATTCAAGCTTCCTACTGGAAATGCAGTGGATTGATGTCAATTAGTGATGCCTTCCACAGTCGAATACCCTGCTGGCATGGACCATCAGAACACATGATAAAATAAAAATCATGCGGACAATGGGATGGTTGCTACCCATAAGTTATAGCCAAAGAAAGAATCGGAGTCATACTGACCAGGAGAGGACTTTTCATTCTTCAATGAGTGAGCATTGGTAGGAAGGAAAGGATACAAGTGATGCCAAAATGTTACGTGTAGACTAGAAGTGTATGTAGTATCCTAGACTGCATTTTATTGACAGATCCAAAACTATTGTATCTTACACGTTTATAAAGCATGTTAGGTTTCAGTGTAATTTTATTTTGCAAACCTAAAGTTATGTAATACAATGAGGTGTCACCCCTATGTTGTTATCTGCTTTGATTGCACACTGCCTTGCTTCAGATGGGCTGTATTTGTTAGGTTTGTTTGTTTTGTTGTTCTGTTAATCTCTTCTAAACAAAGCCTAGACTGGGTGACCGCTTTGCAGAACATCTACGTTCTTTCTACAAAAAAGAACCCGAGCTTCCTGTTGCCTGCCACTTCAACACACTACCCTGTTCCCTGGCCAACATCTCTGTCTTAGGCTTGCTGCTGTGCTCCAGCAAAGCTCAGTGCAAGCACCTCATTTTCTGTTTTGGACGTCTACAGGCTTCTGGACTCTATATCATTTCAATAATTTTAGGGCTGGAGGCATGTTCTCCCATGTTCTTATGGCAACACCCCCACACCCAAGGCCTTGTTATCACATGGTCTGTTATTACACACAACCCATTGTTAGCCAGTAATAGTTCCCATTGACAGCTATTCATTCTCCCAGCTGACCACTATCCACTCCTTTGTCCAACTGCTCTTCTCTCTCTTTGGGCTATATTTTCATCTATCGTTTACTGCTTATCCCCTCGCCCCACCTTATCTTTTGCATAAAAATACGTTTTCATAGCTATCATCAGTTCTAAAGAAGGGTCACTGGACCCTAAACATTAACTCTGATTTCTCTCCACAGATGCTGCCAGACCTGTGGAGATTTTCCAGCAATTTCTGTTTTTGTTTCTGATTTCCTTCATCCACAGTTCTGTTTTGTTAGTCCCCCTTATGCCCAATATCCTTTTCTGGAACAGAGCATTGAAAAGCTAGGTTTGTATTGAGTAAAGCTGCAACAGGGAAACATGGATCATCCAGTATTTGCCTCAGGCTTAAATTAAGACAATACATCACAGGTTCGAAGTTGCATATATCCCATAGCTATTCAGTCACACAGTTGTTGTGTCATGGTGTGGACTTGCCTTTTCTTACAACTGACTGAAAGTTGTGTCAGTCTGCACACTGTCAAGGGCTGTGCATTCCCCTGTGACAATGACTGGAATGTGTGTGTTAGTAAATAGGTTTGACAGTCCTCCAGGATTGTCCTGGAGTCTCCAGGAATCAAAAAATAATTTCCAAATCATTCTTACTGGGAAGTCTAGAGAAAATCATAGAGACACTTGAAAAATTCCGAGATTTATTTTTTGTTCTGTTTGAAAATTTATTAGCTCTAAAAGTATTGCAGTGTGGAAAGAAAAGCTCTTTGACTGACACGCGTCATCAATTGCGAGTCTGTTTGCCTTCCAATTGCAAGAGGAAAGCAGAGACTGATAAGCTGGGAGACCAATAGCAGGAACATGTGTACAGAGCATAGGAGACCCGATGTCATGCGATGAAACCTCCCGGGCTGCACTGAACCAGAGCTAGCAAACATAACAGTGAGAGAGGTTGTGATGATCAATTTGGACTATAACCCAGAATGGCTGGATATTGGGGAATAACCAAAACATGTGCTATGCACATGTTGCATTACATTGTCCAAGTGCATAACTCACCATTTAACTAATTTTTCTCTATTCCAAGATTACTTCAATACTATGTTGAGCTATGAAAATTGAATATGAGAAAGCTGGGAGTAAATTAACATCTTTGGCCTAATGATCCTTTTCATTCTCTGGAATTATAATCAATCATACTTGTAAAAGATCTCCCATCACAAGTTCTCAAACAACCAATGCAGTAACATTATATGATTCATTGCTGAGATTAAAATGCTTGCCAATGCCTTTCATTTCCATCCAAAACGCATTTTTGCATCACTAATTTGAATAGGATTTTCGACAAAATGCAACCACATGTATAATATCAAACTGTGCAAACCTGCCAGAGTGAGGCATGGTGAGGAAAGTTCAAGTGAATGGATGGGCATGTTATCATAATTTGAATTGGGAATGACAGGGTTCAGTTGTTTCAGTATAGTAATCCAGAAAATTACTTTTACACCTTGGAAATGGACAACTCAAAGGTGGAAAAAAAAATCCAGATACCCAGAAAATGTTGCTTTTAATACATAAAGTCTGGTTCTTACATAAATTTCCTAACATTGTCAGTTCTTGCGAGTTCTCCAGCTTAGAAGAGCCATTTTTCTGATGCAGAAATAATTTTATTACCATATGGATCTGTTATGAGTTCTTCAAATATTGGCTGAGGCAGCCTTTCCAAAGTTTTTGTTGAAATCTAGGTGATAGAAAAGATTCATTGTGGCAAAACACCACCTACTCTGACAATGGGAAATAGACTCTGAAGGTCCCACACTACATTCTCACTTCTGCAAGGACAAATGTGACACTTTTGCAGAAAGGAAGAAACTCCGGAGGCGCACAACCTGATTGCAATCTGATAATTGTGACTATGTCAAGAGCAAGGCGGCCCTAGTTTATATGGTGCTGACATTGAATAAGCCTGTTGACCCAACTGGCGAGGGATTTTTTTAAGAAGTGGTAGATGTCAGGTGCACTGTGAATCTGTGGGTGAACTAGGTACAACAGGAAAGGAGCAAGATTTGGAGGATCTGTAACTGCTTAAATGAGAAAGACAACTTCTCATTGTAGATTATGATCTTGCAAGCATTTCCAGGAAGGGAACAGAAACATAAATACTGCAAACCTCCAGAGTATCTTTGTATACCACACACTGTGATGTCATCATCTCGTGATAAGGGGTCTCCTGAATGTAATTAACTATAATTCCCAGAATGCACTAGCTCTGGAAAGCTTTTTCAGAAAAAATTCTGACAATAAAAAGTAGAATTGGCATGGGTTAAAATCTTGAAATATATGAATATTATGCACATTTTGTAGTGCCTTCATATTTTGTCTCTCTTCATGGTCGCAGGGTGGAGTCTTTTGCAGCTCAGAAGGGGGCCATTCAGCCCATTCATATCTCTGCTGGTGTTCCTCAGAACAACCTAGTCAGTTCCATTCTCGTGCTCACAGCTCATATCCCTATAGGTTAATTTCCTTCACACGCCCTTTCAATTTCCTTTTGAAATTGTTCATTGTTTTTCTTCCACCGTCCTCATGGGCAGAGTGTTCCAGCTTGTTACCATTGGCTGAGTAATTAGTTTTCCCCATGATCCCTTCTGAATCTCTTACCTTTTGAATAATTTCTCCGGCCCTTTGTATAGTTAAAGTTTAACTGTAAGTTGAAACACTTCCTTTCACAAAGCAAATTGTCCATTTATTTGTATGATGCCTGAACTTCCTATTTTAAATGAATGCTTTTTTTGCCACCCCTTTGAAATGCAGTTTTATCAAGTACACATGAAAGCTGTAAAATGTGATTTGCTGTCAAATCGCAGCTGCATTGCTGAGTGTGGTTTGTCTGCAAAGCCAATCCTTTTCTTAAAAAAAATTAAATAGTTTCAGACCCCGGGAGTTCAGAAATTTCAACTGACTTTTACTGTCACTAGCTTGAGCACCTTTATCCCCAGGCAAACAGCAGCAGCTGGAATTTATTTCCTGCTGCCAGACAGTTCGACTGCTTTATGATACATCCAGAAATTCACTTTCTTTAATATTCAAACCTTTTATTCAAGGTGACAGCTGCTCACACGTTGCTGTACAGAGCACCTCAAGTAGCAAGAGTTTTCAGAAAAAATGAGTATCCCATTGTTACGAGCTCACAATGTAGAATGACTGAGGTTATCCCTAGGCCTCTGAGCCCCAACCTCCCTGACAGAACACTGCTGGTAACATAAAACTTGACTCCAGTTTGTAATGATGTCTGCGGAAAACGAGGCGGAGGAGCAGCAGAGACTACTGCAAGTGATAGGCGATGATGTCAGATTCAGTTAGGAGTGCCGACACTGTTCGAAAAGGGTTGGCACTATTATGGTACCAGTATCTTTCTCCTCATCTCTGTTTTCTGTCACTGCTCACAATTCTAGGCCTGTCTCCACAACTGACAATGTCTTTTCAGATCACGTTATTGCCAGCACTGAGTGCACTCAGCACATCATCACTCAGCTCCTTTGTTTGAAGCCTGGTCTTTTGTCATTAATGCACTTGATATCTATTTAAAACTGACTGAGAATATGGGATCTGTTTGCCTGTCTTGAGATCATTGACAATATTAATACCACATGTCCTTGCTTCATATTCTAAGCGCTGACACCTAGCTGCAGTCTCTTGCATTCATCAAGTGGCTCTTTCACCAGGATGTCTGCTAACAGTCCTGTTTCTAATCCATCAGTAACACCAGCAGATTGCAATCGCTGACTGTTAGCATAGCCTACAAAAACATGTTCTTAACAAGTCACTTCATTTATTTAATTTTGATGACGGGGTGAGAAGGTTGGTGGGCTGTAGAAGAGCATGATAAAACTAGCGTGTAAAGGGCAGAAGCCAACATTGTTTCTGGAAAGAACTGATCGTGTAGCCTGGAGACATCAAGTGTTAAACATTGGCCAGATATTCCTGTAGTTGAGAGTTTGTATCCCATTCAAATCATGCAGCCTCTGTCAGCGTCTGTGCTTCGAGGTAATGAATAGGATTGCTCCATCTGAAACTGCCAGTCTGGCTGACACTCTGGGTCATAGTTCAAATGGCAAGCGCCCTCTCTTTATTTACTGTCACTCTGTGAGCTTGGCCAGTGACTTTGTTATCAATACATTTGGGGACCTTGATCCGTTTTCTTGCCTACGATTTCATGCGTGGAAGGAGCAAAGAGTAGAGTCAAACCTGCCTCCAAATTGTTAACAAAAACATACCTTGCAATTTCTTTATGTAATGAATCAATAAATGTTAACAAGTTGAGGTCAAGCAAAAGACATGGGCATGTGTAATGAAACAATCAAAAGACGTTACATTGCACAAAATTATTCTGTTTCGAGCGCAACATTTGTGTGTCATATGAATAAGACTGTCAACATCATTTGTGCAGTTGATACATCATGTCATATTGGCCCTGTTTCTTCTTGAGATCACTATGATGGCACAAAACATCTCTCAAAATGTTATTTTCCTCACAGCGTCCTCTTTCAAAGATGCCATTTTGCTCCTTGGCGCAGTTTAATTGTCACTTACCTCCATGAGGCCATTCTGGAAATCTTCATGGTGATGATCTTCTCCTGAGATCAGCTCTTCCCAGCAGCTAGGGGGCAAAAGATTGATAGAAATATTCCATCACTGCTTAAAAAAATTCAAATTGATTGGAAATGAAAATAAAATTAAGTTTTATGAAATATTACAATATATTGTAATTAAAGATAAACATTTCATTTGAAATCGTTCAGGCCCTTGAGCGATAGCTGCCTCCCTCATGTTAAGGAGCATTTGATAAGAGGTTGTTTATTCTTCTCACTCTCTTAATGAATTATTCTGCAATTTCTTATCTTGATGTCAAAAAGAATGTATCCCAGTGTGAAAAGAGGACATACTGTGGCACTTGGTTTGTAGCTAAAATAACCATAAGTGATGTCAGATGTATGCTTGTTGAGCCATGACAGCTGACTCACTGCAGTTCTTGTCCATGAGCCAGCAGGCCTCAAAGCACATTATGTTTATACTGCACAATGAACTATTTGTACAAGTTGAATTAAATTATGCTTTTTCAGATGAAATCAATGTGATTGCTTCATCTTGTGTTGAGGTTGTGGCTGTACGCTTTTTTTGAAAAAAATCAGGTTGCCGTACTATGATATCAAGCTAAGTTGATTCAAGAAATTAATCATAAATTTCTTTCCAAAGTCAAGAAGAATTGTCTGTGCCACACATAGTTGGTCTTAGATGAGGTGTTACAATTGGCATCACAACTTCTGGATAGAGCAAAGGAAAATCAGTCAAAGTTTTTTCTGTAGGTCACTGGAATGTATGTGTGTAGATACTGAATGGGCCAGGATAGACGTTAATTATGGCACTTTCACAGCCAATAAAGCCTATTAGCACAATATTGAGGCTCACCTGAATAATGGTTATATCGGTGAGATGTCAATAGAAGACAGCTGTATTATATAGCTTGACATTTCGGCTCGGGACCCTTCTTCATTTCTGAACAAGAGTCCCGACCCAAAACGTCAAGCTTTCCTGCTCCTCTGATGCTGCTTGGCCCACTGTGTTCATTCAGCTTCACACCATGTTATCTCAGATTCTCCAGCATCGGCAATTCCTACTATCTCTGTATTATATAGCTGAGCTTTTTTGATTTCATAAATGCAACTTTACTTTGTGCCCATTGTAGTAATGATATACTGATGTTTTATTTCTTCCTGACAAAGTGCTGCCAACACCCCTCCTTACATTCAGATGTAATTCAAAATTGCATGTGGTCAGTGCTCCCTGTCACTGATAAACTTTAAATTGAAAGTGATCTTTCCAAATCCCAACAGTTTATTTCTGTGTCCAATTCCATCATTCTGCCCTTCTGATTACTTAATTTTGTTGCATTTATACCTGGCAGACTTGCATTCAGGAAGGTTAATTGAGGTAGCTCAACTGATTTGCATTTTGTAAATGAAATAAGCATCAGAAAAATGCCTTTTCATCTCATCTGAGTCAAAAAGGAATGTTCTAAGCCTCAGTGTCACCCAGTTGCCTGACCATCAGATTTTATCTACTTGCACTGTTCCTTGAGATAACCTTATCTAAAAGTGTTGTGTCTTTCCATGGTCCAGTGTGACAGCCAGCTAATTGAAGTGCTTAGTGTGTCAGAGGGAACAACTTTATTCTCAGCTTAACCACAAAATGATAAAATCTGCTTTGGGATGGTGTTTTTCACCTTCAAAGGAGCCTCTTTACCTGCCTCAGTGATTATGTTTATTCTTGTTTTGTGACTCGTTGATAGTACAGATTCTGGGTTTTTAGAAAGATGTGCACAGTTAAATGGATGTCATAGACAAGGAAAGTATTTGCTTTCTTTTTAGACAAAAATGAAAAGACAATTTATTTATGTTTTATTTCCTTGTTTGAAGGTGTTTTTGCAAAATGTCGCTATGTATATCATGGAAGGCACTCGGAGGGGAACAGATTCATCCGTGATGACCAGCTTTAAGAACAATTCTGCCACACTGCCGGTTTTCACTGCTATACAAGATATATGCACGCCTTGTATTTAAAGCCAAAGACTTATCCAAATACAAAGAAACACAGAGAATACATCCTTAGCCTGCTAGTGTCTTCTACTGACTTTGCCATGCCTGTCAAGATCAACCTTTCAGTCTAGTCTGAGCAGGCACATAGAGATTGACATGATTGCCTTTAAGCAGGTCCCTTCTATCGCCATGACAGACAGCTGCACTGAGGCTGTATGCCTGACAGGATGAGCCTCATGATGGATTGCCTGGTACAACTGCTGCTCATGGGAGGGCAGAGGTCACACCTGAGGTTGAACTGAGCATGCCTATTGCATCACACCAAGTTCCAGAAAGTCACATTAAACCCTTACTGCACTCATTACAATGACTTGTTGTTGAGTAATGAGAAAATTTTGTTCCATTTTATAGATGGCCATGGACAAGATGAAATGAATAGTCATATTAAACCGTAAATCCCATTGCCTGACCAACATTATTTCAGGGACTTTATCTTGATTTATCTTTTGCCTTATGGGTCTTATTTTGAGGTTAGGAAGATTAAATATCAGCTCCATTAGATGAGATTCTCTTTTTAACTTTGATCAGTGATGGTTCACGAACAAAATTGACAACTCTAGCAGGCTGAATAGATTGTACTTGTATTTCTGTGTGGCTTTGACTTTTGATGTATTGAAAACAAGTCTACCTTTCCCTCAACTTTTTTTCTTAGCAGCAGATCATTTCCGAACTATTTTTTTTTAAATGTTACACTTGCTGTCTTGTACTGAATTTGAGTGGGATTTGCAATTTACTACTATTGTAAAGGATAGCGAATTTTTTTTGGTAGAGAGAGGTCATCCTTTACTGTGTTATAACCCATTCAGTTTGGATTAGATGTTTTTGCAAAAGACTTCAGCTATTTTTAGTGCAACTGATGCGGCAACGACTTAATCCTACAACATTAAATGCTCATGTCTTCTACAAAATATGCCATTATATTTGGATACTCTTGTTCAGCACTGAATTTAATTGTGTTTTGCTATGTTTATGATGCTTGGTTTTTCTACAGGGATAAATTTTTATATTTTATGTAGTGACCAAGCATTTCAATGTACACATTTTTCTACAAAGTACAGCATTGTGGTTTTGTCATATTTGTTGCAGTAACTAAACATTTGGAAGCAAATTTTCTGTACATAACTTTTCTGTGTTCTTATTTAAATACTGACAATGTTCCAAAAATCTCGAGTTTGCAGTTTTTCAGTGGATCCATTGAAAACATTGAACAGTGATGAGAAAAATTTATAATAAAGCAGATAGCCAGTCTAAACAGTATGCAATTATTTCAAGTACTATTTACACATGCTAAGAATATTTGTTTGGATTTAAAAACTAACAAAGTAAATTCTTATACTTATTAATCTGTGCCTGACACACATTGCAGTAACTTACATTCCCATATTTTGCAATGCATATTTAAAAAAGTTTGTTATTTAGCTCTGATAATTGTTTGCTTTCTTATCAAAATAAAAGCATTCACTGAATTGTTCAATTCTTCCTGGTCTTGTGAAGGCAGTTTCTTAGCTGTGCTTGAGCTTCCAATAGAGTGTATCTACAAACCTCACTATGGGTGCAAGTTTGTAAAATGTAGCATCTCTCCCGCAAACTTTTGGATTGCTGCTCTAAAGAAGGAATCCCCATCTATTTTAGATATACAAAATGAAGAAGTAATTCATGGTGACTCACATTTTCTTCCACGGTATTTTTGATAATAACTGTAAGAAGTTCACTTTTATGTCCAAGCCCAAATTGATCTAATTTCAGCCAAATGTGAGCTTTTTTTGATGTTAATTTCATTCAGATTACGTCAGCCTTTTAACTATTACACTCCCCATTACCTCATTACTTGCTTCCCATTGGTGCATTCCCCAACCAATGCGAGTTGCTCAGCTTGGAAAAAGAGGTAACTGAGACTCAGCACTTTCCCACATGAGATGTGGTGGCAATTCTATCCCATATGCAATTCTTAAAACCCAACAGATAATACAGATCCAGGTATTGTCTAGCAAGGATGGACAGGGAAGGGAAAACTGGTTACATCTGGAACAACTGCTTCGCACAAATATGATTAGCACATGAGAGACACAATTCTCATATCTATTGAAGTTGCAATTTAGTGATGTGAGGGAAATTAAAACCTTCCTGTAAGATGAATTGCATTGGGAAGAGTGGCCTCTTTGAATCACCTCAAGTTACCATCACAAATTCACTAGAACCCCTACAGTGCAGAATGAGGCCATTCTACCCGAGTCTGTACTAACCCTCTGAATGATATCCCGCCTAGACCTAACCCCATTAACCCACATTTGCCATTGCTAACCCACCTAGGCAGCATATCCGTGGATACTACATGGCAATTTAGCATGGCTAATTCACCTAATGTGCACATCTTTGGACTGTGGGAGGAGACCAGAGCACTTGGCAGAAATCCATGCAGACATGGGAAGAACATGCAAACTCCACACACAGTCACCCAAGGTTGAAATTGAACCCAGGTCGCTAGTGCTGTAAGGCAGGAATGCTATCCACTGAGCCACCGTGCCATCCAACTAACAGTAAGTATTTATAGGAAAGCATTGACCGAAGAGTTTGGTTAGCTGCAAGTCTTGGTAATTTTAAAGCAAAGGTGAAGAATGAGAGAAGAGAATCACTAAATGACATTTTGGCTTAAAACTGTTTGGCTGCATCACCTAATTGAGCCTTTTATTCTGTAGATTAGAAAGAAAGCATTGTTCAGGGTGGAGGTACAACTGTGGGACTACTCTGGTTCTCTGCATGGGATTAGTCGATGATGAAGGTGATGCAAAAAACCATTAAAGTTTTTTCACTATCCAAGTGCATTTCCTCTGCAAATGGCAGGCACAGAAATTACAGATTCATTCCAAAAGATTGGGACCAATGTGTCATCTAAGTATTAGCCTTTATTATGCACATTTGCTATTGGCTTATGCAAAATTCAATTTCTTGAAGAAGCTGCTTACAAAAAAAAATCATTGTTTTCTTGCATGTTTTGAGAAATCTCCTGGCCATAATGATCGAGAATGTTTCCATTTATTTTCCATCCATTTATTGTGTTAGCATGCCAGGCCTAATTTTAGCCTGTGGCAATGCATTCTAAGTAACAGTATTGCCATTGAGTTCAGTATGTTTGGTGAACAAAATAGTACAGGAAATGTGCAATTAGATTTTCCTTTCAAATGGATTTGAGTTTCTTAAACAATGCAATACAGGCATTCACTCACTCCCACCATTGGCTAAATATGGGATGGCATTCAGCCATTCAGATAAGAAAGATATCACGAGTTTGATGCTTGGTCTGTGTTTAGTTAGTGAACTCAGCTGAAGGCAGTTATATGGCTTCCATTTCCTTGGAGTAAGAAGCGTTAAAGTTGGCCAAGTGACGCTCATAATCATTTTCCAATAATGTCTACGGGCAGCATATTATTCATTAACTTCAGATGAAAAAGGATTGGGCTCTGATGGGACTTTCAACAACTGTCCCAGTCTGCCCAGTGCAGTATGTGCCAACACTTGACATGCAGACAAGCAATCAGCACTTAGGCCAGGATGGACTCTGCTGATACTTCTCATGCAGCTGCGGACAATCTGCAACAGACTTGAACAAAAGCAAACATGAGGGAAGAAAATCAAAGGAAAAATTTAAAAAGCGAGAGAGAAAAACAGTCAGAACTGGATCTAATAAATTATAAGAGATAGTAGGACTGCAGATGCTGAGATAACAAGGTGTAGAGCTGGATGAACACAACTGGCCAAGCAGCATCAGAGGAGCAGGAAGGCTGACGTTTCGGGCCTAGACCCTTCTTCAGAAATGAATTTCTGAAGAAGGGTCTAGGCCCGAAACGTCAGCCTTCCTGCTCCTCTGATGCTGCTTGGCCAGCTGTGTTCATCCAGCTCTACACCTTGTTATGTCTAATAAATTATAACGTAGCTCAAAATTAGATACACATTCAACACGATTAAATGATGTTGACAAACTGCTCTGGATAAATAAGATACCACATTGTTGTCATTTCTTGAGTTTGTAACTGCTCAGGAAGATGTTAATTTTTCTGAATATTTCCATTGCTGTTGAGATCAAAATGACCTTCTCTGATTTTTGCCTCCTAATCTCTGTACAACAAGTATTCCACTGAAATGGAAATAGGACAAGAGAATTAAGGAAATCATGTGTATATGAGTTGGGCTCATCAATCTTTGGAAGCGGCTCATCACAAAGGTCAAAGATAGCCTGCCGCTAAATTTTCTGTAGCGCTGCTTCCTATGAGAAAATGTGCACATTTTGCTTTGACATGTTTTTTAAAAAAACTTGGTCATTACTGCATAGGTTTCCAAATGACCATGTTTATTTGTCCGTGTTTTGATATGTTTATAGGATATTGGAATGACAGTTGGATGAGGAAACTACAACAAGTTTCTCCCCCTACAAAATGTCATCTTTCCCCTGGCTGGGACACAGAAGCATCCTAATGAAAAGAGCAGGCATTTAAAAGTTTCTGACAGATGTCAGGGACGCTGTCATTGAGCCAGTGCTCCTGATGTAGCTTGAGATGACAGTATCAGAGGGGATGGAGCTGGCCGCGGGACATTCCGAGTTTGGTATTTGTCGCATTTGATTCTTGTCCACTGGAAATAAGAAGGAGGGAGAAGAAGAAGGGGACATGTGGTGGGGGGGATGTAGTGGACGGTGATGATTGAGAAAGGTGCTTTGCTGATATTTTATTTTCATCAGGCTGAGAGCTGTGGGCTTCACAGCTGAGTGACAGATATGAACCAGTAGAAAATCCGCGAAAGCAAGGAATGTATCATGGATTGACACTCGGATTGATAGCACAAGGTGTTTGGGTATTTGGATCGAGTGAGATGTTCGAACTAATCATCATGTGTGCAGAGTTAGCTGCGTTCTGTACCTGTAGATATCAGCAAAGACTGGCTCAGGATGAACTCACTTGAAGGAAAGAAAAAAGCGCCTATTTCTGGAAAGGCTTCAGATGAGCAGCATTTGTCATTGAGGGGGAGATGAGTGTAATTAGCTTGTCAGTCTAGTTTGGGCTGAGTTGGCTTGCAGTGGTAGGAAAGATGGACTGACTGCCAGAAGAGCTGACAGCCAGTCGATAATGCAGCAATTAATGTCATAAATAATTCTGGAACCAATTATATCAAAATGGACTCCATGCTTTGAAAAGGAACAGTATTCCCTTATCATTTCTCCTAACAGCAGGAACAGCTTTCATTTTTCTCCATAATTACTTCTTATTCTACACCATAATACAGTGATTCTGTACTTGCTACATTTGGATTTTTTTCCCTCACAAATACATTTTTAAAAACAAAACGATAAAACATAGTACAGCGTAATCCAGTGTAATGAAATCAGTTAACTCCCTGCTACATCCAATCAGGAAACAATTGAAGGGAATAAGAACTTTGGTGAAATCCCTTTTGGCATAAGCTTAGCTAGTTTTAAAAAAAAATCACTCAACAGTGACATTTGGAAATGAAGACATTTATGAAAGAAATGGATTTGTCTTGATATTTTAGAGGTTGCCGTAGCATTACTAACATGCCTACTAACACCGCAGCTATTGATTTTTATTTTCTCATTGTAGGATACTGAAAGCTAGATAAGACAATTCCCTATATACCATAGCACAATAAGCAGGAGGTGACTGAAGAAAGTCTCCCTTTTCCCTTAAAGGCTACCTACAATTATTCTGGTCCTTTAGTATTGACAGCTTACAATGCTGAAGGTCATTGGAGGAGACTTGGAATTTCTGTGTCACATGGTTTTCCTTCATGTTGTCATATAGCATTAATCTTCTAAACTGTGTGTTGCACAGTGTCAGTAATATGGAAGAAAATATTGGTTAAATACATGTAGTATATTTATAAGCTGCTGAAGGTCAAACCTGAAATAATATACTGTTCAAGTAGTCATGGCTCAAGGTCACTGAGGTTTCCTGTTCATAATGTATGAATATTGAAAGTCTCGCAGACTCCAATCAGCCGACCTGAACCTTGGAACAAAAATTTTACTAAGTAAATCAGTACATGTTCTGGCACTTCTATTAACCTTTAATACACTGCTGACAGTAAATGAGTAATGATAAATAATATGACGTTGTTGCAAATCACTTTTAGTACCATGGGCAAAGAACTGTAGTGGCATGCCACCATCTGTTAGTACTTAAGCTTTATTTTGTTTTACTGGTAAAATTAAACTACATTTTGAAAAAGAAATGGCTAATAACGAATGAAAAGAAGGCTTAATAAATTAGCTTTAATCTCCGAGGGCTACAGTTACAAATTTGTTTCAGATTGTTTAGAACTTAGCTCTGTGAACAAGGGAGCGTAGGTCTGTTTGGCTATCCAATTCATCTTTTGCCACTGAAATTCAGAAATGCTTACTTTTTTTGCCATTGTGTACGTAACACAGTCGAAAATATTTTAAAAGAGAGTAGACTTTCATTTTTACTGCACCTTTTATGACCTTGGTTTTCGACCAATGAAATGTAGGTGCTATTACAATGTAAGAAACATTGTGGTAATGTACACAATTTCTACATAGACATATCCCACAAGCAACAAAAAAAACTGTCAGACAATAAAGGATACAAAATAGCTGGAGTACAGTAAAATGTAGCCCAAATCCGTCTCTAATCATCCTGTTCTAAAATGCTGTGAATGCTGAAAGACAATGTGCTGGAGAAACTCAGCATGGCTGGCAACTTCTGTGGAGAGAGAAACAGGGTTAATGTTTCAAGTACAAAATGACTCTTCATTGGAACTGGTGGAAATACAGTGGGTTCTGAGTTGTTGAAAACAGAAGGGGAAAGTACAACGAAAGGGAAGAGATCAAAGGTATCATGGAATGAAAGCAAAAGAGTGGGAATGGGATTAGAGAAGAAACCAAGAGAAGAAATGAATTTTCTGTTTAAGAATATCAACATGAGGCTCATAATGCCTGTGGCTCATCATAACTTTTCCCAAACAGTTGTCTGCTGTACACCTTATTGATTGTGCAGAGATAATGGGAACTGCAGATGCTGGAGAATCCACGATAATAAAGTGTGGAGCTGGATGAACACAGCAGGCCAAGCAGCATCTCAGGAGCACAAAAGCTGACGTTTCGGGCGTAGACCCTTCATCAGAGAGGGGGATGGGGAGAGGGAACTGGAATAAATAGGGAGAGAGGGGGAGGCGGACTGAAGATGGAAAGAAAAGAAGATAGGTGGAGAGGAGAGTATAGGTGGGGAGGTAGGGAGGGGATAGGTCAGTCCAGGGAAAACGGACAGGTCAAGGAGGTGGGATGAGGTGAGTAGGTAGGAAATGGAGATGCGGCTTGGGGTGGGAGGAAGGGATGGGTGAGAGGAAGAACAGGTTAGGGAGGCAGAGACAGGCTGGGCTGGTTTTGGGATGCAGTGGGGGGAGGGGATGAGCTGGGCTGGTTGTGTGATGCAGTGGGGGGAGGGGACAAACTGGGCTTGTTTTGGGATGCAGTGGGGGAAGGGGAGATTTTGAAGCTGGTGAAGTCCACATTGATACCATTGGGCTGCAGGGTTCCCAAGCGGAATATGAGTTGCTGTTCCTGCAACCTTCGGGGCATCATTGTGGCACTGCAGGAGGCCCATGATGGACATGTTATCTAAATAATGAGAGGGGGAGTTGAAATGGTTTGCGACTGGGAGGTGCAGTTGTTTATTGCGAACCGAGCGGAGGTGTTCTGCAAAGCGGTCCCCAAGCCTCCGCATGGTTTCCCCAATGTAGAGGAAGCCACACCGGGTACAATGGATACAGTATACAACATTGGCAGATGTGCAGATGAACCTCTGCTTAATGTGGAAAGTCATCTTTGGGCCTGGGATAGGGGTGAGGGAGGAGGTGTGGGGGCAAGTGTAGCACTTCCTGCGGTTGCAGGGGAAGGTGCCTGGTGTGGTGGGGTTGGAGAGCAGTGTGGAGCGAACAAGGGAGTCACGGAGAGAGTGGTCTCTCCGGAAAGCAGACAAGGGTGGGGATGGAAAAATGCCTTGGGTGGTGGGGTCGGATTGTAGATGGCGGAAGTGTTGGAGGATGATGAGTTGTATCCGGATGTTGGTGGGGTGGTGTGTGAGAACGAGGGGGATCCTCTTTGGGCGGTTGTGGCGGGGGCGGGGTGTGAGGGACGTGTTGCAGGAAATGTGGGAGACGTGGTCAAGGGTGTTCTTGACCACTGTGGGGGGAAAGTTGCGGTCCTTGAAAAACTTGGGCATCTGAGATGTGCAGGAGTGGAATGCCTCATCCTGGGAGCAGATGCGGCGGAGGCAGAGGAATTGGGAATAGGGGATGGAATTTTTTCAGGACGGTGGGTGGGAGGAGGTATTCTAGGTAGCTGTGCGAGTCGGTTGGCTTGAAATGGACATCAGTTACAAGCTGGTTGCCTGAGATGGAGACTGAGAGGTCTAGGAATGTGAGGGATGTGTTGGAGATGGCCCAGGTGAACTTGAGGTTGGGGTGGAAGGTGTTGGTGAAGTGGATGAACTGTTCAAGCTCCTCTGGGGAGCAAGAGGCGGCGCCGATACAGTCATCAATGTAACGGAGGAAGAGATGGGGTTTGGGGCCTGTGTAGGTGCGGAAGAGGGACTGTTCCACATACCCTACAAAGAGGCAGGCATAGCTGGGGCCCATGCAGGTGCCCATGGCCACCCCCTTTGTCTGTAGGAAGTGGAAGGAATTGAAAGAGAAGTAGTTGGGGGTGAGGACGAGTTCGGCTAGGCGAATGAGGGTGTCGGTGGAGGGGGACTGGTCGGGCCTGTGGGACAGGAAGAAGCGGAGGGCCTTGAGGCCATCTGCATGCAGAATACAGGTGTTTAGGGACTGGACGTCCATGCTGAAAATGAGGTGTTGGGGGCCAGGGAATTGGAAGTTCTGGATGAGGTGGAGGGCGTGGGTGGTGTCACAGACGTAGATAGGGAGTTCCTGGACCAAAGGGGAGAAAATGGAGTCCAGATAGGTGGAGATGAGTTCGGTGGGGCAGGAACAGGCTGAGTCAATGGGTCGACCAGGGCAGGCAGGTTTGTGGATTTTGGGAAGGAGATAGAAACGGGCCGTGCGGGGTTGGGGAATAATAAGGTTGGAGGCTGTGGGTGGGAGGTCCCCTGAGGTGATGAAGTCATGAATGGTGTTGGAGGTGATGGTTTGGTGCTCGGGGCTGGGGTCATGATCAAGGGGGCGGTAGGAGGAGGTGTTGGAGAGTTGGTGTTTGGCCTCAGCAATGTGTCGGAGAGTTGGCGTTTGGCCTTGGCGATGATTGTGCAACTGGGTTCTTTTGCACCCATTTTGTGTAATTGCATGGCATGACCCACTGCAAGGACTTTCTGACATGCATGACACTGGCACCATGTTTAATGCTCAACTGCACACCACTTCAGCTGCTGCATGTCAGGAGCTGCCCCTTGCACTGTGGTACTCACCTGTTATCGCTGAGGAAATGGCCACAAAGGTGGTTTAATGCCCCACTTTGCCGACAGGGGGTGCTCGGAGATGCTGGTGGAGCAGAGGGCCTGGCCTACATCCTACTGACTGGCAAATGAGGTCATGCCACCAGATGCAGCAAATGCAGACCTAGAAAACAACACAGGTCAGTGCTGTAGCCCAAGTGAAAAGGAATGCCCAGCAGTGTGGAAAGGTCAGTCATCATCTGCACTCCACAGGGGCAGGTACTGCCATCTTCCCGCCTGCTATTTCACAATGGCTCTACCTTTACCACTGCACTCTACATCCCACCGAGTCTCTTGACGATGGCTATTTCATGCATCGTGTCCACTTGATGGCTGTCACCCACTTCATTCATCCATCAAATTGCTAAATCTTCATGTGGCTTTCCACTTACTCCTGCTCCTGCTTCACCACTACCTGCTCTTCCCACCCATTTTCATCATAGCCAATCCCTCCTTTTGTCTCAATGCTGAAGTAATTGGCCTATCCACTCCTCAGACTGTGATCGCCTGTGTTTTTTTCCACAGGCTTGTTGTATTTGATCTGTAAGACTGACCCTGCCCCAATCCCTGTGCTACAAAGACAGGGATTCCCAGACTCTAGTAGGGCCAATCACCTAACTGACAGTGGCCAATTTCTTGGGCTGGAATTGGCCAAGCCTGCTAACCGAGTGTGACTATTCCTGCTGATCGACCCTAATTTCCCTTGTCCCAACGAAAACTGCTCCACTTTGACTTTCCGACATGTCCATTTGGTTGAAGCACATGGAGTCTGTTTTGCCACAGAAGCTGCTGGCACATGCTGTAGGTGTCACATTGATATAGTACTGTGACATTTCCAGCCCCTTGACTGTTCAGTGCTCCCTACTGTCTAATAGTAAAGCCAGCTGCAGGGATGGGCAGTTTCCATGTCAGCAGCAGTGTATGTGTGTGCCATCAATTCAAGCTAAGAAGCCATAAGATACACCCTATTGAGAGTCATCAGATGCATTTGTTTCCCTGCACTAAAAGTGACCTCATAGTCATAGAATCATAGAGTTTTAACTGCACAGAGAAAGATCCTTCAAAATATCATGTCCAAAGGTCATCAACAATGATCTATTCTAATCCTAATTTCCAGCTCCTGGCCTGTAGCCATGTATACTATAGTATTTCATGAGTTCATTATCGCTAAACTGTGAACCCAGAGAACCAGATATCATTCTGGGGACCCAGGTTCAAATCCTGTCACGGCAGATGGCAGAATTTGAATTCAATCAAAAAACTTGAATTACCAGTGCTAATGGTGACCATGAATCCATTGTCGATTGTCAGGAAAAAACCCATCTGGTTCACTAATATCCTTTTGGGAATCATAGAATCCCTACAGTGTGGAAACAGGCCCTTCAGCCCAACAAGTTCACACTGAACCTCAGAGCATCCCACCCAGACCCATCCCCTTATAACCCACCTAATCTACACCTCCCAGAACACTATGGGCAATTTAGCATGGCCAATCCACCTAACCTGCACATTTTTTGACATGTTGAAGAAAACTGGAGGACCCAGAGGAAACCCATGCAGACACGGGGAGAATGTGCAAACTCCACACAGACAGTCGCCTGAGGGTGGAATCAAACCCAGGACCCTGGTGCTATGAGGCAGCAGTGCTAACCACTGTGCCAATGTGCCACCCTACCACTGCACAAGGAAGCTACCATCCTTACCTGGTCTGGCCTACATGTGACTCCAGACCCACAGCAATGTGGTTGACTCTGAACTGCCCTCTGGGCAATTAGGGTGGGCAATGAATGCTGCCGCGCCAGCAATGCCCTCATCCCATGAATGAATAAAGGATCTAAATATTTCTTACATGTCATGAGGGTTCATCACTCTACTGCCTTTTTAGGCAGTCAATGCTAGATACACACAATCCTATGGGTGAAAAAAGAATTCACATGCCCCCTCTAAAACTCCTACTCTTCACAGTCAAACACTGCCTCCTGCGATTGATGCCTCTACAATAAAGGTCTATGTTTCTTCCTGCCTTCCCTGTCTACACTCCTCAGAATTTTATTATCTTAATTAGATTCCCTCTTCTCTGCTCTAAAGAAATCTATCTAGTGTCTCCTCTTAACCGAATCTCTCCAGGCCAGGCAACATCCTGGAACCCTCTCTAGTGCAATCACATCCCTCCCACCAGAGCTGCACATAGGCCACAGCTCGAGTTCGAACTAAAAATATCTCATTCATAAACTCCTTCATCTTATATTTAGTGCCTTGATTAATATACCTTCTTAATCACCTTATCTATCAACATGCACACCCAGGTCTTTCTGGTCACTATTACCCCTTCGGGCACCACGATTCAACACGTACTCCCTTGCCTTGCTAGTACTCCCAAAATACATCACCTCGCACTTTTCAGGCTTAAATTCCATTTGCCACTGTTCAGCCCACTTATGCCATCCTGTAGTCTAAGGCTTCCCTCCTCCTTATTTGTCACACCACTAATTTTCTTGCTATCTGCAAACTTACTGATCATACTTTGTGCATTCATGTTTAAGTCATTAATGTAATCAACAAACAACAAGAGAGCAGCATTAAGCCCTGTAGAACATCACTAGGCACAAGATTTCAGTCACAAAAATGCCTTTTGATCATCACCATCTGTTAAGCTAAACTTGACAGAGGTTTATAGGAGATAGCAGGAACTGCCAATGTTGAAGAATCTGAGATAACAAGATGTAGAACCGGATGAACACAGCCAGGCCAAGCAGAGGAGCAGGCAGGCTGACATTTCGTGTCTGGATCCTTCTTCGGAAAGGTTTTGTGAATCCAAGGTGTCCTGGAGCTCCCAAGAAGAGTCCTGAAGGGACAAAATGGTGTGAGGTTTGAAGCTGGAGGTGGTGAGACTACTTGTTTGCTAATGCCCAAAGTGTGGAGGAGGCTGGTGCCCAGGGAGCATTGAGATGAAGACAGAGTTGGTGGAACGCTGGCATAGGCAATCGGTGAGCTCCAGTTACCAGGAACAGGCCCTGATTTAGTTGGAATTTGTGCCAGCCAGTTTCTTGGAAAAGAATAAGACAATTGGAAATGGCGTACACACGATGTGAGTTGGGCAAGTAATGAGATACAAATGCATGGGAAATAATGCCACTTAATTTAGGGTGGGGCACAGTGGCTCAGTGGTTAACACTGCTACCTCACAGCTCCAGGGACCTGGGTAAGATTCCAGCCTCAGGCAACTGACTGTGTGGAGTTTGCACATTCTCCCTGTGTCTGCGTGGGTTTCCTTTGGGTGCTCTGGTTTCCTCCCACAATCTGAAGATGTGCAGTTTAGGTGGATTGGCCATGCTGAATTGTCCCATCGTATCCAGTGATGTATAGGTTAGATGGATCAGCCATGCGAAATGTGAGGCTACAGGGATAGGGAAGGTGGGTGTGACTGGGTGGGGTGTTTTCAGAGGGTTGGTGTGTGCTTGATGGGCCAAATGACCTGCTTCCGCACTGTAGGGATTCTATGATTCTAATAGCCAGTTTCTGATGTCACCATCAGGAGTTTTGTTTCTGAATGTCGACATTCCAATATTTTTACTCTCACTATGTTTACCTAACTTTCTCGTTACGGCCGAGACCACTTCTCTGGGGTGGGGTGGAGTGCTGGTTATCCTGCCCAAAGCATTGTGTTTTAATGGGAGAAACCAGTCAACTTAATCTGAAAAGAATACCATGAAATCAAGGCACAGACATTGGAGATTATCAAAATGAAGGATAGAGTTCATGGTTGAAGTTGTTGAAATCAATGTTAAGTTTAGAAACCTGTAAAGTATCTCAAAAGAAACTGAACTGCTCTTCCTCCAGTTTGTCTTGCGCTTCCTTGGAAGACTATACCCGGTCGAGGGCAGAAATGAGAGCATGAGGTCAGGATTGTGAATTGAAATGGCAAGAGACTGGAAGATGGGGATTATACGCAATGACTGATTGGGGCATGTCAGACCAAGTGAGCACCAAGTCTACATTTGGTCTCCACAAAGTAGAACAGACTGCATTGTAAGCAGGCATTACAGTAGACAAACAAAAGAAATAAATTACTGAAGGAGTGTTTGGGGCCTTGGACATCAAGGAGGGAGGCAGCAAAATGGTAAGTGTTATACCTCCTGTGATTGTGTGAGAGGGTTCCGAAGGATAGGGATGGGGCATTAGGACTGATAGAGGAGTAGACCAGGGTATCGCAGAAGAACCAGTCCCTTGCGAATGCTGACAAGGACCAGGGAGATGTGTTTGGTCATGGCCTTATGTTATAGGTTGTAAAAATAGCAGAGGAAGATCATTTGAATATGGATGCTGGTGGGATGGCAAAGGAAGACAAGGGGAATCCTATCCTGGTGGTTGTTGGGAGGTCAAGAGTAAAGACAGATTAGTGGGAAATTCGTCAGAAACAGTTGAAGATCCTATCAACAGTGGTTTTGGCAAGGGTGTTGAGGAGACCAGATGATGAGCTGGAAACACCATTGTCACAACATTGGAACAGATGCAAGAGACAGACAAACTGGGGAAATGGAACAGAGTTCTTCCAGTAAGCAGGATGTGAGGAATTGGGTTAAAGAACCCATAGGAATTGATGGGCTTGTGTGGATTTGAGAGGATAGCCTATTGCTGGAAATGGGCAGCGAAGTGGAGGAAGCGAAAGCAAGACTCTGAGATGGACCAAGAGAAGTTGGAAGTTGTACTCAAAATTATTTAGGATTCTGGAGGAGGAGGGGAAGTAACATCCATTGACATTCTGTCAGTTCAGTGGGGGAGGCACAGACTGGAACAATGGATCAACTAAGTTGTCGGTGGAATTTGAGGAAAACAAAGACCTGGGTAGTTTGGCTGACGTTGACGTAACCCTGCCCACAGCCAATGCCGACGTAACCTCGCCCACAGCCGACACCGACATCGCTCCACCCACAACCTCCACAGCCAGCAACCCCAGAGAAGACAGCCACACTGAGCCCTGCCGAATTTTCACCATCCCCCCAGACTTCCCCCTGACTAAGAACGAATGGTCAGTCCTCAGCAAGGGACTCACTTTTATCCCCCTCCACCCACACATAACAAACACCAGTCACATTTGGACATCGAGCAATTTTTCCGCTGCCTTCGCCTCCACACTTACTTCTCTAACCTCCCTCTACTGACCCCTTCACTGGCCTCCAACACAAGTCCTCCTCCTGGACACCACCCCGAGGCCTCCTACCCTCCCTCGACCTCTTCATCTCCAACTGCCGTTGAGACATCAATTGCCTCAACCCCTCCACCCCTCTCACCCACTCCAACCTCTCCACTGCAGAATGGGCAGCCCTCCGCTCCAACCCCAACCTCACCATCAAACCCGCAGACAAGGGCGGCGCAGTGGTAGTATGGCGCACTGACCTCTACATCGCCGAGGCCAAACGCCAACTCTCCGACACCACCTCCTACCGCCCCCTCAATCACGACCCCACACCCGAGCACCAAACCATCCATGACCTCATCACATCAGGTGACCTCCCACCCACAGCCCCCAACCTCATTGTTCCTGAAACCTGTACTGCCCACTTCTATCTCCTTCCCAAAATCCACAAACCTGCCTGCCCTGGTCGACCCATTGTCTCCACTTGCTCCTGCCCCACCGAACCCATCTCCACCTACCTGGACTCCATTTTGTCCTCCTTGGTCCAGGAACTCCCTACCTACATCCATGACACCACCCACGCCCTCCACCTCCTCCAGAACTTCCAATTCCCTGGCCCCCAACACCTCATTTTCACCATGGACGTCCAGTCCCTATACACCTGCATTCCCCATGCAGATGGCCTAAAGGCCCTCTGCTTATTCCTGTCCCACAGGCACGAAAGGTCCCCCTCCACTGACACTCTCATCCGCCTAGCCGAACTCGTCCTCACCCTCAACAACTTCTCTTTCGATTCCTCCCATTTCCTATGGACAAAGGGGATGGCCATGGGTACCCGCATGGGCCCAAGCTATGCCTGCCTCTTTGTAGATTATGTGGAACAGTCCCTCTTTCGCACTTGCACTGGCCCTAAACCCCACCTCTTCCTCCGTTACATTGACGACTGTATCGCGCTTGCCTTGTGCTCCCAAGAGGAGCTGAACAGTTCAGCCACAGCACCAACACCTTCCACCCCAACATCAAGTTCACCTGGACCATCTGCAACACATCCCTCACCTTCCTGGACCTCTCTGCCTCCATCTCAGGCAACCACCTAGAAGCCGATATCCATTTCAAGCTCACCGACTCCCACAGCTACATAGAATACACCTCCTCCCACCCACCCTCCTGCAAAAATTCCATCCCCTGTTCCCAATTCCTTCGCCTCCGCCACATCTGCTCCCAGGATGAGGCATTCCACTCCTGTACATCTCAGAGGTCCTTGTTCTTCAAGGACTGCAACTTCTCCCCCACAGTGGTCAAAAACGCCCTTGACCGTGTCTCCCGCATTTCCCGCAACTCATCCCTCACACCCTGCCCCCATAATAACCGCCAAAAGAGAATCCCCCTCGTCCTCACATACCACCCCACCAAACTCCGGGTCAAGCACATCATCCTCTGACACTTCTGCCATCTACAATCTGACCCCACCACTAAAGATACTTTTCCATCCTCACCCTTGTCTGCTTTCTGGAGGGACCACTGTCTCCATCACTCCCTTGTCCACTCTACACTCCCCTCCAACCCCACCACACCCAGCACTTTCCCCTACAACCTCAGAAAGTGCTGCACTTTCCCACACACCTCCTCCCTCACCCCCATCCCAGGCCCAAAGAAGACTTTCCACATTAAGCAGATGTTCACCTGCACATCTGCCCATGTGGTATACTGCATCTGCTGTACCCATTGTGGCTTCCTCTACATTGGGGAAACCACGCAGAGAATTGGGGACTGCTTTACAGAACACCTACGCTTGATTCACCAATAAACAACTGCACCTCCCAGTCGCAAACCATTTCAACTCCCCCTCCCATTCCTTAGATGCCATATCCATCCTGTTCTTCCTGCAGTGCCACAAAGATGCCACCCGAAGGTTGCAGGAACAGCAACTCATATTCTGCTTGGGAACCCTGCAGCCCAATGGTATCAATGTGGATTTCACCAGCTTCAAAATCTCCCCTTCCTCCACTGCATCCCAAAACCAGCCCAGCTCGTCCCCGCCTCCCTGACCTGTTCTTCCTCTCACCTATTCCCTCCTCCCACCTCAAGCCGCACCTCCATTTCCTACCTTCCAACCTCATCCCACCCCCTTGATCTGTCCGTCCTCACCGGACTGATCCGTCCCCTCCATATCTCCCCACCTACAATCACCCCTACAGGCTCCTTTAACTTGCCTGTCTCCTCTCCACCTATCTTCTCCTCTATCCATCTTCGATCTGCCTCCCCCTCTCTCCCTATTTATTTCGGAACCATCTCCCCATCCACCTTTTCTGATGAAGGGTTTAGGCCCAAAACGTCAGCTTTTGTGCTCCTAATATGCTGCTTGGTCTGCTGTGTTCATCTAGCTCCACACTTTGTTATCCTGGGTGGTTTGGGTTGGGCGACTTTAAGGTGGGAACTCTGGAGGGAAGATTCCTGGAGGAGATGAAGTCAGTGTTAGTCTTGCAAACAGTTGCCGATGTTCAGCTGGACAAGTCTTTGATTGCTTCTCTACAATTGTTATCACTCCATTTATGAAATCAGAAACAAAAACAAGAAAGTACTGAAAAAACTCAGCAGGTTTGGCAGTGCCTGTGGAGAGGAATGTAAGTTAAAGTTTTGAGTCCTGTCTGAAGAAGGGTCACTGGACCCAAAACATTAACTCTGCTTTCTCTCCACAGATGCTGCCAGACCTGCTGGGTTTTCCCAGCAATTTCTGTTTTTATCATTCCTTTTACCCTTTGTTCCAGAGGGTAGATTTGATCTCTGATTTCTGCTGTCCTTTAACATTCCATGCTCTTCCCTTTTGATCCATTTGCCTCTTTACCCCCTCTTGAACAGCATAGAATATGTCACATTTTTGCCTCTTTAGCTCCAGAGAAAAATCATATTTGTCTTGAAACATTAGCTGTTTCTCTTTCCAGAGATGCCTCCAGACTAACCAACGTCCTGCAGCATTTTCTTTTTTTATTCAAATCGTATTAATCTGATCCTTTTCATTCAGCAAGTGCAAATTGTGAATTTCTTTGCACTCTGCAGAAAAATTCCTGCTTGTGTCCTTAGGACAACTTTCAAAGTTTTTCCAAGATTAATAGACTTTGGTAGTCTCGCAATGCAGGGCCAAGAGTTCAGCTCCCACAAGGGCTAGTTGTGAAATTGAACTCAATAAAGCTGCTCACTTGTGAGCTAGTACCAGAACAAAAAAAATCATTAAAGCTGCCAGATTGTCATAAAAACCCAACTGGTTCACTAATAACCTTCAAGGAAGGGAAGCTGCTGCCCAGAATGGTTTGGGCTTCAAGTATCTCCAATTTCATACTGTGTGCTTGATTCGGAGTATCTTCAGGACAAATAGGGAGTTTTGATGAAAAAATGCTGTGCTGTTTGTTCCTCAAAATAAAATCTTTTGTTATTGTTCTGTGATATATACGGACAATAGGCCGTATCTCTAATTCCCAGAAACGGAATTACGTAAAAATATGTGGCACACTAAATAAGTTGATAACTTTGCAGGTTTGACAAAAACACATGGTCCCCCTTTCAGATCGGAGTGTGTAGTTTCTCCCAGTAACCCAGCAGGTATCACATGCTGCTGTCAGTAAGGTATCAGGGCACAATTTTATCTAAACAAAAGAATGAAATACTTGCATTTACATTGCACCTTTCACTTCAGCATGTCCCAAAGAATTTACAGACAATCTTTAAACATTGGAGTGAATTTTCTACATTCTAGTGTGTTGCTGAGTGAGATTCATGGTGTCGCCTCTGTCACTGCTCACAACAACCCTCCTCATGTAATTGCCTGCTCTTCACCTCTTTAATTATACTTCTGCGCTCTATTTCACCCATCTTGAGAAATTATGAGGCAGGAGTCCTTGTCACTACCAGGACCTTCCAGCATTGACACTGATACCACACTTAGAGGCCAGCTACCACTATAAGGCAGCAGCATGTGATACCTGCTGGGTTACTGGGAGAAACTACACACTCCGATCTGAAAGGGGGACCATGTGTTTTTGTCAAACCGGCAAAGCTGTCAACTTATTTAGTGTGCCACATATTTTTACGTAATTCCGTTTCTGGGAATTAGGGATACGGCCTATTGTCTGTGTATATCACAGAACAATAACAATGTGCCATGCTGCTCTCCCGACTCATTCTTAATTGCCTTTTCCACCACCAATTCCTGCTCTTCGATCCATTCAGTGAAACAGGGGAAAAGAAAATTGTTGGGGATGGGAGTGGGAAATGCAGTTGTGGGAATGGAGAAAACCAATATGAGGGGATTGTTGGTCTACAGGCTGGGTGGAAGGTGAATGACATTTGAGAAGGGGACGATGGTATTTGTAAAGAGTGACGGGTTTGATAAGGAATAGATGGGAAAGAACATTCACCCACAATCAGCACACCCAGGCTCTTGGATGGGAATGGAGGGAGTATGGATGATCGCACTTGGCATGGTCACCAGGGTATGGGACAAGTTAGATACTTTTAAGCGACTCTTGGATAGGACATGGATGGTAGTAAAATGTAGGGCATGCAGTGTAGTTTGATCTTAGTAGGATAATAGGTCGTCACAACATCGTGGGCTGAAGGGCCTGCACTGTGCTGTACTGTTCTATGTTCTGTTTCTTTGTTCTAAATTTGACAGGTTCACATTCCTATAGGCAGGTTGGGTGCAGGCTCAGGGAGGGGTAGTGTCTGCGGGTTCAGAGGGAAGGAAATTAGCAAAGGAACGGGATGTACGGGGTGTCATCAACCTGAGCAGGTGGACACTACTGCCCAAAGTGAACTCGCTGCCATCTTTCATCATAAGCGATGTAGTGGGAAGAAAATGGCTGAGACACACTGCCAATGTGAGGTCCCTTAGAGGGCAAGCACATTATACACAGACTGATGCAGAGGATAGAACACAGACCCGTAGGCTCCCTAACCTCTTGTGACCCCAATATATTGGCTCCCTCTATACCCCACTGGCCACATCATTCACATCAACACAGAGGCCAGGGAGAGAATTAAGATGTTTGACCAAGAGGGGCAGTGTGCCAACACAGCATGTTGCTCTGTATCCGTTTTGTTCATCTTGCTTCAACACAGACATGAATCTATCGAATGTCTGTACGGGGATGGCTAATGCATTTGTTACATTTAAATCTGAGACAGATAAACATGCATTCAGCCGGCGATATAGGCCCAAGGCAGGCAAATGGAGGTAGGCCAAGGGTCAACCATGATCATATTGAATGGCAGAGCAGGCTTGAGGGGGCTGAATGGCCGATGGGTTAAGCATCATGCTGTCACAGTTACATTTGGATCCACACTGAGACTTAACATTGCAAAACCATTAACATTTATGAGTATGTGAGGCTTTACATACAGCGCAGTGTTATCTGGTGCAATCAAAAGGAGTCTTTTTGCCTTCACCTCCTGTGAACAATTTAGGGTCCTTCTCGGTTTTGTAGCTGGAGTGGAGGGATTGTGCCTGACAGTGGAAAGGTGGGACCTTTGTGGTAGCCTCAACCTGCAACAATTTAACCTGGGCCATTGGAACACTGCATTGCAAATCAGCCATCCAGCCAAATGAGCTAACTGACCCCCTGCACTGGTATGTCAGTGTTTCGTATGTTAGGCTGCATCCTGAACCTATAACAACCTCTGGTGTCTCAAATGTTTTCAGCTGAGATTAAAATATTATATATTAGTCTCTGGCTCATATTAGAGCATCATTGGGTTCCTGGGAGAGCTGAGCTATTCAATTATTACCCAAGAAGGAATAGTCATCAGGAAGTTCAATCTTGTTTATTGTGGCCAACGTTCGTGTTTGAAGAAACACAAGGCCTTCCATACAGAATATTTAACAAATACTTCTGTTTGAGAGGGCAAAGCAAATACATAAACAGGAAGCAGCATTTGTCAAACATTTCTCTTTTCAGTAATACAATTCAATGTCAATGTCAGGCAGTTGATGTATTTCAATGTTATTTTCGAAAAGCCTACTGCAGACATTGACTCCTCTGTTACGTTCTGCTGTGTCTGCCATGCTGAATCTATTGGCAGTGGTTTAGGCTGTTGCAGCTATTGTAAACTGGTACAACAATCTCTCACCTCCTTAGCTTCCCATGGGGTGGTAAACCCTCTTAAATCTATCACTGTACTTGGATGCTTGCGATCGTGGACGGCTCGATTTTTATTCCTCACAAGCTGCCTTGAACATCTGTTATTTTCATCAAGGCAAAACATTTTGTACGGGTTGCATCATCGGCAAGAAAACGAAATAAAGAGTGGCAAATAAAACCTTTCTGATTTATAGATATTTATGTCATTTCTTTCTTCAGGTATAAACAGACCTACAAAATTTCATTGCAGCCATGGGCTGCTTGGTCTCTCATCTGGAATGCTGAAAAATTGAAAACCTGGGCCAGAATGAACAGTATTCAGTGAACCCAATAAACATGTGTGGTTTTGATGCACGGGATATAGTATTCAAATTATTCCAGTCTTTTTTGCAGTTTCACAGTTCTATTTTCAGTTGTTTCATTTCCTCTTCTATTCAGTCAAACTGAGGGGTAACATGGAATCCCTACAGTGTGGAAACAGGTCCTTCGGCCCAACAAGTCCACGCCAATCCTTGGAGCATCCCACCCAGACCCATCCCCCTATAACCCACCTAATCTACACCTCCCTGAACACTGCAGATAATTTTATTTGGCCGATCCACCTAGCCTGCATATCTTTGGACTGTGGGAGGAAAGTGGAGCATCTGGAGGAAACCCCTGCAGACATGGGGAGAACGTGCAAACCACACAGTCGCCGGAGGGTGGAATCAAACCTGGGTCCCTGGTGCTGCGAGACAGCACTGCTAACCACTGAGCCACTGTGCTCCCATCATACAATAATATCAGTAATTATTTACTGTGTAGACACAGGCTGCTAGGTCCATCTGATCTATGCTTGTGCCTATGCTCCACCCACAGATCCTCTACAACACCCTTAGAATGAAGGGTTAATTATGCCTTCATTCTAAGAACAGCTACCGAGTGCTATGTCCTAATGACATCTGATCACATGAAACTGGATGTTGAATACGTTGAGTTCCAGAAAATATCCCTTCTTACAGTTCCTTATATGTAATTACATTTCACCAATCCCTCTAACATTCACTCGCTTGAATATACACTACATGGTGGCAGTGGTGATAGACATACAGTACCAAAAGGAACTGAACACGTTTGGAAGTTTAGGGGACAATACAAACTTCACCAAATTGGGCACAGACAACATCCTCGCAACATGCCCTAGATAAGGATTTCAAACTGCAGACGACACTCAGCCCTATCAGTATTATTGTTTTAACTGCCTGCCTTTTGGCATCATTTCAACATTTCAGATTTTCCAGCAGACAATGTCCAATGTTGTGGGAGGAATGGAAAGTGTTGTATGCCATATGGATAACATTTTCATCCAGTGGCTGCTAAAACCCAAAGCAACAACAGGCCCAGAAAGGCAAGCCAGTAAAACTTATGACATAACAAGATGTAGACCTGGATGAATACAGCAGGCCAAGCAGCATCATAGGATCAGGAAGCCTTCCTGCTCCTCTGATGGTGCTTTGTCTGCTGTGTTTATCCAGCTCTACACCTTGTTATCTCAGATTCTCCAGCATTGTCAGTTCCTACTATCTCTAAGACATGTGACATGCACATATTGGTCCGTTTTGTCTTGGATACCTCAAACTTGTTTATTATGACCAACTTTTGTGATTGAAGAAACAGTAGCTTGGAGTGTGACCAATATATTAATTTCCAAGTGTGACTTGTTTTGACTATGTTTTTTTCCCATTGGGGAGTAAGGAGAATCTTGAGTAAGTTACAGGATGATGAGTTGAAATTTGATAACAAGTATGACTTCTCAAGGCCAGTGATTCCATTTTCAGGTGAGGTTAAACAGATAACAGGGACCACAGCCTGCAAAGACAGAAGGCATTAGGGCATGTCAGCCACCCAGGAACATTAAGAACTCCAACAATTAATGGGAATGGGAAGGCTGTTACCTCAACTTACACACATTAATGAGCCACGCTGGTAAATTTTGAAGAAAGATCAGCTGTGGAATCGGACTGGGTACCAGCAGCATCGATTGAATCAAAGACATAGTCATTTCATCTGATATCCTTGCACATTGCAATCCTGTCCTTCTAATGAGAATAATAATGGATGCATCACCCACAAATCATTGAATCCTTAGAGTGCAGAATCAGGTCATTCAGCCCATTGAAGTCCACAGCAACCCTCTGAAGTGCATCCCACCCAGATACAAACTCTACTCTATAACTCTTTCCCATGGCCAATCCACCTAACCGGGACATCTTTGGACTGTGGGAGGAAACTTAAGCACCCGGAGAAAACACACATAGACACAGGGGGAACATGCAAGCTCTGCATAGTCACCTGAGTTTGGAGTCAAACCCAGGCTGTGGTGCTATCTACTAAGGTACTGTGCCGCATGGGGAGATTAGGGAGATGTTTTATGTCAGACGTAATGTGATAGAATCAGATATCCAATCCAAAGATCTTACAGACTCAGAAGGTGATTAGACCATCATTGAGTAAGAGGAGAGAAATTCTTGGGCTATGTCTTAGGCCTTCAAGTCAAAATTGAAACTGACCACAAGCCACTGATAAATATATTAAACACAAAGGAATTCACAAAGATGCCTCCCAGAATCCAAAGGTTTCAAACACAGCTGGAGAGGCATGGCAGGCTTGTAGAATTTGTACTTGGGAAATATTGGATCACTGTTGGTACTCTATCGAAGATTCTCATTAACTGTTCAAGCAAAGTTGACAAAAAAATTTGTTCAAGAAACTGAGGCCTTTGCAGCTTTAATCATTAACTATTTATTACTCGTGGTGAGGAAGTTACAAGACTTTCATAAGTCTTAGTTACAATAGTGAAGAATGTGCACAGATCCGTATGTTCTGCCTATCGAACTAGTGGAATATGTATGCAGTAACCCTGTCCAGTAGTTGGATTTTAAATAATATTAGTATTAGTAGTATTTTTGTTGAAACTGAGTAGTTTGTTGTCCCACAGCTTTCTATGCAACTAGGGATGGGCAAGAAATGCTGTCACCAGCAACGCCCATATCCCACAAATGAATAGAAAAAAAAATTGGACATCCTGCAGAAGATTTACCAGGGACAACAGGTGCTAGGCCATGATAGAGTAATCTGTATCATGGCCAGGTTAATGTTATTCTCTGAAGGATGTCTGTTTTGAGGCAGGACTTAGATTTAGATCTTAGGGCCAAAGGGATCAATGGTAATGCGGAGAAATTGGAAATAGGGTGTTGGGTTGAATGATCTTCCATGATCATATTGATGGATCCAAAGGGCAGAATGGCCTGCTCCCACTGCTATTTGCTGTGTTTCTATGATATGGTCTCCAAATTTTATGAGTCGTTGATAGGAGCAGGAAAAAGACATTTTCTGACCTTTCTCATCAGACCACGGGAAAACATCAGCTTAGACCACTTTGAACATAAATGGGTGATTTTTCTCACCTTGGCTGCCTATTCTTTTCAATAGAGCAAGGTTCTGAAGCTTAAATTGACCACCTCAGAGTCTGAGGGCTTTGATAGCTTCTTTGATGACTATGGTCCAGAAATTCTGAATTACTGTGAGATTGGATTCAAACAAGCAGAGCACCTTTGTAAAATGATCCACTCGCCTGCAAAGATTCTGAGGCTGGTCTGCTCCAAATGTGTCTGTTGGAGGAAGCCAGTGAGAAATCAATGCAATGCGGCAGTAATACTGCAGACCAAGAAAAACCCCAGTCCAAATTTGCTGCTGTATGTCAGGAGTTAAAGGTCTCAAAACCAGTTTGACATCAGCTGGGAAAAGGCAGGAATCGAAGGTAAGTGAAGGAGTAAGGGAATAGTGTGGCAGTTGGGTCGGGTGCCAGGTAACTGGATAGCTGCTTAAGGTAGGGTCTGGGAGAGTCAGTTAGGCTATCTTGGGTGGGAGCACATGGTTTCTGGGCCTTGTGAGGGGTGGTTGAAAGTAGGCAGAGTCTGTTCCAATAGGTTCAATGGGGGTTGGCCTTAGGGCTTGGTGGGACAGGCTTTGGGGCACGTTGGTGATTGACTTTGGAGCGGGGTGAATGCTGGATGTCAGTTCATTGGGGTGGGATTTGTGTCAGGTCAGGGGGTGCAGTGTGTAGGTTGGGTGTCTATTTCAGTATTGTACTGTTTCGGTCAGGTTGTTGGTGGAGGGAGGGAGTTTGGATGGGGACAGTTCTAAAGGCATAATTAGGCATTTAATGTCTTAATCAGCATCAAATGGCCACATGTCAGCTCAACAGCAAATAAGTGCCATGCTGATCAGTTGTAGCGGGCTTCCTAAAATGATCTGTGGTCACTTGACAGAAACTAGACCTCAGCTGAATCTTGGTGTTGAGCTAGATGAGCACATCAGGCCAAGCAGCATCAAGGGAGCAGGAAGGCTGACGTTTTGGGCCTAGACCACCTTTTTCTGAAGAAGGGTCTAGGCCCAAAACATGAGCCTTCCTGCTCCTCTGATGCTGCTTGGCCTGATGTGTTCATCCAGCTCTACACCTTGTTATCTCAGGTTCTCCAGCATCTGTAGTTCCTCCTATCTCAGCTGAATCTTGTTTTCCTACATTGCCACCACAAGATTCTGAAGGACATCTGGAATCTGGACCTCCTATCTCTCCAGGTGAACACACCTTAGGATTTGGCATTGGGCTTATTGTGGTTTTTGCCATATCTCAAAGGATGGTATATTTATCAAGAGAGTAACTGAGAACCCATTTCCACCGTTGCAACTAAAGCTGGGAATATTCCTTGTTTATGCACCGAAACATGTTCAGTCAATGGGTTTCTGTGGAAGGTTGCTTTAAAACGTTACCACATGCTTGCACTAGTAAAGATTTTTTTTACTGCACCTACGCATAAATTTATAACTGTCCAATAAAGGCTGCTGGTTTTGAAGAATATATAAATGATATTGGATTCCTAGCTTGTGATGCTGTGTGGAAGTTCTTCCACACAAAATCCTACAGGGCATCAAAGTCAGGAATAAGTTGGAAATATAATCCATTATGTGTGATTTTCACCATCAGAACACATACATTCTGGACAATGCACATAAAATACTTTGGGCAAAATGGGATGGATGAGGTGCACACAGAGTGTTTTCATGCGTGTGAATAGTGAAGTCCATGCACCGTTCCCAGCCCTATCTGATGTCTTTTGCTTTTTTGCTTGCTTTCTCCTTTTGAAGAAACCAGTTGTTCGGTCTGTGTAAGGTCAACAGTACGAGTTGCTCCTCTAATGACAGGGCATGGTTTTGATTGTTATTATCAAGCTCATAAATACCCATGAGCAAGTCTATCATTTTTCACAGGTGCAATAGTTTCATTTTCAATGCAATTAAATGGTGGTATGGCATTCAGAAATTACAAGTGAAATGTAGGCCATGTTAAAAATATTTGCTCCTAGAAAAACACTTCAAATTATGGAATAACTGCTCCAAGATGGCACAATATGCTTATTATGGAGTGTAGAGTTAATAACAATAGCATCTCTACATTCTGCCGTAGGATCTTCAATTCATAGAGCTCATGAGGTGAGCAAACACCTTGGCTGATCACCCATTGTGGAAAATTACTAGTGGTTAGGAGTTTTCATTGGCACAAGGCTGAGCTTGCCCCCAGGCAGTGTTCCTTCACTGATGGAGATGCATCTACTGCAGCACAGTGCATGTTGTGCCGTGTTTAACATTAAACTGGCCTGCAGCTCTATTTCAGTTTGTCTTGAGTTTAAATGCGAACAGTGAAAAGCTTGCTGGAAACAATGACATTTATTCACATTATCAGTTGCCACCAGGGTCTTTGAGGGAGACTGTTATTTCTTCTGACTATACAGGAAGCAAATGCCCCCTGGAGGTGAAGCTTGCTTATAATGAAAAGCGTGTGATTGTGCCTGTGCTGTGACAATGTCCAGTTATAGATTATCCAAAGCTGGCCTTGTGACAAGCTCAGCACAGTTCAAAACTTGTCTCCGTGCATTGGCAGTTCAATGATGATTTGTTTTAAATGCATGCGTTGGGAGTAAAATAAACTTTGTGTGGTCTTTGTGGCTGTCTTACATCAACGATTATCTCCTGAAACACAAGATTAGGGTGGATCAGGATATATGAAATGAAAGAGACAAAATGGTCAAACTAAAACAGTGTTGTAACATAGTAATGATTCAGTAACTCATTATAAATGAATAAAAACTACAAGACATCTCAATGTAAATGATCCAAAAAGTTTGCCAGATTATAAAAACGCAGGATAAAGTAAGCACAATTTAATAAATCACTGTAGCACTGTCTGTTATGAACAATGTCACTCACATATCCAGGCTTCAATCTATGTTTTCGCTTACAACCCACACAGATCAATTTTGAAAATCCAGGAAATTAATGCTTATTTTACAGACCATTCACATTTCAGCTTGTCCTGCAATACATCCAGATCTAATAAAAACAGTGATAAATAGTCCACTGTGTGTTGGGTTGAAAGTAAACCTTTATTCTTTGCAGGTGGTTCAAACATCTGTTAGGCTCCAGAAGAATTAAACCTGGGGTTTAACACTTTATTTTAGATAGAACACAATTTCAAATATTTAGACCTGTTTCACTTTAAAGAAAGAAAACTTTCTCCATGATTTTTGTTTGAGATTAACAGCACGATTAACAGCTTGGTTATAAATGTTGCAATACTTTCAAACCGTTTCTACTGCCAAACACCTCTTAAATAGCTAATAAAAGTGAGAAACTAACAGGATCTAATCTCCAACCACTCCACCCCCTAAAATTCAATAAATTTTAAAGCCATGTTAAAAATATTTGCTCCTAGAAAAACACTTCAACTTATACAATAACTGCTCTAAGATGGCACAATATGCTCATTATGGAGTGTAGAGTTAATAACAATAACATCTCTACATTCTGCTGTAGGATCCTCAATTTAAAGAGCTCATGTGTCCACTTTAATGTCCACTACAGTAGATAGGCTTAGTTTGATTCAAAAATTTCAGTGATTGTGTATAAACATAGTTCCCATTTGATTTTCCGAATGTATTTTGATTTAATGCAGTATAAGAAACACTGAAAGTGGATAGGTGAGAATGTGATGCAAAATTACTATCATTTAACACTACCTATGAGGCATATTTTGTTTCAATTATATTATAGGTCTTTGCTTCCATGTTTGAAGAATTGCAGTATTTTATATTTAAAAAATGGAGCACTATATGATACTTGGGAATGCATAATGTGGTAAGATCTGGGAATGTAGGTAATGTAGGAAGTTCAAAGTGGATGAAACATTTGCAATTAGTTTCTCTGTGTATGTGCATTGAGACTTTTTAATAGAGTGTACACTCCTTTTACAAGATTATTCCAGCAACACTGGCACACTTCAACTTTCAAAGCATAGTCAAAACTTTGCTTGGTGTACAAATAGTTGGGTGAGTTCCCACCTTTTTTTAAAAGAAAGAACCATTGCGCTGCTTGTGAAAGAAAGATGTGATAAATTGGAGGATTTGAAGCATGAGTTTAAACAACGCAAGCTTAAAAATAAACTGGCATTCTTTTATCCCAGACATTTGCCAATCTCCAGAAGGTATGACCAGCTAATGCAATGAGTGCTAATTCTTTTCCAAGAGAGGACTGTACCAGTCTTTGACTCCACATGGATCTCATCATTTAGAGCATAAGTGGCTTTACAAACAATTACAAAGCCCATGTGAACTCCTGCTCTGGCTGGATCAGAGGATTTTAGGATTCTTTTGCTTTTTCCACAAGAATTACTCTTCTATGGAAGAAGTGGGGACATAAATGTTTATTCATGATGTTTAAGCCATCAGATTTGGAGAAGGTTTGATGGAGCAGTTGGAATTGTCCATCATTCCTTTGCATGTTCACACATGAACATGGTTACCTAAAGCTGAGATTCTGCATTCCACAGGGTGGAAATGAAAGTACTGTTCTTCACCAGTTTATGAATTCTAGCTTGCATGAGTATGAGGATCGATCCTCTTGCTGGCTTGAATAATCCTTTTGTACTTAAAGCCTATGAAGTGTTTGAAAGATATATTTTCAACCAAGGCTGTCAGCTAGGTATGGAAACCAATATGTGATTTATTTAAGATAACAAGGTGTAGAGCCGGATGAACACAGTAGGCCAAGCGGCATCAGAGGAGCAGGAAAGCTGATGTTTCGGGCCTAGACCATTCTTCAGATTTATTTGCTTGTTAAAACTACAAGTACTCACTAAAATCATGGCTATAGTGGCAATAACCAGCAGGTCAAGGATCAGGCCTTTTACTGGTGTCGGCACTTCGCACTGCGAAATGAGCTCTGGCAAAGCAAAATTGTACTAAGCTCAGATGAATTGTTGAAAATGGTGTAGGCTTACAAGGAAGTGGAGCCGGAAATTGAAGTTTTTAGTCATTCTATTGTGGGATATGAACATCACAGGCAAAGCCATCGTTTGCTGCTGTCCTAAGCACAGGAATGAAGAAGTGGAGGCCGTTGGGAGATGGGCCGGTAGGAGTGGTCACAGGAAAACCAGAGAGGAATTGGAGAAAGACTGAGTCAAACGCTTCCTCTACAGACCCCTCCTCCTGCCTCCAACACACACACCATCCATGAAGTGGAGGCGATGACCCAGTGGTATTATTACTGGACTGTTAATCCAGAGACCCAGATAATGTTCTGGGAACCTGGGTTTGAATCCTGCTACGGCAGATGGGGGAATTTGAATTCCAATAAAAATATCTGGAATTAAGAATCTAATAATGACTATTAATCCATTGTTGATTGTTGGAAAAATCCACCTGGTTCACTAATGGCCTTTAGGAAAGGAAACTGCCATCCTTACCTGGCCTACATGTGACTCAAGAATCACAGCAATGTGGTTGTCTCTCAACTGCTCTCTGGGAAATTAGGGATGGGCAATAAATGCTGCTAAGCCAGCAACGCCCTCATCCCATGAATGAATAATAAAAACATCATCCTGGGCACCACCCCAAGACCTCCTACCCTCCCCTCAACCAGTTTATTTCCAACTGCCATCACGATTGATTGCCTCAACCTCTCAATCACTCCAACATCTCCCCCACAGAACACACAGCCCTCTGCTCCCTCTGCTCCAACCCTAACCTCACCATCAAACCCACGGATAAGGGAGGCACAGTTGTGGTATGGCACACTGACCTTTACATCGCTCAGGCCAGGTGCCAACTCTCTGACACCTCCTCCTACTGCCCGCTTGATCATGACCCCACGCTTGACCACCAAAACATCATCTCCAGACTATCACCTCAGGTGACCTCCTGCTCACAGCCTCCAACTTTATCGCTCCCCAACCCTGCACTGCCCGTTTCTATCTCCTTCACCAAAATCCACAAACCTGACTGCCTCGGCTGACCCATTGTTTCTATCTGCTCCTACCCCACTGAAATTATCTCCACTTACCTTTTCTCCCCCCCACCCCGGTCCACACCCGTACCTTTCCCTGCAAATGCAGGAAGTGCTACACCTGCCCCTAATCCCCCACCTCATCCCAGGACGCAAAAACAGCTTTCACACCAGACAGAGGTTCACCTGCACATCCATCAATATGGACTACTGCATCTGCTGCTCCCAATGTGGCCTCCTCTACATCAGTGAGACCAAGTGGAGACCGTTTTGTAGAGCACCTGCGTCCTGTTCATGACAAACGACAACACCTTCCAGTCACAAATCACTTCAACTACTCCTTCCCACACCCTGGGTGACATGTCCACCCTGGGCCTCCTCCAAGGTCTCAGTGAAGCCACCTGGAAACTGCAGGAGCAGCACCTCATATTCTGCCTTGGGAACCTACAACCCAATGGTCTGAACGTGGACTTGAAAATCTCCCCATCACTTCAAAATCTCCTTCAAAATCTCCCCATCTCCAACCCCGGCTTCATCCCATGACCAACTCTGCCTCTCATCCCCACCTCCTTGACCTGACACAACCTGATACAACCTGTCCATCTTCTTTCCCGCCTATCTTCTCTTCCCACTTTACTGACCAATCCTCACCACTGCCTACTTGTACTCACGTATTACCATCCCACCTACCCCCCCTCAACCCCACGCCTCCTCTCTCTATTTATTTCAGAGCTCCCTTCCACCTCCACCATTTCTGAAGAAGGGTCCTGACCAAAACGTCAACTTTCCTGCTCCTCTGATGCTGCCTGGCCTGCTGTGTTCCTCCAGCTCCGCACTGAACTTTTCGAGATAGAGCAACTTTGGCTTGCAAAGTGAGCATATTGCAGGAAAGTGAAATTGCCTATTATCAGGAAAGAAATGCAAGAATTTTGAGAATATTCGCAGCCCTACTGACTCTTGTTTAACTAGAAATCTGAAATTTTGGATGGACCCTACATGGAATGCATGAAAAGGAGACATGGGGTTAATTTCATGGTGCATTGCCTCTGATAATAGTGTTAGTTAATTCCATATAAAAAAAAAGGAGGGATGTAAGTGTAATTGAAAATGTTTGTAGTAACAACAAAGACAATGGAAGTACTTGATGCTTCCACAAATGCGGTACCATTAAGGTGATGATGTATGAGGTAAAACCTAAGGTTGAATTTGTCATAAGTGATAGCAAGTTGGATGACTGACAGCAGTTAACCATATTACAAGTTGAGCCATTGGGACAGAAAATAGTATTACCAATCTAAAATCATAGAATCCCTGCATTGTGGAAGTAAGTCATTCGGCCCATTGAGTACACACCAACCCTCCAAAGTGTATCCCACCTCTGCCCCCGTACCCCACTAACCTATCCCTGTAACCCTGCATTTCCCATGACTAATCCACATAGCCTGCAGGTTCCTAGACACTATGGTTAGTATAGCATGGCCAATCCACATAGCCTGCATATCTTTGGACTGTGGGAGGAATCCACAGCATCTTGGGGAAACCCACGCAGACACAGGGAGAATGTGCAAGCTCCACACAGACAGTTGCCAAGGCTGGAATCAAATCCGGGTCCCTGGCGCTGTGAGGTAACAGTGTTAACCACTGAGCCACTGTGCTGCCCTGTTGTCAGGAGTTCCAGAGGCAGTTCACTGGAATTATTAAATTGAAGAACCTCTAGTTAAAGTGAAATATTAAAACCGTAGAGGAATTTGCCAATTGTCTTTCATGACACAAGGTGGACACAAAGCCAGTTTCAATGATTTGACATCTTTGAGGATGTGCCAAACCCCAGTTTATAGCACCAAAGCTGATGTTTGAGTATGCCTGTATTAATACTGTAGTGGGAAGAGAACCTCATTTGTTCCTCACGCTGGATGAAATCCTGAAGTGATTTCATTGGCAATAAAATGGTTTACAAGTTGGTTTGGAAAGAAGACTTCCTTCAAATTGAGCTGGCACCTCATTGTTTGATGTTAGCAATTTTTAGCATACTTTTAGGTTTAGAATAGGACAGGGAACACGCATGTTTCTCTATTGCTGTAGTTGCCCAATGGTATGATCATTTTACTACACATCGTTCATCAATAACAGGGCACCAAGATCTGGTGGCAGACCTTGTATGATCACTATTAAGTGACAATGCTTGGCTGGTACTCAGGGGCCACTAGACAGGGCTTGGAAGCTCAATATTTTGAACTGAATTATGGCAGGAAACGCTGTGGAGTCAATGAACCTAATTTTATTCACTGTAAAGTCACAGAGGTAACCAATTTGTGGCTGAAGAGCTTTACCAATTTGAGGAGGAAATGCCAAGGAGCTTTGAAACAAAACCCTGCAAATAAGTTGATGACTAGGCCGAAAGGGCAAAACATTCTTAATGAATGTATTGAAGTGGTAGGTGCAGAAAGTGAGGATGAGAAGCAGGAAATAAAAAAACCTCCAATTACAATGGGCATTGCTCCAGCTTGATTCATGTTTAGACACATGCTATGGATGAAGTTACCAGAAGAATATCACATTGCCAATATTAGAAGTGAGAGTGGTTAAAATATAGAATCTCTACATTGTAGAATCATGCCATTCAACCCATCAAGTCCACACTGACCTACTAAAGGGCATTCCACCCCGACACACACCCCTATCCTATCCTTTTCAATCTGCATTTCCCATGGCTAATCCAACAAGCCTGTACATCCCAGGACATCATGGGCAATTTAGCATGGCCGATCTAACTAACCTGAAGATCTTTGGACAGCGGAAGAAAACCAAAGCACCCAGAAGAAACCCATGCAGACATGTGGAGAATGTGCAAACTCCACATAGCCAGTTGCCCGAGGGTGGAATCCAACCCAGTTCACCGGCGCTGAGGCAGCAGTGTTAACAGTTAAGCCACTGTACCTCCCTGGATATAGCTCAAAACTGTCAAATGGAGCAGCAGGCATGCAGGAGGCAGAGTGCAAAACAAAAGTTGGCAGTCAGATTTTGGTGAAGAAGCTGAAAACATTTCAAATGGTAAACCTGAACTTGACAGTACAATGAAGATAAGATACTAGCCAATTCAAGGATGATGGTAGGGGAGAAAAACCAGGACTCCAGGCTGCACAGGGTCACAGGCAGACAAAGAAATGAATAGGTATTGCAGAATTTATGAAGGGTGATCAGAGTTGGGTGATCAGAGGAGTAAAAGGGAAAGCTCAATCTCCTTGATAATAAAATGTGAGGCTGGATGAACACAGCAGGCCCAGCAGCATCTCAGGGGCACAAAAGCTGACGTTTCGGGCCTAGACCCTTCATCAGAGGAAGGGTCTAGGCCTGAAACGTCAGCTTTTGTGCTCCTGAGATGCTGCTGGGCCTGCTGTGTTCATCCAGCCTCACATTTTATTATCTTGGATTCTCCAGAATCTGCAGTTCCCATTATCACAAGCTCAATCTCCTTTTTTGGTCCAAGGGCTTTATTGAATGAGTTCAGCAAAAATAGAGGGATTTGGAGCATTCTACAAACTGAGCATGTACGAAAAAAAAAGAGTTGGCGACGTAAAATGAGAAGCCTTTTCCTTATTTTCTCATGGGAGGCGGGCTTTGCTGGATGGGCCAGCATTTATTGCCTGCTCCTAGTTGCCCTTCAGAAGGTGATGTGAGCTGCCTTCTTGAACTGCTGCGGTCTATGTGCTGTAGGGTGACCCACAATGCCCTTCTGGAAGGAATTCCAGGATTTTGACTGTGAAGGAATGGTGAAAGTAACGGGGCTGTGTGACTTGGAGACGAACTTGCAGATGGCAGTGTTCACATGCAGCTAATTGGAAATGGCCATGGGTTTGGAAGGCGCTGTTGAAGGATCTTTGGTGAATTTCTGCAGGACATCTTGCAGCTAGTACACACTGCGGCTGCTGAGCACCAGTCACGGAGAGTGCAAATGTTTGTGCTTAGGCTTCTGCCATATTATTTATGTCGTGAAATTTGCTTTATCCATTTGGAGACAACACTGTTGTTCCTTTAATAAAATGCTTCTGAACGCTTTGCCAGTGCTAATACATTGCAATCAAACTAAGTTTCAGGTTATGTGGCCTACAAGCAGCAAAGTTCTAAAATCCAGCCAAAAGTTCTGATCTGCATTGTGAAATTACAGATAACTGTATAAAAGAAATGGATGTGGTGTCTAAGTGGATTTCTCAAACATTCCATGGGAGTTGCCCCTTTGGTGATACAATCAGTGATGAAAGTGTCACTTCTAGGTGTGAAAGCAGTGCATTCCACAAATGTATGAAGTGGTAGCATGGCAATTCCATTGCCGGGTTAAAAAAAAATCTCCTAAGCAATTCTCCCAAGTGATGGATCAGAAATATTGTACATTTTGACTTGGTCCTTGGTCCACACACAAACCCACAAAGACAAAACTGACAACTTCACAACTCATAGGACATGGTTGACAACAGTTTGCACAAAATCTCCAGTTGCAATCAGTTGCTAAGACGGTTAGAAATAATCCACAAAATGTCTTGTGTAAAATCCTGAGCAATACTTTGTTTTGTTTTTGATTTGCCACTTGGGTATCCTGAATCATCTCTACTTTACTACCTTAAGCCCTCTGATGAGATCTGTGCTCCTGAATAATATTGAACCTTCAAGCACTTTTCTGATCATGCTTGAATTTTGCACAGTGCATTGAAGTGGCCACATCTTCTCGGATAGCTTCACACTGTTGAACTCTCCTCAGGTTCCATGAGAACATATCAGGTTTTAATGGCTTTTGTGTCTTAAAACACAGCATCCTCAAATGCTTTGAATTTGATAGAAATGGCGTCATCCAACCTACCCTTCTGTGTGGTGCTATGATTACTTCACAAATATGGTAAATATAATTTGTAGTAAATTTATACAAATATGGTTAATATAATTTAATTTCTTCTACTGTTTGTTTTTATTCATTTGTGGGATGTGGGCGTTGCTGGCTGGCCAGCATTTATTGCCCATCCCTAGTTGCCCTTGAGATGATGGGGGTGAGCTGCCATCTTGAACCATTGCAGCCCACTTGCTAGGGGTTGACCCATAATGCCATTAGAAAGGAACTTCCAGGATTTTGACCCCAGAACAATAAAGGAATGGTGAAAATTTTCCTGGTCAGGATGGTGAGTGGTTTCAAGGAGAACTTGAAGTTGGCAAGGTTCTTATGTATCTGCTGCCCCTGTCATACTAGATGGAATGGTCTTGGGTTTGGAAAGTGCTGTCTGAGGATCTTCAGTGATATTCTGCAGTGTATCTTGTAGATGGTACTCATTGCTGCCTCTGACCAGTGGAGGAGGGTGGTGGAGGGAGTGGATGCTTGATTTAAGATGAAAGGGTGGAAAGGATGCTTATCGGAGTGCACTCTTATCACAGGCTAACGTTAGACTGGGATCTTTCAGACAGCAGAATTCCAAAGGATTCTCAAGAAGTCATAGAAATACAAAATAATAACTCCATTTCTGCACCCGCAGATGCTGCTAGGCCAGCTGAGTTTCTCCACCGCTTTCAGTTTTCATACCACTACAACAGTTTACTTTTCTATTTATATCTACAACCCTTAACAGACTCTGTTTGGCTACCATTGGCCTTCAATTGTTATACCATTTTATACAGTTAGTAATAGTAGCACAATAAAATCACAGAGAATTACATAACTCACAAATAAAAGTGTTCTTTAAATTCCTTGCAGTCTCAGCCTCCTTACAAAATACAATGTGGAAATGCTGGTGTTGGACTGGGATGGAGAAAGTCGGAAGTCTCACAACACCAGGTTATCATCCAACAGGTTTATTTGAAATCACAAGCCTTTGGACAATAATCTGGTGCTGTGAGATTTCTGACTTTTTAAAATGTGGAGCTTGATTTAGTATCCTTTGCACACTCATCATTATCAATTGTACAATGCTCAGTTTTGTCATGGAAACTATGGAGAACCTTGAGTATTCATCAATTGTACTAGATAACTATTTAATTATAATCTGAATCACTAAAACAGTGTATATCTGTAGGCCAGGAAAGCATATGATCCATGTTTTAAGCTGTGGATGTAAGCTAATACGTTAATTTAGTTAGAGACAGGGGACTGGAAGAAGATGTCATGATCTAGCTTAATATAGTAATTATTCCTTTCCCTCCCAAAACAGTTGGCATTTTTATAGATTAGTAGCTGCTACTGCACCAATGAATATCTTCAAAAAGGAATTGGACCTATTTGCAACTGAAGGTGACCAAGTTAGAACAAGTTGAACTGATCAAAGACTGGGACCCAGTGCTTCAGGAGATATCACACCAGAGAAGTATTTGTGACTAAAGTAAAATAAGGTGCCGAATATTTCTACATCTTTGATCATCTTCGGTGAAGATGGAATAAAGCTGTGCTGATGAAGATAGGCTCAGAAGAAGAATTGTATTCTCTCTGCCTGATCACATCTCTTCAGAATACCACAAATGGAATGAGTACTTTGTACACAAACTATTCGAGCAAAGGGATTTTGAGGGGCATTTCTTCATTGTAAACCTGAAATTCCGAAGTATTCTTGAAAACAATTAGAAAGGACTCCTCCTTCTTTTTAAATTTAGCAAAACTTGGACATTCCGCCAAAATGTTTAGGTGACATTTCTGAATTATATTGTATCCTAATTATATAGGTTGTATATTTTATCAATATGGTTTCATAGAAAATCTTCATAGAATCCTTATAGCACAGGAGAAATTGATTTGGCTCATTGAGTCCATACAGACCCTTCAAAGACCATCCTACTCAATCTTTGTAATCCTTCATTTCCCATGGCTAATCCACCTAGCCAGCACACACCTGGACTCTATGTGCAATTTACCATAGCCAATCCTAAAATGCATACTTTTGAACTTTGGGAGGAAATTGGAGAACGAAAAGGGAACCTACAGAGACACAGGGAGAATGTGCAACCTCTACACAGTCACCCAAGGCTGGAATCGAACCTCAGTCCCTGGTGCTGTGAGCCAGCAGTGCTAACTGCTGAGCCACCACGTCACCCCAGTTTTAGCTGTTTCCTGAAATGAAATACAAATCAAGATCTTGGCACTCTTTTTTCAGACAACCCTCACTTGGACTGTCAAGTTCCCCAAATAATCTATACAATTCCTGTTGACTACACTCAGTGGCAAAATTTCATCAATTAACAACAAAATAATGTGTTTTAATTAAATCTTTGCTCAGGCTGTCAATGTTAATTTTGATAACATGGCCTTTAGCCTTCCATTCCTGCTTTGATTTAAATAATTTATGCATTCTAAATTAATCTGCTCCTTTAAAAATCCATTCATAATCCCTCCAACTCTTTCTGTAAAGACAATAAATTACTGTCCTCCAACTAAAAATTGTCATTGTCAAAATCTGAGGTGCATCTCATTTATATATTAGAAAAGAGGAACAGCGTGGAAACAGCGCAGGCTTTCGGCCCACTGAGTCCACATCAATACTCTGAAGAGAATCCCATCCTGACCCATACCCCCTAACCTATGGTATTTCATTTGCCACGGCTAATCCAAATAGCCAACACATCCCTGGACACTATGGGGCAGTTTATCTTCAGCACTTTAGGGTGGCATGGTGGCTCAGTGGTTAGCATTGCTGCCTCACAACACCAGGGACCCGGGTTCAATTCCACTCTTGGGCAACGGTCTGTGTGGAGTTTGCACATTCTCCCAATGTCTGCGTGGGCTTACTCCCACAGTCCAAAGAAGTGCAGGCTAGGATTGGCCATAGAAAATTTCCCATAGAGTTGAGGGATATCTAGATTAGGGGGGTTATATGGGGGATGGGTCTGGGTGGGATGCTCTGAGGGGCAATATTGACTTGTGGGGCTGAAGGGCCTGTCCCCACACTGTAGGGATTCGATGATTCAATCCTACACGTGTTTGGACTGTGGGAGGAAACCAGAGCACACCCACTCAGAACTACACAGACACAGTTGCCTTGGGTGGAATCGAATCCAGTTCCCTGGTGCTGTGAGGCAGTAGTGCTGACCACTGAGCCAGCGTGCCACTCCCGCAGCACTGTTCCCATACTTTTTAAGGAAACAGTGCAAAAAACCTCAGGCCAAAACATAGTTATTTGCCTTATAAATGAAATGAATATTTTTGGGGAAAACATTCAATATACCATATCATTTATTTTGTTATTATTCCGTTTTCAGACAACTATCAGTGAACTGGTGACTTGCATGGAAAAAACGATTTATTCCTGGAAACTATAACAAAATGTAACACACTTACGTTTAAATTCACAGTCAAAGTAACACTCCACTAATAAACTGGCTGCAAAAGCTTTGAAGGTCAAACAGCAGCCAGTGTGTGTTCTGTCAGAAGCAAATAGAAAATGCTTGGATATCTTTATTAAGGTGCATTACAAGGTCAAAACATAGTAAATGTAGCCTCACAGATAAACCTGAGAGGTCTGAGTAGTCTTGTGGTTATCTCTGATATGTCTCTGATGTATGGTAGGGTGACTAGTGTTTCTGGCTGCGTTGTGTTTTCTTGTTGTGGTCTGTTACCCCCACGATGACCACAAGACTACTCAGACCCCTAGGTATCAGGGTAACCCACAAACCAACAACCACCCTGCTACGGCTACTGATGAGTGTAAAGGATCCCATATCCAAACCAATAAAACTAACGTAATGCACAAAATACCATGCAAGGACTGCGAAAAACAATACATCGGCCAAACTGGAAGAAAGCTGACAATAAGGATACATGAACACCAACTAATGACCAAAAACACGACCAATTCCTCACTGGATAATAAAATGTGAGGCTGGATGAACACAGCAGGCCAAGCAGCACCTCAGGACCACAAAAGCTGACGTTTCGGGCCGAGACCCTTTATCAGAGCCTCTGATGAAGGGTCTAGGCCCGAAACGTCAGCTTTTGTGCTCCTGAGATGCTGCTTGGCCTGCTGTGTTCATCCAGCCTCACATTTTATTATCTTGGATTCTCCAGCATCTGCAGTTCCCATTATCTCTGATACAATTCCTCACTGGTGTCAATACACATGGACAGAGAAGGACACAAGTTTGACTGGGACAACACATCCATAATAGCACAAGCAAAACAGAGATATGCCAGGGAATTCTTGGAAGCTCGGCATTCCAACCGGAACTCCATCAACAAACATATTGAACTGGGCCCGATTTACAAACTATTGAAAATTGGAACTGGAAGTACCATTGAAAGTTGGACTGGAAGTAATGAAATCCACCCCAGCCAACCAAGGCATATAAATAACAAACAGGGCAGAACACTAACGCTTCACCGGAAGCGCACTGATGATACTCCCCCTCAGTCCCTATTTATTTCAGAACCCTCTCCCCATCCCCCATTTCTGATGAAGGATCTAGTCCTGAAACATCAGCTTTTGTGCTCCTAAGATGCTGCTTGGCCTGCTGTGTTCATCCAGTTTTACTGTGATCTCAGATTCTCCAGCATCTGCAGTTCCCATTATCTCTGATGATGTTACCCAGCAGGTTGACGAAAATGTCTGTAATAGACACACCGCTCAGAGAGCAAGCCTAGAACCTTATGTCTGATAATGTATCAAATGCTTTGAAATGTTTCACAACCAGTTCCTATGTATAAGTCCGAAGGAAGCATAATTCCTCAATCACTTGGCCAGCTATTGAACATTTTCCATATCCTTTTAAACATCATTTATAGCTGCCTCACACTTTGTCACCTTGCTGAGTTGTTTCAGTTTAAAACTCCTTCCTTCAGTAGATTGTGATAAGTATTTGCACAAGCAGTGATACCTAGGAAAACAGCATTATTCCCTTTCCTCTGTATAAAGTTATAACTGCCATTTATGTCCTATTGTCTTATGATGTATTTCTCAACATTGGCTTTAATCGCACAATCATTCATTTTTGTTGCCAGCCTCTTCTGAATTAATTTGCTAAACATTTCTTGCAAGTCAAGTTGCACACTTGTTGGGTGCTCTCATCCAAAGTCGTAGTCACATCTCCAAATAAAGATGTACATTAAGTTCGAACAATTCCATCTTGGCTATTATTCATCAGATTTTTTTTAGGCATTCTTCATGATACTATGTAGTGATGTCAACCATATTATACAAACACTTTTGGTTTCTTAGACCATTTCCAGGGCTGTTCCTTTTATTTTTAAAAACTAATGCTTAAATCACTCATACAATCACAATGGAATGGCAAAAATTAGTGTGAACTTAACTTGCCCGATTAGTCAGTGGAGCCACACAAAGATGCATTTTGAACATACCTCATTGGACCAGCTTTGCGGGCCTATGAGGAGGTGTAAAATGGTGCATCTCAACATGTGGGATATCAATTTTAAAAAATGGTAAAGTATTATAATTGTTCTCCTACCCATAAACAAAATGAGTGGGACATCCGAGATGGCCGTGAACAGAATTATTAAAGGAGATGGCACTTAAGAACTACATTTGGTATGGAGATTGTTTTATTATTGAATTTCGCCTCATGGGTTTCCTTCATGACCCATTAGAGAGTTAACCCTTGTTTGGATCTATGATCAGATTCTCACTCACACTTTACAGTCATATACCTATTTCAACTTAAATTATTTCTTTATATTCTCCATTAATCCCATTGAACTGTAGATTATGATTTCTGGTTTTCTGCTCAAAAAATAGATCATCTTTAGTTGGCGTGGCTATTTTACTTTAATTCCTTCACTTGCTTTTAACATCATTCATTACATGTCCTTTAACCACAATTATGGTGCAAGCCTTAGAACATAGAACATAGAACAGTACAGGCCCTTCGGCCCACCATGTTGTGCCGAACTTTTACCATAACACTAAGGTCTACCTGACCTCCAAACTCGACCTTATACTATCATCCATCTGCCTATCTAATAGCTGCTTAAATGCCCACAATGAGGCCGACTTCACTACCCTCTCCGACAATGCATTCCACATCCCTACCACTCTCTGAGTAAAGAACCTCCCTCTGACGTCTCCCCTTTCTCTGCCTCCACTCGATTTAAAACTATACCCCCTCGTAATAGCTCCTCCACCCAAGGAAAAAGTCTCTGGCTGTCCACTCTATGTATACCTCTGATCATTTTGTACACCTCTATCAAGTCAACTCTCATCCTTCATTGTTCTAATGAGAAAAGCCCTAACTCTCTCAACCTTTCCTCATAAGACCTTCCCTCCATTCCAGGCAACATCCTGGTAAATCTCCTCTGCACCTTTTCCAATGCTTCTACATCTTTCCTGTAATGAGGTGACTAGAACTGGACACAAAACTCCAGATAAGGCTGAACCAGGGTTTTGTATAGCTGGAGCGTAACTTCATGGCTCTTGAACTCAATCCCTCAATTAATGAAAGCTAACACACCTTACGCCTTCTTAACAACTCTGTCCACCTGGGTGGCAGCTTTCAGGGAATTGTGAGCATTAACCCCAAGATCCCTCTGCTCCTCCACACTGCCAAGAATCTTTCCGTTAACCCCGTATTCTGCTTTCAAATTTATCCTTCCAAAATGAATCACCTCACACTTTTTGTTGGCATTTTTATTTTGTTTTCAGTACCTTAAATATACGCAGGCAAATTTAATTCCATGTTGAAAACATTCTCCAAACCTACTACAGCCTACATTGTTGAAACTATGTACTTGTATTTCAGAAGGGTTTTTTGCAGTCAGCAACATTGGAAAACAACTAGTTGTTTACATTTGATGTGAAATTATTTGCCTGATACCATTGTCTTTGCCAATTATACCAACTGTTTGCATAGGCCAGTAATGGTACATTAACTTCCTCTCCTATTTGAAACTTCTGCAGCTGCCTTGCTGGTCAGTATTCATGTTGCAAATTTATTTGCTGCTGATTATTTTGGGAAAAAAAAGTAGAACATGCCTACTTTGAAAGTGCAGTTTCCATTGGCATCATTGCTGCTGCTGACTAATTACTGTTCTAACTGGACACAACCCACAACTTTACATGGAACACAAGCCGTTCCTCCTTAAATGCTCGTGATCTGCCATTACCTACTTCTGAAGTTATCCTCACTGTATTGAAATCTGAACTGCTCAAAATGACTAGCAGCCTAACTAGATTCAATGCTGTATTCGCCTCGACTAATAGATCGTATTGTATAAGGTGATGGTTCTGAAAGGGTTAATGCTATAGACTACATCAGTCTCCACCCAATCTAAATCTGTTGTCCTAGTCTTCTGGGGATAAGGCAGAACAGGTTAGGATTTCATGGTATGAAGACCATTTCCACAGTTCTCCTTGTGGTCTTAGTAATAATATTTACCCTATTAATGTAATCTGTACCTGATTGCTATCATGAAACAACCTACAGCTCAGATTTTCAAACGGCCAGAGAGTTATTGGAGCAGCATAAAGTGGAATTGCATTTCATAATCATGCAGAATCGCTAACATGAGAATTTGCCTGTGGAATTTCGTTTCCACGGAAAGGTTCCATCACAGAAAATACCAAGAGATTCTCACTCACTTGAACTTAATAGTTATTTAGGAAATATTAGCAGATGAAAGACTTTGCACGAAGATTTCGCTTCTCAAAATTTCATTCTTGGTCCCAACCGATAGCAACAGAACATCCCCGTGATATAATTCAGTCAGCCAGGTAAGCCAAAGCAATTAAAATCTACACTTTAAACAAGTATGGCAAAAGCTAAAGTGATCCCAGACATTTGTTCCAAATGAAAGCTGCCTGTATTATCAAAGGTAAGGGCTAAAGTGGTGTTTAGATACTGCTTCCAAATGACAGCTGTCATTTTTTTGTTCAGTCTCCTAACTGCCACATTCATTCAATCAGTGTCCATCAGCCGACGTATTGACCCCCATGAGCTCAACCTTCAAATCTCAGTTAATTCAGTTGTATTTATGTTTCATTCCAGATTTTCTTGTCTGATGTTTGTAGGTGCAGAGATTTGTAAAATGTTGTTCCTCATTGGATAAATTCATAAGCAGAACACCTGAATTTACTAACTCAGCAACTTAAGATATATGCAAGTTATACCTTGCTATGGGTCCTTAGGTTGTTTATATACTGTGCACCAATATGTCTCAGAAAGCAAAAGCTTGGACATTCTAGCCACAAGTAATCAAAATAAAGCTTATCTCTTTCAATGTTTTGATTTGCCTTGCTGCAAAACTCCCCCCTACTTTGTTTCACTTCCTCTTGAATTCTATCATGATTTTGCTTGTTGTCTTCCTGCTGCTTTTCTTCAATACGTAGGAGCAAAACCATGACCCTGTTACTGCAATCTGATCCTGATGCTGCTTATTTCCCATACTGACTTGTGCAGTCCTATTGGTTAGCCCAGTTGGATGGGTAGCCTATGACGCACAATGATGCCAACAGTGACGGTTCAATTCCTGCACTGGCTAAGGTTAGTATGAAGAGGTCTCCTTGTCAACCTCTTCCCTTGCCTGAAGTGTGATGCCCCTCAGATCAAACCAGATGCCTCTCTCTAATGATAGAGCAGTTGTATGGCCTGGAAAGATATAGTGACATTACCTTTATCCTCAGATACACTTCGTCATCCCTCTTTATTTCCCTTGAGCAACTTTCCATTCCTCTTCAGTCCAATTGCTCACATCTCACCTTATCAGACCTCAGCCATGAATTGTCTATTTAAATGGATGTGAGTTTGCTCGCTGAGCTGGAAGGTTAGTTTTCAGACGTTTCGTCACCATTCTAGGTAACATCATCAGTGAGCCTCCGACGAAGCGCTGGTGTTATGTCCCGCTTTCTATTTATCTGGTTAGGTTTCCTTGGATTGGTGATGTCATTTCCTGTTCTTTTTCTCAAGGGATGGTAGATTGGCTCCAAATCAATGTGTTTGTTGATGGAGTTCCGGTTGGAATGCCATGCTTCTAGGAATTCTCGTGTGTGTCTCTGTTTGGCTTGTCCTAGGAAAGCGGGACATAACACCAGCGCTTCGTCGGAGGCTCACTGATGATGTTACCTAGAATGGTGACGAAACGTCTGAAAACTAACCTTCCAGCTCAGCTAGCAAACTCACATCCAGAACCTCAACCTGAGCTACAAATCTTCTCAAAAATCGCCGTCTATTTAAATCTTCATCTGGCCGTTCTTCAGCAGATTTTTTTGTCCTTACGTTAAAAATTGCAAAGGTCTTTCTTTTTTAGAGCATATCTTTATAAAGGTACAGTTTCACACTAATCACAAATTGATCAAGAATTGGTACACTTTGGAACTTTAAAAAAGTATATGAATTGGATTTTCTGAAGAAGGGTCTCGGCCCAAAACATCAGCTTTCCTGCTCCTCTGATGCTGCTTGGCCTGCTGTGTTCATCCAGCTCTACGCCTTGTTATCTGAGTTGAATAATTCTAGGTAACAGTAATGTTAAACTGTCAGAATATTCTAAAACATAAAGATAATAAGTACAAATCATTACAATGAAGCTATACAACACACAGGAGCTTAAATACAAATATCTTAGCTAGCTACATTAACAATATTATTTAGAAAAACCTGTATATATACTAAATAACTGGGGCACCTTTCCCAATTACTTTTGTGTAATACCATCAAAAGGATTGTCAAAGTTCAAGAAGGCAATGTGCCACCAGCTTCTCAAAGAAACTGTGGTTGAGAAGGAAAATCCTTCATCCTAACCTTAGCAAGTGCAGGATTCACACCATTGCTGTTATTTCTGCATCATAAACCAACCATCCAACCAACTGAGCTAAACAACCCCATCTCTTAAACTCTAATTGAGTGGTCATTTGTTACAACGGTGTAACGCTATAAAAGCTCTCATCTAATGAATCATGGTTTCAACAAAGCAGAAGAAAAGGATTCAACCAAAGTTGCATTGATAACTTTTTTGTCACTTCCAGCACTACACACATACGAACCCGTCCATCACTGGCCAGTGTACACATCTTGTTGTAATTTGATACTGTCTGACTCATTTCCTGGTTTAACCCAAACTGCACTCAGGAGATCAAGTTCAACTCAGACCTTCCGATCTGATCTGAACTGAACTGAATCCCAAGTGTAAATGAGTAACATGCCACATCATCTGCCAGTCTTGTCTTTATACTTATCCTCCCTGTTACTGTTAGTAACCCTACACTAAACTTGATTTTGACCCTGCCCTCCATTCATCCCTTGATTAGTCGCAGATTCTGCCTTGAGACCATTGAAGATTCCTTGTCTGAAGCAGCAAATTACAGCTGTACAGTTCAAATAATGCCGGCTTTCTGTTCAAAGTAACAGAATAAAAGCTTTTTAATTAGAATCTTGACATTATCACTTTCATTCAGAAATATGATGTGTGAATAATTGGAAAGAGGATTTTTAATCATTTTCTGGCTTCATTCTATTCAGAAATTGAGGTGTGATACTTGCGCAGACAGTACTGATCTCTGTAGTTTTGTGACTAATCCTCCATGCATGACAAATATTGAAATTATTTCTAAACACATTTAAAATTACTGGGCCTTTACTGCAACTTTGAAATTGTTGTCATAATTTTCTGAATGTTATTGATGCAGTCTGAAAGCCTGAACATGTGAATAATTTTGAAATGAACAATCTTGATTTATCGGTTAGAAGTGGTGTTACCATCATTGAATCCCCCACTGTCAACATCCTGAGGGTTATCATTGACCAGAAACTCAACTGGACTCATCACATAAACACAGCGGCTATAACAGCAGGTTAGAAGCTGGGCATACTGCGGCAGGTAACTGAGCTCCTGATTCCACAAAGCCTGTCCACAAGGCCCAAGTCAGGAGTGTGATGGAATACACCCCACTTGCCTGGATGTCTGGATGAGTGCAGCCCCAACAACACTCAAAAGGCTTGACACCATCCAGGACAAAGCAACCCGCTTGGTTGGCTTTACATCCCCATGCATCCACTCCCTCCACCACTGACACTCTGTAGCAGCAACATCTACTATCTACAAGATGCACTGCAGAAATTCACCAAGATCCTCAGACAGCACCTTCCAAATAAGTGACCAATTTCATCTAGAAGGACAAGGGCAGCAGATACATGGGAACACCACCACAAGGTTGTAGACTTGTTCGTCAGCGTGTTTCATTGCAGACGTTTCGTCAACCTGCCAGGTAATATTGTCAGTGCACCTCCGGGGAAGCGTTGGTGTTCTGTCCCACTTGTTATTTATATTCCTTGGTTTGCTGGGGTGGTTGGCATCACTTCTGGTTCTGTTTTTCCGTGGATTGTGTATGAGGTCCTGTTCAATGTGTTTGTTGATGGAGTTCCGGTTGGAATGCCAGGCCTCCAGAAATTCCCTGGCATGTCTCTGTTTGGCTTGTACTAATATGGATGTGTTGTCTCGGTCAAATTCATGTCTTTTTTGTCTATGTGTATTGAGATCAGTGAGAATTGGTCATGTCTCTTGTTAGCTGGTTGGTGTTAATGAATCCTTATTGTCAATTTTCTTCCAGTTTGGCCTATGTGATGTTTTTTGCAGTCCTTGCATGGTATTTTGTAAGTTACTTTAGTTTTATTGGATGTGGAAAATGGGACCCTTTACGTTCATCAGTAGATGTCACAGGGTGGTGGTTGGTTTTGGGGTTACCATGATACTTAGGGGTCTGAGTAGTCTTGTTGTCATCTCTGATATGTCTCTGATGTACGGGAGGGTGATTAGTGTTTCTGGCTGTGTTGTGTCTTCTTGTCGTGGTCTGTTGTGGAGGTAATGGCAGATTGTGCTGCTTGGGTATGACATGCCGGAGAATTTCTGGAGGCCTCGCCAAGCAGTCTATAACCTCATTGACTAAAGTGAGCTACAAATCGTCTCAAAAACATTGAACACCACCACCTTCACGATCCACTCCAAGCCACTCACCATCCTGAGTAGGAAATAGGAAAGCCTTTCTTTCATTGTCACTGAGTCAAAATCCTGGGAATTCCCTCCCTAAGGGCATTGTGGGTCAACCCAAAGCAAGTGGACTGCAGCAGTTCAAGAAGGCAGCTCACACCCACCTTCTCAAGGACAACTCGGGATGGGCAATAAATTTTGGCCAGCCAGCAAGGCCCACACCCCATAATAATGAATAAATAAAAAATGGCATTGAGAGGCAACAATACTGATTTTGACTGTAGTTCAAGCTATAAATGCACGTGTGCTTTTCAATTAAAGTGGTACAATTAACCGTTACAGGTGTCTAGTTAAAAATTCAGGATTCACATGTTGTGGAGACTGTAAATTTAGTGATTTTATTCAACTCATTGTCCTTCCAATGCTGGGATCCAGTTTTCTTTTCCTACAACGTATCAACATACAGATCAAGAGCAGAGTAGGACCCTTAGCCTCTTGACCCAGCCTCATCTTTCAATAAGATCACAGCTGTTCTGAGTGTAACCACAAATCCACATTTTTGCCCTTGATAATCTTTCAAACTTTTGCTTTACAAGAATCTACCTACCTTAGCCTTAGAAATATTCAAGGACTCTGCTTCCAACACCTTTTAGGAAGCGTGCTCCAAAGATGCACAACCCGCTGAGAGCCATAGAGTTGTACAGTACAGAAACAGACCCTTCAGTCCAACCAGTCCATGTTGACCATAATCCCAAACTAAACTAGTGCCACCTGCCTGCACTTGACCCATGTCCCTCCAAATATTTCTTATTCATTTGGTTATCCAAATGTGCTTTAAACACTGTAACTGTACCCATATCTACAACGTCCTCTGGAATTTCATTCCACACATGACCCACTCTCTGTGTAAAAAGAGTTAGTCCATAAGACCATAAGACATAGGAGTGGAAGTAAGGCCATTCGGCCCATCAAGTCCACTCCGCCATTTAAATCATGGCTGATGGGCATTTCAACTCCACTTCCCTGCACTCTCCCCGTGGCCTTAGATTCCTTGTGAGATCAAGAATTTGTCGATCTCTTCCTTGAAGGCATCTAACATCCCGGCCTCCACTGCAGTCAGTGGCAATGAATTCCACAAGCCCACCACTCTCTAGCTGAAGAAATGTCGTCTCATTTCTGTTTTAAACTTACCCCCTCTAATTTTAAGGTTGTGCCCACGGGTCCTAGTCTCCCTGCCTAACTTTAAAAATCTTTCTCCTCTCACCTTAAAAATAGGCCCCTAGCCTTGAAATTCCACACCTGAGGGAAAAGAAAGAAAACTACATCTAATTTCTGTTTTAAATGATTAATTCCTGATTTTTAAACAGTGACTCTAGGTCTAGATTCTCCAAGAGGAAAGCATATTGATCTACCCTGTCAAGGATTTTATACGTTTCAATCTGTTTGCTTCTTATACTTCGAACTTTCAGTAGATAGAAGCCTAGCATGTCCAACCTTTCCTTATATTGCCACCACAGGTATCCCACTGCAGATATTAGGCCAGTAAACCCTCCTAGAATTGTCTCCAATAGCTGTTACTTCAGTTGATGAAACAAAGTTCTCTTTAATTCTTTCAGGTATATAAGTCTTGTGTGAAAAGTTTGTGAATGGTGAATGAGAGTTGAGAATTCTCAGCAAAAAATAAAGGCACTTTTTTTTTTCTTTTGAAGCTCTTTGGTGAGAATGAAAGAGCTACAACCTCTTCTATACATTCTATGGCCTGTTTGGGTAATGGCTGACCTTGCTAGGCTGGTCAACTGAAGTCAACTTTCCCTGTCGTTGAGTACCACATGGATAACATTCATAAGGTACACTTACAGAGATTATTAAGAGAGAGCAGCTTGTTGCTACTGTTGATTCGTGCCACTGGATATATGTTTGCTGTGCAGGTAATTGATAAATAAATTCCAGCCAGCTATTGGATTGTGCATTCTCCTACACCATACCACACTTCATATAGACCTCACTCAGGGCATCTCGGAGAACTGGTAGGATAGAGGGGCCAACATTTCTGTCATTGTGCCACCATTTCAGGGCCTTCCAAAAGGTTTCAAAGCAGAAATCGGAAGCAATTCAGCTATTTGGAAGTAAAAAGAAACTCTTGAACAACTGAGTGGTGAACTATAGCAGATTATAGTGATCTCAGTACCGTAAATTTACGCATCACTGGCTGGCCAGCATTTAATTCCTGTCCTGAGTTACCTTTGAGAAGGTGGGGGTGAGCTGCCTTCTTGAAATGCTGCAGTCCACCTGCAGTGGGTTGACCCACAATGCCCTTGGGAAGGGTATTCCAGGATTTTGACCTAGAGACAGTGAAGAAATGGTGATATATTTCTGAGTCAGTGTCATGGAGGAGAATTTGCAGTGTGCAACTGGTCCCCTTATTGCTCTAAATGGAAGTGATCTTGGATTTGGAAGGTGCTGTCTAAGCATTTGGATGAATTCAGTGCACACTAATGCTACTGAGAGTTAATGTTGGAGGAAGTGGATGTGGTGCCAATCAAGTGGGCTGCTTTGTCCTGGATGGTGTCAATTTTCTTGAGTGTTGCTGGAGCTGCATTCATCCAGTCAAGTGGGGAGTTGTAAGTTCTGTCTTGTGCCTTATAAATGGTGGACAAACTTTAAGGAGCCTGGAGGTGAGTTAGTTGTTGCAGCATTCCTAGCCTCTGATCTGCTGTTGTAGTCACTATAGTTATATGGCAAGTCCAGTTAAGTTTCTCATCAATAGTAACTCCCAGGACATTGATAGTGGGTGATTCAGTGATGATAACACCAGTGAATGTCAGGTGGCAATAGTTAGATTATCTCTAATTGGAGATGGTTATCGTTCGGCATTTGTGTGGCATAAATTTTACTGGCCACTTTTCAGCCCAAGCCTGGATATTGTCCAGGTCTTGTTGCATTTGAAGACGAACTGCTTCTGTATCTGTGGAGTTGCAAATGGTGCTGAACATTGTGCAATCATCGGCGAACATTCCCACTTCTGACCTTATGATGGAGGGAAGGTCATTGATGAAGCAACTGATGGTGGCTGGGCCTATGACACTACCCTGAGGAACTCCTGCAGAGATGTCCTGGAGCTGAGATGGCTAACTAACAACCACAACCATCGTCCGATGTGTCAGGGATGACTCCACCCAGTGAAGGGCTTGTCCCCAATACCATTGTTCCAGTTTTGCCAGGGTTCCTTCATGACACACTCAGTTGAATAAAGCCTTAACGTCAAGGGCTATAACTCTCACCTCACCTCTGGAATTCACCTCTTTTGTCTGTGTTTGAACCAAGACTACAATGAGGCCAATAGTTGAGTAATCTGGCAAAATCCAAATTTAGTGCCACTGAGCAGATTGTTGCTAATCAGGTGCTGCTCGACAGCACTGTTAATGATACTTTCCACCATTTCACTGGTGAACAAGAATACACTAATGGGACAGTAATTGGCCGGTTTGAATTTGTCCTGCTTTTTGTGTACAGGGCATACCTGGGAAATTTCCCATATTGTGGTGTACATGCAGTGTTGTAGCTGTACTCGATCAGCTGGCAATGGTAGTGGCAGGTTCTGGAGCATAAGGCTTCGGTATGATGCTGGAATGTTGTTGGGGCTCATAGCCTTTTTAGTGTCCAGTGCCTCTAGCCGTTTTGTGATATCATGTGGAGTGAATCAAATTGGCTGAACACTGGACCTGTAATGCTGGGCACCACAGGAGGAGGCCACAATGGACCATCTAGTCAGCACTTCTGGCTAAAGATTGCTGTAAATGCTTCAGCGTTATCTTTCGCACTGATGTACTGGGCTCTTCCATCATTGAGGATGGGGATATTTGTGGAGCCTCCACCGCTAGTGAGTTGTTTACTGTTTGGTAGCTCCACCATTGACATCTCATTTCTAGGTCTGTTTGCTGCCGCTTCTGGCATGTCCTCCTGCACTCCCCATTGAACCAGAGTTGATCCCTTGGCTGGATGAGAATGGAGAACATGGCATATAGCAAACCTTAGGTTTGTGAGGGAGAACAATTCTCCTGTTCACAGCACCTCATGGATGTCCAGCCTTTAGTTTCTAGGTCTGTTTGAAATCTGTCCTATTTAGCAATGTGACAGTGCTTCACAATTCAATGTATCAATGTGAAGGCAGGACTTTGTCTCCGCAAGAACTGTGCAGTGCATACTCTTACTGATACTGACATAGATGCATCTGCAGCCAGCAATCGGAAAGGCTAAGGTCAAGTAAAGTTTTCCCTCTTGTTGGTTCCCTTACCACCTATCACAGACCCAGCATGGAGCTTTATCATTTAGGACCCGACCAACTTGATCAGTAGTGCTGCTGCTAAGCCCCTCTTTGTGGTGAACATTGAAATCTCCCACCCAGAGTACATTTTGCACCCTTTCCACCCTCAATGTTTTTTTCCAAGTGTTGTTCAACATGGAGGAGCACTAATCGATCAGCCAATGGAGCATGGTATGCAGGGGTTTCCTTGCCTATATATAATATGAAGCCATGAGGCTTCAACGTTGAGGATTCCCCTGCAGACTGCACAGCACTGAGCTACCATCTTCTCTGGGTCTGTCCTGGAGGTGAGACAGGGCATATTCTTAGAATGATGATACTATTTTCTGGGACATTGTCTGCGGGGTATGATTTTATGAATATATTAGGATGTTAGGATATTAGTATATTAGGATAATAAAATGTGAGGCTGGATGAACACAGCAGGCCAAGCAGCATCTCAGGAGCACAAAAGATGCTGCTTGGCCTGCTGTGTTCATCCAGCCTCACATTTTATTATCTTGGAATTCTCCAGCATCTGCAGTTCCCATTATCTCTTAGTATATTAGGATGTTGCTTGAGTACTCTGTGAGACAGCTCTCCCAATTTTGCATTAAGTCACCAGATGTTAATTGAGAGGAATTTGGAGCATTGAAAGGGATGTTTTTGCCGTTCTACCTATGTTGATGCAGGGTGGTTTAACCACTTTCCTTTCATTGTTGAGACTTTGTAGCGATTGGTATAACTGAGTGGCTTTGCTAGGCTGTTTCAGTCTACTGTTGTGAGTCAACTACATTTACTGTGGGTCTGGAGTTACATGTGGTCCGGACCAGGTAAGGATGACCGACTTCCTTAGTGAACCACGTGGGTATGTGCTGACAGTCAACAATGTCTACCATTAGATTTTTAATGCCAGATTTACTTTTCAGCCAAAATTCAAATTCTGCCATCTGCTGAGATGGGATTCAAACCTGGGTCCCCAGGACGATAGCTGAGTTTCTGAATTAATACCCTCGCAATAGTGCCACTAGGCCATCACCTCCCTAATATGAGCTTGATAGTGATTCTAATGTCAGTTCATTTAATATTGGTCAGTAGGAGGCTGCACACAACTATTGTTTGTTACCATTTAAAGGAGGTGGTAATTACAGTACCAGGAAATTTCAATCTGCTGTTAACCAATTCCAACTGGAGTGACTTAAAATTAGGACTGTAGGATGATATGGAGAAAAATACCACTGTAGGCTTAAAATAGCTTCGCAGTTTGTTTCTGTGCAGTGATGTTCCACAATTTTAGGATTGGCCTCTTTCTAATCTCCCACAACAATTCACCCTTTCCAATTTCACATTTGTTTCTTGTCAGTTTATAAATCAATTTAAGTGGCCTGCATAGACCAACATTATCAGAGTCTGGATCAACTGCCCTTTTTTTAAACTAAATAAAAACAAGTTCACTTCTGAGTTTGTAACTCCTGCATTTCTTCTCACTGGGTTGCTCAACATCCTCTTCAATGCATCACTTTTGACGGACAGGTGCCCAAATTGCACTAAGTATTTTACGTCTAGGGATTAAGTAATCTGTTTTTACTTACAACAATACTTTCAAGGTGAGCCCTGTAGTTTTTGTTGACAACAGCCTTGGCCATCCAGCTTCATTGGCTGTGAAAATTCAAGTCATTGAAACTGTCAGCCTCAGCCTGCAATTCCCTTGGCTAATTGCATTTCTCCAATAGAAAGTACTTAAACAGGCATCTAGAAAAAGCGTGATTCTACATGGCAAGTTGTAGCTAAATAAACATTCCAAGACTCTATTCGAAAGACTATGGATGGTTAGAGACTTGGCAGATTGAGTTAAGGAGATGTTACCATACTACAAATTGTTAACATTTTACAAGGAGGTTAAACTTTCATTGGAATAGAGAAAGGGCAAAAGTGTAGAAATTGCTCAAAGTGTGCTCATTTCACAGCTATTAAATAGGATTCCAAGGGACGACAGCATGTATGCAGTCATTCTGAACTGAAAGCATCACATTGGTTAAGACTTCTCTGAACATGTGCCCGAGACACATATTGGGCCCTTTACAGGTGCAAATAATGAAACCTACTTCTTTTAGAGGCCCACTTTTCACAAAATGTGTTTGTGCCATGTATAGTGCGGCCAGATCCTTCAAGTCTGGCAGTGAGCCAATGGGCATAATGGCCCAGAACACTCCAGCTCTACATTAGATCTGTAGACTACTACCAACGACTGCTCCTACACATCTTCCACAGGCCCCACTAAAACGGTCTAGCCCATACCTCCTGAATTCCTCTGAATGTTCCATCTCACAGGCAATCATGTAGACTGCAAAGGCATGCCTCTCTTCCATGGTTGGCACCAACCCCCACCCCCACTTCACCAATGAGATTGGCAGACCAATGGTCCTGCGATCTTCGCACCAACCTCATTAGGTACTTGCAGCTTCCACTTCACTGATATTATACCACAATTCGGGAATGATCCCACTTCTAGGTCAAAGTTACTAAAACCAAAGAAGCTGGCATGGTGTGTGGACAATATCCTTTTGTTGATTTACAAGAAGGTTGAGCAAATTAATAAAATATGAAACCCAAAGCTGAATGCACCGTATGGAGCAATGGTTTTGGATTTAGCAATGCTTATTTACGGAATAGATAACTACCAAGCGACAATAACCATCTTTGCTCCACAATAAAGATGCATTCTGAATACTTGCTGTACATGCAGCAAGTTAGCAAGGCTTAGTCAGATATCCGGTTCCCCTTTCTTTGTTCCTAATGCGCTTTCATTTCTCACATATGGTCTTAAATCATTGGCAGCTCTGTGGACAGCACTCTTGAATTTAAATTATTTATTTTTAATTTTTATTTTAATGTCATTAATGTGTTCAAAGAAGAAACAAGATCAAAAAATAAATCACTTGTAATGTGATTCCATAAATGGTTAATCAACAGCCCTTAAATGATAAGGTGGTACTTAGTTAAATACTTAACAATGTTTCAGCTTTTTCTCATAAAGAACCATCAGTAATGTTTCTGGCAGGAACAAACTTGGATCTTCTCCAGACATGATTATTGCTACTGGTTATTAATTAAATTCCAGTCAGCTAGATGCAATTAAAATAGATTTAAAATCTACAATGGCAAGGGAATTTAATTTTGCTAAATTAATGATTAGGGCTCCTGTAGTGTAGCATAAGCAAAATATTTGCTCTGAATAATAAAGAATGATTTTGCAATGATGATAATGAAAAATTAGACCAGATGAAAGTATATAAAATACACTTGTCAAAACATGGTTGACGTATCAATCTGACAGTGATAAGTTCTGTTGATGTTTTTATTATAATCTTCATTTAAAGGAAGGTAATCAAAGTAAGCATGTTATTACAGGTCTGCTGTGATAATTAAAACATTCCACTGGCAAGTGACAGATTATAAATTGCCAACCTTTTCATCTTGCCGCATGTATTTTTCTAACCTAATGGTGATACCAACAATTGACAGAGATCTCGAGCAATACCTAATCTCAGTTCATCTGAAACGCCTATCAGCAGAAAGATTCCCTGGATCCTGAGCAAGTATAGAGTAGAGACATGGATTTGGTTCTCTTCATCCTGCTCATCTGCAGGCACCTCGCCAGAGGAGTTGAGAAAGATGTCCAATATCAATGTCACTGCTTTAAGAAAGTCACAAGTTATTATAGTATGCAGTGATGTCTGTGTATCAACCATTGGTGGCTTGAGGTTGAAGCAGAGTGCTACCATTAATTGTCTTTCTTCTGCTGGTCAAGTGGCTGCTTAGTAGTCTGTGGTAGAGGATGAACCACAAATATACTTCAGAAGGGGTTCTTGCCCTTAATGGAATGGGGCTCAGTGGTAAGAACTGTTGCCTCTCAGCGCCAGGGACCTGAGTTTGATCCCACCATCGGGTGACTGTGTGGAGTTTACACATTCTCCCCATGTCTGTGTGGGCTTCCTCAAGGTGCTCCCATTTCCTCCAACAGTCCAAACATGTGCAGGTTAGGTGGATTAGTTGTGCTAAATTGCCTGTGGTGTCCAGGGATGTGCAGGCTGGGTGGGTGAGGCATGGAAAACACAGTGGTACAGGGTCAGGGTAGGGTGGTGGGTCTGGGTGAGATGTTCTTCAGAATTTTGCTGTGGATTCAATGAGCTGAATGGCCTGCTTCCCACCCTATAGGGATTCTATGATTCTATAATGAACAAAATTTTTTTATCACATCTCTGTATCATCTTACAGATTCTATTAACTCTTAGGTGTATTAATTATTACTAACTAAAGGTCATGAAGATCTGTTTGGCTCCATCAGGACACCATGTCTGAATCTAATTGATTCTCCATCCACAGGCTGTGTGACATCATCAGACTAAGTGAAGCTCACTGTAGCTCAGCAGAAGATCTCTCAGAACCATTACCTATACAAAATGTCCCTCTAAGCTTTCCTTTGTTAACCCCTGATACAATCAGTTTCTAACTGCTTACATTTACCACTGCCCCTTCTCCCTCTCAGTGTGATTTTACAAATTCAAGCTGCCTGGCGATTTCACAGTACTTCTGGAATGCATCCTTTCTGGGATTGAAAGACTGGTCGACTTTTGGCTGGAGGATTATTTACATTGATTTTTATGCTGATGACACTTACCTGCTGGAGGAATATATACCTCATGAATGTGCTTCACAAAGGTCATTGCTTTCTGTAGGTGCTGATTTTGGCCTATTACTTTAACTGAAGAACCTTTGGTTCTGTGAATGCCTCTCATGGAAGACAGTCACTCTGATGAAATAAGTGCTTTTTTTCATCTGGCATCTTGGATTTCTTACTCAAGTCATTGAAATCTAACTAGAAGGGACAATTTTTTTGTGGTATCCTGAATTGTTGAACCAGGCTGTTTCTTCTTTTGGACGAAGTCCAGGATTTGCAGCTTATCTTCCTCAGGCTGTTGATCACATTAAACGTTTTCAGTTACTCTTTGTGGCTGTTTGAATGCGGAGGTAAAATTTTTCCGAGTCTCCATCATTTTATTGAACGATGAGTGTTCACTCAGCACCAAAGCATTGCCCTGCTTTATTCATGTGCGCAGCAGATTGTTGCCCTGTTTGGAGAGTCTGGCTGAAAGTTGGTCCATGAACACAAGTATGGTGCAATGCTGCTCATTTGTTTTCCTCTAAATCTGACTGTTGGTCACCATCTGAATGTTCACCATCACCCCACCTGCACTTGCACCAACAGCTGTGCCACCCACTTTTACTCCTCATTCACTTCCTTTCTTTCTCTGACTCCAGGACAAAACAGCCCTTAACAGGGCAGAAAGAACCAAAACTGCTTGTGGTGTACCATTTGACTCTTCACCCCCTATAAGGAGAGGGCCCTCACCTGGATCGCCCTGAGCAGCCAAATGATTGTGTCTAAGCCGCCAGACTGATACTGTACGCTGCTGGGACCTGTTGATTGAATCCCATCTCCCTTGACTTGCCTAAGACTCTGTGACAAAGCGATTTTCTTGAAATACGTACAGTGTGTTTGCCACAAATGCTCCTGGCACATGTTGTAGGGTTGAGATTGATATAGCATGGCCCATTATAGCAACATGTCCACCTCCTTGAGTGAGGACTGCTGCCAACCATATTTTGGCTTCATGTCTGTGCTAAAAGGTAAGGCAAGACAAAGGTAGTCGTGTCTGTTAGCTCTGGCTGAACGGACAAAGTACTAAATGATAAAGCAGGGATGCTGTGAGCTTCTAAACAGATGTTAAATACATCAGCATTAAGAAAGATGGTGATCAGTCTGAGCTGCAGCCTGGCCCAATCTATCAGCTGAGTACCTGTCCTTGTACAGCAGCCTTTCAACGATCATCGCTGATGTAGTCCAGTGTAAAAAACATTCTGTAAGTGGATTGGAGGTGTGCCAGGATGGTGCGGAGAGGCTTGTATGTGTCAGGCACCAGCTTCCATGGATGTGATATGTGAGTGGCCACTGTCCATGGAGACATTGGTGCAGGGTGTCCATGATGGAGGTTCAGAGAAGCAGAAGATGAGCCAGGAGCCCGGGTTCCTGAATTTCATGTTGGGAATTCTTGGCATCTCGTTTCTATCCAGTTAGGAGGAGGATGAGAGCGTGTGTATGAATGAGGAGAAAATATTAGCACTGAGTGTCATAATGATCGATAATCCCCACAATTATCTCTCTTGCTGCTCAATGATGAGAACTTCAACTTGATGTCTGGAGTGATAGAGCTGCACAGCATGGAAACAGACACATTGGTCCAACTTGTCTATGCTGACCAGATACCTAAATAAGACTAGTCCCATTTGCCAGCATTTGGCTCATATCCCTCTAAACCCTTCCTATTCATGTACCCACCCAGATGCCTTTTAAATGTTGCAATTGTACCAGCCTCCACCACTTCCTCTGGCAGCTCATTCCATATTGTTGTAAACTACAACTTGGTGCTCCCAACATCTCCTCACCTTCTCACTTTGTTCTCCCGACTTTCTCACCACAACATTCAACTCCTGAAAAGAGTACACCCTTGGGTGGCACGGTGGCTCAGCGGTTAGCACTGCAGCCTCACAGTGCCAGGGACCCGGGTTCGATTCCAGCCACGGGCGACTGTCTGTGTGGAGTTTGCACATTCTCCCCATGTCTGCGTGGGTTTCCTCCGGGTGCTCCGGTTTCCTCCCACAGTCCAAAGATGTGCAGGCTCGGTGGATTGGCCATGCTAAATTGCCTGTAGTGTTCAGGAGTGTGTGGGTTACAAGGGGATGAGTCTGGGTGGGATGCTTCAAGGGGCAGTGTGGACTTGTTGGGCCGAAAAGCCTGCTTCCACACTGTAGGGAATCTAATCTAATCTAAAAAAAACTATGTCATTTTGGATTTCTTCTTAATGAGTTGATCAATTCTTATAATTTTAAAGATATTTTAAATCTGCACAATTTCAATATTGTTTTGACTCTGATTTTTGATACCCTTGTTTTCTTGTATTCAGGAATTCTGTGTTGATTTAACTTATTGTAAATCTCAAAGCATTTTTTAAATTTCCAAGTTTTTGTTAATTCTGTATCACTGTTAAACTGCTTCGCAATCTTTGAATAAAGCTTTAAATTCTATTTGCTGGTTGTTCTTTAGTGACTTGCTGCTTCCAGTTTCTGAAAATTCCTTTCATGTATAACCATCATTGTTTTAAAAATAGGGTTTTAAAATTTTGAACTGTAGCAAAAAACTTCTCACAAAATGTTTAAAATCCTTTTCAATGTTTCAAAGCTTGTAAATATTCTTAAGTACCTCAGAAAATATTTCACTGCAACCTTTGTGTTTTAGGAATCAAAATAGAAGATTCCACTTTTTTTATTCCTTAGGAAGTATCTGAACTTTTTGAACAAAATATAGGCTTTTCACACATTTATTCTTGAGATGATTTATTTGAGATGGTCTTTCCCAATGAAATGGCAGGTTCATGCTCTTTTCACCATTAAAATAAATTCCAATTTTTGTCCTTGCCTCTGAAATACTTTACTGGAATTTATTTTCTACTGCAGTGGAATTTCAATATTTAAATTTATTTCTGATATACCTGACCGCAATATACATTAGCATTGAGGCCTTGTTGTGAACATTACAGCTGACCATTATGACACCTGTTCACAACTACAAGAAAAATAGTTTTATCAGTAACTACTCCTGTTTTATTTTTCTAACCTCCTAGCCTGAGGTACATTTTTGACTCTTTTCACATAGAGGACTGACTGACTTATTGCTGAAATTCCCTGTGTCTGTTAGCTGCATTGTCAACCTCCACCTCAGAGCTGCTTCCTTCTGCCCAAGTGTCACAATGCCAGAATCCAACTTAGTCTCCAACCAGAGACTGTATGATATCATTGATTGGACGGAATTCAGCTTAGCCCAACATTTAGGATAGTCAGAGGTTATATCACAGGGTGGAAAAGTCAACAACAAGAGGGCTCAGGTTTAAGGGGAGAGGAGGAAAGTTTAGGGGACAAGTGTGAGGAACATATTTCAAGCAGAGGGTGGCTGGTTCCTGGAATGCACTGCCAGTGGATGTGGTGGAAGCAGGCATGATAGCAATAATTAAGGCATATTTTGAATGGAGGTGAACCAATGGATAGAAACCACAATAAGTAATGGGGCCACATAACGACTAGGATTCGGCCCGGATTTGGTGGGCCGAAGAGCCTCTTCCTGTGCTGTATTGAATTGGAAAAAAATTGAATTAACTCTCTGAGAGCCATTACCCTATGTAGCGCAATCAAGCAAATTTATTTTCAGGTACAAAGCAACACTCTTTGTCCACCCAAAGCTGCACTATCCACAAGGTGCTTTTATAATTCCACACATTTTCACATAAGCAAATCCAAAGAAATCAACCTGGGCAGCATTAAGGGATTTAGTTTATCCTAGATATCCACATTTCTTCAGGGTTTGAATTGACCGCGTACTTTAAAAAATATGGTTTGCAATATGTAGTGGTGAATGATGGCTGGTGGTGCACTATCCAATGAGGAGAACGTGCCCGTACCTGCATCAATGGAGCAGAGGTTCAGCAGGTGGATAGTGTCAAGTTTCTAGGAGTGACGATAGCCAATGACCTGCCCTGGACTTCCCATGTAGGTGTGACAGTAAAGAAGGCACAACAATGCCTCTTCACCCTCAGGCAGCTCAGGAAATTTGGCATTGCCATTAGAATCCTCACCAAACTTTACAGGTGCACCATAGAAAGCATACTATCTGGGTGCATAAGGGCCTGGTGCAGCAACTGCTCTGCCCAGGATCGTAAGAAACTACAGAAGGTTATGTGCATAGTCCAGGCCATCACAGGAGCCAACCTTCCATCTATGGACTCCATTTACACTTTTCATTGCCACTGAAAGGCTGCCAACGTCACAAAGACCCCTTCCACCCCAGTGATGCTCTGCTACATCCTCTTCCATCAGGCAGGATATACAGAAGCTTGAACACATGTACCAAAATATTCAAGAACAGCTTCTTCCCTGCCATTATTAGACTTATGAATTGACACTATAACTTCAAATAATGTTGATCTTATAATGTTGATCTTGCTTTGCCCACCTCTTGTGCAGTGTAACCTATATGCTTCACTTTGTCCAAGCACCCAATGATCTGTATGTACTTGCTTGCTATAATCTGCCTGCACTGTTTGCAAACAAAGCTTTTCAGTATACTTAGGTACACGTGACTAGAAATCAAATCAAACCAAATCAATTGAAGGAATTAGGTTAGAATGATTTTCCTCTGGATTTCAAAATGTGCAAAGCTCTTTACCTCCCGTCACTGCCTCAGTTGTTTCTTTTGTCTATGCTTTCTGTAGCCAAACTTGTTGTGACTATCTCTTGATTTATCTTGATTTTTAGCCTACTCCTTTAAGATTTGTTTGTAAGTTCAGCGACCTATTTGACCCAACACCCAAGATGTACTTCAGAATTCCAATTTTCTCTTCCATTTCTTCTGTCTCCGTAACAATACTGGCCTCAATCTCAGGTGACCTTGTCCTGAAGCCCTCATCTATGTTTTTGTCTACTTCAGGATAGACTATTCCTGACTCTAGACTAATCCAATGGTCCATTTGCATTTATTGCCCATCCCTAATTGCCCAGAGGGCAGTTCAGAGTCAACCAAATTGCTGCGGGCCTGGGAGTCACATGTAGGCCAGACCAGATAAGGATGACAGTTTCCTTCCCTAAGGGACATTAGTGAACCAGATGGGTTTTTCCAACAATCGACAATGGATTCATGATCATCAGGCTTAATAGGCTGAATGGCTTCTATCTACGTATAGGTGTTATATGATGCTATGGCATAAGTGAGCCAGATGGGTTTTTCTGGTTAATCAGCAATGGCTGTCATTAGACTCTGAATTCCAGATTTCATTGAGTTCAAATTCCATCATCTGCCATGGCAGATTTTGAATACAGGTACTCAGCACATTGCTCAGGTCTCTGGATTACTTGTCCTGTGACAATACCATTGTACAATCCCCTTGCCTATAATATTATGCATCTGACTATCTCCCACTTAGTCCAGCATGCCCATTACACCACTTCACTGATTAACATTGGCTTCTTGCCGATTACTCACCAGCTCAGAGTTAAAATTATTGCCTTCCTTTCCCCTTCTCTTTCTATCTTCAACCCTTGCTCACAAATCAGAAATCAGAAACATACTATTTGCTGCAACTTACACCACAAAACATTAATAACAAAACACTTCTACGATAGTATGAAGCATTAGGATTCCTCAAAAATCCCTAATGCAAAGCCTTCCCTTAATTTGTCACTAATTGATGATCTCTGTCACGGATACCACAGCATGGTTGTCATGTGAAGTGAGAATTTGTTACAATGGTAAAATAAGAATGTTGTTACGAAGTGGCTTAGCAATCATCGATGCTGAAACTGGGTGCACATAATACTTAAATGTTTCTTTCTCAGCAATTAATGTCCTTTCGCCTTAAATAAGCCAAATAAGTAAACAAAAGGAGATAGCATCAAATGCTAGAATGCCCTTATGCAATGTGTCCTTTCACTGCTGTCTTGTACTGAGGAGGAAGGTGAGCTTTAGTTTTTCTGTTACCACTGAAGAGTTTGCAGGATTGCATTCTTTCTCCTTTCATTTTGGTTTTTAAACTGAGAAGACCTAATCAATGTACTAGTAAGCCCCTGAGACTTCCATCAAGACCCTTCATGTAGCTCAGAATCTCATTTGAAACCATGGGATAGTACCTTCCATTTACACAATTAGAAAGCTTGATTATCCAAAATGCATTGTCTAATGAAAAACCTATATTTTATTAAATCTACTTTCAGATGCCCTGTTTCAAAATAAACCCATGTACACAGAGATTACTAGTTGTCTCATTCTAAATTAATGAATGTGGGCTCACAGTCAAAAGCAGTTCATTCGAAAACAGAGCACTTTGAAATTAAATTAAAGCATGTTTAGTGAGTGCGACTTAACAAGAAAACTGTGTTTGAGAGCACAAAAGACCAGCTTCTAAAATCTTATGTTCACTTACCATTGTGCTAAACAGCAGCTATTTAGTGATACAGAAACAATTTCTCTACTGGGAAATGGGATTAGTAGATTGAGTAATTCTCCATTCCAGTTAATCCCACAGTTCAATACAACATTTCATGATATAGGAAGAAGCAATTGCTGCCAATTTGACCGTATTATGATCACATTTTTCCTTTCCCTTATTAGCCTTTGTTACTACATTTATAAAGAGTATTTCAATGAATATAGTTAAAGCAACATTGTCCTTTGAATTACAAAATGGAGCCTCTGTCTGAACTGTAAGAATTCAAGGAGATGAAGTGTGTGCAGTGGTAAAAATTCAATTTTTATGTGTTGGCTTATTTTTCAGAAATATAACATTTTCCATGTGAATTTGATTAATTGAAATCAGTGCTATTGGTTACAACGCATAAGACGAGTTAATACTACTGAGCTGAAAATCAAATAATGTAGATGTGAAAAGTACTCTACTAGAAATTTCATTTTTTGTGTGCAGTCAGCATGGATTTTATAAATGTATGCGCATATATCCATTTTCTCAGTCTGCATCATTTCCTTCATGTGACAAGCAAAGCCATTTGTGATGTTGGAGTAGACTTTTATCTGTTCAGATTCAATTTTCTTGGATTGTTGCATTTTCAAACTTTTTAAGCAATTCACTATTTAACACTTTCTGAAAGCTCAGCATGCTCATGTAACAGGGATCAGATTTCATTAAGTACTTCAGGATATATTACCAATGACACAGGGGGATATTTTCGTTCGTTGGCAAGTGTCACATTGGGGCCTGGGGTGGGAAGCTACCATGCTCAATCACCTACCTACCTTTGTTCTCCTCAGTAATCCAGTAGCCCTTAGTTTAACTGGGGTGATATTTTAGCTTTGTGACTAATTGGTTCTTTGAATGTTGACAATGTATGTGGCAGGAGAGCATATTTATCTGTCCTTTGCATACTTCACTCACAAACGTAAAAAATATCCCTTTGCTAAAGTTGGACTCAATCAAAGCAAGCAGAGATGAAATAATTATCAAGTGGAAACGCATCATGTCCACATTAAACAAAAATGCAGTTTATGAAATTTTGTGCATATTTTTTCCTGAATTAATAACAGCATAAAACTGAATTTGATCTGAAGGAAATGCACAAGGATAACTCACACGAGAACATCACAGACTAGCTTGCAGTCAGCAGAGGGAAATCCCTAGATTTAGGAAAAACAAGGAAATGAATGAACAGAGATGACTTCTGAGGAGGCTTTGAAAAGCAGAAAGGGAGATGGCATTTATAATTTCAATGTTCAATGTAGGATTAGTTGTATATCTGTTTACCTTTGCCTTTAAGAGAGTTCACCTTTAAGGACTACATGTGCTGTATGTATACTATGTTGCGACTCTGCCTGCTAGCTAGTGATTTGTACCTGCAAGCTCCAAACATGGAAATCACATGGTTACTGTTTCATAATTTGTAACATGTTCTACTGTGTTATATAAACTAACCCACGGGGTTAATCAATCCTTGATGAATGATTGGTTATTAACTATTATCATTAACATGGCCTGGGGTGAACAATAGTAAAAAACATCATGATGATGAGGCCTATTGTGTTTGAGTAGCCAGTTAGCAACATAACGTACAGGTTGAACACAAGGTCAACAGTCTTAAATCGTACTAAAGTACACGAGAAAACCCTTGATGTCTCTTTTTATTATATCACCAGGCAGTGTTGACAACACAGTTTGCTGGTAATAAGCAGACCTTGTTGAAAGACCAGTTTAACTGAATTGAGAAAGGCAAGTGATCGGGCTGAGATCAATAGCAAGCAAGGGAAGGTCAAAGGCATATTGACAGAATGTCCACAAAATTCCTTAATTTGGACTGCGACCTGTCCTAAGAGAATTTGAAATGTTTAAACAACGTTTGGAAAAATGTTTTCTCGATTTGAGTGTGCCTGTGCAGGAAAATAAGCCATTTTGGTTTAAAACAAAGAATTGAAGTTGCTGGAAATCCTAAACTAAAACAGGGTCACTGAACTTGAAATATTAACTCTGCGTTGTCTCCACAGATTATGCCAAACGTGCAGAATTTCTCCAACATTTTCTGTTTTTGAGTCATTTAAATTTGTTTAGCAATTGGAAATAAAAGTCTACACAATTTTAATACATCAGGATTAACAGCCAAAAAGCTAAACAAAAGAAGTTCTGAAGACCTTAGACCAACTCAGAGTCAAACTTCTGTATTCTTCAATTAGAATTCATGACTTTCAGACCGCAGACCACAGATTCCATGTATCACCTAGTAAGTAAATGCAGAATAAACAGCATTGTAGGTGATTTTTCAGATGGGAAGATAGCAAATGGGATTGTTGGGTTGGAGATTTTGTCCACTCCCGAAACTTTTCAAAATAAAGATGCTAAATAAACCAAAACTGCACAGCATCAAAGCGCTACTGAAGGATGGATGTGAGTATGAAACAATGTTTGGAAGTCAATGAACCTTCCAGTCCTAAACACAAATTCAATGTTAACTCAAACACTGGAATATCCAAACACAGCAAGATATTTGGAAAGTATGGCTTTCTGCATGAACTAAGAAATGTCTTACAAAGCAAAGAAGACCCCAGGCAGACACAGTGGCCTAGATCAAAGACTGGTGCAACAGCAAAGAACTGTGCGCTAAAACTGACCGCATGCAAGGAGTAACTTCAGACTATGATAAAGATCATCTAGTATCCTGCAAGGAGGGTATATGTGAAAATATTGACAAAGCAGAATCTGACAATGTTCTCAAGGAGAAAGAAGTGGTGAATACATTGTCAATCTCATGGAAACATCAATGTCACCACACAGTACGAAGTATTTACAAAAACCTATATGATCTGTCCTCAGAAGACTGGTTATCATTTGTTATTCACCAGGGTTGACTCAGGGAAAGTGCTGATTTACCATGTGCCTGAATTTAAAAATGCACATTTACCTATTCTGTTACCAGTCAGAAACAAGAACATATGTTTGTTACAACTGAACAGGGACATTTTTATTCTGAAGCTGGCATCCTCAAACAAATCCATGAGTATTGGCTGAACACACACCAGAGCCACTTGACTCACCTGTTAAAAGGAACACTCTCTCAATGTAACATACATCAACTATAACACATAACTCGATATGGGAAGCCATGGCAAAATCTATAATTATGAATTCTTCAGGATAAAATGGTTTATCAATCGAATTTACACAAACAACAGTGCTGGACTGCAAGTATAATCAATCCACCTGGATCTTATTCCAGATAAAATCACCCAAGTCCTACACACCACCAGGCTGCCCTCTTGTTAAAGAGAGACAAAACTGGTAGGTTGCAACTTGAGATTTACCATATCTCAAATGAGCAGAGAGATCAAGAAGGAGAGACCTTAGTGGTAATCTGAACCAGTGCAGGAATTGAACCTATGCTGTTTAATGACACTAATCAGTCATCCAAACAACTGAGTAAATTTCACTTTTAAAGACGCTGTGTGCCGTGTGTAATGCGACAACACTTCCTGGCAGTTGGTGTGTTTTGGTCAAAATCAATTGAGTACTCCAGTGTCGGTGTCATATTGTAATGTATTTTAATGTTGTAAATAAAGTAACCCCAACAGAGTTAATCAATCCTGGATGAGCGATTGACCATTGCACCATCATCATTAATATGAGGAAGGAGATGGTGAGTGCAGACTTCAGCATCCCATGGAAGCACCACCTGCTGATGGACCTGGGTTTTGCAGCTGACAGCATATTTCTGGTTGAAAAATCATGTGCACCCCAAGAGCTGACCACCATTTGTGTGACTAGCAGCACCAAGGTTGGTCTACACATCAGTGAATTGATGGCAACAAAACCTTTCCATCACCTTGGGCAAGAGAACATTGAAGACCATGCCCCATACCAAGAGAATAAGACACCCAGAGAGTAGAGATCAACATCCTCTGAAGAATTAGGAAAGCAGAATTGGTCTTTCAGTAGCTCCATGCCTTCTGGGCAACTGTAAAGCAGTCACTTCAGGTGTCCACAGGGATACTAATTGGAATCAATGCCAGTGAGACCCTGGAAGAGGCCAGCAAAGGAGTTATCTAAGTTAGTTGTCTTCCACCAGCATTTCCTACATAAGATCCTGGGCATCACATGGAGAAACAGCAAAGAAGAAGCGCTACAGAGGACCGGTCAGAGGACATCATGATGGAGGGATGACTGAAACTGTCAGGACACAAATTTGGCCTCCCAGACATCTGGCCCACCAGAGTGGCAGCAAAGTGGCCACCACCATATGCAACAAAAACGGTTGGCCAAATCCCCATGAGTAGGATCATAAAGACTAGAACACGTGTGGGCTAGAATAAATGGTGATTTAAGGGTGGTTGCATTGCCTTATTGCCTACCACCCTTGATGGGACTGGAGGAACTAAGTCTAAGTAAGAAAAGGGGTACCAACAAAATGCAAATGCATTATTAGCCTTCAGAGAAAATTTTGGACCTGAATGATCCGAGACTGATTTTGAATTTAATATGAGAAGATGCGCCTTTAAGCGTTTCCCTTTTGCCCAGGCCAGGGTAAATAATGACAAGGAGAAACATTCAATTGGGTCCACTCATTGGATTGGATTATGCGCTGTGCTATTACTCCATTCCTTTCCAGTTGAGGCAGGCAACATGCAAATCTTTGCTGTCTGAGGTTCAAACATGGCAATATAATGCAGCTTAATGTGAAATGTGGGAGTGACTGGCTGTGCGTTCAGCAAGGTGCATAGTTGTGTGGCATAATTCACAACCAACCTCCCACTTCCAACAGCAATTTGATACTTTCAGATTGTAGGGTACATTCAGATTGTAGCAGCTGGTATAGTCTTCGTTGAAAGGAGGAAGCCTAGTAAAGGAGCAACAGTTCAGAGACAGGGCTCACGGTTTCTCTGTGTTTTGGAGATTTCTGACTGGAGGTCAAGAGAAAAAGAGGCCGTTTTCCACAAATACCCACAAGGCACAAGCTGTGTAATGAAGGAGAACAGATGGCCAGAGAGGAAAATTGGCCTCACTGAACTGGCTGCAGTGTCTAAAACTTTTATTGATTTCACTTGAGTGAATGCATATTCGGATACTTATGTAGTCATTGTGCCATTAATTCTGACATTATCTCATACATTGCTACCCATTAGCAATCAGGTTTTATGCCTAACATTCAGATGTGCATGCAGTAACATAGTGGTAATGTTGCTAGACCTAATCGTCCCCTGAGAGCATGAGTTCAAACCCTGCTGTAGCACATTGAGAAATCTGTGTTCAATAAAATATTAAATAGTGAGCACGTAACTGTTCTCATGACATTTGAGGTTCTGGTTGCAGTGTAGTTAGTACAATTTTGGTGGTACAAGCATGATGGATCAAAGGGCCTCCTCTATATTGTGTGGTTCTGTAATTCTATGCTCCACCCACTCTTCACACACTTAGCAATGCTGCCAGTTTCACAGCCAACCATTCTACTATGACAGGCACCTCACCCAAACACAATCACTGACAGTCTTCACTATTCCTTTCAGGACGAGATTGTGTAAAACTGAAGGCAGCACCAAAGAGCTAATGGGTAACAGCCCCATAGGCATTTCCTGAGGCATTTGTAGGAGACAGTGTTTTGCATCTGGGTACAGCAGTGGCTTTTGCTGCTGCATTCTACATCACCACCAACTTTCAGGATGATGGTATGTTCCTACTTTTTGCACCAGCTGAAAACTTCTTGATTGTAATTCTGCTATCTGGCACGAAGTGCCAACTGCAGATAGTGTGACTGTTTCTTGCTCTGGTTTCACTTCACCCCAATGCAGATTGACTACATTTTTGCTTCCAGATGCCCAGGTGGAACCTCATGATAAACGGTGTGATTGAGCAGACATCTGATTCAAGTCATAACACACACAACATTGTACGAGATACAATTTATGCTTTACTGAATACACATATCAATTCCTACATCATTTAGCAGTTAGAATTCATGTTGAATATTAAGTGGTAGAAAATTTCCATGTGGTGGTATTCCTACAATTGAGTCTTAGAAAGCAATCAGAAGTTGAAACCTTGGACAGATTTTCCCTCATACTTTATGAAGGCCAAGATTACTAGTAGCTGAGATAACTACCTCATATAGTTGGGGCTTGCAAAGATTATTTGGCTTCAATATTCGAAGATCGACAGAGAAGACCAAGTACGGACTATCTTTACACCAGGAATTTATTCGAATGTGCTGGTAGTTGACTTGTTGCTGCAAATTACAACAGCAGCCACAAGCACTTCTGAAAGAAAAATTGCTCATAACGTCGTTTTATTAAAATACAATTGAAGAGGAAAGCAACTGATCCATTTAATGTGTTAAACTAACATACACACAACAGGAGCAGAATGTAGAGGAGTTAGTAAGAAATGTAATTACTTTTTGGTGTACAAGTGGATGGGGCAAGTAGGATATGTAACAGTAATAAGTGTGGCCTGTACCAGCTGTGAACTTAAATGAACATTAAAATAAGATCTACTATTAATTAAAATTGTAAATGCTTAATGGTGTATCATCATTTGCCAAAGTATTTTAAGCATTATGTCTCCTGTTCAATGAAGTTTACCTTCAACAGATGCCTTGCTTCAGTAAGGTTCTATCGCACCACTGTATAATTTTATACATGCCATAAACCACAATTAGGTAGTTTAAGCATATATTTGGTAAATGTTCTTTTCATAGTTTTACAGATGCCATGCTGTGTATTTTGTCTAGGCATTAATTGTTCTTTTTCTAAATATTCAGTGTGGAATACCAGGTTGATAATGGGAGTGTATGTAAGCTGACTCCACATTCACTAGTTTGCCCCACTGCTGAATGGAAAGCATTCCCAACAGTTCCACCATGTCTTGCCTCAAGCTGTGTACAGCATAATTTGGTGATATATCAGCTTTGTTGTGTTGGTCGCCCTTTCACCTCTACACCAGTAAATTGTGAGTGTCAAGTCTTACTCCAGAACTTGAGCAATTGATCTGTAGTACAGAATCGAGGACATTCTGCCCTGTTGAAGATGCTGACTATCGGGTGATTTCTCAAACAAAGGCTCACTGAGTGCTGTCTAGTGCCTGTAAACAAAATTCCTTGGCTTTATTTCAAAGAAGTGTAGAGGAATTATTCCTCTACTCACTCTCTGTCATAAAAATTATGGAATCATATCACATTCTGTGAGAGCTTTCTGTGAACAATTTGGTTGCCCTGTTTTGCAGTGCCATGCCCAATAAAGGAATTCATTTTCACAACTTCTATTGTGTGCGTAATTTTCTGCTGTTATACTTTTTAAAAAAAAAAAATCGGTCAATGAAAGTTTACTAAGATGGTTACCAATGGACAGATGACTTTTGCAGTATCTACAGACACTCAGAAGTATTTAAATTTCCCAGAAAATTCTGAAATACTGACAATGGTTGCAGTGCCGGGAGATATTGGACATATCAAGATGAAACTGTGAAATTCACACCTCTTATTGTTTGTGGACTTACCCAAAATACTAAATCTGTGTGTCCCTGGAATTGATAAAGAGAGCTGCGAAGCTACCAGTCAAATGTCGAGCAAGTGTAAATGGCCACTGTTTATGAATATCCCATGAACAGCAATGGCATCAAACTATAAATTATTCAGTGAGTGCATGATGTGTGGAGTAATAGTCTGCCACTATCTAGTTTTGCTTCTCAGCAGCTTGGATGGGCATTCAGGCAATATTGAAACCTACAGAACCATAATCCAACATGATTGGGTGTTACTGGTGGTCTGGTGAAAATCATGCTTGTATGTGCGGGGAGACTTGTCAACACTTTTACAGTGATGTTTTAGCAACAGCTCTGAATAAGTCTTGTCAGTGATGCTATTCTACTGAGCAATGCATGGTCAAAGTAAATCCTTGACTTTACAAGTGATGTGGCTTTCTGAACATTCTTGTCTCTTCTCTCATAGAAACTAAAAATCCTATTAAGAAAGTACCCTATAAAAGTCCAACAGGGCTATGCATGGGGAACACAGCAAAGATGTTCTTGATAAGCAGGGAGTCAAGGTTACAGTCTCAGAATGTGGTGAAGGCCATTTAGGACCTTGATGGGAGAATTTTTTTTTCACTCAGGGCAGTGAGCCTGTGGAATTCTCTGGCACAGAAAGAGGTTGAGGCCAGAGCATTGAATGCTTACAAAAATGATTGTAGGGATCAAACGGCCTGAGGACAAAGTGCAGAGAGAGTTGGATGAACGGTCGTGATCATATTAAATGGTGGAGCAGACTTGAAGGGCTGATTGACCTACCTTTTCTCCTATTTACTCTGTTTCTATGTTTCTCACTAACTTCCTGCCCCTGTGCTTCATCATAATTCTTCTGGTGGCAACTATATGACAGAGCTAACACTGGAAATTTGGTCATAATGAAACAGCACAGCTGAAAGAATTGATTCTTTAATAAAACCAGTTTTTTTTTGGTTGTTCGTTGTTGCATTCAATTCTGACCAGCTTCACATCCAGAACTGACAGCGCTGTGCATGCATTTACTGAGAGTCTTGGCTTACCAATGATTAGCACTGAGTAAAGATTGCTGAATATTTCACATTATCTCAAAATAATTGCTCATTTCTGTTTATACATTTCATTTGTTTTGCAGTTCGCTTTAGAAATACATACAGGCAGGGGACAGTGTTTATTTTAAAATTTGACATTAATTTTACCAACAGCAACAAAATGGCGAACTCCATTAAATGGATTTTTAGTGACAGTCACTGTGTAATGCTGCTTCAGTGCTTGCCAGATTTTTATTAGCAGGCACCTGTCGTAAGCAGCCAATTTTACTCATAGGTTTCATTGCACAAGGTTTTATGTATACTTCTGGGAGCGGTTAGTAATGTTCTTTTGAGTTTTAAATATAATGATCTATTGTGTTGTGTGGATGTGATGAAGTTGACAAGCTCTAAGCCACCTGCTTAAACCAAGTGGTTGAAAAAGCCTGTTCATCATCTTTTGTGCAATGGAATGGTATATGAACTAATGATGTATCACCTCGAGATAGTCTCACAAAATATCAAAATGTGCTTTCTTAAAGGTTACTGTTATGACCCTGTTACTTTGAAAAAGAAGAGGGGAAGTCAGTTTTGTGTGTAGTGTGTCCTTAGAATTAAAAGTATAAATAAATTTTATTTCCATGTATATCTAATTTTTAGAAAAGCATTTTAGTTCATGTAGAATAATTGCGCACACAAATCCCTTGGAGTAGATAAAAGATCATGAACTGTTTTATATATTATCATTTCAATACTTGTAAAGCAACATGTCATTTAAACAGATTACAATGTAATAAACATTTTAATATCAAATTTATTCCTAAAATAAAAATTATTTATTGTCCTTGAAGTAATATTATTTATCAGTCATACCATACATTTCTTCTTTCAAAATGTGCTGTCAGATTTTAACACTGTTCTCTACCAAATCATTGACTTTTTTTGAGCTTATTAGAGCTCTGTCATTCTGTCAAGCTTCCAGTAAATGAAGATAAGTGAAAGCTGTGTCCTTTATTAGGAGCTGCCAATTACTTGTTCTCTGTTCAGAAAGCACTTATCAGTTTCTAATTCTTGCTTATCAGATGCTATGGATTTTGTACCTATTACATGGACCACCAACAGTGGCATTAAGGCTAGTACAGGCTCTGCATTGTCAACTACCAGCTGGGCACCATGGGATGTCAGTGACAATACGTCTGCTGGAGTATTCACGCTGTCTGCACAACACACCAAGGTGCTTTGAGGAAGAAAGATCTGGTTACAGAAAATATAAGGTAAGGATTTTGCCATCATGGAGGGTAATAAAATAATGAGCTTCAATTAAGAGGCATAATAAATCAAAAACAATACCCAGAATTAGAGAAAGATATAATACATTAAGCAATTGAGGCGCTGTGGTTTTGTACTTAAATTCTGCTAATCGCCCAAGGTAAAGATTAGCTGCTCTTGTCAATTTAATTCAGCTTCAAGTAAAGCAACAAGGTCACTTTTTCCAGCAACTAGGATTGAGTTGTCATGTAGTTCTAATAGGCAGCACAGGGAATCATTAGTCCACCTCAGCTCAATGACTGATGGGCATTTCACTTCAATCATCTGACCATGCACCAGCGGCCCAGTACTATTGACACCATGTCAGTGCCGAAAGAAGATGCCTTAATCCGCTGAGACACTCGCTGAATTGATTTGACAATCTGCCGTAATGACCTTCTTGTTTTCGTAAAGAATCACTGTTTATCCAGGGCAGTGCTGGTATACTAAATACATTCGATTGTCATGGAAACTCATATCATCACAATCAGAAGCCCTTGAAATTTCCAGCTGATCATGTAGGTGTCAGACAGTGAATATTGCTGGCATGTTGACAGGTCGCACCAGCAACTAAGTGTGCAAAAGCTCTAATAGGCTGCATGATGTCTTTCCAAGGTGAGACATAGAAGCAAAGACAACTCTTGGCACTCAGCAGCAATAATATAAAAGACAAAGAAGGCTCCTACTCAGAACTTTACCTGCCTTGTGTATCTACGTAGCACTGTCAAACATGATTTCTCAACTTCCGTATAGCTGGAGATTAAACCGACAGTACTGAGCTCTCCTTTGCCTGTAAAGGCTGGATTGAAATTGTACTGAAAAATCAAATTGACATAACGTTTCCTTTCCCTTGTAAGCCCTGCCTTAAAATGTAAAATTCTTTCAAGAATATTACTCAACTGAAGGGGCAGTCACATTTTCGAAGCCAGTTATGAGGCCAGTTGGCTTTCTAGAGAGGAGCAACAATGCTGTGAAATATTACAGAGACCAAGGCAGGAACCCGAAAGTGTTCACCCCAGCCAAGGCTGGTGGCTATGAATGACAGAAGCAAAACTGAGACCAATCTTGGCTAGCCAGTGCTGCAGTTGGGTTAAACTCATTGGTTGCCATTTTGCTGAAAGCTTAGTCGTCAGTTCAGAGGTGTATGAAGACGTTTGTGGCTCTGAGACAGACAGATTTTGGAACTGTAAAGGAATTACAGGTTATGGTGAGCAGGCAGTTAAGTGGAGCTGAGTCCACGAAAGATCACCCATATCTTATCCAATGTTAGAATAAGCTAGAGGGACCAATTGGCCTACTCCTGCTCATATTTCTCACGTATCTTTAACTGGGGCCAAAAAAATGGAGCTTTCATTGTCACTGTGCTGTTTGCACTTCTTTAATTACTTGAGAACCAAATACCTCAGACATATTCGGCTGAATCTCAATGATTCTTTGGCTAAGAACAAGTTGTATAGTGTTTGGTGGAGTGATTCTCACTGTGTTCCACCAAACTTGTCATTTTTTTTATTGGCTTTTGAGTCCTCATAGCATGTATCACATTCAATTTCTGCCCACCTCACTGCAGAACAACTTGCCATTCACTGCATATTCCTGAATTCACCAGCAACCTTTGTGCCTGCATTATCTATGACAAACTGTGTACACCTGGACAAGGACTGCCAATCCTTGCATATTTACCCCAGACAGGGGGAAAATGGGTGACCTGCAGGCCCTGCTGGATGGGGTGATGCAGAGGCAGGGCTTCTCCTTCCCCAGGACCAGCAGGAGGGATCATGGCAGCAGACCATGCCAGCCTGATCTGAGGCTGCCACCTGGGTATCAGCCAAATGGGAAATGCCTGGCACTGCAGGAACAAAGTCAATGTCCTGCTCCACTCTGCCACTGTAAATGCCACCATCTTGAATATGATACCTCACATTCACTCTGTCTCTGCTACTGTATCCACCACCCACCAAGAGTCATAGAGGTGTATGCATGGAAATGTACTCTACTGCTCATCCAAACATAAGAATGAGGAGCAGGAGTAAGCAAGTGGGCCCCTCGAGCCTTCTCCACTATTTGATACAATCCTGGCTGGTTTCATTCTGGCCTCAACTCCACTTTCCTGCCCGCTCTTCATAATCCTTCAACCCATTACTAATTTTTTTTTCCTTTCGTCATTTATGGGTTGAGGGTGTTGCTGAGTAGGCAGCATTTGTTACCCATCCCTAGTTGCCCAGAGGGCAGTTCAGAGTCAATGACATTGCTGTGGGTCTGGCGTCACATGTAGGCCAGACCAGGTAATGATGGTGGTTTCCTTCCCTAAAGGACATTAATGAACCAGTTGGGTTTTTCTGACAATCGACAATGGATTCACGGTCATCATTAGATTCTTAATTCCAGATATTTTTATTGAATTCAAATTCCACCATCTGCCATGGTTACATTTGAACTTAGGTCCCCAGAGTGTTATCCGGGTCTCTGGATTAATAGTCCAGCAATAATACCACTAGACCATTGCCTCCCCAATTAAAAGTGTGTCTAACTCCTCTTTAAATTTACTCACAATCTCCCAGCATCCACTGCACTCTCGGGTAGGAAATTCCACAGATCCACGAGAGAAGTAATTTCTTGCTGTCTCTGTTTGAAATCTACTACCTCTTAACTTAAAACTTCAACTGCCCCACATGAGGGAACATCCTTTCTAAGTCTACCTCATCAATCCCTTTAACATCTTATATGCTTCAAATAGATTATCTGTCTGTCTTCTGAACTCCAAACAGAATGAGCAGTTTAGGCCCAATCTCTCTTTCATAAGACATAGATCTCATAGAATTCCTGGAATGCCTAGAGTATGGAAGTAGGCTATTGGCCCATTGAGTCCACATCAACCCTCCGGACAGCATCTCATCCAGACCCACCCCGTACCCTATCCCTATAACCCCACATTTTCAATGTCTAAACCACCCAGCCTACACATTCCTGGACACTGGGATAGTGGGAACTGCAGATGCTGGAGAATTCCAAGCTAATAAAATGTGAGGCTGGATGAACACAGCAGGCCCAGCAGCATCTCAGGAGCACAAAAGCTGACGTTTCGGGCCTAGACCCTTCATCAGAGAGGGGGATGGGGGGAGGGTTCTGGAATAAATAGGGAGAGAGGGGGAGGCAGACCGAAGATGGGGGTGGGGGGAGGGGTAGAAAACAATTTAGCATGGCCAATCCTCCCAACCTGTGCATCTTTGGACAGTAGAAGGAAACCTACATAGACATGGGGAGAATGTGCAAACTCTACAGAGACAGCCACCCAATGCTGGGATCAAACCCAGGTCCCTGGTGCTGTGAGGCAGCAGTGTTAACCGCTGAGCCACCATGTCACCCACATCTCTGGAATCAATCTAGTGAACCTCCTCTGAACTGCCTCCATGTAATTGCATCCCCCTCAAGTAAAACGACCAAAACATTATTCAATACTCCAGGTGCAGTCTCACCAGTGGCATGTACAGGTGCAGCTATGTAATTGCTGTGCCACCCATTTTCGCCTCCCATAGTACCTGCCTCTCCTCCATTCCATGACATAAACAACTCACAATGAGGTGGAAAGAGTCAAGAGCGGTGGTGGGTCGCCAGGCACCCTTTATGAGGAGAGAATGCTGACTGGATAGGTGGCAGTACGGGGTTCAGAAATGTTCTGTGTGGGTTCTCAGAGTCTGGCACGTGTTGGATGCCAGTGTCCGTGTATGTGAGTTGTGTGTGCCCAGAGCCCATGGATCATGCCTAAGATATTAGTGCCCAGGAGCCAACATGACAATTGTTTACAGCAAGTGGCAAGTTGAACCCGTCAAGACTCCCACTCTGGTTCCCATCCTGAATTTTCCTGACGGAAACCGGCATGATGAGGTTGGTAAGATCGCAAGACATGGTGTTTAACAATTTGGAATTCATCGCTACGTGCAGGAGTCTAACCATACCCGCTTCCGAAAAGAGTTTAAGGTGCAGCAAGAACATCCCAATGTCATGAAAGGCCTCACCAAGCCTCTTGTCTGAGTCTGCCACACATCTTGCTACAGCTCAAGTCACTGACGGCCTAGTAAATTCCAACCAGAGGCTTTAATGCCCACTGATATCATCTGACATTTGAAGCAATTGTTCTGCACTTTCTCAGTGCATGAAATGTATACAATGAAATATTTATGCAGATTGGCACTCTATAACTTAAGCAAAACAAAAATAAAAGCTTCAGAATCACCGGATTGCACCTGTACACTTATATTCTGGTCTTCCTTAGCTAAAATCTAAGAAATAGAAGGAGGGGTAAACCATACAGACCCTTCAGCCTCCTCCACCAACGCTAAGATCATGTCTGATCAGATCATGTCTTTAACTTCATTGGCCTTCCTATCTACTACCCCCAATCTTGACTGTCTTGTAGGTCAAAAATCTAATGATTATCGAATGAAATTCAAGCCAATGTACATTCACCTCAACCAGGAATCTTGCTTGATTCCCTTGGTTTCCCTAAGCCTGAGCCTATCCACTTCAGTTGTTAGGAATTCTATTGATTCATACTAGATGGTGCAACATAAAAGAGGTAAAAATATTACAGCTTACTGTGCTGAAGATACTCAGCAACCACAAACCATGTTGTACATAACTACAACTGAGCGAGCAACTCATCCTTATAGCCACCAGCGTTCAGCCTGTCATTCTCACCACCTTTGGGATGTTTCAATTGTTTTCCATGTTACTAACAACCAGTTTCAAGATACTTTCTCACATCTTCCAGCCCCTGTATGGTTTTGCTTAGCAGTAATCTCCTACAGATATACGTTCCAAAGCCCCTAAGCTTCTCGGACACTGCTTACTGCTCATAACCATTCATTAAAAGCTGCTCTTTTGTTCAATATGCCCTAGCTCTCTGGAATTCCTGGAAGTCAATCTGCCTTTCTATCTAAACCCTGCTTTGAAGCGCCTTTTGTTCAAGTGTACTTTCACCTCCAACCCAGTATTTCTGGACACCTGAATCCCTGCCCTCTGCAAGGCATCAACTGGTTTATTCTTTACCATTTAAAAATCAAGCATGTATTTCTTCTCAGAACTACCATTGCATATTGTTGAATATACAGTTTTCCCAAAGGGTTGAGAGGAATTGTGTAGTACTAGTGTATTTATGCATTAAGAACAAATTTCCCCTAAGCAGTGAGAACATTGAAGTCAAGTGATATGAGATCATGCAATGGCATCTGAACGGCATTGGGGTGGATGTTAGAGAACTGTAATTAACTTACATGGGATGTGAGATATAGATCTTGATAATTGATACTTGCACATCTTATCTGCTGAAGGAGAATTTGAAGAGTGAGCAATGATAAAGGGAAAAAAAGGCTGATGAATATTCAACTGATCTTCAGTGCAGAGTAAATACCTATTCATATCAATTCAGAGACAGACGGTAATATTCTGGTGACATGAATTTGCATCCAATCATGGCAGATGGTGAAATTTGTTATCAACAAAATTAGGGAATACAAGGCAGGTGGCAATTAAATTACCACTGTCAGAAAGTAAAGTAGCCATAGCCCCACTCTCTCATCAGACAAAGACCACTGGTAGCTGTTTAACGTGAAAGTTACCAAAACTCAGTTGAGGAGAGAGATTAAGGATGGACTCTACAATAAGGATATAGCAGTGTCTAATGACACCAGCAACTGTGAGCAACTGGGCATGCGGCTAATCCAGAATGAGCACCATTCCAGACCTACTATATCATCTAGCAAATTTTCAATGACGTCATTTGCAAAGGCCACACTGAGCATGTGTGATTAATCTAATCGCTAGAGAAGAAACTTGATTTTGAAACAGGGTTCAGCAGCCTGGGAGTGAAGACTGAGGAAAGGGCTGGAGGTAATGAGGATGCGGGTTTGGACATGGAAGGCCCACACAACTCCCTTTTGCCTCTCGCCCCGGCCTTCTGCCCTATTCCTCTCCATCCTCCTCCCCTCATATCCCTCATTTCCCCTCTTCTTCTTCTCCCCCACAGATTCTCCCTTTCCTCCCCAACATCTCTCTTCTTCCATCTTCATCCACCACTTCTCCTCCTCTCTCCCCTTTCTCCTCCTTATTGTCTCATCTCTTCACTCCTCCTCTTTCCCTGCCTCTCCCCTTCCTTCATTCCCTTTCCTCACCTCCCCTCCTTTTTTTCCCTTCTCCTTCTTCCCCCCTCTCTCTCTTTCTTCCCTCCTGCCCTCTTCAGGCCCTATCTCACATCTCCTGAGCCGCATTCATTCCTCCTAGGCTACATATCCACAGACTTATTTAATCGTGCATGTGAACTTATGTGGTACACAATGTGCATGTGCTGGTATCAACAAACACAATCAAAAAATATACTTCTTCTGTGTATTCTTAAATCTCTCCTTAAACATCTGGGCAGCATACACTGCTGCCTCACAGCGCCAGGGGCCTGGGTTCAGTTCAAGCTTTGAGTGGCAGTCTGTGTAGAGTTTGCACATTCTCTCAGTGTCCGCTTGTGTTTCCTCCCAGAGTCCAAAGATGTGCAGCTGAGGTGGATTGGCCATGCTGAATTACCTGGATGTGTCACTTAGTCATAGAAATGCAGGGTTATAGAGTAGGGGTATTAGTCTGGGTAGGTTGTGCTTTGGTGCGTTAGTATGGACCGAATGGGTCAAATGGCTTGCTTCCACGCTATAGGGATTTTATGATTCTATTTTCTAGCCTAATATGCCCATTTGCTTCAGCTAGTTTGATTTTCATGCTCATATAATTGCCCTTTTTTTGGTTTTTTGATTTTTAAGGTACATGAAGAAATAGCAATATAGGCAGGTCCTGATTTATGAATATCCACCTTACGAAAGCTTTTATCTATAAATGCAGTCCCATCGAGGTGAGTATTAATATTAATTTTAAAGATCCAACACATTAACCTCTTCTCCTACCTACAAATGGGTATTATGTTTTGTCCTGCATTGTGTTCCTACTCACATACGAACCAACCCATTCGAGAACAGAGGCCATTTGTAACCCAGGCACTCAAACTCAGGGCTGGAATTGAACAATTAATTGAATTTCTAAATCTCTGGGTATTATTTCAAAGTCTTAAATCTACAATTTTCAAATCACCACAAATTATTGGAAATCTTCAAAGAAAAGCTCATTAGTCTTAGAAGAACAGTGGAAAAACCATGCTTCCATAAATTGAGATAACATGGTAAAATATCTGATACAAATTAACAATAACAATAGTCATTTATCCAACACAGTCAGCTGTTATTTTCTACTGCACCAAAAGCTTGACAACGATAAAATGATGTGGCCTTACTGACTACTCCTCGTTTTGGTCTAATAAATTTATTATTATTAATAATTAAAGCTTAAAACAAAGCTACTGCGAGCTTCAAAAAAACAGTAAAGACAAAAGATAGTCTTTAAAAAATACATATTTGCTGTCTATCCTGGGCATTGTGTGAAACCTAATCAGTCAAAATACTCCAAAGCATGAATAAATGATCATTTATTGTCACTTGTACTCTACAGTGAACACAGTAAAATACAGTGAAAAGCTTCAAACGTCGCCACAATCTGGCACCATTCGAAAGCTTCAAGAATAATAGGGTAAAGCTGAAACCCCATCTTCACTCTGCATGTTAACATGCCATGTGAAATAAGCTAAAGGGCCTCAACTAGCTGAGGATCAGGAAGGCCAACCTCAACTTGCCCCTCCTGGGGGAGTCAGATCCCATTAAACAACACTACCCTTTCCATCCAGCAGAGTATCCAGGAGGCATTAATAGTTCACTAAGAAAAATAGCTTTGAATACAGTTTTTTCCTTGTATTCCATAGATTATTGACTAGTAATTCCCACCAGTTTTCCATGGCAATATGAGCCCCCCAACTATTTTTGATTGCTTCTGACTGTTGAAATTGATCAACACGCGTTAATTGTGAATGATTTTATTGTTACATATATTGAGGGAGATACAGTGTTTTCATCATAGAATTCCTACAGTGTGGAAGTAGACCATTTGACCCAATGATTCCGCACCAAATCCCCAAGGGCTATCCCAAATAGACCCCTCCCCCTCCCTATCGCTGCATTTCCCATGGCTAATCCACCTAACCTACACATCCCTGAACACTATGGACAATTTAGCACAGCCAATCCACCCTAACCTGCACATCTTTGGACTGTGGGACAAAATTGGAGTACCTGGAGGAAACCCACACAAACATGGGGAGAATGTGTACACTCCACACAGAACCTGGGTCCCTGGCTCTGTGAGGCAGCAGTGCTAAACACTGAGCCACCATGCTGCCCCATTGTGATGTTTGGTCACCACAATCCAATGCCATTTTGAGTTACAAAAGCAATAAAAAGAAAGTACTCAGAATCTATCTTCATCAGCTGGGGTCCCAAACATGGTCCCTGTGCTTCTGGAAGGCCTTGGCCAAGTGGGCTTCAAGTGATCACTCTGGGTACAGCAACCATGACCCCTATGCCCCAGGAGACCCACTTCGGATGTACAGCAGCATTGAATGAGTGCAACACATTGGACAACAAATGCAGATTTACTGACTATAGCATGAACAGGTCTCCCCCCATGTACACATATCAAAAGGAGATCTGACATTACTGATTCTGTTTCTCCTGATTAGCTGCGACAAACATGTGCCATCTGCTCCACAATGACCAGCAGTGAACACCTGGATCAGGGGAAAATCATTCAGCAGCGTTTGAAGGTTACCACAACATGAAACTTTCAAGCCTTGGATAATTCAGTGCTCATGAACCATCTCACACAGGCTTTACACCAACACTGAATGAATGTTGTGCTGAAAGACCCTCGCACTTTTCAGAGGCTATATCTTTTCCAATGAAAAATTGGTATCTACTGGGCATGATGCATGCTGCTTGCTGGGAGTCAGGGTTACTTAGCTACAAGATGTCCATGTGGCCACAGGGGCTTCTCACATAAATTTCCTGGCTTCCGTGAACAACCATTATTCAGATGGTGTCTGATGACAGTAATGCCATTATATACATGAGGGGCATTATCCAGGGCAACCATGAGGACATTAATTGCTTGGCATTTTCATGACTTTGAATTTTGGATGAGTTTCAGGAAACACTGTCTTCACCGGTTAATTGCAGCATTGGTGGATGGATCTCTGGTGGCGACACCAAAATTGATAGCAAAACTCAAAACTAAATCATCCTTACACAGCACCAGGTATGTAAAGAGATATATAAATGGCTAAGACTAGTTTTCTGCTGTAACAATCAAGCAAAACTATTGGACAGAGTAGAGGAACTGTATATTCATAAGCAGGCTGTTTGACAGAATCTCAGGTGTGCAAAGGCTGGCAGTTCACATTAAAACCTTCTTACCCAATGTCATCACAGTGAATAATTGCCCCCTTCACGGTCATGTCGCAGTACTGATAATGGGTGAAGCCTTCACTACAAAGCCACTAAATAAATAGTATCTGTCACCACAGCTCTCAGGCATCAGTAGAGTCAACCACCTGAGCAAAGCTGAAAGCTCTTTCAAGCTCATTGTGTATCACATTTACCCTGAGGCCAGTGGTGGAAAGATTCTGTACTTTAAAATAAATAGGAGATTCTCCAACGACATTGAATCTCTGATAATTACTGAGGTTTAATATTATTGATGTGTACTATAATAGCCACTTCATCAATCTTGAGTTTATGTCTGAATGCCTTTCAAGCTGTACATTTACAAATCTAGGACATTTTGAATAAGGTTCTATTAAATTGGTTCAAATGCAAGGAAGGGGTTGTATGGGGGAGGGAAGTGGGTAATGTTATGGAGGACGGAATAAAACAACAATCCTTATTTAGACATGAATGGGATAGAGGTGCTGTGTTTAACCTGTGCAGTGCTATCACATAACTCAATGTCTCAGACACATATGTCTTTGAATCCGATTGGGGTGATTGTTCTAGTTTATCTATTCTGTAACTAATTGTTATGCATGTGCGAGGTTGGGGAGGGAAGGTGGTCAGTGTTTGATGATCGCACTAAACAAAGCTTTCTATCATCTTGATAAATAACATTTTAGCTGATTTTTCCCTGGAGCTCTTTAGTAGCTGATGAAGTGGCCAACATACATTCACACTTCTCTTTGTTTCATGTCCTTAAAGAAGAAATGCATTCTATTGAATTGCAAAATAACAATAAATGGTGTAAGGAAGTTATCATTGAAATCTCTCAGCCATTCTATCTTGCAATGCATTGTTAGCACATAAATGGTAAATTCTGAATTCTGCCTGATGAGGTATTCTAAATTTCCCCTTGAATTATATGATCACTAACAAGTGAAAGCATTGAGCAGCCACACACCCATTCATCCTGCATCAATAACTGTACCAAAGTTTAATCATGTTACACAATCTGACTGATTCACACAGTCAGACTTTTTTGGATTCCACTCTGCATGTTTGTATCTGAAGCTGAAAGTCAGCAAAGGAATGGATTTCTCTTCCCCTTTCATGCACTTTCCCCTCAACTTTATTCTGGGGCCCCTGCCCATTAACTTTACAACGTGGTTGGATATCAATGCTGGTGAGGAGAAACATGTCAGCATGGCCTGGCCTACAGGAAATGGTGGACGTAGTATCCTCACAGTTAGCGGGACATGGGGTGAACGCTACCATCATTGAGGACTGGGATTGGGGATGGTGGGGGAAGCATATGGGGAAACACCAAGAATACCAGGGAGAAAAGGAAGAACTTCAGTTTGAACTAGGTGAGTGTGAAAATGGAGGGAAGACACGGGGAGCGTTAGAACAGAATTGAGGAGGGCGGGGGGGGCATTAGCACAGAATTGGGGAGGGCGGGGGAGTGTTAGCACAGAATTGGGGAGGGCTGGGGGGGCATTAGCACAGAATTGGGGAGGGTGGTGGAGGACAGTTAGCATGGATTGAGCAGCACGGTGGGGATGCTAGCATGGATTGGGGAGGGTGGGGAGTTAGCATGGATTGGGGATGGCGGTTCGGGGCTGTTATCATAGATTGAGGAGGACGGGGTGCTATTATCACGGATTCAGGAGGGCAGTTGGGGGCTGTTATCACAGATTGAGGAGGGTGGGGGGATGTTAGCACAGATTGAGGAGGGCAGGGGGATGTTAACACGGATTAGGGAGAGTAGGGGGGAGTGTTGGCATGGATTGGGGAGGGTAGGGGGAGTGTTAGCATAGAGAGTGTTAGCACAGATTGGATAGAATAGGAAAAGCGTTGGCATGGACCAAGAGGTGTCAGCATAGAGGAAGGATGAAAGGGGAGTGTGACTTTGAAGAGAGGGTTGGGGGGAAGCTGTCAGTATGGAGGGAGGAGTAGGGGAGAGATGTCAGTATGGAGGGAGGAGTGGGGGAGGGCTGTCAATATGGAGGGAGGAGTGGGGGAGAGATGTCAGTATGGACCAAAGGAAGGCCATGCACATAGATCTTAATATTCTTTCTCATACCTTGAAGAATAAGTCAGTTTGCCATTTCGTGCATCAAAGTTGCACACTAGTCTTTTGACATGTTTTCACAGTACAGCCTGTCATGATGGCCTAGTTTTAAAGCATAAACAATGAAAAAATACACAAGTGGAAGATTCAAGTAATGATATCTAAATAATTCCTTCTATGACATTTAACATGCCACTCGATGCCATATCTTAGTAGATCTATAATTTGGTGTTACTGATGTCTTTAGAAAAACAATTTATTCAATATTATTGACAATTAAAATTTTGCATTCACTTGATTTACCTCAACTAAATAGAATTGTTTTTGCAAGTAAAATTATGATGTCAAGAACATCTGAATTGAACATTCAGATTCCTTCCTTCTAACCTTGAAAAATTTCGAATGCTCAATTACAGTAAAGCTCCTGGAAACATCGTAATTACTCCCAGAATACATGCATAAAGGAAAGATTCTAGATTCTTCGCTGATTATTTAAAGAAATGGAACAAAACGTCTCTGAAAAATAAATCTGGTTTGGTTATTGAGAAGTTTCACATAATATTCAGGCACTCACAGTGAAAACAAATGCTGTGCCTTTAAAAGCATTGAGATTAGATTTGTAGGCTCTTCACAATATCGCTCCTGTTGTAGGGAGACAGTGACATGTGCATAGTGCTGTCAATAAACTTGCTGCCAGATTAACCAGCCAATCAATCATCTTCAGCAAAATCGATCAGAATTGGTTCTGCCTGCATGCACATCCTGGGGGCCAGTTTATTTTCAATCAATCATTTTTAAACCACCCCACAAGTAGGTTTTAAGCTAATGATTGATTTGAATTGGTTAGGAACTTTTGTGCGAGCACAGCAAAGTAACTCAGTATAATTCTTGAGAAAGAACCAATGGATGAGGTTATAGGAATTCTCTTTATCATAGTCTCCACATCATTGGACACTGACAAGTGCAGCATATTATGTCTGAAAGACAATCACAGTACACAGTTGGAGGATCTTTCATTTGCAGCCTCAGGGGTAGCATCAAATTGTCAGAGCATAGGGCAGGCAAACTTCTCTACTCATAGATCCAATGATAGGCTTCAGACCATGGAAGAATACAAGCATCAACTTTTAGAGATAGTAGGAACTGCTGATGCTGGAGAATCCGAAATAACAAGGTGTGGAGGTGGATGAACACAGCTGGCCAAGCAGCATCAGAGGAGCAGGAAAGCTGATGTTTCGGGTCTGGACCCTTCTTCAGAAATGGGGCGGGGAGGGGATTCTGAAATAAATAGGGAGAGAGGGGGAGGCAGATGTAAGATGGATACAGGAGAAGATATGTGGAGAGGAAACGGACAGGCCAAGAAAGCGGAGATGGAGCCGGTAAAGGTGAGTGTAGGTGGGGAGTTAGGGTGGGGATTGGTCAGTCCAGGGAAGACGGACAGGTCAAGGAGTTGGGGATGAGGCTGGTAAGTAGGAGGTGGGGGTAGGGGTTGAGATGGGAGGAGTGGATAGGTGGGAGGAAGGACAGGTTCAGGAGGTGGGGTTAAGCTGGACTGGTTTTGGGATGCGGTCAGGGGTGAGGAGATTTAGAAGTTTGTGAAGTCCACATTGATACCATTGGGCTGCAGGGTTCCCAAGCGAAATATGAGATGCTGTTACTGCAACCTTCAGGTGGCATCGTTGTGGCACTGGAGGAGACCCAGGATGGAAATGTCATCCAAGAAGTGGGAGAGGGAGTTGAAGTGGTTCGCGACTGGGAGGTGCAGTCATTTGTCGCAAACCGAACTTGGGTGTTCCACAAAGCGGTCTCCAAGCCTTCACTTAGTTTCCCCGATGTAGAGGACACTAGGCAGCTCTACACCTTGTATTCTCATCGACTTTAATATCTGTTCGCTGTTTAGCATTATTCCCGGGGAGGCGTGGCATGATTGTGTTGTCACTAATTTAGTAATTCACAATCCCAGCCCAGTTATTTGGGGGATATGGGTTCAAGTGTGCACCACAGCAGATGGTGAAGCTTACATTCAATAAATAAAGTCTGGAATTATAATAAAAGCAAACCCAGTGGGGACATTGTTGTTCAAAGCCCATATGGTTCACTTTCAGGAAGGAAATCTGTCAGTGTCCCACATGAGGTGCCAGACTTACAGCAATGTGGTTGAGTCCAAACTGTCCTTTGGACAATTAGAGATAGGCAATAAATGATGGCCCAGACAGCAACATCCATATCCTGTGAACAAATTTAAACAAAAAGTAGATTGCAAATCTCACAACTAAGCTGAGAATTGGCCTGAGGCAATTCAAACTTTTTGCGTCCTCGAGATGAATCTGAAAGTGAATAGGTGCACCCTGTTTTATTGGTCATGTGATCCAGTTCCTTCTTTACAGCTGTCCCCGACCAGGGAGGTATGATTGGTGTGTTATAATGTTATTTCTGTTTGTAAGATTGTTAGCCATAAGCATGTTGGCCTTCCCAGGCTTTTCCTCAGTTGGTGAATTGAAATCTACAATGATATAACTGTATCTCACCTCACCACAGATTGACCAGGTGCACCATGTGATCGTGGAACATATTACTTTCAAAGAGTACTGATATCTTAACAGATAGCCCAGATGCAGAATCAACCCCAGTGAGTTGACGTCAATAGTTGGTTCATTTTAAAATCTAACAAATTGATTTGAAATTGCCACTTATAACATAATATTCATAAAAATAGCACCTGATTGGCTAAAACCTGTCAAAAAGAATCAAATCTCACAGAAAAACAAAAATATTTTGTTAATTTAATTCATAAAACACAAACTTCAGTGTCAGTTATGAAGTCCTTGATCCCTTAGTCCTAAGACCTATAATCTAACTGCTTCTTGAAAATGTTCAATGTTTTGACCTCAACTGCTTTTTGTGGCAGAAAGTTCCATAGATTTACCACTCTTTGGATGAAGAATGTTCTCCTCATCTCAGTACTAAATGGCCTACCATGTACCCCTAAACTGTGAACCCTGGTTCTGGACTCCCTGGTGATCGAGAACATCCTTTCTCTATTTACCTTGTCTAGTCTATTTTATCTTGTTGTAATGCATACATTACAATGAGATTTCTCTCCTCATTCTAAACTCCCAGAGACTTTCTCCCAGAAATGTCCACTTTAATACTGTCACATACTCTCAGCAAAAGAAAGCTAAAATAGCCCACATAGGTGGGTGGGGGTGTGAGCTGTGAGGACAATGTAAAGATGCTTCAGAGTGATTTGGAGTGAATGGGCAAATGCATGCCAGATTAAGTATAATGTAGATAACTGTGAGGTTATCCAGTGTTAATAAAATCAGGAAGCAGAAGATGAATTATTGTTTGATTAGCAATGGATTGGCAAAGGGGAACATGCAACGAGATCTGGGTGTCCTTATACACCAGTCGCTAAAAGTAAACATGCAGGTGCAATGGGCAATGAAGAAGGCCAATGGTATGTTGGTTTTCACAACAAGAGTACAGGAGCGGGGATATCTTGCTGCAATTGTATAGGGTCTTGGTGAGATCACACTTGGAGTATTGTGGTCTCCTTCTCTGAGGAAGTATATCATGGCTTTGGAGAGAGTGTACAAAGGTTTTCCACACTGATCGCTGGGGTGGGAGGACTGGCGTATGAAAGCAGACTAGATCATGTAAGACTATATTCACTGGAATTTAGAATGAGGAGAGAAATCTCATTGTAATGTATGCATTACAACAAGATAAAATAGACTAGACAAGGTAAATAGAGAAAGGATGTTCTCGATCACCAGGGAGTCCAGAACCAGGGTTCACAGTTTAAGGGTACATGGTAGGCCATTTAGTACTGAGATGAGGAGAACATTCTTCATCCAAAGAGTGGTAAATCTATGGAACTTTCTGCCACAAAAAGCAGTTGAGGTCAAAACATTGAACATTTTCAAGAAGCAGTTAGATTATAGGTCTTAGGACTAAGGGATCAAGGAGTGTGTGGAGAAAGCAGGAACAGGGTACAAAGTTGGATGATTAACCATGACACTTTTGAATGGCAAAGCAGGCTCAAAGTCTGAATGGCCTAATCCTGCCTCTATTTTCTACACTTATATGTGAAGAGGACTTTTAAAAAATGGCACGAGAAAGCTTTCAACATTGATGTAGGAAGGGTTGTTGTCTTAAGATTGGGGTTATGGTGTACTGTTGGGGCAATGCCACATTTGACAAATGGCCAAGGAAGGAATACACTCAATTTACTGTGCAATATTGTTGAATATCTCAACAAATTCACAGACAGAAAAAAATAAAGCAACAATTTTGAATAAGTAACCATGAAAAAGCACATTTGAAATCCTCTTGATTTGGGAGGTGATGATGATATGGCAACAGGTCTAGCAAAATATGATTTAGTCAACCATTAACTTTGCTACTCTAGGTGTCAGTAAGGAGAACAGTGCTCCCCCAGGACGGTGAGATTTATCCAGGGAAACACTGATTGTGTTATTTCATATTGATTGGTCTTCAGCCGAATTTGCCAGATTTTTTTCTGATCACTACAATTTGACTGCTGTTGGCAATCATAAAGTGGGGGGGAAGATAATAGAGTATTAAAATAATAGCTACAATTTGTACTAATTGTTCAGGAATTTCAGTAAACTTTAGGCAAAATAATAGCTTGTTAGGCCATGCGATGCACAGAGAGATTGGTAATTTAGCACCAGGCTGTAACACACTCAAATAAGGTTTTCACCTCTAATAACCTTAAAATTATTAACATTTCTTTTCTCAATGTGAGTTTTACCAAACAATTCTATGCATTGAGCATGTTTCATTTTCCATTGTTCTCAAAAAGATATGCAATTATCCAGTAAATTGAAGTAAAACTGAACAAAAGATCAAATGTATTTTATCTTGCAGTATATCAGTAGGCATTAGACCAATGCTGAAGAGAACCTTCCTGTTTGTTTTCTCATACACTCAGACCTGAGTGAAGCTGTGGCCCTGGAAATTCTATGGTATGCTAGGTAAAGTACTGGTTCTTTCAATGATGTGCAGGCCTTTTAAAGGTGGAAAGGTGGTTGCAGCGTTCTGTCACCAGATGGCCTTTTTCTGGGACCAATGAAGATCACCTTGTGCTGAAATGAAGACTTCAACTTTACTTAGATATGGATTGTGAGGAAAGGCCGTATTGAGAATCCTTTAGAACTGCTGCTCTTCTTCCACTTCATTCTTACTGTTTGCCAGTGGGAACCTTGTTTATACATATCAATTACTTTTCTGCCATGCTCCAGCGAAATTAAAGAGATGGATGGGAGGAGCTCCAAGGATTTGCTCTCATTGTCTTTCAGAGAGTGGCATCTCACTGATATTGTGTAAGACAACACACCCATTCCAGAGATAATGGGAACTGCAGATGCTGGAGAATCCGAGATAACAAAGTGTGGAGCTGGATGAATACAGCAGGCCAAGCAGAATACACCCATTCTAGGTTTTGTCTGGTAAACCTCCTTGAATTTCTTCCAAAACATTTACATCCTTCTTTAAGACCAAAATTATGCACAATACTCCAGATGTGGCCTTACCAATGTCCTGTATATCTCAATCATCATCATCATCACCCTACTTTGGTGCTAACTTCTCCTTGCAATAACCAGTAACATTGTATTAGCTTTCCTAATTATTGTTGCACCTGCATGCTAACCTTTTGTGATTCATGCACCAGGTCATCCCTGTTATGGAGCTCTGCAACCTCTCACCATTTCGATAATATGCTTCTTTTTAGTTTTTCCACTTAAAATGGACCATTTTGTATTGTCCCACATTGTATTTGATTTCCAAGATCTTTTCTCACTCACTTGACCTATCTACATCTTCTTGTAACCTCTGTGTGTTCTTTTCCAATCTTACTTTCACACCTAGCTTTGTGTCATTACCAAATTTAACAATTTTTTAATTTAACCTTTAGTCCCTTCATCCAAGACAATAACATAAATTGTAAAAAGTTGTGCAGCATAGGTGGATTGGCCAGGCTAAATTGCCCCGCAGTGTGCAGGCTATGTGGGTTAACAATTTGTAAATTGTGGAGTTATGGTATAGGGTGGGATGCTTCTTTGGGGGATTGGTGCAGAATGACGTCTATCTGCACTGCAGAGATATGATGAGAGGAAGTTATGAAACAAATTCTCCCCGCTACCAGAATCTTTTGTGCACGTGTAAAGATTAAGACAAGCCAAGAAGTGACAAAACAGGCACTGACAATTCGTTGGAAATGAAAACAATCGAGGATTAGCACCAAATCAAATAAAGGCCAGGTCAGTGTCCTTCTCAATACAGACAGCAGCTTTATGGATGTCATTTTAGCAAGGCTGTGTGTAAATGGAAAAACCACAACTTAAAATGCGATTTTCAGAGCTTTTGATACATACTTCAATATTTGACAAGATATAAACGCCGATCAAAATGTAGTAAACAGAAGCAAAAGCTCATTCTAAGAAAATGTCACTTGACCCAACATGTTAACTCTGATTACTCTCCACTGATGCTCCCAGACCTGCTGAGTTTCTCTCAGCAATTTCTGTTTTTCATCCTGAGGTACAGCATCCGCAATTCTTTTGTTTTTTTTTGTTTAGAAGCGAAAGTTTGATGGGAGAACATAGATTCGTTAATTGATGTCCTAGGTCACCGATAAGTTTACTGCAAATTCAGGGCCTTAAAAGATGATTTGGTTAGAAATCATGTCCTCATTGTAGTTTTGAATCTCCAGACAAAACTTGACTTCAGCAAAAGTAGTGCAGATATCGAGACAAGCTGCAGCAAGGAAACGGAATTGAATGCAATAATGAGACCAATGTTGTACACAATACTTCAGATTAATTCATGGGTCAACCACAAGTGAAGAGAACACAAGGTTGACGGCTATAGTGAAAATTTGGTAGTGAGCAGGGATAACTTTGAAAACAAAATAAGAGTTCCTAAGGTCTACTGTCAGGTTATTGGGGCATCTTGTTTGTGCAACAGCAAATAAAGCAAACCCACAGAAGACCAGAGCTATCAAAGAGATTCCATCACTCAAAAACACCATGGATCTGCTGAGGTTCATTGGAATTGTCAAATATGTTGGCAAATTTATACCAAATCTAATAAGTGAACAATCGCACAAACTCCTCAGCCAGAATTGGGCATGGTGTTGGAGTGAAAATCGGAAGTCCTTGAGGAAATAAATACTTACCACAACAAAAGCTCTAGCTTATCAGTACTAAACTGATCTTTAACAGAATGGAACAAAAGTTTTAGATGAACACAGCAGGCTAAGCAGCATCATAGGAACAGGCTTAGGAACAGAGTTATTCAGCTTTACACATTGTTATCTCAGATTCTCCAGCATCTGCAGCCCCTACTATCTCTGGAACAAAGGTATGCTGTGATTGGAGATTGCAAAGGAAGCACAAGCAGCTAGATGGGCATGTATAAAAGTTTCAGATTGTATCCTAGAGTTGTAGTTTACTTTAAAAATAGATTATTAGCCATTAGCCAACACTAATGTTTTCAAGAACAAAAAAAAGACGTTGTTGGAAAAGCTCAGCATGCCTGACAGCATCTGTGAAGGAAAAAACAGTTAATATTTTGGGTCCGGTGACCCTTCCTCAGAACTGACAGTGGTGTGAAGACGTCTGTTCATATTGTAGAAAATAGGGAGGTGGCTGGGGTAGGGAGTAAATGATAGGATAGATCCCAAACAGTTGAACAGACAAAGGAGTTGCTAAAGATCAGTCTGGAAGGGTAATTAGTTGTTAATGGTGACTGTTAATCCCAGCCACCATCAGTTCTGAGGAAGGGTCATGGGACTCAAAACGTTATCTGTTTTCTCCTTCACAGATGCTGCCAGACCTGCTGAGCTTTTCCAGCAACTTTGTTTTTGTTTCTGATTTACACCATCTGCAGTTCTTTCAGTTTTTATTTGGTAATGTTTTCAAACCTGATGACATTGTATCCTTGGCGGTATTTTTGCAAAGATTCTGATGAAGACTAAAGAGCTATGATGTTACAGCTGAATACATTCAGGGTAAGCATCAAACAGCAGATACATTCTGAAGTAGTAGAGCAGTACCTGTACAGGAAAAAGTTATTGAAATAATAGGTGCCTTCACCCTCAAGTCTACCAATTACCAAGAAAGCTACAAGAAATTACAGTCATCAGAATAATGATGACAATGGAGAGAACGTTAATTTGTACAATAAACACTCACTGCTCTGGGGAAGAGGAAGGGAAAAAGTAGTAAGGAACAGGAGTACCTTAACCTCAATGTGAATCAAATGATTCTTACAGTAGACCAGTCCAGATGTCTAAAGACAGCATGAACAAAGAGCTGACATTCTCTGATGACTCAAACAATATTCAATGACTGCAAATGAAACCTCAAAAGATAGATCCTTGACCGCCCCTGACGAGACCACAAACAAGGGCAGGGAGATTAGTGAAACCATCAAAAGCTTCATTTTTGTGAAACAGATAATGTGGTGTGGATGTAAATATTGTATGAAGAGAGCAACTTGGGGCAAAATGTAAAGAGTTAATACTAACATATGTAAATAGTAAGCTACATCAGTAGTAAAGCAAGGGATCACATGCTGGAGAGCTCACTGAGACAGACGTCACTCTGAGAAATTCAAGCCAAGTCTAAGGGTCTAAATAGTCCAAAGAATCTTAAATAAACAGCAATCTAAAAAAGACTCTAGACTCCAGCAATCTCTCTTAGGTGATGTCGAGCACTCAACTTCTTTCAAGACTGCCACAAAAATAACAAAAATGCACTGTATAATGTGTTGCCATTACATGTATGTAATTCCTGAAAACACTCGACATTAATTTTCAAAACATGGAGCTCTGTTATCACAACAGTATCACATGCTGTTCACATTTGTGAATTATTATTTTTAGTATCAGATCTATAGCAGTAAAATCACTAATTCCATCCATACAGTGAAATATTTTTTACTAAATGTGATTTCCTTTTCAGCATTTGTCACTGGACTTCCTGAGCTTCCATGATATAGAGATTCAGTAAGTGATAAATGACTGGTGGTTACAGAGCAACAGAAATACCAAATGAAATCTCTCTAATGCTTTTACTATGATTGTGCATGCTTATCAAATTTAAAGCATTTTCTCAGCCATTGTAAATGTACAATATTTCAAGGACTGTCTTCAATTTAATATGAATGAATGGATTGTTGTTTTAAAAAAAGTTACACAAGGACCCAGTCAGTGGCTATATGAGTCAATAAAACATTAGAATATTAAAACACAAGTTACTTTTACTTATGATTTATGTCCAGTTCACCAAGTACCCACTCAGCACTGGCAAATAAAATAAACACCATCAGTGCCATTCTGCAGCTGGGCAGTAGAGGGTGCCTTTACCTATTGACATTCCCAATGCAGTTTTCTTTGTCTCACAGGAACTTCCCCCAGTGACTCCAAAAGTTTCAGGCCAATCCCTAGCAGCCTTACCGCCTTTTTTGTGCACTTTGTTAATGAATTGCTATCACCCAGTTAGTCTTATTTTGGGCATTTAAAATTGTGTGTTCTGGATCCACATCAAGTACAGTTAAAAAGCCCTGAGTGGTCACATTTGTGCAAATTATTTATTCATAGGCTTACATAATTATAAACTGGTGAACTACAGTAACATTTGCCCAACTTAAAAAAGTTGGGTAGGATTTGATTCTGCAAACAAGACATTGCTAACAATCAAAATTGGATATCTGGGGTACAACATAGAGCTGAACAGGTTTCCACTAGCTTAGTATTTATTTCCAGTTTATATCTGAAAGGTAGGTGATTAAATTTCTTCGAAATCTCAGATACAGGCATGGACTGTTTTGCCCTCCATTGTTGAATGTTTGGAGTGGAAAGGTCAGAATTAAGTCAAGTACATGAAGGTCCAGGGTCAGGCTGTCTACACCATTGCCAATTGAGACACTTAAGCAGCAAATTAATGACCCCTTTTCAGGCTAATCCCACCACTAATGGTATTAAACCAGTAGTGAAGAGCCCATTACCTTGCAGTGGGTACAGCCTGTTTGTCATTTTCCTCAGAAGATAGGGTCGGTCTCAGTCTCTCTCAAAATGCACTCAGTGCCTGATTCAGGGAGTCAACATCAGTGAAAAGGTAGATTTCTGAGAGCCAAGCCTCTGCTCTTGATGCAGGCCCCTGTCCAAGCAACATCTCACAAACCCATCCTATCCCCCATATTGTTACCTGCAGCCCTGGAACCTTGGTGTGTGTTATCTAGCAGATTGGGTGGTTAAGCAAAGGATGCTAACCTCTAATTTGACTGTAGTTCTTGATAGGTGTATCTTTCACTAGAGATGTCCCGATTCCATTGCAAATCCTCCACTGACCCTGCCACTGTGAGATGTTCTGTTTGCTCAGCAGGTCTGCCTTATAAGAGGCAACATACACCTCTACCTAGCTAGCCATTCAGACCCCCACTTCCCCCTGCCTCAAGAAGGTTCCAACCATTGTTGGTGTTACATGTAATAGAATTTATTCCTGGGAAGTGAGTATTGCTTCACAGCCTGTAGTTAACTACTCTGCTTTTGCTGCTATTAGAAGTGGTTGTGGTGGATTTCCTTCTTGAATCATTGCTAACAGTTTTGATGCAATTGATGACCTACCAGGCTTCTGCAAAAAGAACTCTGGAATTCCATCTAAGCCAGGCCAAGTAAGGATAACCAATTTTATTTTCTAATGAAACTAAAAGAACTCATTGCATTCCAAATTTCTTCTCACTTTCTCTCCTACCTCAAACTCTCATTCCCCCCTAACACTTCTTATTCCCCCACCATTTCTCTTCATCTCTATGTTATCTATCTTCACCATCAACCCCATATCTCCCAACTTTCCTTTCATTTCATTTCATTTCATTTCATTTCTCTCTGTCCACCATCTTTCCTCCCTACTACTACCAGTTGTTCCCAACCTTGTCTCTTCAACAATCCCCCTCCCCTTATGCCCCTCACCACCCCTTCAATTAGAAGGAGTGGAAGAGTTTTATACACAGCTTTGTAAACTAGTAGTTTAGGTTAATAGTTCTCGTGTCTGTGTGAAAATCTGGTAAAGGAAATTTATCCAATCTGCTGAGCCAGACAATGTGAATTTGTACCACTCAATCTGAATTGACTACTCATCATTTTGAAAATAGAACTCAATTGAATGCTCATTTGTTTCATTAAGGAGGGCCTAAGAGTCATTTACCAGAAAGATTGCTGTGGACATCTTATTCATTACCTTAAAGTCACAATTTTATAACCAAATTCCAACTTGACTTCCATTATTCATTAACATCCCTGTTTTGTCTTAACTATCCCTAGTTTTGCAATCTCTTCCAGCACTTCACTTCTTCATCAAGCAGGCAAAGTACTTAACCTGTCCTAATCTCAAGGTTCATTCAAGAGCTAATCTCCTAGATATTTAACTACTATAAAACTTGCAACTTACAGAGAACCCTTCACTTTACAAGACTCTCACTTCAACTTTAAATAACCAAACCCAATCAGAAAATCATAGACTTGGTTTGGAAATCATAAATCAGAAACTGAATTAACTTTGTAAAGGTGCACTGCTTTTCCTGTATCCAATCTTTTTTCAGTGTGTATATGCGAGACTGTGTTGTGTTAATTCAGAGTAAGTGTGCGAGAATAAATAAACTCTTATTTTAAACTCTCAAAAGCTTCCTGCTGAATTCTATAATTAGAATGCATGCGTCTATCAGAAAATATTTACCTCTTTACAGATAAAATACACTAATTATGAATAAGAGAGTGTATACGTTCTATGATGTGATAATGGGTTATGCTATTAAATGCAGTCAATTAGTTGACCAAGTTCTTACCCCTATTTCACTATAATTACACTGGCTGTCCTTTGCAAATTCTGACATGAATTGAAATAAAACATGACACCAGCTGAATTGATTTTATTTGAGACTGTAATGTTTCAAAGTTGCTGCTTCATGTTGCATACCTCCTCCATGGAGACCATTCAATTAGTTATTTTAAGGATCTGGTGGTTCACTAGATCACCACTCTGATAAGTATAAAAATAAAAACCATTGACCTTAAGTGGATATTATATTGATATCCATTTGTTGTATAAGATTCATTCAGTATTTTCATAGAATTTGCCACTTGTGTATACTGTCTGAGTTTGAAAGTGCGAAGCGCAAACTTTTTAAAAATTTTTGCTGGATTTGTTCTAAAACTTCAGAATCGTGGCTAAGGCCTGGATTTTGAAGAGAAATTTGTCGTGCTTACTCCAAACCTCTCAAAAAAAACTGCCCTCAAGGATTTACAGGGGGTAAGTTTTCTCAATTCTCACATCCCTTTGAACTCGGTACCATCTTAAGGTGAACAGCAGCATATCAGTCAATAAGACTGCAGAATTCTCATAGACAGCAAAGCAGATAATAAGCATTCAAAATAATTCACGTTGAAGTTAATTTAGAGAAAGTAGAATAAATGTTGGAATGTGTACATGGTAGTAAGAGTGAAGTTTAAATGTCATAAAACTATCTTAGATTTAAGTTTTAAATATCTGCAAATTTTGTATGTTTCTGTAAGGCATTGAGACTTCACACTTACAAAATTATATTTTCAGGGCCAGTGATTTTTCAGTATAAATTACATAGAATATAGAACATAGAACATTACAGCACAGTACAGGCCCTTCAGCCTGTACTTAACTTTTTTATTCAATGCCTGAGCCGATGAAGGCAAGTGTGCTGTATGCCTTCTTGACTACCTTATCCACCTGTGTTGCCACTTTCAGCAATCTGTGGACATGTGTGCCCAGAGATCTCTCTGTATGTCAATGCACTGGAGTGTTCTGCCATTTAGTATAATTCACACCTGAGTTTGATTTCCCAAAATGCATCACCTCATATTTGTTTGGATAAAATTCCATCTGCCCAAATCTCACTATCTGCAACTTATACACAGACACCGTAAACAACAAGGATTCCATAGAACATAGAACATTACAGCACAGTACAGGCCCTTTGGCCCTTGATGTTGTGCCGACCTGTCATACCGATCTCAAGCCCATCTAACCTACACTATTCCATGTACATCCATATGCTTATCCAATGACGACTTAAATGTACCTAAAGTTGGCGAATCTACTGCCGTTGCAGGCAAAGCGTTCCATTCCCTTACTACTCTCTGAGTAAAGAAACTACCTCTGACATCTGTCCTATATCTTTCACCCCTCAATTTAAAGCTATGCCCCCTCGTGCTCGCCGTCACCATCCTAGGAAAAAGGCTCTCCCTATCCAATCTATCCAACCCTCTGATTATTTTATATGTTTCATTAAGTCACCACTCAACCTTCTTCTCTCTAATGAAAACAGCCTCAAGTCCCTCAGCCCTTCCTCGTAAGACCTTCCCTCCACACCAGGCAACATCCTAGTAAATCTCCTCTGCACCCTTTCCAAAGCTTCCACATCCTTCTTATAATGCGGTGACCACAACTGTACACAATACTCCAAGTGCGGCGGCACCAGAGTTTTGTACAGCTTCACCATAACCTCTTGGTTCCGGAACTCGATCCCACTATTAATAAAAGCTAAAACACTGTATGTCTTCTTAACAACCCTGTCAACCTGGGTGGCAACTTTCAAGGATCTGTGTACGTGGCCACCGAGATCTCTCTGCTTATCTACACTACTAAGAATCTTAGCTTTAGCCCTGTACTTTGCCTTCTGGTTACTCCTACCAAAGTGCATCACCTCACACTTGTCTGCATTAAACTCCATTTGCCACCTCTCAGCCCAGCTCTGCAGCTTATCTATGTCTCTCTGCAACCTACAGCATCCTTTGTCACTATCCACAACTCCGCCGACCTTAGTGTAGTCTGCAAATTTACTAACCCATCCTTCTACGCCCTCATCCAGGTCATTTATAAAAATGACAAACAGCAGTGGACCCAACACCGACCCTTGCGGTACACCACTAGTAACTGGTCTCCAGGATGAACATTTCCCATCAACTACCACCCTCTGTCTTCTTTCAGCAAGCCAATTTCCGATGCAAACTGCTATATCTCCCACAATTCCATTCCTCCGCATTTTGTACAATAGCCTATTGTGGGGAACCTTATCAAACACCTTACTGAAATCCATATACGCCACATCAACCGGTTTAATCTCATCTACCTGTTTGGTCACCTTCTCAAAGAGCTCAATATGGTTTGTGAGGTACGACCTTCCCTTCACAAAACCGTGCTGACTATCCCTAATCAATTTATTCTTTCCTAGATGAATATAAATCCTATCCCTTATAACCTTTCCCAACACTTTCCCAACAACTGAGGTAAGGCTCACTGGTCTATAATTACCAGGGTTGTCTCTACTCCCCTTCTTGAACAGGGGAACCACATTTGCTATCCTCCAGTCATCTGACACTATTCCTGTAGACAATGACAAGTTAAAGATCAATGGCAAAGGCTCAGCAATCTCCTCCCTGGCTTCCCAGAGGTTTCGAGGATAAATCCCATCCGGCCCAGGGGACTTGTCTATCTTCACCCTCTGAAGGATTTCTAATACCTCTTCCTTGTGAACCTCAATCCCACCTAATCTTCCATCACGGATTACCTGCAGAACGCCAAAAAGCATTCTTCCACTGCTGCCCTCTGTCTTCTACGATTGACCCAGTTCTGTAACCATCTAGCCAGCATAAACACAATCTCAAGAGTCTCCACATTTTGTACCTGCCTACCATTAGATTTCTTTTCAAATGCCTTACTAAAATCCATGTGGACAACATATCCTGCCCTTCCCTCAATCATTTTTGTCACTTCCTCAAAAATCCCAATCACGTTGGTGAGACATGACCTTCCCCACACTAATGCATGCTGCCTATTACTAACAAGTTATTTCGCTTCCAAATGTGAATAAATCCTATCCCTCGGTATCTTCTCCAACAGCTTCCCTACCGCTGGCATCAGGCTCACTGGCCTGTAATTACCTGGATTTTCTGTTTCCCTTCTTAAACAGAGGAACCACATTGGCCATCCTCTAGTCCTTTGGAACCTCACCTAAGACCAAAGATATCTGTTAAGGCCAAACTATTTCCTCCCTTGCCTCTGACTATATCTTAAGATAGATCCCATTTGGCCTTGTCTATCTTAATGCATTTTAAGACACCTAAATCTTCCTCCTTTATTATGCTGATCTGCCGGAGAGTATTCACACACTTGTTTCCCTTTCTTTGGAGAATACTGATGCAAAGTTCTCATTAAGGATCTCACCCATTTCCTCTCGTTCCATACATAACCACCCCTTCTTTTTTCTTGAATGGGCCTACTATTTCCCTAGTTACTCTGTTGCTCCTAATACATGTATAAAATGCCTTTGGATTTTCCTCAACTCTGCTGGCCACAGACATTTCATAGCCTCTTTTAGCCATCCTGAATTCCTTTTTAAGCTCCTTCATACATGTTTCATATTCTTCAAGGATCTCTTTTTAGTTGCCTAGACATTAGGCATGCTTCCTTTATTTTGACTAAGCTGGTAAATTCCCCTTTCATCTAAGTCCTGCCATTCCTGTCCTCCTTCTTCACAGGAACATATACTCTAATCAATTGGTCTTTAAAAGACTGCCACATCAGATGTAGATTAATCATCAATCAGCTCCTCCCAATCTACATTTTCCAATTCTTGCCTAATTTGATTATAGTTGGCCTTTCCCCAATTTGATCTGAGGTCCACTCTTGTCCTTATCTATAAAAGTGCCCAAAAATGTACTGAATTATGGTCACTATTCCCAAAATGCTCCCCCACAGAAACTTTGGTCACCTGGCCAAGCTCATTTCCTAACATCAGTTCTAGTATACTGTTTCAAAAAGCCTTCCTGGACACACCTAACAAATTGCTCCCTATCCAATATCCTGGCACTGAGAGTCCTCGTCAATATGCTGGAAGCTAAAAAATCACCTACCACAACAACTCTCTTATTTTCACATCTTTCCAGAAACTGACTAGATTTTCTTTCCTCTGTCTCCTGCTGCCAGCTGGGTGGTCTATAGGACAATCCCCGCATTGTGATTGCACCCTTCCTATTCCTGAACTCTACCCATAATGCCTACTGCTAGATACCACCAGCAAGTCCTCCCTCAACAGAGCTGTGATATGCTCCATAACCAGTAATGCTACTCGCCCACCACTTTTGCATCCTCTCAGTCTCATCTAAAACATTGATATCCCAGAACATTAAGCTGCCAATCCTGTCCCTTTTTCAACCATGTCTTTGTGATGGCAACAACACATTAATTGCATGCATTAATCCAGGCTCTAAGTTCATGAATCTTGCCTATTATATTGATTGCATTGAAGCAAATACAATCCAAGCCTCCAGTTCTGTTGAGCTCAGCAAACTATCCCTGACTGCTCTTCCCCTTAGCCATATTTGCCTTAGCCTCAAGCCTTTCCCCAGCCCCTGTACTTACTGATCTGCTACTCCAGTTCCCACCCCATGTCACATTATTTTAAACCCTCCCAAGTGCCATTATCGAACCTCCTGCCAGGATGTTTTGAGTCCCTCCAGTTTAAGTGTGATCTGTCCTTTTTGTACAGGTCCCACCTTCGCTGGAAGACATCCCAAATGATCCACATGTCTGAAGCCCTCCCCTCTACTGACCAGTTGTTTAACCAAGTGTTAAATTGCGCCATATCTCTGTTCCTAGCCTCAGTAGCATATAACACAGGGAATAATCCTGAGATTACTATACCAGAGACCCTGCCTTTTAGTTTACTACCTAACTCCTGGAATTAGCATTGCAGGACCTTGTCACTCTTCCTACCAATTCCATTTGTACCAAAATGGCCAAGGAATTCTATCTCTTTACCCTCTGATTAATTAAATGCTAATTCTACTACTAATGTATACAAGGATTTTGATAATTTAAAATTCTTTTGGGATGTGGACATTGTTAATTCATTTATTGCTCACCTACAACTGCCCTTGAGAAGGTAGTGGTCAGTTTCCTTCTTGAACTGCTGCAGTCCATGTGCTGTACATAGATTCACAATGTCCTCTGGGAGAGAATTCCAGGATTTTGGCCCTGAGACAGTGAAGGAATAGCAATCTTTCCAAGGTAGGTTATGTATGACTTTAAGGGAAACTTATGGGTAGGGGTGTACCATATGTCTGCTGTCCTTGTCCTTCATAATCAGAAGAAACAAATTTAATGAACTGTAAACAACATATCAACAGAACATCAATGTGCAAGCCAAAGAACTTTAATCAAAGATTGTGTGCGTGGTCAATTGGATAGGATGGAGCTCAGCTCTGCTGTCCTCACAAACAGTCTTCAAATACTTGTTGGAGATTATGGGTTTGGAAGGTGATTCCAAATGATCTTACTTCTGACAATTTCTTACAATTCTTTGGTTAGAGGAAGTTTAACACAGCTAATTAACAATTGGGATTACTGGAGGTTTTGGTTCAGTTAGCATTATTGCATAACTAGATGAACATCAAAATGACTATTCTGGCACAGAACTGAAATTTATTTTTAATTTGTCTGAAACCAAACCAAAGTTACTAGAACTTCAGATACTATAGCAGGTCAAACTAACTGGTGTGAGATAAATTTTAACACACTGCCTCCACTAGTCCAACAGCTTGCTAATAGATCAGCGTTGGTCTAATCCTGGCCTCGTGTGGATTTCTGATTTCCTTTGCTTCACCATTGGCAGCAGTACCCTTGTAATAGACTGGGATTCTTTTCCAGAAATGCTCCACTTTTGCTCCTTTAGGACAGTCTTTAAAACTTTTCTACTTGACCTCCTTTCCTAGAATCCCCCTGTGTGGCTCAGTGTCAAATTCTGTGATAACGCTTTCTTGAAGTGTGTAAAAATATTTTACTTTTTTAAAGGTACTGTATAAATGAACCTTGTGGCTAACCGGAACTATACATTCACGGTAAACAAGCACTGAAAAAAAAATTTTGGAAAACTACTGTCTTCTGGTATTTTAATCAGTTTCTTCTTTCCTCATGTATACATTCTCACATTCAAAGAGATTTGTCATTTTATAATCAGAAGAAACAAATTTAATGAACTGTAAACAACATATCAACAGAACATCAATGTGCGAGCCAAAGAACTTTCATCCAAAGATTGTGTGCGTGGTCAATTGGATAGGATTGAGCTCAGCTCTGCTTTCCTTACAAACGGCTTTCAAACACTTGCTGCCTAGATTAAAATGAGCAATGACTCCTTGACCAATGACTGCTTGGATGAGGTAGCCAAGAGATTTAGCTAAAAGAAAAAAAAATGCGCCTCGAAGACAGTCAGAGTAATACGGCGTGGAAACAGACCCTTTAGTCCAACTACTCTGTGCTGACAACGTTCCCAAACTAAACTAGTCCCACTGCTTACATTTCGCCCATATCCGTGCAAGCCTTTTCTATTCATGTACTTATCCAAATGTCTTTTAAATGTAGTAACTGTACCTGCATCCACCACTTCCTCCGAACATTCATTCCAGAGACGAGCCACTCTCTGCGTAGAAATGTAGCCCCTCATCTCCTTTTTAAATATCTCTCCTCTCACCTTAAAAAATATGCCCTGAGTTTTGAGCTACCCGACTCCAGGGAAAAGACCCTTGCTGTTCACCTTATCTATGCTCCTCATGATTTAGAGAGCATCTATTAAGATCACCCCTCAAACACATATGCTCCATGAAAATTGTTGTATTGTTGTGACTCAAACCCTTCATTCCCAGCAACATCTTGTTAAATCTTTTTCTGAACCCTCTCCAATTTAATAATATCTTTCCTAGAGTAGGGCGAGAAACAACCAGGAAGACTTTGAAATGTTGTTTTCATATTTGCGCCTGTAGTATAGAAAGTTATATAAACAATGCTTTTAAAAAGATTTTTAAAGAAAGTCCTTTGGAAAGCTGACAGTTGACTGATGAATGAATGTGAACACATTGCAATGGGTTTTCTTTGAATCTGGGCAGATTTCTGAATCATGCAAACTTAGGATTGCTAATGTCTCACATCTAATTCCAGGAACTGACACAGAGTATCAGGGTTTCACCAATGCTTTAGATTCCACAATGTTGCTACACAATCAAGGCTCGGTTGCGCTCAATCTATCAACAGAAGAAAGCATACAACTCTTTCACTGTACTGTCAACTGTAGGCTTCAGATGCTCCAACAAATGTTCCAATATCTGTGTGTGTCAGTGTGATGTTAACCAGTCAGATAAAATGAACAGCCCCAAAAAAAATTAAGATGATAAATGGAACAGTAGCATGGTTAAATGCCTTCCAAGCTGTAAAGCTTTCACTATTTTATCCATTCATTAGTTTGTTCATTCATACATGCATGATACTCAGTTTTATCATATTGAATGTCTCTTTCACCAACAGCTGCTGTCAGATTTTGATGGAACTGCGTAAAAAAGTATGAAATAGATGTTTGAAGTGTCAGTGTTAAAGCATAAAAATGTGGCAGATATTTTATCTTTAAGCCTATATTTGTGTAGATAAACAATCTAAAAATTAAAAGGGAGAGCATTTCTTTCCTGTGAAAGTTTTAACATGCCTGATTGGAAATTCTAAAGATACTGTACTTGTTTGAACTGCTGGGGTTATTTCATCTAAAAAAAATGTTGTTTTAACGTTCTTTTCTAACAGTTATGGTAACTTGTGGGCTTTAGGGAATCATTAAACCAACTTCAGCTCACTCACATTGAGCAGAGTGCTGCCAGATGCACTAAACTTTAACCACAAGGGAAATATTAAAGAATTCATGCTGTTCATAAATACTAAGATGTTAGAAAGATGCAGTTTCTCACTTGAGTTTTAATCAAGGAAGCACAAAACAAAACAATGCATCTTTTGTTTTCTAAAATACTCACCCACAACTTTACAAACTGAAAGACACAAAATTCTACCTACAAATTCTTTCGCACCACTCCTGTCTGAGCCAGATGTTTGGGTTATGTGACCTCACAGTAAGACTGAAGGATTTAAAGTAGGTTGCTGCAATGCAGTGCTACACTATGTTTGCTTTACATAATAGGAAGATAACATGTCCACACGTCAAAAGCTGCTCATGCAGATTTACCTGCCAATCGTGCCAGTACTAAACCAGGCAAGTTTTCATTTCTATCGCATCTTGAACATTTTTTGTCGAGGTGCTTTGCAGGAAAGGGGACAGGGTGCAAGCATTGCTGGCTATATCCGTTGCTAATTGCCCAGGGAGCTCCAAGAGTCAACCTCATTGCGTGGGTCTGTAGGCCAGACTAGACAAGGACAATAGTTTTCCTTTCCTAAAGGGCCAGATTGACCTTGCTGCCAGTTTCACGTTCACCACTCATCTCTAAATTCCAGATTTATGTTTTTCATGGAATTCAAATTCTATAATCTTTCAAGGCAGCATTGAGACCCAGTTTCTTACACTGTTACCTGGGTCTCTGGCTTAATAAAGCAGTGATAATAGCACTAGGCCTGCACCCTCCACTTTGTTAGAAGCCAATTGAGGCCAGTTGTCAAGAGGATTTGCCAGCCAGTATCCAGGGCTGTAGGGAACAGTTTAGCTATTTTTTGGTAGCCTTGCAGGAGCAGACTGGGACCTGCACTGTAAATGGTTTGTGAGGTCCTGACTGCTTGTTTGGGTTCAGTAGCTGCCACATACACCAGGAGCAACTGTGCTTTAAGTGAATGCTAAATCGCACTCGGAGTATTGCGTACAGTTCTGGTCACCGCATTATAAGAAGGATGTGGAAGCTTTGGAAAGGGTGCAGAAGAGATTTACTAGGATGTTGCCTGGTATGGAGGGAAGGTCTTACGAGGAAAGGCTGAGGGACTTGAGGCTGTTTTCGTTAGAGAGAAGAAGGTTGAGAGGTGACTTAATTGAGACATATAAAATAATCAGAGGGTTAGATAGGGTGGATAGGGAGAGCATTTTTCCTAGGATGGTGACGGCAAGCACAAGGGGGCATAGCTTTAAATTGAGGGGAGAAAGATATAGGACAGATGTCAGAGGTAGTTTCTTTACTCAGAGAGTAGTAAGGGAATGGAACGCTTTGCCTGCAACGGTAGTGGATTCGCCAACTTTAGGTACATTTAAGTCGTCATTGGATAAGCATATGGACATACATGGAATAGTGTAGGTTAGATGGGCTTAGGATCGGTATGACAGGTCGGCACAACATCGAGGGCCAAAGGGCCTGTACTGTGCTGTAATGTTCTATGTTCTATGGAATCCTTGTTGTTTACGGTGTCTGTGTATAAGTTGCAGATAGTGAGATTTGGGCAGATGGAATTTTATCCAAACAAATATGAGGCGATGCATTTTGGGAAATCAAACTCAGGTGTGAATTATACTAAATGGCAGAACACTCCAGTGCATTGACATACAGAGAGATCTCTGAGCACACATGTCCACAGATTGCTGAAAGTGGCAACACAGGTGAATAAGGTAGTCAAGAAGGCATACAGCACACTTGCCTTCATCGGCTCAGGCATTGAATAAAAAACTTGACAAGTTATGTTATAGCTGTAAAAACTTTCAGTGATGCCACATCTTGAATATTGCATGCAGTTCTGACATCACAGAAGGATATGGATGCTTTGGAGAAGGTGCAGAGAAGATTTACAAGGATGCTGCTTGGTCTAGAGGGTTTTAGTTATGAGCTGAGGTTAGATAAACTCTTTTCACTGGAGAGACAGAGTCTGAAGGTGACCTAATAGAGGTCTACAAAATTATGAAGGTCAGAGATAGAATGGATGTTCAGATATTTTTCCCAAGGTGGAGAGTTCAACTATAAGATAGCACAGGCTCAAGTTGAGAGAGGTAAATTTTAGGTAGACGTACGGGAAAATTTTTCACATGGAGGATAGTGGGTGCCTGGAAAGCACTGCTAGTGGAGGTGGTAGAAACAGGTACAATAGCAACATTTAAGGCATATCTTCATAGGCATGTGAATGGGAGGTTAACAGAGGGATTGAAACTATGTATGGGTGATTTGTAGCATGTCTAATTAAGGATAAGGAATCAGAGCAAGCTTGATGTGCCAAAAGGCCTGTTCCTGTGATGTTCTGTTGTTTAATAAAAACCAAAAGAACTGCGGATGCTATAAATCAGGAACAAGAACCGAAGCCGCTGGAAAGGCTCAGTGGGTCTGGCAGCACCTGTGAAGAAAAAAATCGAGTTCATGTTTCAGGGTCCAGTGACCCTTCCTCAGAACTATTCTGAGGAAGGGTCACTGGACCCGAAATGTTAACTCCCATTTTTCTACTTTACAGGTGCTGACAGACCTGCTGAGCCTTTCCAGCAACTTCTGTTGCTCTTTTGTTCCTCTTTTGTTCTTTGTTCTAAGTTACACAGAACACTTTACTACATGGAACAATGACAGAATTTTATAAAATTGTTAAACCTACTGAGAATTTTTCAACAATAAAGATATTATAAATATCCAATTTCAACCACAGTTATAAACATACGATGAGAATATTTGAAAAAACAAATAAAACTGAACAAATTCTAGCAATCACGGGTAAACAAAGTATTTGGTCAATACATGTACGAAAGCAAAATACTGTGCATACTGGAACACAGAAATAAAACAGAAGTTGCTAGCAATGTCCAGAATTCACACAGTAATTATGGTCAGAGAAGCAAAATTACAGGGTGGCATTCTCTGAGTATTAGGGTCTTGATACAAAGCCCATTTAAGGATCATGGGCAGATCACGGGATGTCAGTGTTACTGGCAAGGCTGGTATTTGTTGCCTATCCTGAATTGGCCTCAAATTGCATAGTTTACAAGGCCATTTCTGAAGGGAGTTAAGAGCCAGCCATGTTGCTGTGTGTTGGGAGTCACATGTAGACTAGACCAGTTAAAGACAGCAGATTTCTTTCTCTAGTAGAGGCTAGTGAACCAATGTTATTTTCGTAATCACTATCACTGAGACTAACTTTCAATTCCAGATGTATTCCACTGAATTCAAATTCCACCAGCTGTCATGCTGGGAATTAAACCCATAGCCCCAGTTGTTTAACCTGGGCTTCTCAACTTCTAATCCAGTGACATTACATTGCACTTTTAGCTCCCGATACCATAAGGTGACCTGCATTGCATTCGTCCATCGTGCAGTGTCCTGACAGGCTATCTCCTTGCTCACGTACTTTTAGAGATGGCAATCGGACTCTTCATCTTATAGGCCCAAATAGATCCCTGGCAATTCCAGAGGCCCCACAGCCCAGTTTCCTCTCACAGTCCAAAGATGTACAGGCCAGGTGGATTGGCTATGGGGAGTGCAAGGTTACAGGGATGGGGTGAATATGGGTGGTATGGGCTGAATGACCTGCTTCCACATGGGGATTCTACAAGGGTGTCTAAACATGACCTGCTCAGAAAACACAAAATACAGGCTTTCAAAGTTGATCAGATTTTCCAAGAGACCCCTCCTCAGAGTCAAATGAGACCAAGACCATAGCTTTTCATCCATGTGCCCTTTTACTTTTCATCTTTAATTCAATTATCAATCACACCCATTCACCACTCCACTAGATCCCATCAAGGGACTGCCTTGAATGAGTGAATAGCCTGGACATGTGGCACAGAGTCTCTCAGCTGCTGAGAAAGTTCCTGTGACAGTGTAACACCTAACCATTGTCATCGTCTGTCTACCTCTGTGGGATGGACAGTTGAACGTGTTACCAGCCAGACTGTGGGTTAAGTCCCAAAGGCAGGAATGGGTCTCCGTTTCTACAGAATGAGCATGTGATTAAAACAGATTCTGTCTGTGCAGTTCACATTCAGCTGGCTCCTTTTGGTGGTTCACGTGGCTGTTAAAGATCTCATTACACTGGTAGCATGTGGAATTCCCTGCCACAGGGCGAATTGCTTAGATGCACTAAAGGGGAAACTAGATCAGCACGTTGTAAAGAGAGGAATAGAAGTACATGTTGACGAAGCACATGTTCCGAAGAAGGGAACCAAAATGTTAACTGCTTTCTTGTCACAGATGTGGCCAGACCTGCTGAGTTTTTCAAGCAATTTCTGTTTTTGTTGTTGATGAGCTTCAGAGAAGAGGAGCTGCATTGTGTTTCCTCATAGTGCCAGGGATCTAGGTTCAATTCTAGCCTCTGGCAACTGTCTGCTTGGGTTTCGTACACATGCTCCAGTTTTCCCCTCCAGTCCAAAAATGTGCAGGTTAGAGTGGATTAGCTGTGCTAAATTACCCATGAGTGTCCAGGGATGTGCAGGCTAGGTGAATTAGCTGTGGGAAATATGGGGATGGGATAATGGGGTGAGCCGGGGTGAGATGCTCTCTTGAGGGTCGGTTTGGAGTTGTTGGGCCAAATGGCCTGTTTCCACATTAGAGGGATTTTCTGAAGTTAGCAGGATATCAGTGTGGAGCATGGTCCTGTTGGGTTGAATAGTCCATTTCTTTGCTGTAAAGACTTGGTAAATATTGAGAGGCAATATGAGATTTGCTATACTGTTTGGTACAACCATCCACACTGAACAAAAACTACTAAAACTGATCATTATTCTCAAAACTATATGCCCGTTTGCACTCATCATAGCACATTACTGTAAGTTAAAGCAGTTCACTGCAATGTGAAAAGCTGTTGTGACCTTTCAAAGAACGTTTCAGTGCTGCATAGAGGGAAGTCAGTCGCTCCAATCAATAAAACATCTTAACTCCAATGTTCTTTATCAAATTTGATTGTTTGTCCAACATTTAGAACTGATCTGTGAAGAAACATCAGAGTTAACGTTTGGGGTCTGGTGACCCCTTCTCTAAAAAGAGGTCACTGTGTGTCACTGGACCTGAAATGTTAACTCTGATGTTTCTTCATAGATGCAGCCAGACTTGCTGAGCTTTTCCAGCAATTTCTGTTTTCATTCCTGATTTACAGCATCCGCTGTTTCTCAGTTCTTACAATTGATCTGTTTGAAAGTACTCTTTCATAAACTCATGTTTGTTCACCTGGAACTATTTATGAAAAATAGAGAAATAGTTTGGTAGCTTTTCCTAAGAGGTTGTGTGAATTTAAGCTCTCTCTCTCTCTTATATTAATTCACACTCTTTATTAAATGCAATTTAAACAAAAAAAGTGATAATCTTTTGTTGTAAAAATGTCCATCTTAATGATTTATTTGCTTTAGTTGTATAATTTTCAGTGAAGATTGAAGTTTTTGAATGTAAGATAATGGAAATACCTGGTAGGTGCCATTCAAAGGATGGTCTGAGATTATTGAAAGAAATCAGAGGTGGAATTGTGAAAACACAAAACAAAGAGCGAAGTGAAGTTGTTGACTTGCTCACTGAGATGGCTTGTTTTCGTTCAGACGTTTCATTACCATGCTCAGTATCATCTTCAGTGAGGTCTTCAATGAAGTGATGTTCTACTCTGCTAGGAATTTATACTGTTTGTTCTGTTATGGTGAGTAGTATCATTTCGTGTTTTGTTCTGTATGGATTTGTATATGGTGTCAAATTTTATACGTTTGTTGATTGCGTTATGGGTTCAGAACCATGCCTTGAGGAATTCCTGTGCATGTCTATGTTTAGCTTGGGCTACTATAAGTACACTGCCCCAGTTAAACTGACGGCCTTCATTGTCTGAGTGTGCTGATATTAAGGAAAGTTCGTCATGTCATTTTGCTGCCATTGATGTTCGTATATTCTGATGGCTAGCTTCCTCCCTATCTGATGTAATGTTTGTGGCAGACGTTGCATGGTATTTTGTGGGAATGGGGTCTTTAATCCTTGTGAGTGTTTGCAGTAGAGTGGTTGTGGGCTTGTGTGCTACCATGATTCTGAGACGTCACTGGAGTCCCATTGTCAGTTCTGATATGTTCTTGATGTAGGGCAGAGTGGCCAATGTATCAGGGTGCACTGTGTCCTCTTGTTTTTGTCTATTTAGTGAGCATCTGAGATGAAGTGGCGGGGATATCTGTTCACAGCGAAGTTTTGTATAGGTGCTCTTCCTCTTTCCTTTGTAGTTCTGGAGTGTTGCAGTTTGTCATAGCCGATTTAAATAGCATCCTAATGGTAACTCCCTGAGAGTATTGGTGGAGATTTGATGCCTTCATAAACTGTCTCCAGAAAGATGTTTAAATTATTCTTGTGGGTCCTGATCAAAGAAATTACTGTTTTAAAGACATCATTCATCTGAATGCATTGGATAAACAAGGGAACATCTGAAGCTGGCCTTTACTGATCAAATGGCAGGTTTAAGTTGGACATAATTGATTAAAATTTCTAGTTGGAGCATCCTCGTTATTCAAAGCAGATTAAACAAGAAGTTTGCCTGCTTTGGATTAACCGTTTCCACATAGAAACCATTGTTTGGTGTAGGGAAGTCGATTTGAGAAGCAGAGGGAGAAATTGCTGTATGTTGTAGATGACAAACAAGGAACCTAACAGCAATCAGACTTATTTCAGTCACTTAGCAAGAGTGCGCTGACTTTTGTGCTTGAGGTGGTGCCTTCACAATCTTGAGGTGCTTAAGGAAAGTTGGGTAATCACTTGTCTGGCTCCTAGAGTGAAAGCAACCTTGGTCATTGGACAATAACACGTGTACCGAGGAGAATCAAAATGGATTCTTGAAAGCTGTGGCACACCTTGGTTTGATCCCAGGAAAAGGGAACAATCCTCAGGATCTTGTAATGTACAGGAAACACTTGTGTGGAGAAACAGGGAATATCCCATTGAATCTTTTACACTCAATATTTAAGTGTTAACAACATTTTTTTTAAAGTTCATATTTACTTTTTTTTAAACTCCTATACAGTCATACAGTTATACAGCACGGAAACAGACCCTTTGCTCCAACTCGTCATTGCTAACCAGAAATCCTAAACTGATCCAGTCCCGTTTTCTAGCATTTGGCCCATATCTCTCTAAACCTTTCCTTTTCATTTACCCATCCAATGCTTTTTAAATGTTGTAATTGTACCGACCTCCATCACTTCCTCTGATAGCTCACTCCATTCTGTCACAACCTTCTGTGTGAAAAAAATACCCCTGAAGTCACTTTCAAGTCTTTCCCATCTCACCTTAAACCTATGCCCTCTAGCTTTGGACTCCCCAGTCAGGGGAAAAGACATTTCTATTCACCCTATCCATACCCTTCATGATCTTATAAAAACTTTTGTATAAAATATGAAATATTGAGAATACAATTTAGTTCATTTAACAACTGGGAGTTAGGATTTCTTTTTAAAAAGTTAATGATCTCCTTAAAGATCATAATCGTTTTTGGTCAGGATTTCTACTTAGTGAAGAAAATGCTATTATTGAGTTATGTTTGACAAGACCTTCTAAACATTACCTTTCATGAAATCATTCAGAAACTAGAAGATAACCCTTAAGTAAAAGAGCAAACGATCTATTGGTTTGCACACACTTCAGATGTTTGATTTTCAATGAAGGAATTTAGGTTCAAGTTTGTATTGGCAGAAATGGAGAAAACAGTAGGAATGGTTGGCAAAGGTATTGTAATTTATTTTGCTTCTAAGGCAGAATTGTACAGACAATCTAGTCAGTCATTTGTTTGAGATCAGCGCCTTAAAAAATTTATTGGACACTTTTAGTTGTAATTTGTTTGAAAAGTGTCCTCCAATGGTTAATAAATTGATCATTTATAACTCCTTGTTTTCTGCAGGATAAGAAAAATTGTACAATAATTAAACATAACAGATACTTTTTTAATATTATTGTGAAAGAAATGGAATTTGTATATAATAATTTTTTTAAGAGGTTGGATTTTAAAGTAGTGGCATATGGGTGTTAGGCTCTTTAGTGAGGGGGTTTGACATTAACGAGATCAATCTTCCTGGAACCACAAATTTTAACCAGCACACATCAGAGAGCGGGGGACTGCAGGCCTCCTGGAGTGTTAATGGAAGTTTGTTTTCATTTACAACCAGAAAGACAAAACTTTAACAGGCATGAATTTCTTCTCGAGTTTCAAATAATTGTATGGACGTACATGGAATAGTGTAGGTTAGATGGACTTAGATCGGTATGACAGGTCGGCACAACATCGAGGGCCAAAGGGCCTGTACTGTGCTGTAATGTTCTATGTTCTAATCAGAGATTGACCTTACCTCAGAAAAATTCAAACATTGGAAAGCTTTTGAAAGAGACATGTTTGAAATTAGATGCTACAGCTAACTCGTTCAGAAAAAGGAGATTGTTTAGAGCAGTTAAGGAAATAAGTTACCTCCAATGAAAGAACAAAATTTGTGTAACTTCCAGATTGGTTGGTTGGTTGGTTGGTTGGTTGGTTAATTGGTTAAAACTCTTAGATTGTTAAGAATTGAGAAAATCTAAGGTCACATGAATATTCAACAATAAAGCTACAACTGAGAGAAAGCAATTAAGTCAAACCTACAGATTTGATAGGGAAAGTATTTCTTTTGACTTGATTGTTTCTCAAGTGATAGTGCAGTTAATGAGATAATATATTGTCTTCCGTTTTGGAATCTTTCAAACTGCATTATATTTAGATTTGGTTTGATGTATTTTAGTTTTAATTCTTTTGTGAAAAAACCTCTATCTTATTGATAAAACCAAATAAGCCTGGCGTCCTTGTATTTCAGTGAAAGATCACCAAGTTAAATACATGATCTATCAAGCTGTATTTCATTCTGGGATCTGATTTTTCCACATTAATATCAGCTGGGATCATAAATATGTACATGCTCATACATATAATAAAATATACATATGTCTCAACCTTTGAAAGTGATATCACATTGACTTCGAACATTGGATTGGTGTGAACACAAGGACATTAACACTGAAACAGTAGGGGTCAACTGTCTTGTTAGCTCACAGTTGACATAAAACAGATTAGAAGTGACATTCAAAAAGTTGCAAGGCATGGCCTGTTCTGTAAGTTTTAAAACTAGCTCCTGGAGGTAGTCTTGGATGTCTTGCCTGAATCTGAAGCCAATGATTTCACTCCAAATTATAACGTACTGTATTGACAAGAAGCTATAACTGTGTCATTTGTGACCTAGATGTCACCTAATGATTTGACTTACTCCATGCAGTTTCTGGACAAATTTTCATTTTTTAATTGTAAGCATTGCACTGGAATAATTGTTCCCAGTCTTAAAACTAACTCCCATGCTTTGTGCTATTGTTTTATATTAAGCTGAAATTGCATCATTAGCTCCAAAATTATACACTCCCCTAAACTGTTAAAGAAAAGCCCTGTTGCTATAGCAATATTATTAAACACACTTTATAACAAGAGTGTTGCATTATGATTTTGGGTGCTTTAAATCACTTCGTATTACATTTAATGATGTTTCCTAAAGGTGAACTGACAGTTCAGCAATGTGCAGTAATTCAAGTGAGAAAATGTATTAAGACTGCAATTGGTCAGGAGGTTCTTGTGAACAGAGATTTCTGTACATTGGAAAAATGACTTTGGTCAGGGGTTAATACTACTTAAAGAGTTTTGTCGAAAGGTTTCACTCCATTGCATCAAAAATAGTTCTCCTTGATTGACAGCCTGTCAGGCATAATGCGATAGGAGAGCAAAAATGTGTCATGCAACCATGTGTCAAAAGTAGTGTGCTTGTGATGATGGTGATCAGTCTAATAGTCCCCTGTGGTGCATGCATCCTACACATATTCACAGATCCTACATCTGTGGCTGCAAGTCACATTCACAGTGTTTACAACAACTATGCCTCCAGTGCTTTAAATACATTCCTAATTCTTGGCCAGTGAAGCTAAATTTCAGTGTCACTGAAAAAATGTGTCAGTGCAGCTTAGATTTAAATTCAGTGTCGATTTTCTATTATAAGTTTTATGGTCTTTTTGTCATTTCAATTCAAATACAGGCAACTAGTTGAACAACCTTAGCAAGATGGTGTTTACTTTGTGTGTGTTTTGATGATTTTTTTGTAAGCTCACTTTCCCTTGTCCTACAGCTGTGGCGTTGGATAGTCAATTTCCATCTGCTATTCTAATAGGACCAAAGGAATGACTCGCACAAGTGAGAAAACCCCTGATGAAACGTTTGTCTATCCATTCATCAGCACAGCCACAAAATGATGAATGTCACTTTCGTGAGATAACAATGAGAATTGGAAAATCCTTTTCTCATATGAACTTTGAGGCGGCTGTAATAAGGAGACTTGGACGTTGTAACGGTTTTGTTTCACAGTTTAAACTTCATTCAATAAGTTTTTTGCTCATGTGGTAAGATGAGAATATGTCCATAATCCACCCTGACCAAGAATTGCACACTTTGTAAATGTTTTTAAAAATTTGCTCTGTGATGTTTTTGAGTGAGTGATTTTTTAAAAGATTAGCATGCTAAACACAAGAAAAGTTGTTTTTTTTTGCTGTACACTGACCCCAAAACCCTTAGGATATGTTTCTAGCATTTACTGTAATTACCCTGGGGCTCAATCTGCAAGGGTTAGCAAGATCATTGCGAGGGCATTTCATCTGTTTGAGGCAAATAGACACATGCACCACAGCTGCTCCCCCCATAACCCTGAAAATCGGGTATCTGCCCACAATTAGGCATGTCTGGGAAGTAATGGGTAGAGCACCCACGCAGAACATGCTTTAAAATGTATTCATAAAATGTGTGCATCACTGGCTAGGCCAGCATTTATTACTCATGGGGCAGTTAAGAGTCATCCACATTTCCTGAGAGTTTGAAGTCACATATAGACCAGACCAGGTAAGGATGGCTGATTTCCCTCCCTATAGTACATTAGCGAAATGGATATGTTTTTGACAATCAAAAGTGATTCGTCAGCTTTTCATTCCACAATTTTACTGAATTCAAATTTCACCATGTGCGATGATGGGTTTTGAACAGATATCCCCAGAACATTAGTCTAGATTTCTGGTCAACTAAGCTAATAACATTGGCACAATGCAACAATATCCCTCACTTAGATTCCATCCACCTTCCTGTAAAATTGATGAGAATTTTATTCCGGTATAGTGCCTTTGCCCAACCAGCAGTTGGTATACATCATTTCATTTGATATGTTAGCCTTAAGTGATAGGTGGAAACTCAACTGGCCATTCGTTAAGATTCTCAAGCTGCAGTTTGTCTTGTTGTCAATTGTGTCTTCAGACAGATTTTAACAATCTGCTTTTGGAATTATGACCAGGTTTGCAGAGTCACTCTCCAAATTATTTTCTCATAATGGCATTGAATAACGTTACAATAAGAACGGGATCTTTGGCAGTTAAGAGATAAACTGCTATACAAGTGAAAACATATGTTTGAAGGCAACATGACAATATAGGAAGGACTATTCATGCTGAACACAATATCTGGAATTAGGTCTTCTCAAACAGCACTAAGAGCTTCAGAAGTAGCATCTTCAACTTGCTCAGTTGTTACATAGATCATAGAGCATAGAACATAGAACATAGAACAGTACAGCACAGAACAGGCCCTTCAGCCCACAATGTTGTGCCAACCATTGATCCTCATGTATGCACCCTCAAATTTCTGTGACCATATGCATATCCAGCAGTCTCTTAAATGTCCCCAATGACCTTGCTTCCACAACTGCTGCTGGCAACGCATTCCATGCTCTCACAACTCTCTGTGTAAAGAACCCGCCTCTGACATCCCCCCTATACTTTCCTCCAACCAGCTTAAAACTATGACCCCTCGTGCTAGCCATTTTTGCCCTGGGAAATAGTCTCTGGCTATCAACTCTATCTATGCCTCTCATTATCTTGTATACCTCAACTAGGTCCCCTTTCCTCCTCCTTTGTCCAATGAAAAGAGACCGAGCTCAGTCAACCTCTCTTCATAAGATAAGCCCTCCAGTCCAGGCAGCATCCTGGTAAACCTCCTCTGAACCCTCTCCAAAGCATCCACATCTTTCCTATAATAGGGCGACCAGAACTGGATGCAGTATTCCAAGTGCGGTCTAACCAAAGTTTTATAGAGCTGCAACAAGATCTCACGACTCTTAAACTCAATCCCCCTGTTAATGAAAGCCAAAACACCATATGCTTTCTTAACAACCCTGTCCACTTGGGTGGCCATTTTAAGGGATCTATGTATCTGCACACCAAGATCCCTTTGTTCCTCCACACTGCCAAGAATCCTATTCTTAATCCTGTACTCAGCTTTCAAATTCGTCCTTCCAAAATGCATCACCTCGCATTTATCCAGGTTGAACTCCATCTGCCACCTCTCAGCCCATCTCTGCATCCTGTCAATGTCCCACTGCAGCCTACAACAACCCTCTATACTGTCAACGACACCTCCAACCTTTGTGTCGTCTGCAAACTTGCTGACCCATCCTTCAATCCCCTCATCCAAGTCATTAATAAAAATTACAAACAGTAGAGGCCCAAGGACAGAGCCCTGTGGAACCCCACTTGCCACTGACTTCCAGGCAGAATATTTTCCTTCTACTACCACTCGCTGTCTTCTGTTGGCGAGCCAATTCTGTATCCAAGCAGCTAAGTTCCCCTGTATCCCATTCCTCCTGACCTTCTGAATGAGCCTACCATGGGGAACCTTATCAAATGCCTTACTGAAGTCCATATACACCACATCCACAGCTCAACCCTCATCAACTTTTCTAGTCACATCCTCAAAGAACTCGATAAAGTTTGTGAGGCATGACCTGCCCCTCACAAAGCCGTGTTGACTGCATTTGATCAAGCCATGCTCTTCCAGATGGTCATAAATCCTACCCCTCAGAATCCTTTCTAACACCTTGCAGACGACAGACGTGAGACTTACTGGTCTGTAATTGCCGGGGATTTCTCTATTTCCTTTCTTGAAGAGAGGAGTTACATTTGCCTCTCTCCAGTCCTCAGGTACGACTCCAGTGGAGAGCGAGGATGCAAAGATCTTCGCAAGTGGCGAAGCAATTGCATTTCTTGCTTCCCAAAGCAGCCGAGGACAAATCTGGTCTGGGCCTGGTGATGTGTCAATCTTAATGTTTGACAAAATTTTCAGCACATCAGTTTCCTCTATCTCTATCCATTCCAGCATGCACACCTGCTCTTCAAAGGTTTCATTCACTACAAAGTTCGTTTCTTTCGTAAAGACAGAAGTAAAAAACTCATTTAGGGCTTCCCCTACCTCCTCAGACTCCACACACAAGTTCCCTATGCTATCCCTGATCGGCCCTACTCTTTCTTTGACCTTTCTCTTATTCCTCACATAAGTGTAAAATGCCTTTGTGTTTTCCCTGATTCCTTCTGCCAAGCCTTGCTCGTGCCCCCTCCTGGCTCTCCTCAGACCATTTTTGAGCTCCTTCCTTGCCTGCGTGTAATCCTCTCTAGCTGAACTTGACCCTAGCTTCCTCCACCTTATGTAAGCTACCTTCTTCCTTTTCACAAGAAGCTCCACCGCTCTCGTCATCCAAGGTTCCTTTATCTTACCCCTTCTTGCCTGTCTCAGAGGGACATATTTACTCATCACTCACAACAACTGTTCCTTAACCAGTCTCCACATGTCTATAGTTCCCTTACCATGGAACAACTGCTCCCAGTCCATGCTTTCTAACTCATGTCTAATCGCGTCATAGTTTCCTCTTCCCCAATTAAATATCCTCCCATTTTGCCTAATCCTCTCCTCCTCCATAGCTATGTAGAATGTGAGGCAGTTATGGTCACTATCACCAAAATGCTCTCCCACCACAAGATCTGATACCTGCCCCGGCTCGTTTCCGAGCACCAAGTCTAGAATGGCCTCTCCCCTCGTCGGCCTGCCAACGTACTGTGTTAGGAAACCCTCCTGAACACATCTTACAAAAACAGCTCCATTCAAATCTTCTGCTCGAAGGAGGTTCCAATCAATATTAGGAAAGTTAAAGTCACCCATTACAACAACCCTACTGCGGCCACACTTTTCCAAAATCTGTCGACCTATGCTTTCTTCAATCTCCCTGCTGCTATTGGGGGGCCTGTAGTAAACCCCTAACAAGGTGACTACTCCCTTGCTGTTCCAAATTTCCACCCATACTGACTCAGTAGGCAGATCTTCCTCGACAATGGAAGCTTCTGTAGCTGTGATGCCCTCTCTGATTAGTAGTGCTACACCCCCTCCTCTTTTTCCCCCCTCCCTATTCTTTTTAAATGTTCTAAACCCTGGAACATCCAGCAACCATTCCTGCCCATGAGAAACCCATGTCTCTGTTATGGCCACAACATCATAGCACCAGGTACTGATCCATGCTCTAAGTTCATCACTTTTATTCCTGATACTCCTTGCATTAAAGCAAACACACTTTAACCGATCCCTTGGTTCCTTCCCAGGAAAATCCTTCCCACTGGCTGGTCTACCTCTTGCTACTGCCTCACCTGCATCAACTCTCACCTCCGGTATACTGTTGCTATCATCTCTTGCTGCTGTTTACTATCTCTCTCTGTGGGTGTTCATGTTGAGGTCTGCTTCAATAGAGAAATTGTTTAGATTGTGGCACATTTAGAGGGAAAACTGGCTGAGCCAATTTGAACAATGTCCTCAAATCTCCCTCGATCGCTGAGATAACAAGGTGTAGAGCTGGATGAACACAGCTTTTTCTGAAGAAGGGCCTAGGCCCGAAACATTCTGCTCCTCTGACGCTGCTTGGCCTGCTGTGTTCATCCAGCTCTACACCTTGCTATCTCAGATTCTCCAGCTCTGGCAGCTCCTACTATCTCCCTCGATACTTGACTCTCTTTTCCAAATTGGTGTATTTGATGAGGATTCTTACATTCTGATCATTTTACTGTGTTTACACACAACTGCAGCTTGGGTTAGAATAAAACAAAGAACTTAAATTTTTGCAAGAAGTTTTATAGCTCGAGTTGTGGATAAGAACCATGGGCTGGAAATTTGAAACAAAAATCATAAGTACTGGAGAAACTCAGCAGGCCTAGCAGCATCTGCAGAGAGAAAAAACTGAGTTAACATTTTGAGTCCAGTGACCTAACATAACTCAACTGTTTCCCTCTCCACAAATGCTGCCAGGTCTAATGATTTTCTCTATCATTTTCTGTTCTGTTAAGGGTTGGGTTCCTTAGCCTAGGGTGGGATATTTTTTATTTCTCCCTGACCAGTCTAGCTTAAAAGATGATGGTGAGTTACTTAGAGTTATAAAGATGTACAGCACTGAAACAGACCCTTCGCTCCAACTCATCCATGCTGACCAGATTTCCTAAATTAATCTAGGCCCATTCGCCGGCAATTGGCCCATCTTAAATCCTTCCTACTTATATGCCAGCTAGATGCCTTCTAAATTCGTAATTGTACCAGCCTCCACCACTTCCTCTGGCAGCTCATTTCATACACACACCACCCTCTATGTAAAACAGTTGCCCTTTAGCTCCCCTTGAAATCTTTCCCCTCTAGTTTTGGACTCCCCTACCCTGCGGAAAAGACATTGGCTATTCACCCCATCCATGCCCCTCATGATTTTATAAAATTCTATAAAGTTCACACCTCAACATCCAATGCTCCAGTGACAGTAGCTCCAGCCTACTTATCCCCTCCCCTGAGTTCAAACCCTCCCACATCCTTGAAAATCTATTTGAACCCTTCCAAGATTCTTACCATCTTTCCAAGAGCAAGGAGACCAGAATTGAATGCAGAATTTCCTCAGTATGTGTGATGTGCTACATGTTGCTCCCATTCCAGGATTTTGAAACAGCAACAGTGAAGGAATGGCAACATAGTTTGCAATCAGGTTAGCGAGTGGCTTTGAGCGGAACATGTGGCGTTCTTCTAGGGATAGACGTTGTGAGTTTAGACGATCCTATCGAAGGAACCTTGAATGCAGTTGATCTTGTGTGGCACATGCTGTTGCCACTGGTGTTGCTTGAATCTAAAAGCTGCATGCTAAGAAGCTGATATTTACCTGTACCATAGGTGAAGGACATGAGAGCAATGGAGGGACTGTTATTGTGATTCAGGAACCCACAGCTATTGTGTACAGGACAACGTAGGAAATATGGGTACAATCGAAGACACAATTAAAGCAGTGTAGAAGTCTCTCAGATCAATGCTGGTTGTTTACAAGGAAAATGTATTAGCTTCAGCAGTCATCAACAGATTGATTTCTATACTACAGATTGATTCATGGTGCTGATGTTGGCTGCAGCCTCCTGGAATGAGCTTAAACCCTTCAGGTTTGAGTGCTGCGATGACCTTGACGTTGCTGTTTTTGCCTTTGGGTTTGTCAGTAGGCCGGATACATGTGGTACTAAACTGTTCCTGGTGAGTCATGTTTTGTGCAAATCACTTTCATGTAGAAATGTTTGACTCAAAATGGAGCCCCCTGTTTTCTATCCAGCCACTGAAATTGCCAAAAAGGAAAACTCCATTGCCCAAATCTAGTATCTGTGATGTCTGAGATTGGATGCAAGTTCCCCTCACCTGACCAACCCCTAACACAACTTGCCGACATGTCCAGAATGGGCTGCCTGTCTCTATGAACTGACTACCCATGACTGACTATGCCCTGACATAACATCCCCCTCAAATTGACCTGAATAATGCCACACCCTACTAACCCAACTACCTTTTCTCCTATCCAATTACCCACTCACACCATCACCCATCAACCCATCCACTCACTGAGAAAGATTTGAAATCTTCACATGAGCAGTTGGGAGATAGCACGCCTTGACTGAGATGTGGACCGGGTGATTGCATGTTTCTGCAAACTTGGAGAACTTTGGGAATTTGGTGTAGAGGTGAACAGGTAGTTTTTCCTTTTTTTAAAATGGTTTATCATTTGTAAGGACTGTATGCCATAAAAATGAGGACCAGAGAAATTGGGCCCTACAGTACTTGATACTTGATGTGAAGTATTTCCCAACAGGTTAAATTTAAAAGGATAAGTCAAGGCAGGGGAGCTCAAAACTGTGGTGTGCTCTTCTTGCTTGATGTGACAAGTCAGGCACAGTTTCATTGCCAGTGCAGCCAGCACAAGGGCAGGAATTGGCTCCAGATGCAGTTCCTAGAAGTTCAAGTTTCAGAAATAGAGCTGTGGTGGGAAACACTATGGACTATCAGTGAGGTGGAGAGTGTTGTGGATACTAAGGTATCTAGGAAGGTGGTCACACAGCAGGCTAGGTTTACACAGGCACCAGACAGAGTAAGAGGGCCAGGCAGGCAGTGCAGGATTCTGCTATAGCTATTCTCCTGCAAAACAGATTTACCACTTGGGATATTGTGGAGGGGATTGACCTCTCAGGGAAAAACAGCAACGGCCAAATTTGTTACACCACGCCCAGCACTGCTACACAGGCCAGGATTAAAAGGTATGGGGATTACAGGGGATTCAATTTTAAGGGGAATAGACAGGTGTTTCTGTAGTACAAACAGGACTTCTGAATGATATTTCACCTCCCTGGTGCTCAAGGATGGCTCAGAGTGGCTCCAAAACATTCTGGAGGGTGAGGGTGAACAGCCAGTGGTCAGAAACAACATTGGTTAAAAGGGGATGAGGTCCTAACAGCAGAATATAGGGAGTTAGGAAATAAGTCAGCATCCTTGTGCATGAATTCACACAAAGTTGGTTTGCAGGTGCAGCAGGTAATTCAGAAGGCAAATGGAATATTGTGCCTCATTGCTGGATAGATGGAGTTTAAAGATAGGAAGGTTATGCTGCAGCTATACAGGGTGTTGGTAAGGTCACACCTGACACACTGTGTACAGTTTTGGCCTCTTCACATAGGAAATGATGTACTGGCATTGGAGGGGGCGCACAAGAGGTTCACTAGGTTGATTCAGGAATTGAGAGTATTGGTTTATGAGTAGACTGGGACTATAGTCATTGGAATTTAGAAGAATGAGAGGGTATCTTATAGAAACATATAAAATTATGAAGGGCATAGATAAAATAGAATCAGGGAGGCTGTTTCCACTGGTAGGTGAAACTAGAACTAGGGGCCATAGCCTCAAAATGAGGGACAGCAGATTCAGGACTGAGTTGAGGAAGAATTTCTTCACCTAAATGGTTGTGAATCTATGGAATTTCCTGCCCATTGAAGTAGTTGAAGTTACCTTGTTGATTGCTCTTAAGGCAAAGATTTTTGAACTGTAAGGGAATTATGGTGAGTGGATGGGTAGCTGGAGCTGGAGCTGGAAAAGATCAGCCATAATCTTGAATGGCGGAGCAGGCTCGGTGGACCAGATGGCCTACTACTGCTCCTATTTCTTATGTTCATAAGAAAGTTAGGACATCAAAGGTGGTCGCCTTGGGATTCCTACCAGCACCCACGTACTGGTCAGAATGGCAGGATATAACAGGTGAACACATGCGTGTACAGATGGTGCAAAGGGGAGAGTTTCAGAGCCCTGGGACATTGTGAATGGTTCTGAGTGAGGTGGGGACCAGCTTATACCTGGGCAGGAGTTGGACATTTGTCCTAAGGGAGTATTTGTTAGTGGCTGGGCAGGCTTTCAACTAAAATGGCAGGACGATGTTAACCTATGCAAGGAGTCAGAAGAAGGGGAATCAAAGACAAGAACAAAAGACAGGGAACTAAAAGAAGTGATAGGTACAGAAATCAAGGGTCAGGATCAAACAGGGCCAGCAAGAAAAATAATGGGACGAGTAATGTTAATGAGGCAAGCCTTAAGGCTTCATGCTTTAATGCATGAAGCATTTGCAATAAAATAGATGAATTAATCGCACAAATTAAAACAGGAATGACACTGTGGGGTTACAGAGACATGGCTGCAGGGTGACCAGGGATGGGAACTTAATAACTAGAGTTATTCAGTATTTAGACAGGAATAAAAATGAAAAGGGGACACCGTTGCATTTGTGATTGAAGAGGAAATTAGTGCAATGATGAGAAAGGATATTAGCTCCAATAGTGTGGACTCTATATGTGAGAAACTCCAAAGGGCAAAAATCATTAATGGGAATTATATGTAAGAGGTGATGTTGGGAATGGAATTAAACAGGAAATTAGAGACACACACAATAAAGGAACATTTATAATTGTGGGTGACTTTGATACAATCATAGAGTCAGTGGTAAATAGATTGGGCAAATCAAATTAATTACAATATCATAGAGGAGGAATTCCAGAAGCGTACATGGAATGGTTTCCCGGATCAATAAGTTGAGGAACCATCTAGAGTGCAAGCTCACCACAATAGTTGTGTAATGAGAAAGGAATAATTGGCAATCTAGTTGTGCAGGGCTTCTTCAGATGGAGTGACCATAACAGAGGTCCTCATCAAGATGAACAGTGATGCAGGTGATTCTGAGACTAGGGTCCTGAATCTAAATAGAAGCAGCTGTAATGATATGAGGCTTGAGCTGACTATGGTAGATCGGCAGCCATTACTGAAGGGGATGATGGAGGAAAGGCAGCAGCAAACATTCAAAGAATGCATGGATAAACTGTAACAATCATTCATTCCTATCTGGTTCAAAAGTAAAATGTGAATGGTAGCCAATTCATGGTTTACAAGGAAAATTAACAATAGTATCAGGTCCAAGGAGGTATATGAATTAACTAAAAAAACCAGACCTGAGAAATGGGGAGCAGTTTAGAATTCAGCAAAGGAGGATAAATGGTTGATTAAGAAAAAGGAAAAATAGAGCATGAGTACACCACAAAGAATATAAAAACTGACTGTAAACGTTTCTACAGGTATGTGAAGAGATAAAGATCAGTGAAAACAAACATAGACCCCTCAGTCAGAAATAGGGCAATTCATAATGAGGGAAAGAAGAAGTGGCTGACTATCTACTTTAGTTTTGTGTCACAAAGAAGGAAACAAACAACACACCAGAAATGTTAGTGACAGGGAGGAACTGAAGGGAATCAGGATTAGTAAGGAAATGGTGCTGGGGAAATTCATGAGATGGAATGCAGATAAAAGCCCACAATCTAATAATGTGCGTTCCAAGTACTTAAGGACGTCTATAGACTTTGGAACAGTTCCTACAAATTGGAGGGTAGCTAATGGAACCCATGTATCTAAAAAAGGAAGCAGAGAGAAAACCAGTCAGTCTGATGTCAATATTGGGGAAATTGCGAGAGTAAAATGTAAAAGATTTAGTAGCTGAAAATTGAAAAATAGTAGCAGGATTGGACAGCGTCAGCATGGATATGCAAAAGGGATATCATATTTGACGAATTTTGCAGAATTCTTCGCAGATTGTAATTCATAGAGTTGAGAAGGGGAAGCCAGTAGATGAAGTTTATTTGGACTTTCAGAAGGCTTTCAACAAAGCCCTACAGAAGGCATTGGTATGTAAAATTAAAGTGAGGTCAAAGATTGAGGGTACATGGATAGAAAACAGGTTGGCAGACAGGAATAAAGAGTAAGAATATTAGGAATCTTTTTTCCAAATGGTAGGTAATGATTACCGCAAGGATCAGTGCTAACATGTGTGTATATTATTTAGATGAAGGAACTAAATATAATACCTCCAAATTTGCAGCTGACACAAAGCTGGGTGGGAGGGTAAGCTGTGAAGAGGATGCAGAGATGCTTCAGTGTGATTTTGACAGGTTGTGTGTGTGGGCAAATGCACTATAATGTGAACAAATTGAGGTTATTCACTTTGGTGGCAAAAACAAGAGGCAAATTGTTACCTGAATGGCTTTAAATTAAGAAGAGGATATGTAATGAGACATAGTTATCCTTGAACACAAGGTAAGTGTATAGGTGCAGCAGGTGGTAATGAAGGCAAACTGTATGTTGGCATTCATGCTGTGAGGATTTTAGTACAGGGACAGTGCTATCTTGCTACAATTATACAGGGCCTTGGTGAAAACATGTCTGGAATATTGTGTGCAATTTTGGTCTCCTAATCTAAGAAAGGATGATCTCGCTTTCAAGAGTGTAATAAAGGTTTCCCAAACTTCAGTGCCGGGGCTGATGTTTAGGGGAGAGGTTGAATTGATTAGGATCATATTTGATTATATAGGATTTATATTGGAGTTCGGAAGAATGGGGGGATCTTATAGCAAGCTAAGATGTAGGAATGGTGTTCCTGATAACTGGGGAGTCCAGAACCAGGGGGTCACAGTGTAAGGATACAGGGTAGGGCATTTATGACAATAGGAGCAGGACTTATAAAATTAATAGTAAGGCCCTGGGGAGTGTTGCCAAACAAAGAGACCCAGGGGTGGAGGCACATAGTTCCTTGAAAGTGGATTCGCAGGTAGACAGGTTGGTGAAGAAAACGTTTGGCACACATACCTTCATTGGTCAGCCCATTGAATGTAGGAGTTGGGATATTATGTTGTGGCTGTGCAGGTCTGTTTCCATGCTCTATAGCTCTATGGCTCTATGACATTCGTGGGCCACTTTTGAAATACTGGGTAAAATTCTGGATGCCGTTCTGTAGGAAGGATGTTGTTAAACTTGAAAGGGTGCAGGAAAGATTTATAAGGATGTTGCTGGGACTGGAGGGTTTGAACTAAAGGTAGAGGATGCATAGACTAGGGCTTTTTCCCCTGGAGCATCAGAATCTGAGGGGCAACCTTTATAGAGGGCTATAAAATTTTGAGGGGCATGCAAAAGGTAAATAGCCAAGGTTTTTTCCTGGGGTAGGGAGACCAAAACTAGAGAACATAGTTTAATGTGACGGGGGGAGAATTTGAAAAGTATCTGAGGATGGCTCATGTATGGAATGAGCAGTCAGAGGAAGTGGTGGAGGTAGATACAATTATAACATATAAATGGTGCTTTGATGGGTAAATGAATAGGAAGTGTCTAGAGAGATATGTGCCAAATGCTGGAAAATGGCACAAGGTCAGATTGAGATGTCCGGTCGACATGGATGAGTTGGAGGGTTTGTTTCTGTGCTGTATGACTCTATAACTGAGATGAGAAGAAATTTCTTTATCCAGAGAATGGTGAGCCTGTGGAAGTCACCAGCGCAGAAAGCAGTCTAGGACAGATATTTTACGATTTAAAGAAGGATATAGCACCTTTGGCTAAAAGGATCAAAGGAAATGGGGAAAAGCACAAACTGGTTATTGAGTTGAATGATCAGTCATTCATTGAAATCCATGTATTTCTTTCTTAAATATGTTGTAACTCAGCCTCCACCTCAGTATGTGGTCGAGAATTCTGCAGCATTATCACCCTCTGAGTGAAGGCATTTCTCCACCTATCTAATCTATTCCCTACTTAGAGACCATCATCCTTGTTCCGCCCTCATCCCAGTTCTGCCAGTCTGTCCATCCTGTTAGAATTTTAATGAGATCTCCTCTCATTTTTCTAAACTCCAGTGAATACCGGCTCAGTCAACCTGATCTCTCTCTTCATATGACAAACCTACTATTCCAGGAAGCATGGTGATGAAACTTTGATGAGTTTCTTCTATGGTAAGTATATAGTTTAAGTAAGGAGACCAAAATTACACAATACTGTGGGTGAGGTCTCACCAATGCCCTTTAGAGTTGCAGCAAAACATCTTTACTCCTGTACTCCCTTGTAATGAAAAGCCAACAAATCATCTACTTTTCCAACTGCTTGTGGCATCAGCACACTTGCTTCTAGTGAATAGTGTACAAGGTGGACTCAGGTGTTTCCTACTGCATCTGTGACGTGTTTGCTCAATCTCAAAATTTGCCTAATCCATCTTGAAAACCTCTTTATTTCTTCCTAATTTTGTCCTAGTTGGCAATTTGGGAAATATGGAAGCTCATTTCATGAAAAAGGCCTGTATCCCTTTTTCGTCTGTTCATTCTTGAACTCATTGATTTTCCTCTTGAAAACCTGCACTAACCTCTACTGCATCTCAAAGGTATGTTCTTATGGGGAAAGAATGACCCAGCTTTTCTGAATTTTAGCTGTGAAAGGAAATAGCAAATACCAGTTGCAACGAAGTACTCTGAGTCTTTGAGACTTGATCTAAAATACAAACGTTAAAAGGCCTATTGTGTGATAATGGTGATCTGACACAACTGGTGAAATAAAAGCAGAGACTCTAAGGATCCCACAACATTGCTTCATTGAACACAAATACAACAATTTTAATTTGAGAAAAAATACAAAATGAAACCATGTACAATATATGTACAAACTCTTTTTGTACAAGACAAAATATTATCACCAGATATCATATATGACAGAGCCAGGTAGATTGGGTCTGAGCACCATCATATTATCTCCTCTAATTACTTAGTGGAAAATATGCAAACTAAAAACAAAATTTAAGAGAAAAAGGTCACTCCCTGTAAGAATTCTCCATCTTCATAGTTGATGATGAAGAGGTGACAGCAAAGAGAAAGAACAACAGGGAGTGACAAAACTAACTTATAGAAATAAAAGTGCATAAATGCAGAACGGAAAACATGCTAAAATATTGAAAATGTGCATTTTTCAGTAAGAGTAGTAAAGTTAGTTTTTTTTGTTGTTACGTAGTCATCCACTGAATTCCCAGACTCTGGCATCATGAAAGAGTCGAACTGAATGGAAAGTGCTGAAGCGCAAATCCTTAAAACAGGCTAGCAAGTTCTCCTTGTTAACAATCCAATTAATATTAATATATTTTATTCACAATTGTTTCACTCTACTTCCTACAAAATTTAACAACAAAGTAATCACAATTCAAAAATCACTCCAGAACATAGTGTTGTTGGGTAGCAATATGGATGTGTTCAGTGCTGCAGCTGGAGAACAGACATTAAAGCTGAGATAGTTTTAGCTAAAGTCAGAGTCTATAACTGATGGAACTGACACAGCAGGGCATGCAGAAACAATAGGATTGCCTGCCATGTATCTTTTCCTGACGTGAGTTTGCAGTAGGCCTGGTCCAGTGTTCTTTCAGTTTTGTTTGTTTCTATCCCCTCTGACCTCATGATACTGGACAAGATGGCTTTCAATACTACAAGGGAGGGGGGGAGTCACACCAGGAACCAAAACTGAACTTTTGGAATCAATAAGAGCTGCTTGAAACAATGTGTGCAGGCTTGCTTCAGACAACTCTGCATTAATATTTCCTACCTTGCTGAGTTAACATCGTCTCTTTATCCTCCCAGGATCGACTGCAAAGAATGATCTTCTATCTCTCTGGCATGTGTTAACTACTTTGAAGTATATCAATTTTTTTTTCCCTTTTAAAACAAGCTTAAGGATGGAGAGAATGAAACGTGTTCAGGAGAAAAAAAAGCTCTTGGCTTGCAGTGTTCTGTGTCCCAGAAGACCTTGTAAGGTTTACTTTCATCTTAGCAGAGAAAATAAATCAGAACAGGATCATGAAAAGATGGCAATGTTGTAATGTGGAACAATCTTTAATACAGGACTTGGTCTACGCCCTATCTCAACACAAGGATAGATAACAGCATATATTCTGATAACTAGCATGTTAGCGCTATCAGACGACATTGGAAGCCTCATCTGCTGCTGCTAGAAGTGTACGGTTTTTTAAAAACTGTTTTTGTTGAGGGATTGGGTGCATTGAACTAATATTTTGTGACCTTCATCCTCCATAGGGGAAACAAAAGACGAAAAAATAAGAGTCTGGTCACAAACCGAAGGTAAGCGAAGCTACAAAAGTGAAGATGGCAGGTATTGCATTTATAAAATAATACATTTTTAAACATAAATGGCCATAATATTCAGTCTGTGTCGATTGTCTTCAAGTCATCAGCAAAATAATCCAATAAAACCTGTGATTCCATGCTGGACAAGCAGAAAACTTTCAAGGGCAGACTATTACTTCTTCTTGGTGGTGTAGAGTCCATGATCCCTCACCTGTCTGTGATAGAACACAAAGATCAATGGAGCATCAAAGCCAGCATCCTGCCAAAGGAGCTTTACAAAGTCTCTCCTTCAGACCGAAGTTTATACAGGCATCAACATTCATCTTCTACCTCTCTGATGGGTGGGATCAAACTGCTGGTAGATTTGTACTGATTGATTTGATTAGCCATGTGAGTGCTCATTGGTTTGATCTGAATGTTCCTAGGGAAGGTGTTATCAGTTTCATCTGTAAACCATTTCTTTTCTGGAAACAGCAGCAACGACCCAGAGAAGAGTGAGAGAAAGAGAGAAACAAACATTGTGGTTAGTCTTGTGGGCTGGAAAAAAAAATTGTTAACGCTGTTGCATGTTTGACAGATTGTAAAATTGGAATTCATGACATGTTACCTCCTCCACTGTGGTTCTGACTGATTAAGTGGTTTAAATTATTCCATGTGACAGAATGATAAAGTTACAATCTGTTCTGACATGATCTACAGGTTGCCAGCATTCTGCAGTGTCCATCCACATTCATCTTCACGTCAAACAGACATTTTTTTTGTAGTTGTAATTCAATGGAACTTTTAAAGTAATCAGAACACCTGAATTATTGATAGGGTTTTTATGTGCTGGGTTCCCTGTGGACTAGAGTTAGAGAGACAAGAGTGAAAAAAAAGCTTCTTTTTCCTAGGATTAGAATGCAGTCTCCCCTAAACTGATTCAATTGCTTTGAAACTATAAGAATATGACTCAGAGGGATTGTAAATGTAAAATAAAATCAAAGCAACAAAAGAACGACTACATTTCATTTTGACAGCTTTTGCAAAAACCAATAAAAGTATGATGTCTTGTTTGATATTGTGAGATCATTCAATTTTACAGGCAAATCTCTTTTCTCCACCTTTTACTCCACCATGCCTCTAGGTGCCCTCCGTTACTAGGCCTAACAGGCAGTGTGGATTTTGTAGACTTTTCCAGACCCACCGTCAGGGCTGTGTCATGCCTTGTTCATCTATTATGCTATCCAGATTGTGAATGAGACAGTTTGTGTCCATGTCTGCTTTTTCACCACCTCAGAGATGCAATACTTAACTATTCCACAGTCTGTCATTTGCTAAACACTGATGTGAATCACTCAACTAAAGCAAGAAAATTGAGATGACAAGCTATGTTCACACTTGGGTACGTAGCTTCCTGGTGAAACATTCAACCATTTGGGGTCCTAGAAGATTGTGCACAGACATTTGTAAAACATCCAAGTCTATCACAAATTGAGAACGTTACTTGAGCAGGACTAAACCTTCAGACTGGTGTCAACAAACAGGTAGTAGAATTCAGGAGCTCCCTAACTATCTTTAACCTAGTTCACCCAACAAGAACAAGGCAACTTAGGGTCAGAATGCTGTTCTACTTGAACCCAGATATTTCACTTCTGATTGTTGCTGTATTAACTAGCTGTTACCAAACCCATTTCAAATCATTTGAGAATATAGATAGAATTGTTTCAGACATGTTGTGACGCAATGTCTGAGGCAGTTGGGACTTGGATGTTCTGAGGTAGTGGCACTATCACTGTGCCACAAGAACCCGTTTATTATACAGGATGTTATACGTGAGCACGTGATGTGGAGGTGCCAGCATTGGACTAGGGTGGACAAAGTCAGAAGTCACATGACACCACGTTATAGTCTAACAGGTTTATTTAAAACCACAAGCTTCTTCATCAGGTGAAGTAAATTTTAACCCTGGCCCCATGCTCAGACATAGGACACTAACACAGCACCATACGAGCCCCCCAGAGACCTTTTTAATAATAGGACCAAATATATGCTTCATAACCAATGCAGAGTTAAATGTTGGGGTGTCAAACCATCACTCGACTTGAGTTCAACCTGTTACCATTAGTTGAAACGACCCCATGACCATTCAACAATGCAGTTAAACCAACTCTTGAACATTTCCTGCAAGAGACATATGGATGCTAAGTAAAAATTAAGCCCCTCATAAGATCTTGTGAAAATACTCTCAGTCTTCAAGACTCCTTACCCTACAGGTAATTTTGATTGATAGTTAAAGCCCTGAGGAGGAACTGGGAGGCCTTTTTCTCTGAATGGGACGTGTTATTTGCGCACACAAGACTAGAAGAGGACCATGTTGTCACTTATGTCATTTCCTTCATTGATATGATGACAACTAGGAGGTTTTAGAAACCTCTTTGCCATGCATTTTCAGGTGCAATAATATTGTTTTTGAAAACTGCTCTAACCTAATGAAAATTAGTTTAATTTTGTAAAAGGCAAAGCAACTCATGACTTTATGTACTAAATATCTTTCTTTTAAAGAAATAACCTTCACTTTTGATTCAGGAGCCAGTGAGACTACTGCACATCATAACAGCTTGGCATGGCATCACCCCATTTCACACAGGTACAGTAGAAAATATATTTTGTCTTTTAAAGTATATTTTAAAAGCTTGTCATATCAGAGGCAGAATCAGTTACATTTAAAACTGAAGAGCTTATTCATTTACCGCTCGATATTGGTTGTCAGGCAAAGCAGGATTTGGTTGGACTGTGATATTGTGAATATCTGACGTATGATCCACCTTCACCTCCAAGCTGATGTAGGCAATTTCTCCTGAAGCCCTTTATTCTGGCTCAGACAGTTGAAAGATTACAGAGCTATGTATTTACATGTTCTTTTGAAGAATTAAAGTGATTAAACAAAGCAATTTCTTTCATGAATCCAAATCCAATAGAAGATTACATTTCCCAAAGATAACACTGTCATAAAATGATTTTCTTTTTTGTCTTGGAGCGAAACATACTTTCTTAGCCAGTACAGATTGTCAATGGTTGTTGCAGAATTGATGTGCTGTCAATAGTTACAAGCAAATTTAATCAATACCCTGTCATTTCCACAAAGTCAGAAAGGTACTGCTGGGTTTGGTGGTGCATGATAAACAAAAACATTTACCACCACCTTATTTCTCTTTATCGATTACCAGCCTCCAGGGAATCTTAATAGGTGTTTTGTCAGAAGCTATGAAGATTGAGGAGGCACGTGATCTTTGAATTTAATATGCTAAGAGGAAAACCATGCCTGGATGTACTCTGTGACTATCTCAAATGAACTTAAAGGATTACAAGGAATTCTCTACAACACCACCAACCCCTGGCCTTTACCTGAATGGTGGTATAGGCTTCAGGGAAAAAAAAATCATTCAGCTGAGCCAGCTAATCTCTTTGTTTTTTAAAAGAAATTTGCTGGAGAAGTAGCTGTTTGCAAAAGATTAATGGCTGTATGTATAGGTTGTGAGATGATTTTATCCTCTCCAGGCCACCATTTTTGTTTTATTTTATTGTAAAGCACGGTACAAGTAGAGGAAAACCCAGTGTTGAAGGTTTATGGATGGAAGTATATTTATCAAAATATAGATTGAAATATAGGTTGAAAACCTGTATTGTTGTCAACTTCTGCTACCTTACTTTTGTGAGGGTCTTCTTCCAAGTGACTGCACTGTTTCAGAGCAATATGGAATTACTTCAATATTCTGGGCAAGTAGTACTGATGAATGTGACCTGACTGAGCTACTGAGCCTGTTCTTGCAATTGGTGAAGAAATGGAATCTATGGACATGAGTGGACCTACATAGAGTCCCTACTGTGTAGAAACAGGCCTTTCAGCCCAACAAGTCCACACCGACCCTCACAGCATCCCACCTAGATCCATTCCCCTGTAACCCACCTAATCGTCTCATCCCTGAAAATTATGAGCAATTTCCCATGGCCAATCCACCTAGCCTGCATACTTTTGGATGTGGGAGGAAACCAGAGCACCCGAAGGAAACCCACACAAACACTGGGAGGGCGTGTAAACTCCGCACAGACAGTCACCCGAGGCTGGAATCAAACCTGAGCCCCTAGCACTAAGAGGTAGCAGTGCCACCCACCATGCTGCCCTGCTGTTCTTTATGTGGGGCTATTGGGCTTTTACCCCATTTAGCTCAGTAAGGCAACACAGATGAGCAAAAATTCTTGTTGAAATGTGCTGTCAGTTGCTGTTTGGAAATCTATTCCATTTATAGTGGGCTAGCAGTGTAGCTACTGGTATAAAGTACAGGATACAGTAGGTAGATGGACAGAGAGTCTGCCACGAGTTGAAATTGCAAACGTAGGTTTTATATTTTTGTTGCTGCTGATAAGGAATTTGAATATGTTTTGTATGGACATTTGAATACATTTGTGGAACTTGTAAAAACCATTAGTTTCATTATTTATTTTGAACCAAAGGTTGAAACACCAAGTGGGACTTCGAACAGGGATTGGTCCCCACGACAGGGTGGTGAGAGGCTGGAAGCTTAAGACCTGTTCAGACATTATGAGATCTTTGGAAATATTTTCCAAAGTAATAAACTACACAGCAAGAATGGTGTAAAATTAGAAGAATGTTTTGAGAAGTGTTTTCTTTACTGATTTTATTGTCATTCAACCAATGACAGCATTAGACAGAACCCTCTCAGGAAGTGAACCAAATATGTGAATCTTCTTGTGGCATCCTGTTGAAGGTGACTGAACTAGGGGATTACAATCTTTTTGGATGTGGAGGCTGGTGGGATGGAAAGTGAGGACCAGAGTGATCCTGTCAGTGTGGGAGGGAAGAGAAGGCGTGAGCGTAGAAGTGCAGGAGATGGGTTGGGCACGGCCAAGGGCCCTGTCAATCTGTCTTTGTTTTACTATGGGGAAGTTGGGCTGATCAGCTGAGCATGTTACAGACAGAACTGCATTTGCAGAGGGCACCAGGCTTTCAGGATTGTTTTCGTCAGCATACTACAGTAAAGGGATAGGAACCATTGGGTTTGGTCTGCAGGGAGCTTCAGTAAAAGCACTTGCAAGTTATAGGATTGAATTTTTTTGTGTGAGAAATAATGGTTTCACATTTCCCCTCAGTCCTTCAGCTCAATTTCAGACAACAGAGGAAAGACAAAGCAACTTTCAGGCCTCAGTAATCAAGCAGAAAATTATAAACAGATAAATAGGAACCTACAGGGATCCTTAAATAACCTGAGGATTAATAATTTACCACCAATTCCATAACATTTCCAATTCTTCGCATCATAGCTGTTTGCAGAAGATGACAAAGCAGGAAACAATTTAAGAGTGATTCTTTTTACACAATAGTTGTGACAGTAAAATGCTCTTGTAGTGTCACTTTCAATCAATATAGTACATTGACATGAAAAATTACATGTAAAATTGGTTCATTAGAATTACAATTCTATAATAATTTCTTGACAATGACTCAATGTGCCTCCTCTTTGCAAAGAACTATACAGCTGTTAAGACTATTTTTAATGACTGTAGGTTTAAAAGATTGCTGTTATGTTTATAAGTTGCCTGAAGTGTTTTTTTTAAAAGTCGAGATTACCACAATAACCGAAGGGATGATGATGCTACTGAAAGCCATGGAAGGATGTGTTTGAGATAATGTAATGCTCCAGGCAATACTCGCCCATCATTGTGTTAAATGAGGAAAAACAAGTGACCACTTTGATGGTCCCACTCACCCTGAATGTAGCAGAGTCATATTGTAAAGGAGAGTACATATAAAAGGATAGATGACAAAAAAACCTTCTGAGAAAACGACATGTGATTGGAATTATTTGTTTACAGGTTTAAATTTCCTGGTTACATTGTGAGTAGAATTGAAGAAGTATAAGCAGCGGACAAAACAACACAAAAATGCTACTTTTGGCTGTTTGATAATAGGGTAGTGGGCATCACTGACCAGACCAGTATTGATTGTCAGGATAACACGATGTGAGCAGTCTTCTTAAACTGCCGCAGTCTTTGGGGTGTAGGGACACCCATAGCACTGTTAGAAACAGGATTTCTGGATTTTGACCCACCGACAGTAAAAGGAATGGTGGTATGGTTCCAAATCTGGATGGTCTGAGCCTTGGAAGGGAGATTGCTGTTGGTGGTATTCTGATGCAGGTTGTCATTGTCCTTCAAGTCGGCATGGGTTTGGAACGTGCTGTCAAAGGAACCATGCTGAGTTATGGCAGGGCACCTCGTAAATGGTACACACGGGTACCATGTACATTGGTTGTGAAGAGAATGAGTGAAGGGAAAGATGGTGGAAGGAATCTTGGTGGGCAATAAGTGTTGAGATGAGTTGAAAAGCAGGAGTTGTTTCTTCTTGTAGGAAAGGTTGGCTTTTCTTTATCATTACATTCTTCCCAGCTCATTATATTTCCACACATGGTTGAAATGTCAAGTTTTTTGGCAGGACGTTTTGGAGCTGGCCACAGCTTCTGGATGCCAACATCCAGGTACCATCTTTAAAAGGTACCTAGAAAGCACTTCATTCTCTACAACCCATCAACTGCTGCTCATCCTGTTCATCACTGCCACCCATCCCTAGAGATATCAGAGACCAGGCAAAAAGTAGCACCGCGCTTTAATGATGTCTCTCTACAGATTCTGTTGAAGGAAAACCCAGAGTGAAGTTCTTTTCCCTATGGATGATAACAAGAGGACATTGTGACTGATGTAGGTGCATGAACAGAGGTAGCAGCAGAGATCAGTGCCCGTGGGCAACTCAAAAGAATCTGGTTCCATTAGATGCGCGACCGATAGCTCAGACCAAGATCGAAAAGAGGTGAAGATTACACAAAATGAATAAAGTAGCAATTAATTGAAAGCAAACTTTGATTTTTTTAGCCCATTGATGTATGCGAGTTCTGAAAGTAGTGAGATATTCCACAGATCTGGGTTCTACAAAGCAACAAGATAGTGTGGGGCACAGTGTGAAGATTCTTGATCACAAACTGCAAGGAAACAGTGATGCCTCTGTCAGTCCATATGGAAGATTAAAGGAAAATGCAGAGGTTCAGCAAAACTACTGATGCTGAAAATAGAGACAAAGTTGTATTCAAAAGCAATATTCCTCTCGATTTGTTTATGAACTGATGATAAATATTTTTGTACTTTTATGTCCAGGAATGTGAAAGGGATCATGGAGGCTTCTCTGGAGAAATGTGAGCCCTTTTCAAATCTTGGACTCAGAATTTGCAAAAAACCAGACCGTTGACTGCAAGCACTCCTGAGAGAGAAGGAAAAACTGCCATTGAAAAAGGTTAAAAAAAACACAAGATCCTCCGAGAGTAATCAATCAAAAGGCAAGGAGATCTTTACCAATATAGAGAGAGTGATATACTCTGTGGAAATGCTTTCAGAAAGAAGTCATTGAATGCAGAAAAAGTGCAAGGGTAGAGTACATTCAGTGGTAATCAGCAGGCAGTTGTAGAGACAGTTAAAGCTGTGAATCAGTGGAAAAAAAATCTAAAGATGGCCCACCTAACCACATCACCAATTTTAATTGATTTGAAAGTTGAAAGATCCGAATCCTTTTAAAGGTACCGGAGATGATCATGGCAACGTACCGATACCACTGAAATCCAACAGCAGGGTCCGAGAGGCATATCAGTAATTTTTCTAGGAATCATTTGGCAACTCATATCATTTGTGCATAGACAATGAAAACTTACTTGTATTTAAATGTATTGTATAATAGAAATTAAGGGGAGATGACAGGATCTTTATTGAAGCTCAAATGAGAGGAGAAAGTGACCTACTAGGCTCATCTTTTCCTTTAGAATCATGTTGTACAATGTAAAATAGCAATACTTCTGTCCTTGGGTATGTGATCTCAATACCTATATTCAGATATGCACATGTACTTTTACATTTCTGCTTGTATGATGATAAGATGTGAAACAGAATTTGTAACAATTATTGATAACTAAGAGGTCTTTACATATACATTTGCTTAAATACAAATTGTAATGTACAATTGCTTCCTTAAAATATTTACTAATGTTACTGCATTTGGTTACAAAACTGTCACAACAGCCAACCAGCAAGTCTAGGAAATATATTCTGCTCCCTTGCCTCCAATAACTCCCTGGCAATCTGAGCATCAGCTCCAGTTGTGCTATCACTAAGAGCCCTTATTTCCAACTTCACAATATCCCCTGACTCGGTCTTGCCTCAGCTCAGAAGAAAATCCTCCTGGTTTTATGACCTAGAGAATTGACAATTCCTGCTCACTCCTGGCTGACCTCCCACATTCTACCTGTTACCAGTTTGCAGTCTGATAGTCCAGCTTATGCCTCACAGCAGAGGTTCTACACTACTAGAAGCTAGAAGGCATGTCAGTACAGTATTGCATTTATATCCCAAACATCCCCCTTTTCATGCAATAAAAGCATCAAAACACTTTGGATACAGTATCATGTACACAATGTAACCAAGTTACATATTATGCAGCCAACTGTTCTCATGCATTGGCAGTTCATTATTTTCTTCGGGGTCTGTAGGTGCACGCTACACATAGAGCTGAAGCCTTTGTTTGTTTTGGCTAGGACCAATTCACGCCAATTCTGGTGGAGTCAGACCAAGCAGAACAGTTCGGAGGAAGGGTCACCCGGCCTGGAATGTTAACTCTATTTTTTCCTTCACAGATGCTGCCAGACCTGCTGAGCTTTTCCAGCAACTTCTGTTTTTGTTCCTGATTTACAGCATCTGCAGTCCTTTCGATTTTTATCAAGCAGGATTCTTACCATATCTTATCAAACTCGCTGCATTTCTTGGAGTTTCCGCCTTCTACAGAGAGTATCATGTCCAATTATCAGCCTATCTTACCACACACTGTTCCCACATTAACTCAGCAGTAACAGGATAAGCCAGAATTCACTGGCAACCCTTGTGCCTGCATTATCTTTAAAAGGTTATGTGTACCTGCACAAAGACTATCAGGACAGAGCAGTCCTGCACATTTGCCCCAGTCAGGGGGACATTAGGAACCTACAGGTCCAGCTGGACAGGGTGGCGCAGAGGCAGGACTTCTCCTTTCCCAGGCTCAGCAGCAGGTGCCGTGACAGCAGACCATGCCAGGTTGGTCTGACACTACCACCTGGGTTAATGCATACTCAACCACCTGGAGCAATGCCTAGCATCGTAGGAACAAGCTCAACATCCTTCTCCACTCTGCTAGGCCAAAGCCTATAAAATAATACCTGCCATTCACTCAATCTCTGCACCCATCTGCCACCAAGGTTCATGCTCCACCGCTCTCATTATTGCCTGTAACATCATCTCTCACTTCTGGCATCCAGCCTAATCCCCAACCCCACTAAACCTTACATACCCTCTGTTCTGTCTACATACACACTCCAGGCACCTCCCCACTCCACAGTGTCCTGTGTTCCTCTTTCCTTTCTATGAAGTATTAGAAAAAAAGCAAAGATGGATGCAATTCTCTCAAAATCCACTGCCTTTCGAAGCGATGGAGAAAGAAAAGTTGGCCAAATCTGATAGGTTTATAAAGCTGCTCATCTTCTTTGTAAGAAGAATCAGAAGTTGATTGGTCAATAAATTTAGTTTGACAGTCCGAATTTTCTCCACTTCATGACAAAATAAAAGTCCCTTTGCTTTCCTCCTTCCCATCTGAGAGAAACATGAGAGAATCATTAATGGCTTGCACTGAAATGCTACAGAGCATGTAAGATTCTATCCTGAGAAGAAAATAAAATTGAATTAGCCAATTCTCTCTTGTACAAAGAACATTGTGATCAGTCAGCCACAATACAGCTACATTGTTCATTGCCCTTTCCTTTAGACAATAAAGAGGAACTTAATACTTCACTACTTCTGCAATATTCACAATCCAATGTCACTAAGCACAGGAAAAAAAAGCTGATGGAGTCCTAAAGGACAGTCCTTGACATCACTACTCCCAAACATCGCTGTCATTTTGCCTCTTTCAAGCAAAGACAATGGCCAGGTCAATTCTGGCCTTGGATGACTGTTTTGTAGAATTTGCACATTCTCTGTATCTATGTAGGTTTCCTCCCACATTCTAGGTGGATTGGCCGTGTTAAATTGCCCTGTAGTGTCCAGAGATGCGCAGGTTAGGTGGATTGGCCATGGTAAATGCAAGGTTATGAGGAAAGGGGGCAGGGGATGCTGGGTCTGAATGGGATGTACTTCGGTGGGTTGGCACAGACTCGATGGTCCAAACGGCTTTTCTGGACTGTATTCTAAGACAAAAAATGCAACTGGATCGTCCTTACTGCATTAGGTTTGCCTCCAAGTCCTGTCACACTGCCGTGTGGCTTCATCATTTACATCTTATCATTTCAGCATGGGCACTGCCATCATGAGTTGCTTGATTTTAATGAAAGCAGCTAAGTGCTGATATTATTGACAATCAATTGGCAAAATGTCTCACACTCTGACAACAAACTGGGCAAGAATTTTGACGAACAGTTGACTAATTCAACAAATTGTTGAACTGCTTTGTCACTTGCTGGTCACTGTGTTACTGTTACATCTGTCCTCATTTTGGAATCTGAGCAAAGACTGGTGACACATGACTTATGTACATGACTTATGTACATGACTTATGGATAACTTTAATTGAAATTATTTCGCTTTCCATTTCAGTTTCAGGTTCATTTGGCAAGCACTGTCAAGCAGCTGTACGAGACGTACATCACGGTCAGCAAAGGTTTCATCTATTGTGTCTCCACATCCATAAATGAACAGGTCATTCACAATTGCTTCCATTCTAGGAAACTCTCAAACTATCTCATGATACCTGCATCGATATTCATCTGGAGCTATGGAAATTGCTGGAAGTATGCATAATCACCTGTATCTCTTAAGTGACATTCAGAACGCAGTTACAACACTGTTTTCATTTACCTTCACTTACCAGTAGCCATCCTTCACAGCTGGCATAGTAAAGATTAATGCCTTCTCAAATTGCGGCAAAATTCCTTTAATGATTGAAAATATCTCCTCATCACGTTTCAGAATTGTTGACCAGAAGACCATAAGACCATAAGACATAGGAGTGGAAGTAGGCAATTCGGCCCATCAAGTCCACTCCGCCATTTAAATCATGGCTGATGGGCACTTCAACTCCACTTCCCTGCACTCTCCCCGTAGCTCTTGATTCCTTGTCAGATCAAGAATTTTTGATCTCTGCCTTGAGGGCATCTAACGTCCTGGCCTCCACTGCACTCCGTGGCAATGAATTCCACAAGCCCACCACTCTCTAGCTGAAGAAATGTCATCTCATTTCAGTTTTAAATTTACCCCCTCTAATTTTAAGGCTGTGCCCACGGGTCCTAGTCTCCCCCACTAACGGAAACAACTTCCGAGCATCCACCCCTTCTAAACCATACATTATCTTGCAAGTTTCTATTAGATCTCCCCTCAACCTTCTAAACTCTAATGAGTACAATCCCAGGATCCTTAGCCGTTGATCATACGTTAAACCTACCATTCCAGGGATCATCCATGTGAATCTCCGCTGGACATGCTCCAGGGCTAGTATGTCTTTCCTGAGGTGTGGGGCCCAAAATTGGACACAGTATTCTAAATGGAGCCTAATTAGAGCTTTATAAAGCCTCAGAAGCACATCGCTGCTTTTATATTCCAACCCTCTTGAGATAAATGACAACATTACATTCGCTTTCTTAATCACAGACTCTACCTGCAAGTTAACCTTTACAGAATCCTGGACCAACACTCCCAGATCCCTTTGTACTTCTGCTTTGCGAATTTTCTCACCGTTTAGAAAATAGTCCATGCCTGTATTCTTTTTTCCAAAGTGCAAAACCTTACATTTACTCACATTGAATTTCATCAGCCATTTCCTAGACCACTCTCCTAAACTGTCTAAATCTTTCTGCAGCTTCCCCACCTCTTCAGTACTACCTGCCTGTCCACCTATCTTTGTATCATCGGCAAACTTCGCCAGAAAGTCCCCAGTCCCTTCATCCAGATCATTAATGTATAAAGTGAACAGCTGCGGCCCCAACACTGAACCCTGCGGGAAACCACTCGTCACCGATTGTCATTCCAAAAAAGAGCCTTTTATCCCAACTCTCTGCCTTCTGTCAGACAGCCAATCCTCAATCCAAACCAGTAGCTCACCTCGAACACCATGGGCACTCACCTTGCTCAGCCGCCTCCTGTGAGGCATCTTATCAAAGGCCTTTTGGAAATAATTGTATACAGATTCTCAGCTTCCTAGGTTGTTTCACTGCTAGCATGATGCTAAACCATTCTCTGGGAGTTGCAACGTCCCTGATTATTCCCTTCTTTTAGGTACATTCAGTGTCTTGCTTGTGTCAAACAGCTGAAAGAATATAATATGATCTACCATTCACTGGGATATATGGCTTACGTTATTAGTGTCACAGGCACGAAATTCATAAACTGCATTACTCATTTGTGTGATGGGCAGAATGAGCTTCTGGCTTCACGGCAGCATCCAGTTATTGATCACTCGTGTTGCTACTGCACAGTAGAAGCTTGTAAAAGGTACCATCACCTGTTGCTTAAAACTTTGAGATACCTTATCCTGCCAGTGAAATCTGTGGTAGGCTAGCTATTTTTCAGCACTGAAACTGATGGCTTTAGGCCCATGCGTGATTTTGCAGAATATATACTAAGAAATCAGGTAGCCATTATCCTGAAGGATGGCTTTTATGAGCCCTATTTCAGACTCAGCCTATTTAAACAAAGTATGGCGTATATCAATCATTATTCGGTATACTGTCCTTTACCAATGATTGTCCACTTGTCAACCAATCAACAGTCTTCTTTCATACAGTGCAATTGTTGTTTTCCCTTACTTTGGCATTTCTTGCAAATTGTCAAGACCTTGGAAGATTTATAGCTCAGGTTGAGGTTCTGGACGTGAGTTTGCTTGCTGAGCTGGACGGTTAGTTTTCAGACGTTTCATCACCATTCTAGGTAACATCATCAGTGAGCCTCCGATGAAGCGCTGGTGTTATGTCCTGCTTTCTATTTATCTGGTTAGGTTTCCTTGGGTTGGTGATGTCATTTCCTGCGTTGGTGATGTCCTTTCCTGTTCTTTTTCTCAGAGGGTGGTAGATTGGCTCCAAATCAATATGTTTGTTAATGGAGTTCCGGTTGGAATGCCATGCTTCTAGGAATTCTCGTGTGGGTCTCTGTTTGGCTTGTCCTAGGATGGATGTGTTGTCCCAATCAAAGTGGTGTCCTTCTGCATCTGTATGTAAGGATACTAGTGATAGTGGGTCATGTCTTTTTGTGGCTAGTTGATGTTCATGTATACTGGTGGCTAGCTTTCTGCCTGTTTGTCCAATGTAGTGTTTGTCACAGTTCTTGCAAGGTATTTTGTAAATGACGTTTGTTTTGCTTGTTGTCTGTATAGGGTCTTTTAAGTTCATTAGCTGCTGTTTTAGTGTGTTGGTGGGTTTGTGGGCTACCCTGATGCCAAGAGGTCCGAGTAGTCTGGCAGTCATTTCGGAAATGTCTTTGATGTAGGGGAGTGTGGTTATGGTTTCTGAGCCCGTTTTGTCTGTTTGTTTGGGTTTGTTGCTGAGAACTCGGCGGACTGTGTTCATTGGGTACCCATTCTTTTTAAATACGCTGTATAGGTGTTCGAATCTCTGCATTACTGCCTCTGCTAAGAATGCAGAGACTCAACCAAACAGCTCTGCCAACCATCCAACCCAAACTTTGGGTCCGCTACGTGGATGACACCTTTGTCATCACTAAACAAAACAAATTAGACGAAACCTTCAAGACCATCAATAACACCCTTACTGGCATAAAATTCACAAAAGAGGAGGAAAACAACAAGAAACTGCCATTCCTCGCTGTCACAGTAGAGCGAACAGTCAATGGGGAACTTCAAACCAGCGTCTACAGGAAAACAACACATACGGACCAAATACTGAACTACAGGAGCAACCATCCCAACACCCACAAACGAAGCTGCATTAGAACATTATTCCAACGAGCCACCACACACTGCAGCACAGAGGAACTACGCAGAGCAGAGGAAAATCACCTATACAGCGTATTCAAAAAGAACGGGTACCCAATGAACACAGTCCGCCGATTCCTCAGCAACAAACCCAAACAAACAGACAAAACGGGCTCAGAAACCATAACCACTCTCCACTACATCAAAGACATCTCGGAAATGACTACTCAGACCTCTTGGCATCAGGGTAGCCCACAAACCCACCAACACACTAAAACAGCAGCTAATGAACTTAAAAGACCCTATATAGACAACAAGCAAAACGAACGTCATCTACAAAATACCTTGCAAGAACTGTGACAAACAGGCAGAAAGCTAGCCACCAGGATACATGAACATCAACTAGCCACAAAACGACATGACCCACTATCACTAGCATCCTTACATACAGATGAGGAAGGACACCACTTTGATTGGGACAACACATCCATCCTAGGACAAGCCAAACAGAGACACGCACGAGAATTCCTAGAAGCATGGCATTCCAACCGGAACTCCATCAACAAGCACATTGAATTGGAGCCAATCTACCACCCTCTGAGAAAAAGAACAGGAAAGGACATCACCAACGCAGGAAATGACATCACCAACCCAAGGAAATCTAAACAGATAAATAGAAAGCGGGACATAACACCAGCGCTTCGTCGGAGGCTCACTGTTGATGTTACCTAGAATGGTGACTGATCGTCTGGGAACAAACCTTCCAGCTCAGTGAACCAGCTTACATCTGGAACAAAATAAAGACCCACTCTTTTGTGGACCGAGAGGAGGAGAGCGCTGTGTTGGAGCTGGAAGGAAGACGTTGGGTTGGCTGTGCACCCTTGCAACCCATGGATCTTAATGCTGGCTTTAGCCTAACGCTGGTTCAGGGGAGCAGCCAACCTGCAACGATGGCTGCGGCAAGTGCTCGTGCCCCAGGTCAGGGGATCCGGAACACCATCCGTGTTTCCGTGAAGAAGGTGGATGAAGGTGCACCTGTGGACCGCACGTTCTTCGTGAAGAGGGTCCTGTTGGACTGTTGCGGGTTCGCTGCTGCGGACATTTACTGCCTGTAGGATTTCCCCGGAGGAGGTTTTTATGATGTGACCTTCAGGAGTGCCAAGCTTTGCGAGCGCTTCCTGGAGATTTTCAAGGAGAAAGGAGGTGAGGGCCCCCTCTCTGTATTGACCGCTGTCTCGCTGTTCGTGATGCCGGCGCAGAGGAGCCGTATGGTGACTGTACACATGTACAACCCGCACGTGCCAGCATTTGATGTCCTGACCTTCCTTGGAAGGTACGTGAAGGTGGAAGGGGACCTAACTGACATCATGGACCCCTTTGGCATCTGGACCAGTAAGGGGCAGGTCAAGGTGACGCTGAGGATGGATGCGGACGGGAACATTGTACACCCACCATCCAGCTTCGCGATCGGCGGGAGCAAGGGCTACCTGACCTAGCAGGGCAACCTAAAGTCTGCCATGCCTGTGGTAGGTCAGGTCACGTGGCGGCCGACTGCAAAGCCACCATCTGCAGGAACTGCAGGGAGGAGGGACACCTTGCAAAGGATTGCCCACAAGAAAAAAGCTGCAACCTTTGCCGGGAAGCAGGCCACCTCTATAGGGCATGCCTGCAGCGGGGGACCACCTACGCCCAGGTCGCCGACAGGGGCAATGCGGGGCCAGCCCCCCGGAGGAGACGAAGGCACCAGGGCCCTCCAAGGACCCCACTAATGTGCAGGAGGGCCAGGTCGTGCAGGAGGGCCCAGCCCCGCAGGATGGGCCCGAGGCCAGCAAAGCGCCCCTCCAGGCTCCGCTCACCCCTGACAACCTGGAGTCGATGGAGACGGCGGCAGGCGACCCTCTGGAGTGGACGACGGTCCGGAAAGCGAGGAGTAAGGCGTGTTGGCGGGCCCAGGAACCGCAACCATCAGGCAGGAACAGGCAGCTACGGGGGGCTATACTAGCTCCTCTAACGAGGGAGATTCGGAGGCGGCCCGCGCAAAGCAGAAGCTAAAGATCTCAAGGGAGAAGGAAAGCAGCACCCAGCTTCCGGGTGACGGGAGGCGTCCTGAGGCTCCCTCCGACACCCAGTCAAGTGCCGCTGGGGCCCTAGAGGGGTCCCCGGAACTTCCAGGCGGGAAGGAGGAAACAGCGCGTCCCCAGCCTGACCCAGAGCCGGACTCTCCTGCCTCCGTACCACCGATGGGGGGATGCCACCCGGAAGGCAGCACGGACGGTTTCCTGAGCCCGGAGAGCGTCCAGCAGTTAGCAGAGGCAATGGGCATTAAGGGACAGATGGACGAGCTGGACCTTGGACTTGGGGAGGGTACTGCGGTCACTGCCCACAATGGGGGTACGAGTTGAAAGCATTAATGGGCGCAGCGTCAAGTCCACCGCAAGATGTGTGTCCACATTGGCCTACCTGACCACCGTCAAGGCAGACCTCCTGTTTCTGCAGGAGTGCGGGATACCACACCTCAGCAGGTACGGGAAATGGTCCTGTGCCTGGACCTGTGGGCCTTCAATCTGGTCGGGGGGTAACGACTGTCGCTCCTTGGGCCTGGCTATTCTGCTGCGGGGGCACAACTTCACCATCTCTCAAGTTCAGGAGGTGGGGGGGGGGTGCCTCCTAGTGGCTGACGTCACCTACAGGAACGCTCCCCTGAGGCTGATCAATGTGTACGCCCCAGAGGTACGGAATGAGCGGTTGGCCGTCCTGCAGCGGCTTCCACCCCTGCTGGCTACAACTGGTCGCGGCCAGACGGGTCTATTCGCTCAAGGATGCACTTCCTGTTTGTGTCACGGGCGTTCTCGGTCAGGTCCACTGGCGTCGAGCCGGTGTTCTTCTCTGACCACTGCCTCCTGCTGGCCGACTGTTCTTTGTCCTCCAGTGTGTTCGGAAGGCGAGAGAGAGGCGAGGAAAGCTGTCGCGACTCTAGAGAAGGGTGCAGAATCTGCTCCTTCTGCAGTTGATGGGTGTCGATGTCACGGAGGACATCTGCGAGGTGAGGGGCCAGCAAGCCTCGCTCTTCGCTGTGGAGGCCACCCGGATAATCTTCCGGTTCAGGGTCCGCTCCGTGGAGCAGGACAAGACGTGCTCGCGTTTCTTCTTTCAGATGGTGCACAAAGAGAGCTCTGTGCTTAACCGGCTGAAGGAGGACGACGGCTCGGTGACGTCGTCTCGGCCCGACATTTTGAGGATCATCAGATCCTTCTACGCCGGACTGTACGACACGAAGCCCACAGACAGAACAGCCTCCAAGTCGTTCCTGTCGTCTATCACGGAGGTCTTAGACGACGGCACGAGGGAGTGGCTGGACCGGCTGATATCCCTGGGCGAGCTGACCAGAGCCCTCAAGTCCTTGGTGAGGAATAGGGCTCCCGGAAGCGACGGCTCACTGGTCGAGCTGTATTCCGCTCTGTGGGGCCTGGTCGGCCAGGATCTGCTGGAGGTGTACAATAGTGCACTTCGGGCAAAGAAATGTGCAAGTCCATGAGGAAGGGCATCATCACCCTCATTTACAAGAGGAAGGGGAGAGGGAAGAAATTAAGAATTGGTGTCCCATTTCACTTTTGAACGTGGAATACAAAATCCTGGCCAAGGTCATAGCCAACCGGGTCAGGTCTGTCCTGGAGTCAGTGATTCACCCTGACCAAACCCGTGCTGTGCCGGGCAGGAAGATCGCTGAGAGCCTCGCGCTCATCAGGGATACGATCGCCTACGTACAGGACAGGCGGGTGGACACCTGCCTCGTCAGCCTGGACCAGGAGAAGGCCTTCAACAGGGTCTCTCATGCTTACATGAGGGACGTCCTCTCCAAATTGGGGTTCAGGGAGGGCATCCGCAATTGGATCTGGCTGCTGTACGCCAACATCGTTAGCACAGTCTCGATCAACGGGTGGGAATCAGACAGTTTTCCTGTTAGATCTGGAGTCAGGCAGGGCTGCCCGCTCTCTACTGCCTTGTTCGTGTGCTGTGTGGACCCCTTCGCCGCATCCATCAGGAAGGACATGAGCCTGAAGGGCGTGACTATCCCAGGCAGCGGAGGCCTTCAGGCCAAGACCTCCCTGTACATGGGCAATGTCGCCATCTTCTGCACCGATCGTCAGTCGATGAGTAGACAATTGGACATCTCCGGCCAGTTTGAACTGGCCTCGGGTGCCAAAGTCAATCGGGGTCAGAGCGAGGTCATGTTCTTCGGGAACTGGGACGACCGCTCCTTCATCCCTTTCACCGTCAGGACAGACTACCTGAAGGTGCTGGGTGTTTGGTTTGGTGGAGCTGGGGCGTGCACTAAGACTTGGGAGGAGCGTATCACCAAATTGAAGCAGAGGCTGGGCAGGTGGACGCTCCGGTCCCTCTCCATCGCGGGTAAGAACCTGGTTGTCAGGTGCGAGGGGCTTTCGGTACTGTTGTATGTGGCACAGGCCTGGCCTATTCCCTGGACCTGCGCCGCTGCAGTCACCCAGGCCATCTTCCACTTCATTTGGGGGTCGAGGATGGACTGGGTCCGCAGGGACACCATGTACAAAGACCTGGAAAATGGGGGAAAGGATGTACCGAACGCCACCCTCGCCCTGGTGGCTACCTTTGTGTGCAGCTGCATCAATCTGTGCGTAGATCCTCAGTACGCAAACACCAAGTGTCACTACTTACTGAGGTTCTACCTGTCCCCGGTGTAGCGAAGGATGGGCCTGGCCTCGTTGCCGCGGAACGCTCCGAGTAGTTGGACTGTTCCGTACCACCTGTCCTTTGTGGAGAAATTTTTGAAAGGAAACACCTTTGACCACAAGGCCGTCAGGCAGTGGTCAGCACGTAGTATCCTCAGGACCCTTCGGGAAAAGGAGAGGGTGGATCCCGACGTGTGGTTCCCCACGCAGACTGCCAAAGTCGTTTGGCAGAATGCCTCATCGCCAGAACTTTCAAACAAGCACAAGGACATTGCTTGGCTGGCGGTGAGAGGGGTTGTGCCAGTGAGATCCTTTATGCATGCCCGGAATCTCTGCCCCACCGCACGCTGCCCTCGAGGTGGCTGCGGGGAGGACGAGACTGTCGATCACCTCCTTCTGGAGTGTGCCTATGCGCAGGAGGTCTGGAGGAGGATGCAGTGGTATTTGTCGAGGTTCGTCCCGAGCAGCTCTGTGACACTGGACTCCGTGCTCTACGGGCTGTTTCCGGGGACGCACACGGAGACCAACATCAACTGCGCCTGGAGGACCATCAATACGGTGAAAGACGCTCTTTGGTCTGCCTGCAACTTGCTGGACTGCCAGCTGAACGAACTGACCCCGACCGAGTGTTGTAGACTGCCGCACTCCAAGGTCCAGGACTACGTGCTGAGGGACACGCTAAAGCTTGGGGCAGCCGCCACCAAGGCGCGGTGGGGAAAGACCACCGTATGAAACCCCTCGTCCAGAATAGAAAAAAGGGCCCTATCTGGTAACTGTGCCCAGATGGCGCCTTCCCCAACTGGTCAGGGGGTCAACTGGGACTGTGCGGGGTGACGACTGCCGGGGCGGTTTCTTTGCTTTGTTTTTTTTTCAATTCTTTGTTTTTTGCCTTTAGTTGGTGTATGTACCCCCCGGGTAACCCGGAGCGGCTTGCATGACTGGGTAGGTGTGTAAATATGTTTTATTTTTTGTACATCTTATGAATAAAGTATATTGTATCAAATAAAAAAAAAGGTGACTGATTGGGAACAAACCTTCCAGCTCAGTGAACCAGCTTACATCCGGAACAAAATAAAGACTCACTCTTTTGTGGACTGAGAGGAGGAGAGCACTGTGTTGGAGCTGGAAGGAAGACGTCGGGTTGGCTGTGCACCCTTGCAACCAGTGGATCTTAATGCTGGCTTTAGCCTAACGTTGGTTCAGGGGAGCAGCCAACCTGCAACGATGGCTGCGGCAAGTGCTCGTGCCCCGGGTCAGGGGGTCTGGAACACCATCCGCGTTTCTGTGAAGAAAGTGGATGAAAATGCGCCTGTGGACCGCACCTTCTTCGTGAAGAGGGTCCTGTTGGACTGTTGCGGGTTCGCTGCTGCGGACATTTACTGCCTGCAGGATTTCCCTGGAGGAGGTTTTTACGATGTAACCTTCAGGAGTGCCAAGCTTTGTGAGCGCTTCCTGGAGGTTTTCAAGGAGAAAGGAGGTGAGGGCCCCCTCTCTGTATTGACCGCTGTCTCGCTGTTCGTGATGCCAGCGCAGAGGAGCCGTATGGTGACTGTACACATGTACAACCCGCACGTGCCAGCAGTTGATGTCCTGACCTTCCTCGGAAGGTACGTGAAGGTGGAAGGGGACCTAACTGACATCATGGACCCCTTTGGCATCTGGACCGGTAAGGGGCAGGTCAAGGTGACGCTGAGGATGGATGCGGACGGGAACATTGTACACCCACCATCCAGCTTCGCGATCGGCAGGAGCAAGGGCTACCTGACCTACGCAGGGCAACCTAAAGTCTGCCATGCCTGTGGTAGATCAGGTCACATGGCGGCCAACTGCAAAGCCACCATCTGCAGGAACTGCAGGGAGGAGGGACACCTTACAAAGGATTGCCCACAAGAAAAAAGCTGCAACCTTTGTGGGGAAGCGGGCCACCTCTATAGGGCATGCCTGCAGCGGGGGACCACCTACGCCCAGGTCGCCGGCAGGGGCAATGCGGGGCCAGCCCCCCGGAGGAGACGAAGGCACCAGGGCCCTCCAAGGACCCCACTAATGTGGAGGAGGGCCAGGTCGTGCAGGAGGGCCCAGCCCTGCAGGATGGGCCCGAGGCCAGCAAAGCGCCCCTCCAGGCTCCGCTCACCCCCGACAACCTGGAGTCGATGGAGGCGGCGACAGGCGACCCAGGGGAGTGGACGACGGTCCGGAAAGCGAGGAGGAAGGTGTGTTGGCGGGCCCAGGAACCGCAACCATCAGGCAGGTAGAGGCAGCTACGGGGGGCTATACGAGCTCCTCTAACGAGGAAGATTCGGAGGGGGCTCGCGCAAAGCAGAAGCTAAAGATCTCAAGGGAGAAGGAAAGCAGCACCCAGCTTCCGGGTGACGGGAGGCGTCCTGAGGCTCCCTCCGACACCCAGTCAAGTGCCGCTGGGGCCCTAGAGGGGTCCCCGGAACTTCCAGGCGGGAAGGAGGAAACAGCACGTCCCCAGCCGGACCCAGAGCCGGACTCTCCTGCCTCCATACCCCCGACGGGGGGATGCCACCCGGAAGGCAGCACGGACGGTTTCCTGAGCCCGGAGAGTGTCCAGCAGTTAACCCAGGAAATGGGCATTAAGGGACAGATGGAGGGGCTGGAACGTGGACTTGGGGAGGGTACTGCGGTCACTGCCCACAATGGGGGTACGAGTTGTGAGCATTAATGTGCGCAGCGTCAAGTCCACCGCAAGATGTGTGTCCACGTTGGCCTACCTGACCACCGTCAAAGCGGACCTCCTGTTTCTGCAGGAGTGCGTGATACCGCACCTCAGCAGGTACGGGAAATGGTCGGGCGCCTGGACCTGTGGGCCTTCAATCTGGTTTAGGGGTAACGACTGTCGCTCCTCCGGCCTGGCTATTCTGCTGCGGGGGCGCAACTTCACCATCTCTCAAGTTCAGGAGGTGGTTGGGGGGGGGGGTTGCCTCCTAGTGGCTGTCGTCACCTACAGGAACGCTCCCCTGAGGCTGCTCAACGTGTACGCCCCAGCGGTACGGAGTGAGCGGTTGGCCATCCTGCAGTGGCTTCCACCCCTGCTGGCTACACCTGGTCGCGACCAGACGGGTCTATTCGCTCAAGGATAGACTTCCTGTTTGTGTCACGGGCGTTCTCGGTCAGGTCCACCGGCGTCGAGCCGGTGTTCTTCTCTGACCACTGCCTCCTGCTGGCCGACTGTCACTTACAGGATGACCAGCAGGCCGGCAAGGGGACGTGGAAGCTCAACACGACTCTGTTGACTCCAGAGAACGTCGAGGAGTTTAAGAGGGAGTACGGCGGTTGGAGAACCGTGAAACCCCTCTTGGAGTCTCCGGGCGACTGGTGGGAGATGGTGAAGGAGAACATCAAGAGGTTCTTTGTCCTCCAGGGTGTTCGGAAGGCGAGAGGGAGGCAGGGAAAGCTGTCGTGACTCCAGAGAAGGGTGCAGAACCTGCTCCTTCTGCAGTTGATGGGGGTCAATGTCACGGAGGACATCTGTGAGGTGAGGGGCCAGCAAGCCTCGCTCTTCGCTGTGGAGGCCTCCAGGATAATCTTCCGGTCCAGGGTCCGCTCTGTGGAGCAGGACGAGACGTGCTCGCATTTCTTCTTTCAGAAGGTGCACAAAGAGAGCTCTGTGCTTAGCCGGCTGAAGGAGGACGATGGCTCGGTGATGCCGTCTCGGCCCGACATTTTGAGGATCATCAGATCCTTCTATGCCAGACTGTACGACACGAAGCCCACGGACAGCACGGTCTCCGAGTCGTTCCATCTATCACGGAGGTCTTAGACGACGGCACGAGGGAGTGGCTGGACCAGCCGATATCCCTGGATGAGCTGACCATAGCCCTCAAGTCCTTGGAAAGGAATAAGCCTCCCGGGAGCGACAGCTTACCGGTCGAGCTGTATTCCGCTCTGTGGGACCTGGTCGGCCAGGACTTGCTGGAGATGTACGATAGTGCGCTTTGGGCAGGGGAAATGTGCAAGTCCATGAGGAAGGGCATCATCACCCTCATTTACAAGTGGAAGGGGGAGAGGGAAGAAATTAAGAATTGGCGTCCCATTTCATTATTGAACGTGGACTACAAAATCCTGGCCAAGGTCATAGCCAACCGGGTCAGGTCTGTCCTGGAGTCGGTGATTCACCCTGACCAAACCTGTGCTGTGCCGGACAGGAAGATCGCTGAGAGCTCGCGCTCATCAGGGATACGATCACCTACGTGCAGGTCAGGAAGGTGGACACCTGCCTCATCAGCCTGGACCAGGAGAAGGCCTTCGACAGGGTCTCTCATGCTTACATGAGGGACGTCCTCTCCAAATTGGGGTTCGGGGAGGGCATCCGCAATTGGATCCGGCTGCTCTACATCAACATCGTTAGCGCGGTCTCGATCAATGGGTGGGAATCGGACAGTTTTCCTGTTAGATCTGGAGTCAGGCTGGGCTGCCCGCTCTCTCCTGCCTTGTTCGTGTGCTGTGAGGAGCCCTTCGCCGCATCTATCAGGAAGGACGTGAGCCTGAAGGGCGTGACTATCCCAGGCAGCGGAGGCCTTCAGGTCAAGACCTCCCTGTACATGGACGATGTTGCCGTCTTCTGCACCGATCGTCGGTCGGTGAGTAGGCTGTTGGACATCTGCGGCCAGTTTGAACTGGCCTCGGGTGCCAATGTTAATAGGGGTAAGAGCGAGGTCATGCTCTTCGGGAACTGGGACGACCCTTTAGTTGGTGTACGTACCCCCTGGGTAACCCAGAGCAGCTTGCATCCCCTTCACCGTCAGGACAGATAACCTAAAGGTGCTGGGTGTTTGGTTCGGTGGAGCTGGGGCGTGCACTGAGACTTGGGAGGAGCGTATCACCAAACTGAAGCAGAAGCTGGGCAAGTGGACACTCCGGTCCCTCTTCATCGCGGGTAAGAACCTGGTTGTCAGGTGCGAGGGGCTTTCGGTACTGTTGTATGTGGCGCAGGCCTGGCCTATTCCCTGGACCTGCGTCGCTGCGGTCACCCGGGCCATCTTCCACTTCATTTGGGGGTCGAGGATGGACCGGATCCGCAGGGACGCCATGTATAAAGACCTGGAAAATGGGGCAAAGAGCGTACCGAACGCCACCCTCGCCCTGATGGCTACCTTTGTGTGCGGCTGCATCAAGCTACTTACTGAGGTTCTACCTGTCCCCGGTGTTGCGAAGGATGGGCCTGGCCTCGTTGCCGCGGAACGCTCCGAGTAGTTGGACCGTCCCGTACCACCTGTCCTTCGTGGAGAAATTTTTGAAAGGAAACACCTTTGACCACAAGGCCGTCAGGCAGTGGTCAGCACGTAGTATCCTCGAGGCCCTTTGGGAAAAGGAGAGGGTGGATCCCGTCGTGTGGTTCCCCACGCAGACTGCCAAAGTCGTTTGGCAGAATGCCTCATCGCCAGAACTTTCAAACAAGCACAAGGACATTGCTTGGCTGGCGGTGAGAGGGGCTCTGCCAGTGAGATCCTTTATGCATGCCCGGAATCTCTGCCCCATCGCACGCTGCCCTTGAGGCGGCTGCAGGGGGGATGAGACTGTTGATCACCTCCTTCTGGAGTGTGCCTATGTGCAGGAGGTCTGGAGGGGGATGCAGTGGTATTTGTCGAGGTTCGTCCCGATCAGCTCCGTGATGTGGGACTCCGTACTCTACGGGCTGTTTCCCGGGACGCTCACCGAGACCAACATCAACTGCGCCTGGAGGACCATCAGTGCGGTGAAAGACGCTTTTTGGTCTGCCCGCAACTTGCTGGTCTGCCAGCTGAAAGAACTGACTCCGACCGAGTGTTGCAGACTGGTGCACTCCAAGGTCCAGGACTACGTGCTGAGGGACGCGCTAAAGCTTGGGGCAGCCGCCGCCAAGGCGCGGTGGGGAAAGACCACGGTATGAAACCCCTTGTCCAGAATAGAAAAAAGGGCCCTATCTGGTAACTGGGCCCAGATGGCTCCTTCCCCATCTTGTCAGGCAGCCAGCGGGGACTGTGCGGGGTGACGACTCCAGGGTATTTTCTTTGCTTTGTTTTCTTTCTTCTTTGTTTTGTTTTTTTTCCTTTAGTTGGTGTACGTACCCCTGGGTAACCCGGAGCGGCTTGCATGACTGGGTAGGTGTATAAATATGTTTTATTTTTTGTACATCTTATGAATAAAGTATATTTTTTCAAATTAAAAAAAAGTGACAAAACGTCTGAAAACTATCCTTCCAGCTCAGCAAGCAAACTCACATGCAGAATCTTGGAAAAACGTGTCAATTTGCAGCGGTACTCAAGTTCTGTATTGTGAAACGACTATTTGTAAGAATATCATTGTACTCCTCTAGGATCAACTCCTTGGTCAATACTGTTACTTGCTGCCATACACTGGAAATCTCTATTGAAACATTGAGTGTTACCAGCTGAAGCTTTAAACTTGCATGAGGTCAGATGAGTGGCTTTTACTTCCCATCCAAGACAAGGAACTGCAGATCTTTGTTCTAATCATTGCATTAGCTTCTTGAGAATAAACTGTTCATGTAGCACAAGTATGCTGCCAACACATAGCCTCAACTTTAGTTTTGAGGGCTTCATTTGTGGATCACCATACTGAGGTCTCTGAAGGTCATGATTTTGCATGACACACTGATGACTGTCTGACACTTCATGTTAGAACTTGACATACTTCTTCTGTCGTCATCATTGCAGCTGTTGTCATCTATCAATCTGACTGAACCTATTTGTTTTACGTTGTAGAGTGATTTGTCAAAATCGTTGGCTCATATCTCTCATATTAGCCATTTGTCCTAGCTTCTTTCCAGCCAAGCACTTGTGCACAAAATGATTTAGCTTCTTGCAATGAGAATACGCTTTCTGTACTCTGGATATGTTTTCTTTTATCTTTGTGTGATGTCCTATTTGCATGCATCCCGCCTTTTTTTTTTGAAGAAATTTTCTGAATTTTTTTCTGAAGAAGGGTCTAGGCCCAAAACGTCAGCCTTCTTGCACCTCTGATGCTGCTTGGCCTGCTGTGCTCATCCAGCTGTACACCTTGTTATCTCAGATTCTCCAACATCTACAGTTCCTGCTATCTGAAACAATTCTATTTCAGTTCACCTGCATTAGGGCTGGGATAGGAACCTTGTAGCCCTGTACTTTCAGCTCTGGTCTTCTTTGTTTATTTTCTGTGATCTCTTATTGCTTTTAGCTGCTTCCAACAATTCTGGATTATGTTCCTCTTTTAGTAGCAGTGCTTCTATACAGCTCTTCCACAGTCAATATAAGCTTGACCTTAACATTGTGTTATGAGATCATGGGACAATAATCTAGCTCATTGTGTATTTTTAAAGTTGCTGTAACATGGATGACAACAGTGAGTGCCTTCGGGTGACAGTTACATGATTATTGGAAGTCAGGGGGCACATTATTCGTATGGCATTTCTATCTCAAATACTACCCTCTGTCAACTTGAGGTCATCTAAAACTCTACCGCGGTATCCTTACTCATCAAAGTCCTGTTGCCATTTCATCTTTGTATTCACTGCCCAATAAAAATTCACAGTTAAGCAACACCTTCATTTATTTTAAAATCCTCACCTTTTAAAAAAAATTTAAATCCCTCCATAACCTTGCTGCATTCTTATTTCAGGTTTGTGGTACAAAGGAAATTACAATTTAACTTTCACTACTTTCAGTTGCCACAGACCAAAGATCTGGAAATACTTCTCTGAACCTCTAACTATCTACACTGCTTTCCTCCTTTAACATGTTCCTTAAAACCTCCCTCTTTGACAAAGTGTTTGGCTATCTACCCTGACATCATCTCACATGGCTGTGCATCAAATGAGAGATTCCTTTGTGATAATTTACTATATTAAAGGTCCTACTTTCAAGAGATTGTTTGTGGGGTAGGAGATCTAACAACTGAACCACGAGACAATTCACTTGCAAAGAATACAAAAGTTGAAAGTTATTTTTAGCAACTTTAAGACTTGGACTTGTATCCCTGGCTTTGCAGAGGTTGAACATTTGAGAGACTATTGGCTGACAACCATTATTTAACTAAGCTGCAGTTTAGAATAACTGAAGTACAAAATATTTCTGCACAATGAGAAATAACATTGACATGTACATTCCTGCTTCTCTGATGAAAATAGAGGAGTTTGTCTAAGCAGAAACAATAGAACAAATCCATAGAGTGGTTACATAACTGAAACATGTGCTGGTTTTCTGCAATAGCAGTTGAGCTGATTCTGCCTCTACTGTCATATCTTCATAGTCCTGCAAATGATATCCTTTCAGGTGTTTAACTAAATCCCATTGAAAGCTTATGATACAATGCATTCCAGATCACAACCACTGCATTTAAAAAAAGGCTTTCCTCATGTCACAGTGCAGCAAGAATCAGTCCGGTTGGCTGAAAAATAGTGATGAATAAGACTGGCTTCATTTACAGCATGTATTTGGCGGAGTTTTTTTTAGGGGCCAATAGAAGACAGTGATCAGAAATGCCCAGACACACTTTATGAGTTAGAATCTGGAATGAGCAGCCATTGGTTAAATGGGTTACTTACTTTAAAATAAGCAACTAAAAACAACAATAACAGGCTACTTAAGTGTGGTGAGAATCTTTAGAAATATTTGAGGAGGCAGAGGCAAACTGCAACACCTTTAAGAGAGCTGTTTTCACACTTGGTTGAAAAGCAAGGGCATTTTTGTTTGATTTTGCACTTTGCTTCAGTTTTGATTTTTCTCAACCTGCCTAAATCCTTTTCTCCTCCACTAACTGCGGTAAAGTTCATTGGTCTACAGTTTCATACATGACGGCAAGGACTCTACAGTACAAAGTTGGGCAAAAACTCTCAATAAAGTATTCAATTGTTGACAATCTCATTCTTCCTTGATTTGGGGTGTGGGGCTCTTGCAGTGTAGTGGTAATGATCCTACTTCTGACCCAGGAAACACTAGTTCAAGTCCCATCTGCCCCTGACATGTGTCTGGGCAAGTTAACTAAAATCACTCCTCTAGCTCATCCCAACTGACCTTCTCTAAACCTCTCCCCTAGCTTTCCAACCCCAGTAACTGTCATGCCCTCATTCTATCTTCTCTAACATTCTTCATGGCAAATCTTTCTGCCCTCCTCTTATGCTCACCGTCCTAGTTTTTTTTTCTCCCAAACCTCAAATCCCCTTTCCCTATCAAAATCCAATTCCGATCCCTATAAATTTGTTAATGGGCAGAAGAAAGACAAACTTGCAAATAGTGAAGAATTGACAGCACATTCCAGCTTGTTACTAAAAAGAAAATGTGTTTTTTGTTTAAGAATACATCTTTAAGGCTTTCAATGATGCGAGCAGACAATGAGACTATTAAAAGTTCAAAACTTCGTCACGCGTGCAAATAGTCTGCCTTTAAATGTTTGTATTGTTGGTTTAAAAAGTCCAACTGACCTGACAACACATTGTGAACATGAAAACTGTTAGCAGAGAGGTCTCTTCCTTAGGGCCAGAAGGTTCAGGTTCAAGACCCACCTGCCCTAGAGCTGTGTCATAATAGGTTTGAACAGGTTAATTAAAATAAGTTTTGAAAGCTGTCACCAGTGTTCAGGTGCATATACAATGAGCCATGGGGTCACATACTGGTTTCAAAAACTGAACTGAACTCATCTGAACAGGTGTCTACTTGGAATATTTTTCTTCAGTAAAACTTCAAAAACATTAATTGCAATATTCATTCTCAATAGAGGGAGTTACACACTTGCATTTTACATACATCTTTCACATGACATGTTTAATAGATGCCCTCTCTTTAGGTGGACATAAAGACATTATTTCAAAGAATAGTTGGACAGTTTCCCTCCCACTCTCCGCCCAGAAAACTGGCCAATATTTATCTCTGAATAAACATTGCTAAGTAGATTATCCTATTGGCATTATCCTATTACTATTCAAGACAGCTTCTCCGCACACAACCAACTGTTGTTTTACTACAGTGTTGTAGTGACTACATTTCAAAAGTCTTCCTTGGCTATAATAGTATTTGGAGATGTCAAATAAATATCAGAGATGCTATGACAGCTCAGTTCTAACATAAACAGATGTTCTGTTGAAATGCAACAGTCTGCTATTTTAAGTCTTTGTTCACAGTAATTTTACCCTTTTAAAACGGGCTTAATTTCCTGCAAGGAAAGAAAAATCATTGCAATCATTTTCTTTAAAAACTGTGATTTTCAGGCATTGGTGGGGAACAAATTTCACATTGCTGAGTGGACCTGAGTGACAGTTTCTGTTGAGTTGTATGCTCTCTTACATGCTTGTTGAGCATTAATGTCACTCCTCACATTTCCCTGTGAATGTTGACTGTGCTAACATATCCACTGGGGACTCGCACTCTAGTTACAACACAGCAACAAATTGACCACAAGCTGATAAACAGACTGCAAAGATGTGTTGATGTTACTGTCTATAAATGGGCGCTGCATGCACACTGTGAAGCCACAGAGCCCACCATCATGGATTATTCCACCTATGAGAAGAATGCTTTCATAATGCCAGGGGATTTTTCAATTACTCCTGTGGAATATCTCCAACTACGCCTTTCCTGAACAATGATAAAGTGGATATTGACGGTTTGGTGGGATATTGGTCAGGTGAAAACACTGCCCTGTCTAATGGGCTTTCAGGGGAAAATCCGATCCAATTTTATTAAGTGGGCTTGTTAGTGGATGAAGCACACAACCACACATTGTAGAAGTAATTAAAACTCTGAGGTGAAAATGGACCAGGCGCTCCTGACGAATCTGATCAGGTTTTAGGAGCTGTCAGTGACAACGAATTAAACAGTTCGAAAGCAAAATGTCATCAGTCATACTTATCAATGACAAACATTACATTCTCCCTGGTTGATTACTTACAAACTTAAGATGAGCTGACGGCTTCTAAGAGCTAAAGGTGTGTTTATTGTTTGTTATAAAAAGCATAGAGTGCTTATGTTATGAGATTGGGGCCTGGGCATTTATGGACAGTGTACCTGTCATAATCTAAGTACCTGATATGATATCTGCAATGCTTACCTACACTGAACACATTCTGTGTTGCAAGGGCGTTGCCCGCCATTTTGGAGAAGTTTCTGGTGGTCAGAATTTGAGCCTGAAACAGGTGTTAGATTATTTGCATGTTGGGCTGCCCTGACATCTGTCACTATCAGACTACAAGTTCAGAGGAAGCAAGTCTAGATGTTTCAGATTTCCAACATCTGCTGTTCTTTGTTTGATTTAAATCTAGATATGGCCTAACTAGTGGTGCTTAAAGGAAGCCACCACCAAACAGACACATTTCCATTTAACTGAAACGTGGAACAGTATGGTTCTTCAGAACTCTGACACAATTCCAAAGATCATGATTGGAGCGCTCTCGATCACTTCCTCTGTCCCAAGGACGTAATTTACATTACTGGTGATCCCTTTGAAATTCATCATGTGACAACTTCACCTCTTTAATAGCAGTGCTACCCAAATTCACCCGTTTATGTTGACACCCCTGCCATCCCCTATGCTGTGCTCCACATGTTCAATCTAATATAAATGACCATTTGAGGACTAAAGAAACAATGGACATTGGCAGATAGCCATTCTACCTAATCGGTCCTTCGACAAAGGGAATATCCACTCTAGAATCTATCAACACTGCCTATATGCTGGCTTATGGCAGTGTAAAGCTTTCTGAGGTGGCTTGACCATCTCTGAGTTTCAACAAGGTAATCCACAACCATCCACTCAAGGCAATGAAGGTCAGACATAAACGCAGTTCCAGCAGCCACACCTATAGTCTGAAAATGAATGGAAAGCACTGAAGAATGCAGATTTACTCATGTCCAATCACGTCTCAAATGGAAGTTCTGGATGATTGGCACACATCTATAAATGAGATGGCACCACTGTTATTCAAGAGGTGGCAGGGTAAGCAGCAGCAGTTTCTGTCTATCTGTCTCTGGCCAGGCTTTCACATCACAGACACAAAAAATTAAACTGTTAAAGGCTGTGCACGAATGAGGTTATGGATGCATTTTGTTTTGGCTGCTGGTGCAGCAGAGGCCAGCTTGCAATGTAAATGAGGCAGCATCTATGGCAGAGTCAGAGCTGAGCTAAAACTTTTCTATTTCATTACTCAGTAACTAAAGTAGGGTGGGGGTGGGGGTGGGGCGTTGCATAAACAATTTCACAAACATTTCCTAAAGAAGTCAAAAAATATCCATAGAAACAGTGATAAGCACAAGGATGTTTTGTCTTAATACGCTCGCATTCCACAGTTGTTTTTTTCTTCAAAAATACAGATCCCAGTGTTTGTTCAGCCATGATTTCTCCAAATGAATTGACCCAGGTCAAATACACAACCCACTGCCCCACTGTAGGCTTCGGTGGCAAAAGAACAAAGAAAACCTGGGGAACAAATTGACTAGGAAGAAGCACAAAAGAGCCACAGCACTTACTTCCTTTGCTTTGATTAAAGCACCATACTTTTGAGTAACTGCTTCCTGTTGTCCTAAAGTTGGACAGAGACAGAGTTATTACCCTGCTGTGATTCTACTGAAGACAGTAAGTACTCCCACGTCAGCAGAAGCTGAAAGTAATTCTGAATTCCTGTGCACTGACATGCGAACGCAGCCCACCTGCTCGATGTCACCCCGACTGGGAATCTGAGCTGTGGCTTGCACTTTGATCTCACGATTGTAAAAATTTCCAAACTTCCACAGATAGTTGTTTTTTCTGGGGAGGAGCATAAAACTGAAGATCTACCAACTGGAAAGAAGGTGGAGATGGTTAAAGCCATTCGTTACTGATTCGACAGCGAAGTTTGGTGAGAGGAGACCTCTGTGGGGTAATCAGTTCAGTCTTCAGGGTAAGGGTCATCAGATGAAAGCCAGTGACATAAGATTCAAACTGATTTCCATGACAAAGCGAGAATGGAAACAGATTCTGAATGTTAAAATGAACTCTTGTTTTGCTTCCAAACAGTGAGAACAAAAGTCAGTGCTGGAGACAAAAAAAACTGCAAATGCTGGAATCGAAGGTAGATAAACAGGAGGCTGGAAGAACACAGCAGGCCAGGCAGCAACAAGTCAGTATAAAATCAGCACTCCGATGTTGCTGTTCATTATTCTGTTGAGCCTCAGGATTACGCTGTCCCTGATGTCTATGTATGAACAACAACACTGTTAACTACACTTGTTATAAGCACGAAAAGAATTTTATCCTGCTCAGTCTGGGAAGAATTCAATGTTTGGCATACTCCACATTGAGAATGTGGTCTCAGCTCTGCAAGGATTAGACTGTAACTCCCTTGGAACATATCAAATTTTATCTTTGATGTCAGTATGGAGCTGACAATGCCATTCATTTATCAATTGATATTATCCATGGTGCTCTGCCAGATCAGTGTAATGGCTGAGCCAGAGTAGCACCATCCTGGGTGTAGCTGGGTAGCAGTGAGACTGCTACAATTCCCCTCGACAGCTTTGAGGACAGAGAAGAAAGCCTGAATCTGTGACTCTTACAAGTGAAATAGATGCTTGGACAACAGGTGAAGATAGAATCAAGCTTGGTTGTAATTCCCTGGGAGAATAAATTATTCATTTTCAAAAGTTAATTACTCATTAAAGTCAATTGGACACCAGGTGACTAATGCCCAGGAAACCATAATCCAGCAAGAAATCAGCACCTTCAGGAGAAGGGTGGCAAGGGGTGATATATAATAATGATAATAATACTTTTTTGTCTCCAATGGGCACACAGATAAAGTTTACCCGCCTTCATAAGCATCATCAACATTTCTACAATGCTCAAATGTACTCAAAATAGATCTTCAAAAAAGATTTCTCACTTGCATTTATATAACGCCTATCACAACTGAAGCTGTATCATAACCAACAAAACACTTTTGAACTGTAGGCGCTGTTGTAATGCAAGGAAGGCAACAGCTAAATTGTACAGAACAGGCTTTGACAGACAACAATGTGATAATTATCAGATAATCTATTTCGAGGTTATAACTGGGGGTTAAGTATTGGCCAGGATGCCAGGAATTGCTTACTTGATGTTCTTCAAAACAGTGGTGTGAAATCTTTTATGTTCACATGACAGAGCAGACTCGCTTTGAGTTAACATTTCATCTTAAATACAGTACCTCCAACCTCCAGTAGGGTTTGAACTCTCAACTGTCTGCCTTAAAGCAAAAGTGTTATCAACCGATTAACTGATGATATTTACTAATACAACAAATATCCAATATTTCCCTCTGGCGTTGTATTTGAACTCTGCCTCCATATGTTTGGTGAGGGGGGGGATAATTAGCTGACCTAGTGTACTAGCCTTAGTTTTTGAGGCCCAGCACAGTAGCTGGGCACAGTTTCTGTACCTAATCTTGACACTCAGTCTCATAGTGGGGCTAGGTTTTATCTAAGAGGACAAACAGTATCAAGATATCAGTTGTGTCTGACCTTCATCATTAACTCCGCTGTTAGCGATATCCAGAGTGCCCTACTGTGGTGAAATGTAAAAATTGCAAACGCTATTAATTATCTTAGCTGTAAACAATTAACTTTTAACCAGAATCTGGCTTGACATTTCTTAGAAATATTTCAGTGTGAATGTAATCTATTCGTTTACACTTCATCAACAAAGGAACAGTTTACTTCAGCATGTAACAACTATTGCATTTATATAGTGCCCTCATGCGCTAAAAAATCTCAATGTACTTTGTGGCAACTTAATCAGGTTAAAATGGTGCAAAACTTTAAAAGAAGACAATAGAGGTGACCAAACCTTGTTGAAGGGCAGGAGTTTAAAGGAAGGAGAAGGAGAGTCAGAATGTTTTAGGGAGGTAACTCCAGACAGAGGAATCTAAATGGTTCAAAACATTGGGAGGCTATATTGCGCAGAAGATTAGAGTCTGAAGAACTTGGTGTTCCGAGGTGAATTATAAGATCTGAGGGACGAACAAGGCCATGAAACACAGCATGAACTTTTTAACTAAACGGATGAGGGAATTTTAGGGTCAATGTAGTTCAATAAAGTCAGGAGTGGCCTGAGAGCTGCATTTGTTGAAGGACAGAACCACAGACATGGCTTGGTCCTGTGCTGTACTGTTCTATGTTCTAATACCACAGACTTTCAAATCAGCTCAAGATTACAGGATAGCAAAGTGTGAAGCTGGATGAACACAGCAGGCCAAGCAGCATCTCAGGAGCACAAAAGCTGACGCTTTGGGCTATATTACAGGAGTCCAGTTTGGGTACATTGCAGTAAGATCATCTGGAGGTGACGAAAGAGGTGGTAAAAGTTTTAGTACTAGATGAGTGGAGAAAGAATCGAGGCGTGCAATGTCAATATGGGTGATTTTTGTGATTTATAGACCACAGTTCTTTCTTTAACATTTGCATTTGAATTCAGTCTTGTGGAGCTTTGACTTAAGGAAGGGGAGTGGTGGAATATGTTCCACTCAGTAGGCCATGAAACTTTACCCAAAAAGTAATGAAAAAATTTTTTTTCAAAAATCTGTATCTCAGTAACAGTGAATCAGTTCATCCAAGCTACGGGTGTTCCAAGTCAACAGGGAATGAGTGATTCAGACTGGCTGGAGCCCAGTCACATCTACCAACTTCAGAAATGTCTCCAGTCTCTAACTGACCGCCCTTTATTTGGTTGTTGGGTTCAGTTCAGATCAGTGGCAAGTTTAATAGTATTTCTCCATTTTAAAAATGTTTAACATTATTGTGCCACCTACGTTAAAGATCACTACTATTCCATAGCTGAGGCACTTAAGAGTAAGATTTCATTGTCATCCTCCTTCAGCTTTAAAAAAACAATTTTGCTCAGTTCCATATATTTAAGTTAAACTTTCAAATTCTCAAACAGCAGCCACAACAGTTAGTTGGATCAAGGAGTGGATTCAGTTGGTTGTTTAAAGTACATTAACTTTTTGAGGAGATCTCTAGTTTAACTAATATTAGCAGTGTCAGCAACATGGAACGTCACTGCAGCTGGGACTCAAACAAGGAAAGCAAAATATATGCACACACATACATAAAACACGGGAGTCGTTTGAAAAGGACAAGTGACATCGGAGCAATAGTGTAAGGAGTAAAGCATCATGGTGATTTGTGTCTGATATTGCAGAACTGATGCTCAGTCCTGAGTTGCACTATAATGCTTTTATCCATACAATGCTGCTTATTGTGATGTATCCCACACTGACACTCCTCCTTGACAAATTATGTAGAAACGTATGGAGGAACAGATACATGATACAGAATGACTAATTCACTAAAACATCAATTTCAGCAAACTGAATTTTCAAGAAAGAATGAGAATGGAGGCTCGCAAAATCACTGTGTGAACAGGATGATTAATTGCTCAGCTGACATCAACACAAAATCAAATGATCCTGTTGGTCTCAGACAGAACAATGAGCTAAATAATAGAATCTGCATACAGTGACAGAATCCAATTGGTCACAGGGCAATCACATGAGCAGCAAGACACCACATGCAAAAAAGCAGGAAAATGATGGACACACGGGATCACATCTGTCATGGACAAAGCCACAGCGACAGCAGCAGCAGACAGTTCATTTCGGCCAGAAAGCATAAACAAACACAAATTATTTGATTTGTTTAAAAAAAAGTCTTTTTACTAAATTTTAATTAACAAAGTTTCACAAGGACAAATATGGAAAGAACCCACGGCAATTGCCATATCATGCAAAACCATTGATAGTCATACCTTGGCTCATTCTAGTCATCCTTGTAGCACTTTAGAGAAAAAGTAAGTAAATATTCTAGGTAAGTTTACAATTTTCTTAAACTATCACATTTTGGACTCAGCACTTTCACCGACACTGTCTAATAGAATATTAAAATTTCCTGTAAACAAGAGTGTCAGTGCAAATCTACTATGGTTAGTAGTTTTCTTTTAACCATAATGCACACCCACTAGCAAGCCCATGCTATGAAATAGTGGTATAGTGTAAACATTATTTTAGGAAAATATTACCAAATGGGGGAAATATAAAGTCATCTTACAAATATTGGCTTCCTAAATAAAAATGCATTTCCACACAGAAAGCGAATGTCCTGCTTCTATGAAAAATCAACAAATCAGCAAATGCCAATCGTATTTATGACAGTCACACAAAGACACATGTTTAACTGTCTTTGTGAATACAAACTGTAGAATGTAATGGCTACTGTAGAAAAGTGCCTGACAGACTATTTTCTTTTCTTTACTTCTTTCTGCCAAAATTCACATCATTCAACCATCCCAGAAAAACATGACTGACTATTTACCTTATGAAATATAACCTTAATTTTTTTTAAAAAAATTGACATTGATTCTTTGGGGGCACAAAAATAGTTGACAATTTAATAGTCAAATCAAGGAAATAGAGAATGCTTTGCGTGTTTCGATAAATTCTATTCATCCCCTCTGTCCCCCACCTAAGCTCTTTCAGCTGTGTTTTTGCTAATATGAATATGCTATTGAATCATTGACAATGCAGAAATGACATGAATTTAAAATTCTCTGTCCTTACTACTATTAAGAGGACAATAGTAATTTTTCTTAGGAGTTGCCTATTTGGATGTAAGTAATTTTCAGTTTAAAATAATTATAAGAATCTTACCCTTTTCTGTACTCTTAATGCTGTGCATTAAATAATTACTATTATTATGCTCTGTGTGAAGTAACAAACATTAAGTAACTATATGATTTAAACACAAGCGTGTCAGTAGTTGTTGCTCAGAGTTAACTGGTGTTGGTAATGATTGGTTTTTAGATCCATCTCGTTTGTTGCTGTTGTGCTGCAGGAGATGAGCGATGAAATCTGTTGACAAACACATGCATGCACACAAACATGTGCAGACATATGTGATACAGTCCGTGACAAAGGGAAGCTCTGCACTGGGGAAGAGACAGAGATGAAAATTCACAAACAGTTTTTTCATCAGACAGCAGGGTCAAGCACATACTTCTGCTTTTCCCGGAGATCCCGAGTCTTGTTGCGGTTTGGACGGTTGGTGGTGGTCGGGATGGAGTGCACAGACGAGCTTTTCTTACTGGAAGTGTGTGAGGAATGAGACGAGTGCGATAAGCTGCCACGAGATTGGCCAGCATTATGGTCAAATTGCATCAAACAGAAGATCACATCCGTTGAGACTAGTTCGAATTCATAATGTGGATTAGCAATCACATATCTGAAGAGGAAGAAGAAATATAAATGAACTATGTAAATTGTCCAAGGGATTGGCACATTATGATGCACATTAGGGCCATAGTATTGTATACCCATTTCAAAATTTTTTGCTTTTGTCTAAAGTTGCAACAAGGAGATAAAACTTACATCAAAATGCAATACTCAGAAACATCATTGTATTAATTGTGTATTATGGTATCCCAATTGCAATATGGTAACTTGGGCAGGATTGGTTAGGACATTAGTTTTTATATTCCAATTGATACTATTCTCCATTGATTTTCTTTGTGCAATGTAACTTTAGCTTCATGGTGTTAGCTGGAGGGCAGCTATAAACCAAAATTACTATATTTACCTAATAACTCTGCGAATGGAGTGCATGGTTGGACAGAATGTTTGAGCTGTGATGGGTTGGTCAAATTAGGTCAAAATCGCCCACCAAAGTTTCCATAAAGTGCTTCACGTTAGGAAAGTGAGAATACACACAATCCATTACTTGACTACTGTTCTTGGAAATGATCATCTGTCTGTTATGACAATCTTTGATCCGAGAGCAAGGAAATGGTGCAATTTCTTTAAAACATCTATGTTTGTAAAAATATCCGCAGAACGTGGAGATGTTTTTCATAATGGTTGAAAGAGTTTTATTTTTAGAAAGGTTGCACTATTGTTGAGTAATCAATTTTAATTTTTTTGAATAATAAGAAATACTACCCCGTGTAATCTGGAACCCTTACACTGGAAGCAGTATCAGCAATAAAGGAAGTTAAGATTTAGAAGCCATGTAGGCCAAGGCAATGAAGAGTTTTAGCAGGGCAACAGTAGAAAGGCATATTCGTAAGGAACAATGTGTGCAATGCCATTATAAAGGTCAAAAATCATAGAATCATGAAATCTCAGTGTGGAAGCGGGCCATTCGGCCCATTGGATTACCACCAACCCTCCGAAGAACACCCCACCCAGACCCACCCCCTACCCTATTCCCATAACCCATAAAACCTGAAGATAGAATTAGAACAGTGATTGAGAGTTGGTAAATTGTATGTATATGCTTTTCAGAGCTGCACAGACTATTTAAAAAGGAACTAGTAAAAGGAGTCACTTGGGATTATATAACATCAAGTCTTAAATTCAGCTCTGGTGGAGTGATTTTTTGTGTAATGACTATACCGCTTGGATGGAATAGTCAGTGACCCAAAGACCAAGTCTAGTGAATGAGAAAAGTGAAAGATTCTATGTTCCAGACACAGAATGGGATTGACCAAGGAATTGTAAATAGTGTCACAGTAATGCATTAAGTGGTAAAAGTATTCATCGTCTGCTACCACAGCAACAGAAAATAATAAAGATGTTTGGAATCTAGTGAATCTAGTTACAAAAGTTGTTGTAACGACTATTTCATATGCAATTCATAGATCACAACCACTTAACTTGCCTGTTAATTTACGCTAAAGTAAAAGCTATACAAAGTGGAATCTTGGATAATAAAATGTGAGGCTGGATGAACACAGCAGGCCAAGCAGCATCTCAGGAGCACAAAAGCTGACATTTCGGGCCTAGACCCTTCATCAGTGCTCCTGAGATGCTGCTTGGCCTGCTGTGTTCATCCAGCCTCACATTTTATTATCTTGGAATTCTCCAGCATCTGCAGTTCCCATTATCTCAAAGTGGAATCTTATTGGGTGTAATTTCTTCATTTATGGGTCATGAGATAAATTTGGTAATTTTGGGTGACACTTGCTCTACAGGGCTCATAACACCATGAAGCTAAAGTTACATTGCATAAAAAAATTCAATTTAACTCTGAACCTTTTAAGCAATATCACGGTGATATACTTGCAGCTTATGTGAACAGTGAAGAACACAGAACATGTGGGAAAATTACTGAATGAAGGAAATGCAAGGCTCTTCAAAGTGCACCAAGAACATAACAGGACAAAGGCTGGAGCTTTGATGTTGTTTGAGTGATATGTTTAACAGGTAATTTGTGCAGAATGCCTGTAAAAGATAATCGAGTCTGAAAAGAAACCTCTCCCAAATGCTGTGTAATAACATTAGTCAGACCTCACTGAAACTGACAATGTTTGTACTTACGCAGAAAGCAACACTTCAAACACTGTGAAAATAACATCTCCTTCACTTTCAACGTTACTTCGGACAGAAAACAAGAGAGCTTTTTTGGGGAATATCTCCAGTAATCGATGCAGTGTTGACCACAACCTATCTTTTGGTTTTAGACGGAAGAAAAGAGCTAACATTTCAGATCCAGTGACTCTTCCTTGGAACAGTCATCTAGACTCAAAACGTTAGCTTGTTCTCTCTCCATAGATGGTGTCTGACCCGGTGTGATCTCAGGCAATTGTTTTCTGTATAGATTCTGTGTACTTTGCTCCTACTTATAATCTCATGGGTTGAATTTTAATCACTAAGAGGGAAGATGGGAAGGTAAAAAGGCATTAAATTCTCAAACTTCCCTCTAATCCAACTCCTGGTTTTCATGTTGGCAGATTGGAGGGTGAACAAACAAGCTTTCTGAGGAAACAGAATACTTACTAAAATCTTGCCGCTATTTTTAATGTTAATAATGCATTGTGGCCTAGAATTGCTAGCAAGTATAACGATGCAGGAAAGGATTATATCTATCTGTATTGCACTGTTTGTTCGCGAGTTTTGAGAAGATTTGTAGCTCAAGTTGAGGTTCTGGATGTGAGTTTGCTCGCTAGGCTGGAAGGTTCATTTTCAGACATTTTGTCACAATTCTAGGTAACATCATCAGTGAGCCTCCAATGAAGTGCTGGTGTTATGTCCCGCTTTCTATTTATCTGTTTAGGTTTCCTTGGGTTGGTGATGTCATTTCCTGCTCTTTTTCTCAGAGGGTGGTAGATAGGCCCCAAATCAATGTGTTTGTTGATGGAGTTCCGGTTGGAATGCCATGCTTCTAGGAATTCTCATGTGTCTCTCTGTTCGGCTTGTCCTAGGATGGATGTGTTGTCCCAATCAAAGTGGTGTCCTTCCTCATCTGTATGTAAGGATACTAGTGATCAAGTCTTTTTGTGGCTAGTTGATGTTCATGTATCCTGGTGGCTAGCTTTCTGCCTGTTTGTCCAATGTAGTGTTGTCACAGTTCTTGCAAGGTATTTTGTAAATGACGTTTGTTTTGCTTGTTGTCTGTATAGGGTCTTTTAAGTTCATTAGCTGCTGTTTTAGTGTGTTGGTGGGTTTGTGGGCTACCATTATGCCAAGAGGTCTGAGTAGTCTGGCAGTCATTTCCGAAATGTCTTTGATGTAGGGGAGAATGGTTATGGTTTCTGGACACGTTTTGCCTGTTTGTTTGGGTTTGTTGCCGAGAAATCGGCACTGTTTGTGGATGTGAAGGACCAGAAGTGAATCCACTCGGCTCAACAACCTAACAGACAACTGGAACTCCATAACGTTGATACCTACACCTGGTGACCTCTGAAGCCCCTTACAATGTCAGAATGTCATTCTAGCTAGTGTGCTTGGAAAACAGTTCAAAAAGATGTCGGCAGCTTCTTCCCACTAAATTTAGCAAGTCCTGCAGGAAACTCTTATGTTTGGGTTTTCAGTCAAAGATACTCACCCATTTGCATTCATCACAGTTTTGAGTGACTATCAAGAACATCAGAGACATATCGAGTAGCTACACCCATTACATTTAGTTCTTTTATCTAACAAGAAATGGCAAAACAAACCTGTTGCTGGGAACACACACTGTTGTGACAGCAAGGAACCCTCCAGGTTTTACTGCTCCAGTAACTGTTTCCACAAACTAGTCTTGCTTTTGAATTAGAAAAAGCCTGTACAATTCTGGCATTCTTAGTCATTATGACTTGAACTGACCATGTTTGTTATTGGAGTGTAGAGTATAATTCGTGATGTTGCATCAACAGAAGACACAGTCTGTCTGACAGGAACTCCACCAGTTGGGCACTGATCATTGGGCCTGATGAAGAAAGCCAGAGCTCAACAAGGAAGGCACCACAAAAGATAATTATACCTACAGTTCCAGTTGTGTCCATTTCTGCATGCAAATCCTTCCTGCTTCACTGCTCCAGAGTCCAACACTCTGCTCATTTCAATCTACACATACTATATAATGTAATTTGCCTCCGAGAAACCAGATCTGCCTGAGATTTAAATGATCGCAGGCCAGTCTTTATATCTAATGTATGGTCTTTATTATAAGTTATTCGGAAGTTACAACTTTAGGGCTATGAACTTAAACATGGCCTTAATTGAGGAGGTGCCCATATGAAAGATGGTGGGTAAAATGGCTTCTGCACAAAGCTTTGTTTTAGCCAAGATAATCTCAGAGGTCACCTGGCCAAAGAAACCAAAGAACACAAAAGGCATAAATGCATAAAGGCACATCCATCAAAAGAAAGGATAAACATTGAAGGTTACCCACACACACTGTTTAGATAGAAAACCATCCATGCATGAACTGAAAATTAATTGCACTGTGTTGTCTGTCTTTTTTTTGTCTGTCTGCAATGTCACAAGTCATGCACAACTCTTTAGGTTCTTATTTTGATATTTATCACAAGCACAGCGCTGGTTGGTATGGTTCTTTGTCTCACTGCCCATATTGATCCCGTAAAGTACTTCACTTGCCTTCTTCAGATTAGACGTAATTATTTGATACCTCGAATGAATGTGCTTCAGCATTTCTTTGCTCATCACTTCAGGGATAGTGTCATTATCACTTTAGGGATAATGACACTAATCTCTTCGAATGAGATGCCATCTTGGGCAATCAATTCATCTCTGCAGGCCCAACACATTCCTACAGTGACAGCTGTGTACTTAATGGTTTGAGGCCACTCCAGCATCGCTATTTCTTGCAGTATTTGGATTAGTATCTTACTACATAGTTTGCTTGACCTGAGCCAGATGTATAACAGAATCAGAGGACAGATTCCTGCAGGAGCATTTATGCTGTGAAAGGGTTCCGGCTGCGGTGCCACGACATTAACAGTGAAGGGCAACTCTGGACTGCCAGCACTTGTCCAGGTGCACAGCCAGAGTTCCAAAGTGGTGCAAGTGGCCACGATATGAGTTGTCTCATACGTGATGAGATCAAGCTAGCATTGGGTGAGAGTCAATGGCCTTAAAACATTAACTGTGCTTTGCTCTCCCCAGCTGCTGCCAGGCCTGTTGAGGTTTTCCAGCAGTTTCAGTTTCTAATTTAAATCTTCAGCATCTGCAGTATTTTGTTTTTAGTTGAGCGTTTAATCTTTCTTACAGTTGCTTTGCAACAGATAGGAACAGTTACAGAAAGTCGCTTTGAAGTAGCTTGCGACAAGAGATTAACAACACTTTTTCTCTTTCAAACAAAAACTAACTAAAATGCTCATAAGCAAAGACAATATAAATAATAAAATAAGCAAACAACCTTTCTCAATCTGAGTGCAGCACTCTTTACCATGCATTGATGTTCTGGTTGTAAGATGCTGCTGCATGAGGATTGTTCCAAGTCTTCTTTTTCTGGCATCACTCTGCAGCGACTTCATATTGACCATTGCAACCATTGTCATCACTAATTATTTGATGAGACTGAAGAATGCTTCTTGTTCTGTGCTCCATACCACTGAATATCCTTTGCTGCCAGCTTGCATAAGGATTTATATGCAGATAACAAATTGATCAAGAATTTGGCCAGATAGTTCACAAATCATCAGTCCCCCTTCTCATTTATTGTTGCTGTATTTTTTTCTCCACACATGCCTTAGAAGGATCAGGATAAACCACAGTTAGCCACAGTCATTGACCTATGTACTTGACATCAATCAACTTCAGTTCCAGTTCTTTCTTGTTCAGCTTCAGCTCCACATGACAAGTTCTCTTTGGCAGTCTCATCAGATTCTGACCACAATCTGTGATGGCTTCTTCCATTGTATTTCGGTATCCACAGACCTGCAGTTTATCCCGGACAGCTTCCAATCCTGGAAAATCATTGACTATCTCGTGCTGTCTGCATTGATTTTCTTCTGGAGTGGCAGAAATGCCAAATGACAGTTGTAGCCACCAGTGTGTGCAAACCCTTATTCTGAGATTACGGTCTCTGGTTACAGCCTCTTCGACAAAGAGACGTAACTTCCCAGCATTTATACTGTGAAGCCCCTTAGGAATCTTACATGCTTCAATAAGCTTTTTGCTCAGTCTTCTGAAACCTGAGGAGAATGGGCCCAACCTACTGAATGTTGCCTCATAAGAAATATGTTACACTGTTGCTGAACCAGTCTGTTTTTTATGATTACTCCCATATTTTCAAGATTGGCCTTCTTGTCTTTCAGGCTGGAGTTGAGGGCAGCTGGAATTCTGGTCCAGAGTTGTTTTCACACTTCCATTTACCTCAAGATGAAATAGGTGGCACGGTGGCTCAATGGGTAGCACTGCTGACTCAAAGCACCAGGGACCTGGTTCAATTCCACCCTCGGGTGACTGTCTGTCTGGAGTTTGCACATTCTCCTTGCGTCTGTGTTGTTTTACTCCGGGTGCTCCGGTTTCCTCCCATAGTCCAAAGATATGTAGGTTAGGTGGATTGGCCGTGTTAAATTGTCCCATAGTGTGCAGGCTAAGTGGGTAAGCCACGGGGAATGCAGGATTACAGGGATGGGGTGAATCTAGGTGGGATGTCCTTCAGAAGGTTGGTGTGGACTCCATGGGCCAAATGACCTGCTTCTACACGTTAGAGCTTCTATGATGTTGACCTGGAAGACACTCAAGACCTGTGAGAACAAGTTTTTAATTTGTCAACACCTTGTCACCATGAAAAATACTGGAAATTTCCTTTCAATTATGTAGTCTTAGGAGTCCAAGCTGTTGACTTGTTTTAGCTAGTTGAGTGGATTTTGCTGAGGATCCATTATCTGGAAGTGCAGATTGTCTTTCTTCCAACTGCATTAAACTTTCAGCTCAGTTTGTCCTCTTGGGTTAAATATTGTTTCTTCGGGGAGCCTCAACTTTTACCTTCACAATTTCATTGTCTTGAGCAACTTTACTTGCCCGTGAAATGCATGATATTGCATGTAACACTGACGTTTATCAATCATTTCACATTAACTTGATATTTTCCTGCAGTCACAAACCTTTTTTTGTACTTTGAGACTTGTTGGCACTTACCTGTTCTAGTGTGCAGAATGATTTGTCAGAATCAACATCTGATGTCTCACCAGCACCTGTATTAATATGCTCCTCTTCTTTGCGGTGAAATACTTGTATGCAAGATGATTTCTTGCTGTTAGAAAACTGTTTTATCTCATGCTGGACATATTTCCTTCTGTAATATTTATATCCAGTACTCTGGCCTTGATCTTTGTGCTGGTCCTTTGATAAACAGCTCTTCTTTTTCTCCACCGTCTTGCGCTTTGAAAGCCTGAACCATCTCACAGTATAGCTTTGTCAGTTCTCCCAGCAGTGCTCTTTAGCTGAAGATTAGCCACTTTCGAGTTTCTGTACTTGCCAACAGTTTTCTTGATAGCAAATTTATTTTCCCTCAGAAGTTGAGCAGACACACAGGGATTTCTTACTCTTAGGACAATGGATGAGATGATCTCACTCAGATTCAAAATCCAGTCACACACCTCACCACAGCTCCATACAGATCAATATTTTCCGGAGCTCAATATGACCTTTCATAAATAACATTAAGAGTGGGTTCAAAGGGGGTCTTCAAGGCCTCAACATTTTACATGACTGGCTTTTCTACAAATGAGCTCTAGGATGGCACTCCTTGGCCAGCACCAAGAACAGAGTTGTTACTTTTCACTTGTTCTGATTCCTTAACTCTGTGGCAATTTGATAGACTGGATCCAGTACTGGACCACTGCCTCACCTAGGAGCCAAAGACCTGTAGAATTAATTCTAACTATTTTCTGTAATTTACATCTTTTAAGGTAATGAATATTTACATAATGGCAGCTGCACACTCCTGGTATTTCAGGCAGTGAATAATTGTTTTTACCAATGAAAATCTCAAATGACACATAACTGTAAGTCAGAGTAGAGGAAAGGTTGCAGTGCACATAGGCATTTCTCCAAACAAGTAATTCCAGGCTTTCACTGTTTCAAGTGAAGAAATACTTTTGGAAAGCCAGAAAGGATATAAGAGGTCCAGTAGTGTTTGCCTTGCTACCTGTTGTGCTAATGCTTTTCAAACCTGGACTTTATTCCCAAGATAAATAAAATTCAGAGAAACAACCATTTTGAGCTTTAGAAATGTGAAGAAATACAGTACATAAAAGGACTTTTGGGATAGTTACCATTATTTTGGCCTAGAATGATCAGGATTGATTTCGCGGCATTTTAAAATTTGTTAAATTAAGAATGTAACATCAAATTGTGTTGGTGTACCCTTGGATGCCATTGTCTGTGTTCATGGCATCTGTCACAGCATTTTGTTGTAAACAAGTCAAATTTGATTTAATCCAATTCTTCTATTAAACAGCAACAAATAAATATCACAGATAAAACTCTCATCTTACGTACTCCCTGTCTACAGTGAATGACATTCTGCCAGCATTGCAATTTATGCCATTTCTCCTTAAAACTTGGCAATGGTCAACTCAAATCCAACTGAACTAATTCTTTCAGCGCACTCTGACAGCAAGGGCCTTACAGATGATTTATGTCTTTGCGGTAGTAATGACACAAATCAAACATTTTATCAGAAGCAAAATAATTTAGGTCAAAGGGACACAAACATCATCATCAGGACATTGACAGAAGCATTTGGGACTTACCGCTTAGTACACTGACTGTGCGTGCGTAGATGTGCATCTCTCAATCGGTAAATTCCAAAGCAAAGCATGTTGTATGTTTTTAAGGCCTTGCAGAACAGGTCTCCATAACAGCCACCATCCTAGGGCAAAAGAGAAAGCATAAGAGATTATATCTGCATCTCTTAGTTTTCAGAGGCTATTCTTGAGCATACCACTGTCGCCACCACCCAACCATTTCCTGAATTCAAAATGTAATTTGGAAAAATGAATTTCAGCAAATGAGATACATAGACATTTGCTTTATAAAATGGATTTAATAACTGAAATAAAAAGTTTGTGACAAAGCAGATTCAACAAAATTCAATCATCTACAAGTAAAACAAGTGTGGGAATGTCTGTGCCAGTTGTGTAATGTTACAATTCTGCCAGATGTGGAGAGACTAATCACATGCACTATTGAGCAGCATCACCATGAGAGATGTTTCCTTTATTACTTTGCTAACCACAAAATACACAACCACTTCTAACAGCCACCATTCCTAGCTTCAAGCAAATAACTCACGTCAAGCAACCCAGATTGTAAATGCATTTACATTGCACATCAAAAGCTGTGACGCTGTGCAAGTCAAGTATTACTTCAAAGCATCCTGGAAAGTTGGCTTCAAATTATTTTCATTTTGCAGCATGTGCAATGATTTTCAGAAAAATTCTGAAAACTTTGGCCAAGAGATTGATCATAGTCTGAGGGCAAACTGCTCAAAACAGTGTTGATTTAGCAAATAAATTTGATTTTTCTCAATTTCTGCTCAAGTTCATTTGCATAGGGTCAAACTAAAAATCTTTAGGGATAGGTAATATTTCAGGATGCATTTGCGATTTAGCATATATTTCAATATATTTAAAAATTGTGTCCTGATGCAGTTTTATTCATCCAGTGCAGTAAGTATACCGATCATTAAAAATAATCAGTTCTTCTAGTTCACTCAGAGGTAGTACGAAATGCCGGTGCAGATTCAGAAGGGTCCAGACCCGAAACATCAGTTTTCTTGCTCCTCTGATGCTGCCTGACCTGCTGTGTTCATCCAGCTCTACGCCTTGTTAGCTAGTGTGTCTAGTTCACTGTTAGCGACCAGATTGTATATAACTTTAAAAAATATATATACCAATTAACTAGTTAGGTGGGTATTGTCCGTTCCTTGGTAAGTAACAAAATAAAACTCTTACAAGATGCCTACTACAGCCCCATGCCGAAGAAAAATTTAAATTTCAAAGCACGCTTGAGGTCCTGCAGTTAGCGGAAATTCATCAAGGTCATAAATTCCAGGAAGGTTGGTTTGGTGGCAAATCAAACTCCCAGTTCACAAAGGCTGGCAGAAACCCAATTGGCACTGGACAAATTTGCTTTATGAATTTCTTTTATTCTTTGCACAAATTTTGGGAGAAATGCACTGGAAATACAAGTGCAAGCCAGCAGCACACACCAGGTATTTATCATTAACAATTATTAATGTTGGTGAAGAGCAATCTGTTTAATTGGCTGTTTGCGACCACTTGTGCTGAGCTGAAATCCTGGTGGTACTGATTGCTCACTCACCAGAGCCAGCGACCAAAGTGAAAATGACAATGCACTTTTGAGGTTTCACTGTTCAAAGTAGGCACCAGATTCCAAGAACATGCATTCAATCTATTGAACCTCTCTAAAAGTATGAATAAACCTTCATCATATCTCATCTGCTGAAGCATTTCAAGATATTTTCTGACGTAATCCTCGCTGAAATACTCTCTTCAAGGCTTCTTATATATATATTACACAAATCTAGAGCTAGGACAAAGTCATTTCAGAGAATTAAAGAATGTGTTGCCATCTGAGTCTGTCAAGAGTAAACTAGAAAGAGCCAATCTTCTTTTTGCTTCTATTTATGCTGTAAAATATTTTGGTTCTAGTACCAGGCATTGATGAACATCAGCAGCAAGCAACATGAGAAAAGGAGTTACTACCCATGACACTGAAAGAGCTGAATTAACTCACAGTCAGAATGACATGATTGCTAAAGTACTCTGGGTTAATGACTGTATATCCATTAATGTCAATTCAGAATGTTCCCTTGACTGAAACCTTTGTGATACTCTTTTTCTGTAGGATTGAATGATGATTTGATGGTAGTGAAATTAAAAACACTAATCTGCTTTGGATTGGCACTTAAAGGATCAATTCATAAAGAATATCTTAAAGCACATTTACATTCTAATAGTCCTCTTTACTGACTAGAAAAAGTATCAAATAATTGATGGCACACTGAACCCCTGTATTTAGTAAATCATATAAACTTCAAAATATTCATTTTTGTTCAAAATAGTCTTATTCTTAGTACTTCCGGGTTCACCATTTTCACAGAAAGGACACAAGAAAATCAATATCTCTTATCACTTTTGCACATTGTGACTTCGCATTTATGTTACATGCTGCCCTCTCCAATCTGCTCTCATAATCCTGCCATAAGATTGAACAGTCTTACAAACACTGCGTAAATGATTTACAAGTCATAGAATAGTCAATAGAAACATTACTTCTTCTCTGTTCCATTCTTACTTCGGCTACTCCTCCTAGAAAGGGGGGATAGGTGCCATCTCTATTACTGGTCAAGGAAAGAACTTCTGTCTAAGACAAGAATGGTCCTTTCTTGACAATCCACGTCTCTTCCGCTGAAACTGAATGAAGTGTTCCATGTCACTGTTCCTTCCAGTCAACAGCTTAACTACCGGGCTTCAAGCACAGGAACTGCATTTTGGGGAATCAGATTCTCAACCACTTGACTATCCATGTATTGTCGTAGAGTTTGACACTGCCACAGATCTGAGTTGATCCAGTTTTAGCAAAGAACATATGCGACACCTTCAGCCAAAACTAACACCTAAAAAGATCATGGCTAAATTACTACATTAAAACAATTTCCTAATCTCTTCCATATCTCTAGATTTCTTGGGTGCCCAAATTTATATTGATCTCAATGAGCATCCATCACTCTTTGTGTTAAAGAATTCCAAAATTTCATAATGTTCAGTGAAGAAATGTCTTCGCATTGCAATCCCAAACGCTGATTTCTTAACCTTAAATGATGAGTTCTGATGCTAGACATGCCAGCATCTGCCCTGTCATGTGCACTAGGATTTTTTTAATATTTCAGAATATCTATTTCTTATTTTGCTCCTGCAAATTTTGACCAACCGACCATAAATCAATGTCGTGAATTTTTGTGGACCTTCTTTAACGAATATCCTTCCTTGGATAGGGGAATCCAAATTGTACATAGTCCTCTAAAAGTCTGACCACATTGGCACTTCATATAGTGCTGTTTTAAAGAAATTGTATTAAATTGAAAGACTATGAGATAGAAATGGTTTTGTATTTTAGTGACTGCAAGGTGGCTAGCACTGCTGCCTCACAGTGCCAGGGACCAAGGTTCGATTCCAGCCGTGGGCGACTGTCTGCGTGAAGTTTGCATGTTCTCCCCGTGTCTACTTCCTCTGGTTTCCTCCTGGTGCTCCAGTTTCCTCCCGCAATCCAAAGATGTGCAGTTTAGGTGGATTGGCCATGCTAAATTGCCCATAGTGTTCAGGGATGTACAGACTAGGTAGATTAGCCTTGGGAAATGCAGTTATGGGGACGGAGTGGGTAAGTTGGTCTGGGTGGGCTGCTCTTTGGAGGGTCAGTGTGGACTCGATGGGCCAAATGGACTGCTTCTACACCGTAGGGATTCTATGATTCTAATTGCCCTTGAAAATTAGTGAGCCACCTTCTTGACCACCGCAGTTCATGTAGTGGAGATACTTCCATTGTGCTGGTAGGGATAGGATTCCAAGAATTTAATTCCAGGAACCTGGTTTCGATCCAGGTCCATTTTGCTGCTTTTGGACAGGGGCTGATTCAGTATCTGAGGAATTGTGAATGGAACTGAACATTGGTCAAGCATCAGCTAGCATCCTCATGTCAGACCATATGATGGAGGAAAGGTGATCGATGAAGCACTTGAAGGTGACCAGGCTAAGGACACATCCTTGAGGAACTCCTGCAGAGATACTGTGGGGCTGAGATGACTGACCTCAAACAACCATAACCATTTTTGTTTGTGCTAGGTATGATTCCAACCTGTGAAGAGTTTGCCTCAAATTCCACTGGTTCTAGATTTGCTAGGGTGCTAGGATGCACTGTTGTATTGTATTGCCATACTTGATCAAATATTACAATATTTAAAAGACATTTGAATAAGTACATGAATAAGAAAGGTTTGGAGGGATACGGCAGATGGGACTAGTTTAGTTTGGAATTACATTCAGTGCAGATTGGTTGTACTGAAGGATCTGGTTCCGCGCTGCATAACTATGTTCTTGATGTCAAGAACAGTAAATTTCACCTCACCTCAATTTCAGCTTGTAGTGACATGGACTGTCTACTTCACCAGAAAAATTCTCTTAATTATTGAACTATAAATGTTTGCTGTTGGGATATGAAGAAAATTCATCATTCAGTGGGCTATGTTCTTCAAGTGCGGTGCAGTGTTAAATGATTTGCTTCGTTGGTATAGCTTCACTACTGTACTTAGTTTTGAAAATACAATGTATCAGATACAAACTGGCCGACATTCACTGAAAGTGAGCATTTTCTGTTTACAATGCATTATATAAGGTACTAACAAAATAACCTTTTCATATTCTTCATGGGTGAAGCATGAAAATACATTTTTGCTAACTTTCCCTCTTCTCTTTTGGCCCTTTTGGATATGACTCCATGACTATCAGCTACCCATTCATACATTCTTTAACTGCGGGCTCAGTTACTCAGCAGTTTATTCAGCAGAAGGACATTGGAGACGACTGTTCCCTGTCCTCACCAACATCTGGTTCTAGCATGGGCTGTGAAATAGGAATCAGATCATAAAATCACATAAGAGGCCTTTTGGCCCATTGTATCTCTACAGCCAAAACAAAGCTAAATTTACACTAGTGCCACTTTCCAGCACTTGGCCCAAAGCCCTGAGTGTTACGACATCTCACAGTACATTTCAAAGACATCGAAGTACTTTTTAAAGGTTATGAGGTTTCCTGCCTCAACTAGCCTCCTAGGCAGTGCATCCCCGCCACACTGGGAGAAAAACATTTTCCTCAGCTCGCTTTGAAACTTCTCCATTTCACTTTAAAAGTGTCACTTTGTTATTGGGCCTTCAACTAAGGAATAGCTGATTTCTACCCATTTTGTGCATGTCCCTCATAATCGTATACACCTCTACATACAGATCTACAAATCCTGAGTGACTGATTATTCTTAATCCAGGGGCTTCCAGACTGTACTGCCCTTTTCAATAGCCGGTTGCATCTAACTCAGTAGGTGTACAGGGTCAAATTAACCGTGACTTCACAAATTAGCTCCACAACAAATGGTAACAAATGAGCCACCAAGGGTGTATTTCTAGGATCTTGATAAAAGTTATTAACTGCAAGTTCTAATTCTCTTTGTGCTATGTGTGACTCCATTTTCTGACCAAGAGAATGGTGAGCCACATGCTGTCAGATCACCCTCGGCCTTTGATTACTTCCTGTGGCATTTATAGGCATGGCACAGTGAGATCAGTTTGTTAGTTTTCTCTATTTCACTGGGAGAATTGCCTGGCCATGGATCTGCTTGTCCCTCCCCAGAGGGAGGGCTGCATTACTAAGCTCCATGACACTGCATATTTAAGCACCGATGGCTCAATACAGCAAGCAATGTATTACTAATCCATTCACAACAAATTCCAAATTACTTATTACAATGTGTTAAAATGCACAGAATTTAGACAAACACAGGCCATTCAACCCAACAGCTCTGTGTTGATGCATATGGTTCCACACAAACTTTGCAGTTCTCTAATCCTGTTTCCCTCATGTCGTGATCCAGCTTATGCTAAATATACATAAATTGCCTTTACTGAGTAATAGTACTAGATACTTTTCATTGGAACAGAGTGGCATACTGAGCAAAATAATAGATTCACCTTACCCCAAGGTCTGCAAAGGGCCCATCATACAAAGCCAACTGTGCGACGCGACACCTGTCTCTGTTTGATAGTGTTTGTGGTGTGCTGTAGCCACCTCTCAAGGCATTTTCTTCAGCCAGCATTGATTCCAGCTCTGGTGTGGCTCCCCCTGTTACTAATGTCCGTATCAGAGTCAGGATATTGTCATTGAAGTATGTCTGTGGAGATAAAACAAACTCTTTAAGCGAACGCTATTAAAGTCATCACCAAAGAAATTCAAATTACACTTTCGAAGGACTTTGAGCAGTTAAAACTAACGTGCTGTCACTTCACATATTTTATCTGGGAAGTGAAAAGACAGCAGACTCCAATTACTCTGTTTTAGTTGTATGTCCCATTAGGTCCTTTCACTATATATCTTTTCTTCCACACACAAATTCAGGTCAGTTTTCTTCTAGACAGAAATTGTAATGATTAATTCCCTCTATAATTGCTGTTAGTGGCAATGCAAAGTCTCCCTCTCTCAGTGTTAACTTCACAACCAATATGAGGCTGAGAAAGATACAAAAGTAGAAGACTCTGGACAGGTTTACCGCCTGTACGAGCTAGAGTGCCTTTTTTCCTCATCATTGATTCAGCTGGGAACAGCCTTTATGCTGAGAATGTCGCTGCACATTACCACATGTATACTCTTGCAGTCCTCTCCTGCTATCACATCTTGCAGCTTTACGACATGAGCTGACAGAAATCAGACTTAAGGATGTATCAATTAAACATTTTGATTATTTTTTAAATAAATGGATGATGAGGGTAAAGTCCCAGGTGGTCTTGTTTAAAACACTCAAGTGCGCTGGCAAGCACAATTTATTAGGTGCGCAGCTACTTCAAGATGACAGCCTGCCAGCATCTATAACCATTCTGTCCTGTCAGGTAAACAATCAGTCTTAGAAATATTTACTTAATGTCAATATAATAAATTTAAGCTTCATTAAAGATGATTGTTTTAGTAAAGGAGGCACTGTCCCTTTTATAAGCCTCCACAGGCTATATTTAATACTGTATAACATCCTCATGACAAAATGCTCTGGCTTTCTCACAAAGTTGAATGGATTTCCAAAACCATACAAGGACACGGGATATAGTTCCATGGGCACCAGAAACCCTCAGTTGTTTTGGTCGAGTGAAACCTTTTTAAATATTTGTTTAAAGAGTACCTTAGTGACGTATTTCTCCCACTGGTAGCCCCTTAGCTTAGGCCAATTTCATCTTAACCATCTGAAGGAATACACTTCCCCACAAGAACTGACCGTACCGGAGTTGGTATACTGGGTGAAAGATTCCCAGAATTCCCATCCTTATTTGGAGGCACACAAGGCATAAACGGCAGAGTCTGAACAATTGCCCTGATTCATTAGGTAACATTCTTTACAATTAAAATGCAATCCTTCAAAATCTGCTGGCTTATTTGATCTTTCATAACTCTAATTATTCTACAACTAAATTAAAGGTGTGCCATGTGAGAGTACGAGGCCCAACTGCTGCCAAATAAAAAGATCAGCATTTAATTACTATGCAGGGTAAGAAGATGGCAAATGTGACAAAGCAACCCAAGATAAAATGATTACAGAGGTAGTAGGAACTGCCGATGCTGGAGAATCTGAGATAACATGGTGGTAAGCTGGGTGAACACAGCAGGCCAAGCAGCAGCACAGGAGCAGGATAAAATGACTTTCTTTTTGTCTTTAAGCAAAAGTTGTTTTGTACATATGGGATGAAAGTGTGATGTTTGATGAGCAAGCCGGTACGTGCATGTTGACCACATTAAAATTTATTGCAAGGATGAGGGGTATTGAGTACATTTAAGACTGAAATAGATATGTTCTTGATTATCAAGGGGATCAAGGGTTACAGGGAGAAAACAGGAGAATGGGATTGAGGAGCCTATCAGCCATGACTGAATGGCAGAGCAGACTCAATGGGCTGAATAGCGCAATGTCTGCTCCTTCGTCTTATGGTCTTATATAGGTGCTTTAGCTCGTACAAGCTGTAAACCTGTCTTCTACTTTTGTATCTTTCTCCGCTTTGTATCTGTTGTGAAGTTAACACAGATAGAGGGAGAATTTGTATCGGTTTCTCACCAACTTCCCATCTGAGGTTGAGTCAGATACCAAAACCACACGAGCTCTGACATTAACTTGGGGCACAACTGCCATGGGTGGTATGCATGGGATGCCATATGGCAGAAAAAAACCCGAGCAGGCAGTTCACTGAAGGTCAAGGTCATTTTCACTGTGTGGATTCACTAGTGGAAAAATATTACAGACAGCAGATGCGAGTGAAAAACCAAGTAGAGACCTAAGGAAACAACTCCCAGCACAAAACAAGTGTTAGGAGTTGAGGTGGGATGGGTTTCGGAGCCTCCAAAGCACAGTGGTTAATGAGATAGAGTAACTGTGTTTGATGATGTGTCAGTATGTCAGCTTTCAGCAGTTAAATTGAAGTTGCAGCATGAATGGAATCTTCAGGCCATTTGGAATCTCAAGCTGGCCTTTTCTGCTCAGCAAAGCTGGTGTTGAGCAGGAGTGCCTCAGGAATGCATTGCTCATCCTCCACCTAGCTTAAAGCTTGACAGTGAAAGCTACTAACCCTGCAAACTGCCCGAAATAGAAAAGCCCAAGTCTTGTATTATTGGAAAACTTTCTATTTTGGGAAAATCAATATTCTACTGTATTAATTTTGAAGGTACTTCAGTCTTGCTCATTTTTGAAAAGGAAACCACAAGTGTAAAATCTGCTCCTTTTATTACGACAAGCAAATCACATCCTGTCAATCACAGTCTCGTCAAGTCTTTCAGCACCAGTTTTTGACTCTGTGATTGATTCAGAAATAGAGTATCTAGCTTTGCAAGAGAAATGTCACCAAGTATGATAACGCTTGTAAGGAGAGACAGGACCTGTAGAACATCGATCCTGGCTTCATTCACACACATCCTTAAAAACAAAATGCATTCAGGAAGTGGAGGAAATTTGTTAAACCACATTTTTCAGAAAAGGTTTCCCAGAAACAACTGGAGATAATAATGGAAAGCAGAAATTACCAAACAAATAAAAACCCTGGCTTTATTTGCCGGTTAGCATCCACGCCCCGTGTCATGCTTCTATATTGGCATACACTTTAGCTCTGATCACAGCCTGCTTCTATTCTTACTTGCGCCTTTGGTGGGCAAGAAAGGGTTGAAAATCCCAACGACTTGAGAACCAACCATGAGAAGTGCCAACTTCTCCACCATCACACAATATTAATTATGCGGATTCAGTCCCTGGCTGCCATCAACACCAATACAAATGGGGAGCGCTTAAAATTCAGGTGTCATTGTATAATGATATAAATTTAAGGCCTGCAACAGAATGGGAGCTCTGAAACACGGCAAGAGGACCAAATGTGCCAGAAAAAGTCAAGGTAAGTTATAAAACTGTGCCTGTCATTGAAATTCTTGCAGTCCCGCAGAACCTTGAAAAGGGCCTTCCCAGTTCCAATCCCTGCACGCCCCTGATCATTGGATATTTCCCCATGATTAGACTGCCTGATTACTGTATTACATAAAAAGAAACCATTCTCCCTCCCCGATGCCACTTGGGGTGGCAACATGGCAGAGTGGTTAGCACTGCTGACTCACAGTGCCAGGGACACCCCCAGTTGGATTCTACCCTTGGGTGACTGTCTACGTGGAATTTGAATGCTCTCCACATATCTGCTTGGGATTCCTCGAGGTGTTCTGGTTTCCTCCTTTGGTGCAAAGATGTGCAGGGTAGGTGGACTGACCATGCTAAATTGCCCATAGTGTCCAGGGACGTGAAGGCTAGGTGGGTTAGCCATGGTAAAAACACTATGATGTAGGGGTGCTGAGTTTGGGTGGGATGTTGTCCAGATGGTTGGTGCAAACTCGATGGGTCAAATAGCCTCTTTCTGCACTGTGGGGATTCAGTGATTCTATGATTTGCAGGTGACGCCTCCAGTCAAAACCTCCCACCTGCTCACGCAGCTAAGAAGATGATCTGCCTTGTGTCATAGAGGACTCCACTCGATCTCTTTTAATATCACTCAGGCATTACATTCTGTACAACACTACTGCTGACTTGGTTTTTTTCTATTGATTCATTGCCCTTTCCGTCTCCTCCTAGCCACACAATATTGACTTCTTTGTATCTATAACATTGCAAAGCTTCAGGGAATGAAATCTCCAAGAACCAAAAGTAAGGTTAGAAATAAATTGAACTTTTGATGGTCATCATTCCTAGTGAACCTTTAGAACCAAACCTTTGGGACAAGTGGGCTCATCTCAATAACCTGACATTTAGTCTTCCTCAGTGCACGAAACATTTATACCACAGGACTGTTTCATCAACAACAGGAAGACAACTACAGCTGTTGCCAGAGACGAGAGATGGCTTGCAACAGGTGGCTGTATCTCTGTCACATTTGCCAGCTGTCCACAGAATGTCACCTTATATGAAGATAGTTGGCAACAAACATTAAAAAAAACTGAAAAATGTAAAAAAAGGAAAACATTTCTATGCTTCATTCTGAACAGTGGGGAAGCCACAAACAATACAGATCCCATGGAAAATATTGAATTGGTGATGACAGCCATCTTTAACAGACCCTAACAATAAAAGCCAGGAATCATGTGGAAAGGCCTACAATCAATAGGAGCAAATGTTGGAATGATTGAAACACAGCTGTATTTTCTACTATTAGAGGGGCAAAGAAAAAAAAGAGCTGATTTTCCTTTGGGAACACGCAGCAGGATATTCAGTGCCCTCTGTGCAGCCAGTAAAAACAATGAACAGCTCCAGGGATCATGTGATTGTAAGTGAATTACAGACCCACAGCTCTTAGTGAAGCAAGCTCAGCATCAACATGTGACAGCTATCTGTGAGTTGACAATGCTGTCAGCCGAGATGATAGATGAGAGTTGTCTGCTAATCATCAACACCTTTGTTCAATGTGAAACGTTGCTTGAATGATGTTTTGTTCTAACTGTTTTTCAAAACCAAGCAAGAGCCCAAATTGAGACATTAAATCAGCACTGTGTTTCAATGCCCAGAAATACCTCCTCACTGCTGGCATTTTTTGGACCATGTCAGCCAACAAAATGAATATTACTCCGATGTGATAGTGCACTGGAGCTCACACAGTTTTCGAGGATCGTTATTTGGGTGGCTCAGTGCTGCAGTGACCTTGTTAAATCATCTAATGTGCACAGTACAGCTCCATTTGATGGCTGTATATGTGAAAAGTGTGTTGACAGAAACTTCACTTGGCTGATACTGCAGCAAGTCAGATTGTCTGATCAATCTGACAGATTCATTTATAAACTTTTGCCTATTAGTGCAACTTGGATTCAACTTAAATTTGCATCTGGTGCCAGCACTGGATTTATGGATTCTCTATTTTTGTTGTTGTTGTATGGTACATTACACCATATTTCTTTCAGAGGCAGACTCAATTGTTGTAGAAAATGCATCAGAAACAATGCAGCGTTTTTTTTCAAAGAAAGCCAGTTCTTTAAAGCACAAAAAGCCAAGTTCAATATTTCATGCTCAAGTTCACAAATTAACAATCTCTCTGCATTTTGCTTCAAAATTCACAGGAATTTGCAGTTCCTGTGCTCATACTCTGTATAGGCTAGAGATTGCTCTAATGCCAGAATAATGGGGCTATACTTCACAAATTGTCAGTTGCATTTACATGGATGTCAAAAGGAAATGAAACCATGCCTGTTCAACTCAGTGGAAAGTTCCAAACAGACTTGATCTGAAGGTGAAGCAAATATTAAAGAGCAAAGAAAGATCTCATCCACTATAGCTAGTTTCTTACTGTTCATATATAGCTTTACGATCCCAACCATCTCCTTCTCTTGCCTGACTCATGGTAGCTCACGGTTTCTCTCACTACACACTATCCCATCCTACTGTTAAGTAAGCAACGTTAACAGTTTGCAATTACATAGCACCTTTAACCTAAGGTTTAGGAAAGCAACCCTAGAACAATTTGAAGAAGGGTCCAGACCTGAAATGTCAGCTTTCCTGCTCCTCTGATGCTGCCTGGCCTGCTGTGCTCCTCCAGCTCCACGCCATGTTACTTCAAACTTACAGCCTTGGCTACCAAAAATGCACTAATAATAATCAGAGATACTCGGGGCCAGAATTAAAGGAACACAGGATGTGGGAATGGAGGAGTTTACAGAGATAGGGAGAAGTGAAGTATTGGAGGGATCTGAAAACAGATATGAATACTTTAAGGTGGAAACATTTGTAATCAGGAGTCAATGTAAAGGGAGCATAAGAACAATGGGTTAACAGGGCTCTGATTAAGAAGAAACATTTTAGATGATGTGCATGATGTGGATGTGCTGTTGGACTGTAGTGACTTGAAACAGATTTGGGCTGTTAAATAAATGAAAATTGTGTCTCCTTTCTAACAGAGTTCTCCACACCCTGCTTCTGCAATTTCTAGAATGCAGAATGTATGAATGATTAACGATTCAACAAAAGGCAGTCAGCTAGCCATTTCAGATTTCTTCTCTCCAGTCACACCAATTGTATGATGCTTTGATCTCTCTGCCCATAAACTCAGCGTCTGTGTGCTCTCCTCTCATTGCACCTGATGAAGGGGCTGTGCTTTGAAAGCTTGTGATTTCAAATAAACTTGTCAGACTATAACCTGGTGTTGTGTGATTTCTGACTTAAATGATATGCAGTTTATGAAGAGTAGAATGTGGTAGACCAGTCAGGAATTCATGGGAATAGTAATTTAGATGTTTCATCAGCATCTGGGCTCAGGCCACGACAGTCATGAGATGCTTTGGTGATGGTGCAAATATACAGCTCAAAACTCAACACAGAGGCAAGTATTTCACCAAGATTGTGGACAGTTTATTCAGCCAACAGACAGTTGATGGAGAATCTCAACAAAGGTTCTCTTTAGTATTGTGTATTATGCTTACTTTATATTGACCTTAGGATGCTCACCTATCTACTATCCCTCTAACTCTCTATTACCTATGAAGTTGTTCTTTAAGAGCTTCTTCAATCTTCAAGCTTTTGTTTAGCTGCCCTGATATCTCTGTATCTGATTTAGTGTTAAATTTTGTCTGAAAATATTCCTGTGAGGCACCTTGAGATATTTTTAAAGGCACTATATAAATGCAAGCTGTTACTCTTGTTGAGCATTCATGTGTTTGCTGGAATAGCCTGAAATGGCTGCTGAATGAAATATTTAATGTTCAATAAACTCAGGCCTTGTCCTGACAAATTGAGAGGATGGCTGTCAAAGGTGACTGTTCTAGCCATTACATTTCAGCTGGATTGGAGCACTTAGCTAACCGAGTTCCATTATTTCTGAAATCCATTCTGAATCACTGGTTGACTTAACTGTTGTGCACTCTTATTATTTTGAAGACATGCTTTGAAAGCTTTTGATCATTTTCAAAGTAAACCCAGCTTTCTACACTTGGCGCTTTATTTTGAGAAAACAAGAGCAGCCCTTAAAGCCGTAGGTTTTGTTACAATCAAAGGCCTCAAAGGATCAATCCTGTGGTATATTTCTCACAGTTCAACACTACCATAAAACTTTACACTTCAATACTTTTACTACAAATTGTGTTAAACTAACAGGCCAGTTACACTCTGCAATTTGCATCAATTGTGAAGCAGCTTTGGCTTCAAGCTGACATGAACAGCAAACTTCAACACTGGAACAAAGTTGTCCAAATTGGACTGAGACCAGCAGTGTGAATGGGCCTCGAGGTAGTGTGCTTTCCCACTGTTTCAGCGTCCAGCAGCTGCACTATAATAGCGGTTAGTATGAAGGGAATTCTAAACATATTCCTAATGGTTGGACTGACTGCTGGGGAACTTCTTTAAAAAAAAACTTTATTTCCACCTTTTAATGCAAGCAACTATCCCGTTGGCTCTTAGTTACCATTAAAATTTAACTGGTGTTTGAATGCCTGTAAGCAGAGCTCAAGTGCTTCAGCTCTTCTGGCTAAGGAACAGTGTGGATTCAGCTGCACAACTTGCACTGCTGATCCCTTAACACTTTGACCAGGTAATTAACTCAGACTGCTATCTGTAATATCACGCTGCACCCAAAAGTCCAACACCATTGCTTTTTTAAATCTGAACGAGAAACTCCAGCTCTTTAAAAATCTGCTATCTAATTAATTGAAGGGATACCTTCATTTCAAGTACAATTCTAATGTTGTTACTTGTGTTTTACTTTGGCCACCTTGAACCATAGCAGCAGACTTATTAAAAAACACAGCATGTGAGATCTTCAAATGCCCAAAGGCTTGACCAAACCCTGCTAAGCTCTGGGTTTTAAAAGACCAACAGATCTGTCAATGAGTGATTTACAGCGAACGGTCTATTTTTAAAAATTCCATATCAGATGAGCTTGTGAATTCAAGTGCAAGCAATTGAGGGAAGAGACTGAACATGAAAAAGAAAAGCACATCGCTCTGCTTTTACTTACAGCACTCATTAGGGAGTCTAACACACTGACAGCGAATGCTGTCCCGCACGCGAATGGCTGTGTCAAATACAGCTCAGTATCTGGGTCATCATCATCATCTTGGTCCAAGAATTGAACATTCGAGTCATTCACTGGAGGGATCAAAAGGAAAGTAACAAGTTATCAGTACACATTCAATAGGTTATAAGGCATAATGGAAGTTACTGAACAGTCAACATTAGCTTTAAGAAACCGGAAATTGTTCTCTATCAAGATTTTGCTTTAACTTATTACATATTTCAGTGCAAAGTGCAAAGCATAGCAAGCAAGTAGAAGTTATTATTTCTTTTACAACCCCTGAACTCTGTCTTCAGAGCAAATCTAGCAAAAATAAACAGTTTGAAAGAAGGTTTGATCTGAAGTCTTGTTTTGATTTTTCCCCTCTATTCAGGCTTTCTGCGAGAGCTGTGGAAAGAACTGTCAATCAACATGACAGAGGTTGATGAATAGGCTGAAGCTGCAGAAATGAACTGCAAGCAAAATACTATGGAAACAGCTGCAAGGACAGAACAGTGAGGTCAAAGAGCAAGAAATATTCTGTGAAAATAATAATCGTTAAAAATAAATTAGAAGGACACAACTAAGGCAGCCAACCTCAATCATAGCCAGCAAAAGAAAGACAGTAACAGTGGAGAAATCTCTCTCAGCCAAATGAAAAGAAGTAGTGATGAGTGAAGTGAAACTGTGGACAATGGAGAAAGGGGCTGCTTACCCAACTCAGTTATCATTGGTATGTTGGCTCCAATGTTTTTTTCCTGACTGAATGAAACCAAAGGGAGCAATTTGCCAGGTTTAACTAATAATGAATGAAAAATTGGTAAACAGCAGAGTACAAAGGCACAAAAAAGAACAAACAGGTAATAATTTCAAAGAGCACCAAAATACAGAACCGAGTTCATTAAATATTTACTATCACAAGAAACAGTTTCTAAGCAAAAAATAGCTTTTCATTAAGTAGATATCAAAGACAACAGTATTGAGCATACATTAAAAAAGCAGTAAAAATCTTTGTTTGAACATCTTTAAGAACCACTTTATATCTTTCCTAGCCACGTGGGAAGGTTTATTTTTGACATATTCTTCCAATTTTCTCTGGTCCTTTCTTGAAGGTACTGAATCACAAATCAATAGCACGTCCCGTCTTGCCACACTTCATCCACATGATACTTAATTTTTGAGGCCTGTGGGTAAAGCGGGTTGCTCATTTAAGGGACATCACTGCCAAATTTGACATAGTTTATGTCAATGTAAAGACTTGACTATTCAAAGGAAACATTCTGGAGAATGAACAGAAGCAGGGATACTGGCTGACAATTTCCCTTCCTAGTTTTCTCAGCTGAAATCAACAGATGCCACAAATGGGAATGTGGTACAAGATCTTTATACAGTCGGTGGTAGAATTACCTGGACGAATTTTCCCGTTAACTACCTTTCCCCCCCTCGAATCTTTCCCCTAGCCCTCCACTCAGAAAATACAATACTTTTAAAGAAAATGCTTGTTGTCCTTGAAAGAAAAACTTCAAAGAAGTTATTATTATGAAAATTACCATTGTCAGTTAGTTTCTGTCAGCAGAAATCACACATCACACATGTATAAACAACCCCTGCCAAAATGCGCAATATTTAATAGTCAGGTGCTCAGTGACTTGCTTTGCTACTGAGAATACTGATTGTGTGTGTCAGTTTATGTGAACTTGAGAAAAATACCAAGGATGCATTCACACAGTGTGAATATTTTAGATGGGAGTGTGCTATTTATTGTCCACACAATAATGACAGCTAAGGGCTCATGTTGGGGAATGATTAAGTAATGGTGGCCTCATCACAGGAAAACATGCACAACTAAGGACATTCATCTCTGTTTACCAAAGGAGACTTCGTGTCTGGACAAAGTAGCACTTGGCTCAAATGCCTGACTAGTAATTAATTTTATTTTAACTCTTCAGGTGCCTCCTGGCTAGAATTCAGTATGGAACAGGATGCCAGCCTGAAACGTATTAATGCCTGTGGCCACACCAGTAAATGGATCTCTGATGAGACACAGAAGTTCTCCCTTAAACAAACATTTTGGAAAATCTCTCCAACAATAGAGATGTAATCTATTTATGTGATTACAATAATATGGAAGGAACAGTACAATATTCTATTTGTAAGTCAAAAACAAAATAATAATTGACAAGAGATGATGGGAACTGCAGATGCTGGGGAATCCAAGATAACAAAGTGTGAAGCTGAATGAACACAGCAGGCCAAGCAGCATCTTTGGAGCACAAAAGCTTTTGTGCTCCTAAGACGCTGCTTGGCCTGCTGTGTTCATCCAGCTTCACACTTTGTTATAATAATTGACGAGCTACTTCATATGTATGATTCAGATATAATGGCACATTTAATTCAATTACCATGCCTTTAGTCATTAGAAAATTCAAAATCCCTCTTTCTCTTCTCGCTCAACAGGTTGCTTTCGTCAAAACTCCTTCATTGGGAATGAAATATTAAATCAGTGAACACAGTCTTGAGTGAATATGCACTCTCATAGCTCTGACTTGAAAATATTTTGTCAAATGTCCAGTTGCCAGCTGTGGGAGAAGGGTTGCTGAGGCCTTCATCACTTTAGTATACACACTAACTAGACAGTGCGTTCATAAAGCACCAAATGCAGCAGTGATCTGAGATTAAAAACAAGCTTCCATTGTAGCATTGGCAAACCAGGTGAGAAACCTTTTGTAGCTCACTGAAGTCTGACAACAGCAATTTGATGTCATTTAATATCTCTGCAATTTTTGCAAGATGATAGCACCCGAGACACCAACTCTATCACGTAAGGCAGAGATGAATATGCAAGTGCTGAAGCAAAGAGTGAATAGATTTTGTATTAGGTTGTTTCGACACAAACAATTACAGAGGATATATACAGAAGTTTTAGAATTGTGGAAAAACTGCTAGATTTACACAGCATTATGATATTAGTACGTTAGAGAAAAGGGTACTGCATGCTACAGGTGTCATGTAATATACCCACGCTGGACATGTGGTCAGATCATCAATACATTACAAATGATCTGCACTGTGGATGCAAAGAACAAAAAATCAGCTGGAAAGAAAAACACAAGGGGAAAGATCACATTGATAAAGATTGAAATAGACACGTTTGCTTTGTCGCAGCCAGTCTCTTAGAGGGTGGACATGAAAATATCTGTATTATAAAAAGGGACACAGTTAATCCTAACATATACATCGGATCTAACTTTTGATTAGTAAGAGATTGATTTTGCTTATGGAAACTGAGGTTCATTGGTAAATTCATAGAAATGTCTCAGCAATGGCAAGTTAACTTCTCAAGTCAACTCCAGGATGGCATGTGAATCTAAAATCAGATGGAAGGAGGTTAACATGCTCATCAGAAGTTGTTTTCCCTGGAGCCTAAAGATTAACCAGTCTGTCTCTGTTATGTTGAAAGTCAAAAGGCTATAAAAAACCATCGATGACTGTAAAGAAAATTAGTTCTGGATCAAGACTGTAGAACAGAACACAAATGAATTATCATGTTAAAGTCAAGTAAAGTGGCTCACAAAAGTCAGACAGCATTGTGAATTAATTATCTTAATATATCATTAGACAAAGCTAAGTTGAATCTGATTTTAACATGCTGCTTCAGATGTTTACCACACTGTGACAAAAAGGAACTTAATGATTTGAGCAAAGCTATGTTTCAGCTTGTTTGCCTTGGACTTCCTTTAGTGAAGCCGATGAAACATTCATGCAAAATAGAACGGTTCCAAACCAATGAACATAGGTGTTTAATTGTTATCTTGCAGATTAGGGCACAAGTGAAAACAGAGCAGTGCAAATCAAATCTCTGTTGCAAATATCTAACTCATGGTTCATGTCTTTTTGATATTTAACTTTCAATTTTAGGAATAAAAGCTGAGAAGTAAATAAAAATGCAATAAGTGCAACCAAAGCACTAGTTGGGAAATGGTGCTTGAACAGGTTACACACATTTGTATAACTGAACTAAACTAGAAGAGACTGTTTTGGGATTTTATATTCATTCAGGAGGTGTGGATTTCATTGCCTGGACCAACGTTTATAGCCCATCTCTACCGGAAAGTGGTGGTGAGCTGCCTTCTTGAACAATTGAAGTCCATTTGGTGTGTATGTGGTTACAATGATGTTATGGAGAGAATTCCAGGATTTTGACCCAGTGAAACTGAAGGACCAGCAATATACTTCCAAGTCAGAAACTGAGTGGCTTGCAGAGGAACTCGTAGATAGTCTTCCCGTGCATCTGTGGTCCCTGTCCGAAATGATGCTTGTCGTGGTTTTGGAAGTTCGTGTCTCAAGAAGTCTTGGTGAATTTCAGCAGTGCATCTTACAGATGGTCCATACTGCTGCGACTGAATGTTGGTGATCAAGAGAGTGAATATTTTTGGATGTGGTGCCAATCAGGAGGGCTGTTTGTCTTAGATGGTGTCAAATTTCATGAATGCTGTTGAAGTTGCACTCATCCACGCAAGTGAAGAATACTCCAACACGTTCTTGACTTTTGTCTTGTAGACAGTGAACAAGCTTTGGCAATCAGGAGGTGAGTTATTTACTGCAGGATTCCTTTGACCTGCTGGTATAGCCATAGTATTTATATGACTAGTCCAGTTCAGTTTTTGATCAATGGCAACCCCAAGGGTGTCCATAATGGGTGATTCAGAAATGGTAATGCCATTGAATGTCAAAGGGTAATGGTTAGATTCTCACTTATTGGACATGGTCATTGCCAGGCACTTGCATAGCAAGACTGTCACTTGCCATTTGTCAGCCCAAACCAGGATATTATCCAGGTCTTGCTGCATGTGTTGTGAAGATTTGATGCGCATCTCACAATTCTGCACCTGAACTGGTTATCAAGTGGGTTTGAATAGAAAAAAAGTAAAGTTATGAGCTACGTTCAATTTTAAAATTATTTTGCTGAAGATTGTGCCATACAGTTAAAGTATTCAAGAGACTGAGGGGGACTGGTTACTTCAATTGGCCAGATGGCTACAGTATGATTCAGAATAATGCCAACAGCACAAGCTCAATTCCCATTCAAACTGAGGTAGACTTCTTTGTCTTTGCTCCTGCGCCATGCTTGACATGATGCCCCTCAAACTATATAACCAACTGTCTCCCTCATGAACTGTGGCTTATCATCTCCCTACATGGCTTCAGCAAGGGGAATTGAATCAACTATTGATTTAGCTAAGAATAGAAAAATGACATAGGAGTTATCGGTAATATATAGTCCAAAAATAAAGATATGGGGACTTGGCTGAGCACGTGTTGGTCTAGTTTCTACATTTCTAAGTGGTTACTATTTAGACTGACAAAATCAAGTTGCCTCGGCAGATGGACACCATCATATGAAGCTTCATCAGGGCTATGGAATAAAATTGTTTTTGCTAAACCTGCTGCATTACAATAATCGTAAAGTTCACTCTTTGTTTTGTGCTTCATATAGTATACCCAAATATTACAGTTATGGTTATTAAAATAACTAAGAAGAAAAAGCTGCAAAATCTTTTTGATATTATTTGTTAATTAAAAGCATATTTCAAGTAATTCCCAATATTCAGAGAATTTGTCTGAAAAATAATATAAGTAACATTTTCCAGGGATTACAAATTAAGCATCTCTTCACCTGCTCCTCCTCCTTCAATATATATTGTCTACAGTTGCATTTCATGTTGTTTCTTAATTAAGTTCAAGCAACCCTTCATCTTAACTTGATTTTCAATCTCTAATTTTTTTAATGACATTTGTGAGAGGCAGCTGCACTGGAACTGAAAGTGCTTCACTTTCAACATCAAGTGCTGCTCGGTCAGATGGAGCACAGGTAATGAGTTAAGATGGATATAAAACTCCCTCGCGTTCAACTAACAATAGGAGCTGACTGCCTCTGCGCACTAGTTACAGTAACAATCATAAACCTTTTCATGACTTCATTGGATTATTGTGTGGAGAGAATCTCTCCGAACTTTTGAGAAAAATTGTATCATTTGAATAGGTACATGTACAGGAAAGATTTGGGGGGATACAGGCCAGGAGCAGGTAGGTGGGACGAGTTTGCTTTGGAAATTATGTTCGATATGAATTGATTGGACTGAAGGATCTGTTTCTGTGCTGTGTAACTCTATGACCATGTCAAGGCAGGATTTCTACTTGTTGATCTGACTATCTCCATTGGGCTGGTTGTCATCGACACTTTAGAAAATAGAACATAGAACAGCAGTACAGGCCCTTCAGCCCACGATGTTGTGCCGACCTCTTATTCTACTAAGGTCAATCTACCCAACCCTGCATACCTCATATTTTACTATCCTCCATGTGTCTATCCAAGAGTCACTTAAAAGTCTCTAAAGTATCTGAATCCACTACTACTGCCAGCAGTGCATTCCGCATGCCCACCACTCTCTGTGTAAAGAACCTACCTCTGACATCTCCCCATACCTTCCTCCAATCACCTTAAAATTTATTTCACTTTTACCCTCTTGCTCACAATAGGGTGAGCCTCTCATCTTGGCAAACTTTGATCTAGAGGTGACTATTAGTCAAAAATGTATTGTGCCCTGTGAGTTGAATCTTTGTCAACTAGTTTCACACTGGAAACTGCTAAGGATTAATTAAGGATGAATTCCCCCTGGATGGTCTAATCTCTCGTGGGGATGCTGCTACTCACCGAGAAGCAGCTTCTCAGTGAGGCAGCTTGGGTTGTTGCAATCTGAGGTCACGCCAACTGAAAATGCTACACCGACAGTGCCTGCTGCTGGGAGGCATTACACCACCTGGCACCGGCAGTCAAAATCATCTTCCATCTCCTCTGAAAGGGAACGTGACCTCTCATTACCCTCCACCCTGGCAGCAGCCAAATCCCTCTGCTGATCCATTCATTGGGCTGACAATGAGACCAGCAAACCCATACATTCTTTACTGAAGCAGCCAATTAAGAATACAGCACCAAGAAGATTGCTGTCATGGCCCCATTGCCTGCCTGAATGGGCTTAAAAACCTCATTTGGTCCTGATATGGTGAAGAACCCTGCTTGGAAAATCTCTGTTTAGATCTCTATTCCCCTATCCAATCACAAGTCAGAAAGAAATACGGTGAATGATAAAGAAGGAAATCAGGTGAGTTAGATATCAGATCAAATTAGATAAAGAAAGTAAAATAAAGAGGCCAAAAGAGAAATTGGATGGAGAGATACAGGAGAAAAAAACTTAACATTTAAAATATCTCTAACAACAATTTCAAACCTGTCAGAGTGAGACTGCAGAGTTTCACTTGTTTCTTTTGTGGGAATCCATGGCTGAGTCAGGACAACAGAATGCCCTAATAATAGTCCTTATGCTCTGAAATAGCAGCCCTAACTATCTGCAGAAAATTTAATTTGTATATATGGTGCAATGTGTTGTTGACAAGCTCCCATTTTGTGAGGCTAATGGTGTAAATTGCTCAGCATTTTGTGGCAATTTGCAATTCATTGCATATCTCCTCTTGCCTCAAATTGCTGGCTTATTTACACACTATTAACTGGATGTGCCTTATTTTCCCAGCAAAATCTGGGTCAAAGCTATTCACTATGTTGCCCAGGCAACTTTGCTCATTAATGCAAAGACTCCACAAACTATTGTACCTTTAAAAGAAAGTCAAAAGGTTACTGTATGTTTTCATCATGATAACCAGGTCCCACACAAAAAAGGAAAAAGGATTATTACAATTATTGAAGATTTCATATGACATGTTTAATATATCCTGTTCAGGGCCTTTATCATAACTAACTACAATTATATCCTAGTGAACTTGCAGTAATCATGTCACAGTGGTTAACCTCTAGTGTAAATACTGACATAAATGACTGCACTTCAAAAAGTAGTTCATTGTGTGAGGCACTTCATAGATATTTTAATGTGAGGAGGTTTTAAATGTCAGTCTTATTCCTGCAGTGTGGAAATTAATCAAGGATGTGAAGCAGATTGCCAGCACTGAAATATAAAGAAAAGTATAGAAGGAAAATATTACGGATTTCTATTTGACTATGTGTAAATTCAACACAGTTTATTACAAAATAATAATATAAAGTTAACAATCTGTTTGTAAGTGGTTAAATCAGCTAACACAAGCAATATTAATTAGATTTAGCTAAACGGGCTGGTTAAGTGTTGCTTCCTGCACACATTCTTATCTTAAAACAAATGAAAAAAAAATCATAAATATCCAGACCTACTTATATTAGCATGGCCTATTTATTCAAGAATTGCAGATGGTTGTTGGAGGGAGCTTTTACCTGGAACAGATATGGCATTAAAGGGCTCATATCAGACCAGCTACCTCTTCCAATTTCTCTTCCCAATGCCTTCAATGGAGGAGAATCTGGAGGGATTTATAATGAATGATCAATTCACTATTACTCATTTTGCACTACCATTGTTAGTTAAAATGAGACCTGTTAATTAGGAAACAAGATAACAAAGGACTGGGAATATCTTGAAGACCAAGGAAGAGAAATAAATTCAAAGCAAGACAGCACTTTGCTCAAGTTTGTGCCAATCGGAGAAATTTTTGGGCAGAAAAGTTATATCTAGCCCATCAACAAGATCATTTTATGCATAACTTGTTTTATATTTTATAAGGAGTTGATGAAACAAAACTTACAATTTGTTACAATCAAAACACAGTTTTATGCCTGTAATGTGAAAGTTACACAAATTTGGTCTCATTGCACTTGAATGTTCATTAGTCTACTTTTCAGCAGACTGAAGAGGTACGCATGGTGACACAGTGTAGATTACTGATTTCAGTTCAGATATCAAGACGCTTTATTGTTTTGGTCCTTGGATTTCATCTTACAACAAATCATTGGGCAGTAAAGATCAACCTCAGACAGAAGTTAAGATTCAAAGGACTGATAAATTAAACCTGAGAAATTGTGTGATGCAGGACCAACATTCGTAATATTGCCTTTTTGCAAATATCAATTTGGCAGTAATTTCACAAAAATAGTTTTTTTCCTAAGACATTTCTTACTCATGCAGGACACTACTTAGATACTTTGAGGCCAAAGTCATCCTTTGCAACACTGGGGACAGATAGAACCTGGGTATACAGTGACACTTTGTGTACCAAGAGTCTATGCAGAGCTTGATGTAGCCAGACATAAACGTGCCTTTTCCCTCTTATTCAGAGTTTATACATGGTGTCCCTGCGCCCGCGGCCCAGCTTTGGCTTCCAGATGAAGTGCAAGATGTTCCAGGTGACTGACATAATTGATCATTTTTAAATCACCACATCAGGCATAACACATTTCCATAGCACAAATATAATGACAGCATTTCCTACTGACCCACATTTTACCATCATTAGGGTATGAAAGGAAGTAGCTAGAGTGATAGTGAATACACTAGTGGTAATCTTCTAAAAATCCTTAGATTCTGATTGTGTCCTAGAGAACTACAAACTACCAATGTAACACCTTTATTTTAAAAGGGAATTAAATAGAAAACAGGCAACTGTAAGCCAGTTAGATCAGTTAGCTGTTGATGGCAAAATGATAAGAGTGTCTCACAAATGATCTAAGAGCATGGGCCAACACGGCGTCATAAACGGGAGCTTGTGCCTGACAAATTTACTGGAATTCTTTGAGGAATTTGAATTCAAATTTAGAATTCTTAGGCCATTCAGCCATTCGAGTCTGCTCCACCATTGAATGATATCATAGCTGATCTGATACTCCTCAATTCCACTTTCCTGCCTTTTCCTCTTGATTCCCTGACTGATTAAAACCTGTCCATATCGGCCTTGAATATACTTAATGATTCAGCCTTGAAAAACCATAAGACTTAGGAGCAAAATTACACCATTCGACCCATTGAGTTTGCTCTGCCATTCAATCATGGCTGATATGCTTCTCAACCTCATTCTCCTGACTTCTTCCAGAACTCTTGATCCCCTTAACTAATTAAACCTATTTATCAGTGTCTTAAATATACTCAATGACTTGGCCTGTACAGCCTTCTGAGGCAATGAGTTCCACAGATTAACCACCTTCTGGCTGAAAAATTCTTCCTCATCTCAGTTCTAAAGAGTCATCCCTTCACTGTGGCTACACTTTTGGATCCTAGTCCCTCTTACTACTGGAAACATCTTCTGTATATCCATTTTCTCCAGGCCTCTCAGCATTTTGCCAGTTTCAACGAAAGCCACACCACCTACCGCCTCATCCTTCCAAACTCAATCGAATACAGACCCAGAGTTCTCAATCACTGCTTATTTGACAAGCCCTTCATCCGTGGTGATCATTCTTGCCAACCTCCTCTGGACCCCTCCAATGTTAGCACATGCTTTCTTACATACAGGGCCCAAAACTGCTCACAACATTCCAAATGCAGTCTGACAACAGCCTTATACAGCCTCAGTACTATATCATTGCTCTTGTATTCTGCCCTTCTTGAAGTGAATACTAACATTGCATTTGCCTTCCTAACTGCCAAAAGAACCTACATGTTAATCTTAAGATAACTAGGAGTCCCAAGATTTCTGAAACCTTTCCCTGTTTAGCAAACAGTCTCCGCTTCTATTTCTCCTACCAAAGTGCATAACTTCATACTTTCCCACATTGTATTCCACTCTCCTAGCCTGTCCAGGTTCTTTAGCAGCCTCCCCACTTCTGCAGGACCACCTGTCCCTCCAACTATTTTTGATTCATCTGCAAACTCTGCAAAAATTCCCTCAGTTCCTTTTACTGTTAATGTATAACATGTGGTTCAACACTGAGCACTGCCAAACTCCACTAGGCACCAGCTGCCACCTGAAAAAGACCCCTTTGTCCTAATTCTCTGTCTTCTGCCAGTCAGCCAATCCTCTATCCATGCCAGTAATGCTTCTAACACCATGGGCTCTTACCTTATTTAGCATCTCCTGTGTGGCACTGATCTTCTGGCACACCACTAGTTACAAGTTGACATCATGAAAATTTCCAACTCTTTACCTTCTATTAGTTAGCCAATCCTCTATCCACGCCAATATATTACCTCCAATACCAAGAATTGTTATCTTATTAATTTTCCAAATGCATGATACCTTATCAAACAGGTTCTGAAAATCCAAACACATTACATCCAATGCTTCAGCTATCTTCCTAGTTATCTCCGCAAAAGATTCTAATAGATTTCTCAGGCATGACTTCTCCTTTATGAATCCACACTGACTTGGCCTGATCATAATATTTATTTCTAAAATAGACTCTAACATCTACCCATCAACAGACATTAAGCTAACTAGCCTGTAGCTCCTTGTTTTAGCTTCCTTCTCCTTTTATACAAAGGTAGTACATTGGCAGTTTACAATCCTCTGGGAAAGAAAAAGCCAAAGAACTGAAGATGCTGAAAGTTAAAAACAAAACAAAAAAAAATTGCTATAACGACTCAACAGCATCTGTAGAAAGAAAGCAGAACTAACATTTCAGGTCCCATGACCCTCCTTCAAAATGGGGCCCAAAAAGTTAACTGATTTCTCTCTACAGATACTGCCAGGCTTCTGAGTTTTCCAGCAACACCTGTTTTTGTTTCCAGTCCTCTGTGGCTAAGGATTTGTGGAAGAGTACTACCAGCACATCCACGATCTTTGGCAATGTGGGCCATTGTAATATGTGCAAGCAAGTTACAGATGTTGTAGTAACACTGATAGACATTAGAAAGATGACCGATTATAGGTTCAACAAAATCTATTTAAATATACAATACTATTGACACTAGGACGACAATTGGTCAGAACTGCACTTTCCAACTTGATTTGAAAAAGGTAAATGCATGACAGAATATTGAATCTTAATGACTAAGGATTGTTTCAAAGTCTCAGCTGAATTTGCTGATTTTGGCTGAGGTGGACATAATTGTACATAATATCTCCGAGTTAGGGGAAAACAGATAGAAGCAAGAGTTGAACTTAGAACCCCTAGGTCTGAATGACTGGGTTCACCGCATCTTCAATAACATTCTAACATATATGGATTTCCTGCAGAAGTGAACAGTCATCTTTCAACCTTTGACCAGTCCGGTTGCAACAATGTGTATATAAACATTACAGCAGATACCCTTGAGCATAATGAATCTGAATTCTGTCCATATCATTGAACAATTAGCTACAGTAATAGTCAATGGGAATGTCAGCCATTGACCAACAAATCTGTACTGCAGGCCCCAAGGCCACAGTCTTGTATTTCTTACATTTGGCCTAAGATTTTAAAGCTTCCAGCTCCTGTCTTAACCAGAATAGCATTGTCTAACGCATGTTAATGAAATCATTGCTCTTAGGTTCGTGGAAACATCTTCAAATCAAGCATTAAGAATATTGAGATGTAAATGGTAAGCCTACTTTTACAACACATGATGTTACATTGGCAAGTTTTGTTGTGGGGTAAAACTGAACATTACTTTTGGAAAATTGGAATGCCAGAATTTTAAAATTTGTGCTCTTACGGACGCCACATCTCAAAATTTCACTGAAGTCATTTTTTGATCAAGTAAAAGCAAACATTAAAGATTGACCTTTTTACGTATTAACAGTTTTCTTTCAAATTATTCACAAAATGTTGATACTATTGCATGTGATTAGGCTGGAATTTATAGCCCATTCCCAAATGCCCTCAAGAAGCTGTTGGTTAACTGTACTCTAAATCTGCTGCAGTCCATGGAGAGAAAGTACATTCACAGCTCGGGAATGTAAGGAGCTCCAGAATATTGACCAAGCATTGATAAAAGAATGGCAATATATTTCCAAGTCAAATGATGGGCAACTTGGAGACAAGGCAGTTGTTATTATATTCCCATGGGCCTGGTTGTCTCTATCCTAGGTAGCAAAAGTAGCAGATTTGGAAATTGCTGTCAAAGGAACCTTAGTGAGTTGTTGCAATGTATCTGGCAAATAGTATGCCCTGTTGCCAGACTGTACAACTGGTGGAAGGAGTGAAATGTTTAAGATATTGGATGTAGCACCAATTATCTATACACAGAGTATGTGTGGCTTTTCTGGTCTATTTCCCTTGAACAGCATTAAAGTTTGCAAATACCAGCTACGAAAGCAATCATTAAGCATGAAACTTAATCTTAAATGTTTTGAGGGGACTGTTGGTGGATTGAAACAAATGGCAAATCTGTCAAGTGATTGATATGTCAGTATGACTAATACCCAACCCGTTAATGATTAATGGATTGACAAAAACGCAGCCAAGAGGAGGAAATTTGATCATCTTACCTAATTCAGTCATCATTGGGATGTTGGCCCCGGTGGTGACTGATGTTTGTCGGACTAGGCCATGGACTGGACTATTGTCAGGAGAAGGTCTGTCCATTCCTGGAGGTGTGAATCCTGGCCAGTGAAGAAATAGTTCAGTCAGAAAATCACAAAACCTCCCTTTGATAAACTTAACAGCCTTATTGAGAAAAAGAAAATGTAGATGCATTCTTGCACAAGTAAGTAATCCCAATCAATTTTCTGATAACACAGAGATGTGCCTGCACTAAGAGCAACGAACCTTGAGTCATACAAGTTTGATTACATAGCAATGAAGAAAATTCTATTTTTTTTGGCTACAAAACCTTAATTGAATAACGCGTGTATGTTAGCACAGTTGTTAGAATGTTACTTTATTTGCATAGCATCTCCAAAATTAAGGAACAGAAAAGTGTTACAACAAGCTCTCATTTTAAAACTCTCTGATGCACCTCATTTTACATTGTAATATGGGTTGCTGATAAATAAAGTATACACAAACTCTCTAAGGTGCTTGAGTCCCACCACTGAAACATAATATTTGTATGCCCCCAAAGGGAGTATTACGGTGAAGGGCTACAATACAAAGGAAGCTGTCAACATCTTAAGTTCAGAGGAATGGAATATGCTTTAAAGTCAAACAACCTCCCTTCACCATCACCTCCCTTCCCCCAAAATTGTTAAGAATTCAAATCGAAGTGGGAATATCAACTGATTAGACATCCCTCAATTTGGGAATATGTGCAGCACAGGAAAAATGAACTCCTGCAGTTTCTTTTAAACCAAGGTCCCCCCAAACAACCCTCTCCATTTTAATGTTGGTAGATCCGGAATTCATGTAAGCTTTTATTCCAAATTTATTTTTGGTTTGTTCCATTAATGTTTCACCAAACAAACAGGCCCACTAGCAGCAACCTGAAATAATTTCATCAATAAAAGTCACTTGATACTTATTTAGTATTTACAGCTTCCCATCATGTTGCTGATATTAATATTACATGTTCTCCATTTGGGTTAAACATAGTGAACATCAAACTCTTTTTATCAGAAATGTTAACATTCAGAGACCTAAAACAAAATCCCCACAAACATGCCATTTCTTTGAAGTCATGGAACTTGACATTTTTCATTTTCCATGTTGACAAGTCAACACCTAAAGCCAGTAATGCTGTATACATAATACATTGACTTCAGGTTTTTTGAGAGGGCTTCAGGCCATTAGTTAATGCTGACACAATAAAACCCAAGCTGCTGGCTTTTGAACTGTTTTTTTAAAAAAACATCTCCAAGTTTTAAAGAAATCACATTCTTTCAATTGTTTTAAATAACACTATCTGAAATGTCCTTTTCAAATGGAAATCCTCCCCAAATATTAACTACATATTTGATGTGTCCAAAAAGATTTGACTTAAATAAAGAATACTATTCAACAGAATGCGGAGAAATAAGCTTTTTTAAAGGTCGGGTTCAGTCAAGTCGACCAAATTGTTACAAGACTTTGTCTTTTTAAATAACTTATGTTAACAGTTGTTGTTGAAAGGTATCTGTAATGTATCTTTCAGGATTATAAATTACAAAAAAAAGGCAACAGCTTTTATTGTTGCCACGCAAATTTGTTAGCTGCTGTTTTGTTCTTTAGCATGTTGAAAAGCTCAACTCATACAAATTGCCTGTAACTACAGGGAAAGAAAACAATAAGAAAGAGTGAGTGAATGAGGAGATCAAAATACCTGGAAACAAAACAATTTAAATCACTAAACCAGAACAAAATGAAATGTGATTTTAAAAATAAATCAAAAAGGTTTAGCAGATTGATTTCTATTATCTTTCACCCCACTGTCTTATTTCATGCAATTGTTCTGTATACAATTCTTTTCCTGTCTCAATAAAAATGAAGTAACTTTGCATTCTGAATGCTGACAGATTCGTTTCATTAAACAAAGGTACCTCAAAGTCTCCACGAAAACCAAGACTTAATGAAAAAAAGCACTAATTATGACATAGTCCTTTTGCATTCTATTCAAACCAATATTTCAAAATCTACCGAAAACAAATTTAATATTTTTGTGCCACTAGAATAATTCATACACTTTCCATGCGGATGGCACATATATTTGTGGGGCTGAACAGTGTCACAGCATATAGGAGTTCTGTTATTATTGTACTTGAGTAAAGTCTAACCATTTATTGCTTTTAACACTTTAGCCCACAGAGAATTCCTGCAGAAAAGACTGTCTTATTCTATGTATTTCACTGCTCAGACAATACAACTCCCATGTTGTTTGAGACTCTTCGTTACTATAGTTGTGCAGGAGAGCTAATATGGAAATAATAAAAAAGAGAGCTGACAGTGGTCCTCTGCAGCTTTGGTGACAGACATCCGAAAGTATCTAAGGATACTTCCGTGGAGGACACAGATCAAAACACCAACCAGCATATTTTAAGATGACAATCATTTTGCAATATCCAGCAGATAGTGAACAAAAACAAGTGTCGAATAGAGGAACAATCAGTGATCATGATAAATAAAATTCAGTGACTATATTAAATACTTTTTAATATCACATTAGTATCTCCTGCAACATAAATTATGTAAATTTCACACCAAAGCTTATGTGAAAATTATGCAGATTATAACTTGATTAGGCTTTTATCATGAGACCCAATTTGGCTTTTTTATCTATTAAGCTTCAATAAATGAGGCATCTGAATAGCTCCCTTGAGCAACTGCAGTAATAACTACACCAGCAGTTATTTCAGCTTTTGGTGTCAAAGTAATTTGACGTGAGCAGAGAGAGTGGGGATGGAGGAGAATGGAATAATGTTTGGGGATGGGGAGAAGAGGGCAGGGTAAAGATTGTTCATCTTAATGTCTAAGTATATATTTTACATACTATAATCTGAGGTGATTTTGAGAAATCAAGAACATGGAAGATGGTGACAGCACATCCAAGCTATCCCAGAACATACATAAAGCAATTGTAAAATGATGTTTATTTAAGTACAGGAGTTGAAATATGGCTGAGAAATGTGCTACCAGAATGGACTATCAAATGGCAATGTAGTAGCTATTCATCTCAACTCCCCCATGTTGGACATGAAGCAGTTTAACATTCCTTTTTAACCTTTGCTGAATCCTCTCCTAATTAAGGCTTCTCACACTCACAAAGAAAATGAAAAAGACCAGCTACTGAAAAGAAATGTAACATAATTAAGAAACAATTATATTCACAAACCAACATTTTTCTGAAATTAAAAATTAGCTTCTTTATGAGGCGTTACCTCTTCGTAAGAAGTTTTCGAGAAAGCCAAAGAGAAAGGCCTGCTTGAGGAGAGCTCCATAGAAGTGCTGATGATAACCTCTGCTAATGCACCTCGCTAGTCAAATAAGTACAGGGTTCAGGCTAATCTCAAGACCATGTGTGACATAGACCTAGTTCTTTCAAACATGTCCATGTTATGTTATGTGCTTCTTGCCTGCTTCATTCAGTGGAGGAGCTGAGTCTTTCTTTACATTCTTCAGTTTGTGTCTGGGAAAATCCCATGTATTCTTGATGGCATTCATTGGGCAGAACACGGAGTAGATTTTTTGTTGGGTTTTATCATTTTGGAACACCGATTTTAATACAAATATGTACACAAAACACTTTAGAAATTATAAACAGCTGTTAACAATAATTTGATTTTGAAGACAAATGTAGATTATATTACACACATCAAGAAGCCAAAGCAACAAACTGCTACAATGAGTTTACATATCTCCAGTCAACCTTTTGTATATTTATTTTATATCTTGATATGAATCTATGACCTCAGTGACTTTGTCTGGAAGGAAGACAGCCTGCCTGGAGATTTCTCAGGCACTGTAATTGTGACCATCTTCACAAAAGAAGACAGGTCTGAGTGTGGAAATTACAGAGGGATGACCTTACTGTCCACCTCCTCAACAGCCTCCTCCCAGTATCTGAAGAGCTTCTCTTTGAGTCTCAACATGGCTTCTGCCTGTCAAGGGGCACAATGGACATGACTTTCAGTGCATGACAAATCCATGAAAATTGCAGGGAACAGCATTAATCTCTGTATGTGACCTTCGGCAATCTCACAAAGACCTCCGACTTTGTCAATTGTTGAAGGACTGTGGAATACCTTTTTCAAAATCAGTTGCCGACAGAAATTCGTCACCTTTCTCTGTTTGCTTCATTATGACCTACAAGCCATTATCCTCAGCAACAGATTCACCATACATCTGACACAAGTGCAAACTAGGGACAAGCAGGGGGCTGCATCGTTGCACCAACACTTCTCTGTCTGTCTTTCTTGCTATAACACTCAAGCTACTTGCAGAAGTGGAGTTAACGTCCAGGATGAGTGGGAAACTGTTCAACTTTTGTCTGCAGGCCAGAAGCAAGACCACTCCAACTTCTGTTAGTGAGCTGCAGTATGCAGACAACACTTACAGGTACACGTACTCAGAGACTCAGGAACTTAAGGTACAGAGCATTTGAAGTACAAGACCTCAAACCCAGCAACAAGTGCATGGTCTACAGAGAAGCTGTCACCCCCAACTTTGTTGCATGCAGCAGAAACTTGGAGCATGTATAGCAGACACTTCAAATTCCTGAAGGATTGTCACTAATGCTGCCTTCACAAAATTCAGTAAATCCATTGGCAGGACGTGGTACCAATGTGAAAGCTCTGTCCCAGACCAACATTCCCAGTATTGAGGCACTAGCCCCACCTGACCAGCTGCAAAGAGCAGGCCACAATGTTTGCATGCCCGACACATGTTCCCCTAAATAAGTGCTCTACTCTGTTCTCCACAACGGCATTTGGAGGGCAGAGGGAGCACAACAAGGGCTCCCCACAAGCCTCCTTAAACAAATGCAAGTCCCCACTAACACTTGGGAATTACTTGCCCTAGAACACACAAACGAAAGATGAAACATCCATAAAGGCATCAACCACTTGGAGCACATGGTGGCTAAGTGCCAGCAGCAGAAAGAGTGTGAAGAATGGAGAGTATCCGACACACCCAAGTCCCCGGACAACTCTTACACCATCTGTGCAGAGTCTGAGAGTCCAGGATTGGACTCTTCAGCCACCGCAGAACCCCTCTTAGAGTGAAAGCAAGGTGTCCTCAAACTTAAGGGGCTGCCAGAGAAGAAAAAGATGCATAAGATCTAGACTTGCAGTTCTGAAAATAGCTTTTCTTGAAGAACTTAACATGGGTTTTTTTTTGTTTGTGTAATTTTTGTGAACACAACTTAGCATGGCAACAAGAGATAAGAGGAACTGCCGATGCTGGAGTCTGAGATAACAAGGTGTGGAGCTGGATGAACACAGGCCAGGCAGCATTAGAGAAGCAGGAAGGCTGACATTCTGAAGTAATATGGAGTAATATGGAAGAAAAGTGCTGCCAGTTCTTCCCTTGTTTACTTACAAATCCATTGCATTTTACATTCAGAGGGAATTACTATTCTGATCATGCATCGTCTAATACAAAGTGACAATAAAATTTGGTGATGCAACATTATCAGTATCTTCCATACCTCAACAGAACAGATGGAGCCAAGTTTCAACGGTTTGTCTGAAAGACAGTACTCTGATAATGCAGCACTGTCAATGCAGTGCTGCACTGGTATGTCCACCCGACTGTGTGTGCCAACCTTTGCAAAGGAATTTTAACCTCAGCCTAGCAAACTAAGTGTTAAAGCAGCTTCCACTGAGTCAAGGCAAGATTGACTGGCCAGTTTAATTTTCATTGAAATTAGTGGAAATTAAAATCAGATAGCTTCTATACTGGATGCTGATCCACAAAACCAAATTGATGCATTGATAGAAAGTAGAATATCAAAACCCGAGAGTCCATCATAATGTGCGATTTATGAGTTATAAAGCAGCCAGAACAGTGACAGGTTTCATCCTTGAAGTACATCGCCGAGCCAATTCAATCAGGTGGCCTTCATTGACTGATGTAAACCCACAATTTAATGAATTTGCTTTCCAAGTTGACATGCTGAGATTTTCACTCACACCCTCTGGGATGCTGGTTGAATATCACGGCTACTAAGTTACTGTACCCTTATGCTCACTTGAAATATTTTGCACATTCTGATATAATAAAACAGAAAATAGATGATAAAATCAGCTTAAAAATAAATTGTTAATCTACACAGCATTAGTGCCTTTTGACATGAAATGGAAGAATGGAAATAGTTCGGATAATCTTGGCAATATGACTGTAGACATTTGAACCAAAATCTTACAGAAAATTCCACTGATGGATCAATATAAAACATGTTGAAAATATCCAGGAAGACAAAAAAAAACTTTACCAACAAATGCACAACAGATGCCATAACAACTCTAAACTGGAGAGGCACAGCAGGTCAGACAGCATCTGAGGAGAAGGGAAGTCAACATTTCAGGCCAAAACTCCTTGTCAGGGCTGACTCTAGCTTCCAGCGTCTGCAGTCCTTACTGACTCTAAGCCTCAACTCTAAACTGGATCAGCAAAGCCATACAGATTTATTTTTGTCAGCAATGTTTGTTACAGAAAGATAGATGAGGAGGAAAAGGAAACATAAAGACAATGAAAGGGAGTGTACAAAAGCCAAAAGGATTTAGAGACAAAAGTGTGCAAGAGATAAATGGAGTACAAGGTTACGTTGATAAGTAGTTACCCTCGTCCTAAAGAATGATAAAGCTGCTCTCTCATGACAGACAGAGACAACGTGTGGTGAGTTTAACCAGAGGGTCACCATGCTTCATGTGAGGCTGGGAAGAAACAACATTCCTAGTAACCTTATCCAGTGCTGGAATCCAACCTGTGCTGTTCGTGTTAATCTGCATTGCAAACCAGCCATTCAGCCAATTGAGCTATCAGCTTTTGACAAGTAGTAAAATAGTGAGAAGTGAGACAAGTCAACTAGCAGAAAAACAGATTCAGGAAGAAAGTATTTTGCACGGGAGACCAACAAGCCATATCCTGAGCATGGCCAAATTCCAACAAAGTAAACATTTGCAGTATGTGAAGTCATTCCCACATGGCAAGTTTTTAAGTAAGTATTATGAATGTATTATTTGAATAATATATGCAGAAATATATACAAATTGCTGTTTTCATTAAAATTTGGATTTTCAGTTTGAGGCTCTGCATTAAATCAAAAGAAGAAAAAAACGGAATATCCTAAAAAAAAAGAAACACTAAAATAGCTGAAGAATCAGTTGCTACATGAACCCGGGAATGTGAACAGAGGTACTAAATATATTGTCAGCTCATGTGCTTCAATCACCATTGATACAAAGTGAGACATTAGCAATTCTAACACAGTATGAAGAGAATAAGTGTAGCTGAGGAGAAATTATTTAACTCCTTCCCTAACATGCGGATTAAAATTATATCTACATATTATTTACTGCAGTTTTTCCTCAACGATATGACAGAGGTATCAATAGCATAATTATGTAGGCACATGTTAGGTCAATAATGTGGTCAGATGACAACGAAAGTGAGCTTTCAGTGTTGATGAATGTATTTATTCAATAATTTCTATATGTTGGAAATAAATAAAACATTTATTCACATAGCTCATTTTGTACAGGAACTGTGAGATGAGATGAAAAAAAGCCCTCAAAGTCCTCCAGTGATGGGTGTTGACAGCTTAGGTTATGGACATCATTTGAAAAGTAATCAAATTGTCATGAGATGAAAGTATATTGAGACTGGCTAAAGTCAACCACTCTTCCAACATTGATTTTATTTTAAATGGTTCTGTGTTTAAAAAAAATTGATGAATATAGCAACAATACCACCAGGTGATGGCCTAGTGGTACTATTATCACTAGGCTATTAACCCAAACACTCAGCTAATGTTCTGGGGACCCAGGTTCAAATCCTGCCATGGCTGTTGGTGGAATCTGAATTTAAAAAACAAAATTCTGGAATTAAGAATCTACTGATCACAATGAGATCATCATTGATTGTCACAAAAACCCATCTGCTTCATTAAAGCTCTTCAAGGAAGGAAATCTGCCATACTCACCTGGTCTGGCCAACATGTGACTCCAGACCCACAGCAAAGTGATTAATTCTCAATTGCCCTCTGAAATGGCCGACCAAGCCAGTCAGTTGTACCAATGCTATAACGCCTCAAAGAAATAAAATGGGTTGGATTACCTGGCATTGACCTAGGCACCGAGAAAGACAATGGCAGAAACATCCCTGTCAACCGTGCAAAGTTCTCCTCACCAAGTGGGGGTTAGTGCCAAAATTGGGAGAGCTGTCTCACAGACTAGTCAAGCAACAGCCTGACATTGCCATACTCACAATCATACCTTACAGAGAATGTCCCCGACACCACCATCATCATCCCTGGGTATGCCCTGTCCCACCAGAAGGACAGACCCAGCACAGGGGGTGGCACAGTGATATACAGTCGGGAGGGTGTTGCCCTAGGAGTCCTCAACATTGACTCCGGACCCCATGAAATCTCAAGGCTACAGGTTAAACATGGGCAAGGAAACCTCCTGCTGATTACCACGCACCATCCTCCCTCAGCTGATGAATCGGTATTTCTCCTTGTTAAACAACACTTGGAGAAAGCACTGAGGACGGCAAGGTGACAAAATGTACTCTGGGTGGGGGATAACAATGTCCACCACCAAGAGTTGCTCGACAACAGTACGACTCGATCGGCAGCAGGTCATGAGGGAACCAAGAGGGAAAAACATACTTGAAGTCATCCTTAGCAATCTGCCAGCTGCAGATGCATCTGTCCATAACAGTATTGCTAAGAGTGACCACTGCATAGTCCTTGTGGAAACGTAGTCCTGCCTTCACATTGAGAATAACTTTCATCGTGTTGTGTGGCTCTATCACCGGGCTAAATGAGACAGACTTGGAACAGATCTAGCAACTCAAGATTGGACATCCATGAGGTGCTGTGGGCCATCAACGGCAGCAGAAGTGTACTCCAGCACAATCTATAACCTCATGGCCTGGCATATCTTCAGCCAGAGAGTGGTGGGCCTGTGGAATTCACTACCACAGAGTGTAGTGGAGGCCGGGATGTTAAATGCCTTCAAGGCAGAGATCGATAAATTCTTGATCTCACAAGGAATCAAGGGCTACGGGGAAAGTGCAGGGAAATGGAGCTGAAAAGCCCATCAGACATGATTTAAATGGCGGAGTGGACTTGATGGGCCAAATAGCCTTACTTCCACCCTATGTCTTATGGTCTTATATCTCCCACTCAACAATTATCATCAAGCCAAGGGGCCAACCCTGATTCAATGGAGAGTGTAGGAGGGCACGCCAGGAGCAGCACCAAGTATACCTGAAGATGAGGTGTCAATCCAATGAAGTCACCAAACAGGACTACCTGCGTGGAAAACAGCGAAATGATAGATAGAGCTAAGCAATCCCACAATCAAAAAGATCGGATCTAAGATCTACAGTCTTGCCACATCCAGTCATGAATGGTGGTGGATGACTGAACAACTCATTAGAGGAGGTGGTTCCGCAAATATCGTCATCCTATATGATGGAAGAGCCCAGCACATCAGTGCAAAAGATAAGGCTGAAGCATTCGCAGCAATCTTCAGCCAGAAGTGCCGTGAGCATGATCCATCTCGGCATCGTCCATGGTCCCTAGCATTAGATACCAGTCTTCAACCATTTTGATTCACTTTCCGTGATATCAAGAAACAGTTGGAGACTCTGGATACTGCAGAGGCTACAGGCCCTGACAACATTCTGGAAATAGTACTGAAGACTTGTGCTCCAGAACCTGCCACTCACCTAGCTAAGCTGTTTCAGTACAACACTGGCATCCACACGACAATGTGGAAAATTGCCCAAGTATGTCCTGTACATAAAAAGCAACACAAATCCAGCCCAGCCAAATACCGCCCCATCAGTCTACTCTTGATCATCAGTAAAGCGATGGAAGTATCATCAACAGCGCTAACGAACAGCAACTGCTCAGAAATAACTTGCTCAGTGATGCCCAGTTTGGGGTCCACCAGGGCCACTCCACTCCTGATCTCATTCTAGCCTTGGTTCAAACATGGACAAAAGAGATGAATTCCAGAGGTGAGGCTACAGTGACAGCCCTTGACATCAACGTTGCATTTGACCAAATATGGCAACAAGGACCCCTAGCAAAATTGGAATCAGTGGGTATCGGGGGAAAACTCACTAGCGGTTGGACTCATATCTGACACATAGGAAGATGGCCGTGGTTGTTGGATGTCAATCATCTCAGTTCCAGGGAATCTCTGCAAGAGTTCCTCAGGGTAGTGTCCTCAGCCCACCAGCTTCAGCTGCTTCATCAAGGGCCTTCCCGCCATCATAAGTTCAGAAGTGGGGATGTTCAATGATTGCACAATATTCAGCACCATTTGCGATTCCTCAGATACTGAAGCAGTCCACGTTCAAATGCAACAATATCCAGGCTTGGCTGAAAAGTGGCAAATAACGTTTGCACAACACAAATCCAGGCTATGACTATCACCAATAAGAGACAATCTAACCACCGCTCTTTGGCATTCAATGGTGTTATCATCACTGAACCCCACCCCACTATCAATGTCCTGGGAGTTATCATTGACCAGGCACTCAGCTGGACTCACCACACAAACACAGGGGCTACAAGAGCTGGTCACAGAGGCTTATAATACTATGGTGCGTAACTCACCTCCTGACTCCTCAAAGACTGTACACCATCTATTAAGCACAAGTCAGGAGTGTGAAGGAATACTCCTCACTTGCCTGGATGAGTGCAGCTGCAACAATACTGAAGAAGCTTGACACCATCCAGAACAAAACAGCCCAGTTGATTGGCACCACATCCACAAGCATCCACACCCTCCACCACCAATGCTCAGAAGCAGCAGTGTGTAGTATATACAAGATGCACTGCAGAAATTCACGGAAGATCCTCAGACGGCACCTTCCAAACCCACAAACACTTCCATCTAGAAGGACAAGAGCAGCAGATATATAGGAACACTATCACCTTCAAGTTCCCCTGTAAGCCACTCACCATCCTGATCTGGAAATATATCACCGTTGCTTCAGTGTCACTGGCGGTCAAAATCCTGGAATTCGCTCCCTAATGGCATTGTGGGCCAACCCACAGCAGGTGGTCTGCAGCGGTTCAAGAAGGCAGCTCACCACCACCTTCTTGAGGGCAACTAGGGATGGACAGTAAATGCTGGTCAGCCAGCAACACCCACATCCCACAACTGAATAGGGATCAAAAGTCAACATTTGTTACTCATCACTACTGTCTTTGAATGAGTTGTTCGGCCATTTCAGAAAGGATTTCAGAGTCAAACAAATTGCTTTGGGTCTGTAGTCACATCAAAACAGGCTTCCTTCTCTAAAATCAGTGATTTTTAAGACAACCATGGGAAACTTTACAGTCATCATTATTTGGACTAGCTTTCAATTCTAAATTGTTCTTATTAATTAGATTTTCATCAGATGCCATGGTGGAATTTAGAGAAATGCTTGAAAAGCATTAGCCTGAATCTCTGGATTACTAGTTCAGTAACATTATCACAACACCAGTGCTGGCCATTTTCTAATCACCGCAGGACAAATGAGAATGAATTCAAATCGGAATTCAAGAAAACCTTCTTGATTTGAAATGTAGGAACTCACTACCACTGTCAGTGGTAGAGATAACAGCAGAGTTTTATTTAAGGGGAATCCAGATAAACATGAGGGATAAAAGGATGGAAGGATATGTTGACAGGATGAGATGAAGAGGGATGAAAGGAAGCTCCTTTAGAGCACAAACAATGATCAGTACAATAGAGTGGAGAAAGGTTGATGCATTAAATGAAATTAAGAAATTTCTTTTTTTGCAAGGTTATATGATTTTCATCTTAACACCTGAAACCAAAAGAATATGTTTGGTGTCTGGAAATTAATTCTGCCAATTACCACTGGTTTGAAAACCTGTTATACAATTTGATCAAGCCTGTGGTGGGCTCCAAAAGCTGAAGTTTCCTTAGTGTAACGGAAAGGAACAGCTAAAGTCCATTTTATGATGCTGATGTGGAGGTGTCGGTGTTGGAGTAGGGTCAGAAATCACATAACACAATTTTTGAGGATGTACAAAACAAACCTTAGATGCCGTTAATTCTTTAATCAGAAGGTTTTAATTGATTTATATATCTATGCAAATCCCTGAATTCCTTTCAAATTACGGTCCTGAGAGAACTGAAGGTTTTATCAGTGTAAAGAAGAGGTGACATTTTAGGTCAGACAATGCATGTTGGTTGTGAGACATTGTTCAGAATCTGCCTGTCTTAGTTTGGAGTCAGTCCGGCTTTATCTCCAAAGCAGGAATTTATAAAATACCATGTTAACTGACTGTCTATAAATTGTGTGCTTTTTGAACAAAATGAAATGTATCTGCAAGTATAAATTTACCCCATAGATTGACTCAGATACACTCGCTCTAATCCCCCTCACTCACACACACAAATGAATCGGTGGGTGAATTTAAAATTGCAGATACATTTTATTTTGTTCAAGAAGCACACGATTAATAGACAGTCAGTCATGGAGATAAAGCCAGTCTGACTCCAAACTAAGACACAGGCAGATTCTAAACAAGGTCTCATACCGAACAAGCATTTCTGGCTTAAAATGTCACCTCTTCTTTACACTGATAGTTCTCTCAGGACCGTGACTTGAAAGGAATTCAGTGATTTACATATATTTATTAATCAATTAAAATCTTCCAACTGATTAAACATCTTAGGTTTGTTTAGTACATCCTCATCAATGGTAGAACCTTTGATCTTTTACTGATAAATTCTGTGTCTGATACTACCTCTCTCACTAACACCTGAAGAAGGTCTGAGACTCCAAAAGCTTGTGTTTTCAAATAAATCTGCTCGACTATAGCCATTTTACAACCCGCAAGTCAGACAAGACACCAGCTTCCAAAACACAAGTTAAAACCCAGGGTCCTCTACTGGAAACTGTTTAAGACACTGTCAATTTTAAATGCAAATACAGCTGACATTTGAAAGGCCCTGCTTGAAATTTTACTTCTGTTTTTATAGCATACACATTCTTGTATCTGAGAATGCACTACAGGCATCATGATTGGAGTTTCATCCTCCTACTTGTAACTGTGCGTGTTGATCCCTGGGTGGCATCATAAATAACAGAATCAATGCCTCTCTAACACTTTTCTCTCAGCAAAAGCGTGATTTGCCAGGAGGTGCGACCTCCACACACAGGTCTTGATAACCATTTCTAACAGTCCAATCAGCCTCTACGACTGTGTGAATATTGAATCCATTGTCTTTGTCATCATCAAATTCCTTCTTAATGCCAAAGACTGCTGTTAGGTCACTTTTCTAAAGAAAAGGTCAAGGGATATGGGCAGGGCAAGTCTTTGCAACTGTGATTGATTGTACATAGCTAGGCTTTGCTGAGTGTGGGTCTATGCGTGAAGACGTGTGTGAGTGTGATCATTAAAGGAGATAGGATGGGACTCAGCAATGACATTCCACTTTATGCAACCAGTGTGCTAATACTCAGGCTCACAGATGAACAGTAGTTACTTAGGAGATCTGGAACTGCAAATATCAGTGCCAGTGGAACTAATAAGATGCCAAAGGAAAAGTTGATGGATTAATTTGCTTTGTAGTTTCTCCAATGGATCAGTAGGCAGATTCTTACGCAGGTAGCATAAGACATGCAGGAAATTTCAGTCTGTGTAAACCAGTTGCTTTCAGCTGAATGGCTATAGAACTACAACAATTGGCCCTAAGTGTTCAAAATGAGATGAGGAGACATAGAAAATCTGCTTTGTTGGCATTCTCTATCAGTGTCCAATGTTTCAGCACAGAGTGGGAAAATGCACTTGTGGAGATATCTTCATCGGGTGCAATCATAGTTTTCCTGACAACAGATTGCCAGGACTCACTGTGAAACACTTGCATAGAATTTTCATGACTTCAGCACATCCCAAAGCTTTACAGATAATGAAGTAGATAGCAAGAATTGCAGATGCTGGAGTCAGAGACAACAGGCCAGGCAGCATCAAAGGAGCATGAAAATTCTAAAGAAGGGTTCTGACTCAAAACATCAACTTCCCTGCTCCTTTGATACTGCCTGGTCTGCTGTGTTTCTCCAGCTAATGAAATACTTCTGATATGAATTTAAGTCATGCATATCATTTTATCACAACAGCAATGAAATAATCATTACAAAATTTGTTTTTTTTTACAAAGAGATGTTGATTGAGGGAAAAATAGTGGTCAAAACATCGAGATGAATTCTTCAAAATAGTGTCTATCTAGCTGGGATCTTTTATGTTCACCCACAAGAGGTAATGAGGTTTCAGTTTCATTCAAGAAATAAACTTTCAAGTTTCCTCAATACTTGCTCAGCGCCGGGATGGACTGTCATTCTGGAGTTTTGTAATAGAACGTAGAACATAGAATATAGAAAAGTACAGCATGGTACAGGCCCTTCGGCCCACGATGTTGTGTCGTGGAATAATGCTAATCCAAAAATAAAATAACCTAATCTACATTCCCCTCAATTCACTGCTGTCCATGTGCATGTTCAGCAGTCGCTTAAATGTCACTAATGACTCCGCTTCCACAACTACCACTGGTAAACTATTCCATGTGTTCACAACTGTCTGGGTGAAGAACCTCCCTCTGACGTCTCCTCTATACCTTCCCACTAACACCTTAAAACTATGACCCCTCGTGGCAGTCAATCCTGCCCTGGGGAAAAGTCTCTGGCTATCGACTCTATCCATGCCTCTCATTACCTTGTAAACCTCGATCAGGTCACCTCTCTTCCTCCAGAGAGAAAAGTCAAAGCTCAGTCAACCTCTCCTCGTAAGACAAGCCCTCCAGTCCAGGCAGCATCCTGGTAAACCTCCTTTGCACCGTCTCCAAAGCCTCCACATCTTTCCTATAAAAGGCTGACCAGAACTGGAAACAATATTCCAAGTGTGGTCTCACCAGGGTTTCGAACAGCTGCAGCATAACCTCGCAGCTCTTAAACTCGATTCCCCTGTTAATGAAAGCCAAAACACCATATGCTTTCTTAACAACCTTATCCACTTGGGTGGCAACTTTGAGGGAGGTAATCAACTCTCTAGAATAGACCTTAAACCCACAACCTTCTGATTCTCCAGTAAATGCTACCAACTGATCGATGCAAGAAAGTCAACAAAGACATTCTGCAAGTCTGATGACTGCCTGTGAAGCTGTACTTGAGCAAGAAAACCAGAATATTCAAAATGAGTGAAGAAAGTGGGAAGATTGACTGGCCACAACAAAAATCCAACAAATGTAAATTTGATCCTCTTCTCGTTCCTTTAAATTTGCTCATGTAAACCAAAAATATATGAATTAGATGGCAGAAAGTGGCAAATAACTCAAAAAAACTAATGAATATGGAACAGCTTTAATCATCCACCCAACAAGTTACGCTGCAGCAAGTGAAATATTTTCATACTTAGAAAGCCCCTGCATGAAAACAGAATTACTGTCATGTTTGTGAAATTATACCTTATTTATTCATTTAAAAGGTGAAATAGTCAACACTATAAATCATCACACTCTCTTTATATTCATAGAACAAATATATTACACAGAAATAAGTCTGAGTTTCATGTCACACCTGAAAAAGAATTAGCGCATCAATCATGAAGATGAAATATTTTGTGTAAATCGCACCACTTCTCAAAACTCACACTGATTCCTTACTATACATCATTTTGTCCCCTTTTTACCATATTGTCAATTTTCTGGTATTTTTTGGTTCACAAAATAGGAAATGTACCAGATACATACTCCATCTCATTTGTACAACCTTGGGGATCTTCTTTGTGGATCACTGCCTTGACATAGTGGAATTGGCTTGTGTGCTCCAATGATTCCTTGAGCAAAACTGTCGGGAGCACCTTGCCCTTCCCTTGTCCATCTATGGAGGCAAGGGCTGGGGTATAGCGGAGGTGCCAGACAAAGTATGGTCCAAAAAAATTCTCAGTCATACAAGAGGCAAAGGAAGACTGCATTTCTCACCAGGTGTGAAGGCAGAAGATGACTGCAGTGGCATTGCAGTCCCGGTCAAAGGGGATCAACGTAACCATCAATCTGTTTTAGATCACGCAACCAGTGGCAATGTGCCAAGCTCCGTATATTAAATAAAATCATGTACAGGTTACTTTCAGGGTGTGTTTATCAGATTCTGAGGTGATGGAGAACCAGTGACAGGGACAGGGTTATGATCGGGGGGTGGGGAGCAGAGCCCGTATCCACAGAATGTATCCACAGACAACAGATGCATGAACGTCATTTGACATTTGTTTGGGACAGGGATGCCTTTGGCCAACAACATCTGTGACTGATCTGCTGTTGCTCAAATACTATGGCTTTAAGAGGTATATTTTGTCCTTTTCTTAAAAATTTGAAACAGTAGATGCAATTTAAATGGCAGGATGGTGGGGTGGGGGTCCCTCAAAACCAGGGTCTTCAGTTTAAGCATCCTAAAGTTGTTGTGTTCTTGAAGCTGGATGCGGAAGCTCTTATTCCTCTCTCTGTTATAGCTAAAAGCCAGAGTTTTCTTCCTGCTGCTAAAATTGCACATGAATCAATCTATTTTACTGAATTTGCCTTTGCCAAGGGTGTGTTAATGGGATGTTGCTACACTGTAACAGTTACACATAAAATAACTTTATTAAGCCGATTCTTTTATTTCTATTTTGTCTGTATTTTAACTGCAGTGTAAAAATAAAATGTGTTTTGCTTAAAGTTGAGTAGTTTGGAATGCAACACCTTTAAAATAGCCAAAAATTAGGATCTATGTTATCTTCTTAATATATTTTGAGGGGCTTAGTCAGGTCCATAACAACCATGTTCAAGATAACTTTTGCTTAATCTGGATGGAGAAGAAGCTAGAGAAGGTGCCTTAAAAATAGGTTTCTCTCCTGCTTAAAAACCACATTCAATGAGATCACCACCTGCGTAGTCAAAGAAAGGAAACATTAAATTTTGTAATTTGGAATGTTAGAACACTCCTGCATGATCTCAAAAATGAACATCCAGAAAGAAGAGCAACAGTATCGAGCGAACTACCAAGACTCCAAATGGACATTACTGCCCACAGAGAGACCTGCAGTTCAGGGGAGGGGCAACTGAAGGAACAAGTCAGCAAATAAAACTCTGAAAGGTAAGAATGACAGTGGCCTTTGTAATAGTTTTGCCATCCGGGATGGATTGGATACATTGCCAGAGTTACAAAATTGTAGGAATGAAACATTCACTACACTGCAAATGGTATCCTCTTGTTGTCAAAGAGTGCTCAACATGGCCTCATTATCTCAAAAAACTGCAGATTCTGGAAGTCTGGGTGATTGCTTTGCTGAACACCTACGTTGTGTGTGCAAAAAATGACACTGAACTTCTGGCTGCCTGTCACTTTAACACACCAGCCAACATATTCTCTGGCCAATATCTCTGCCTTAGGCTTAGTGCAGTGCTCCAGTGAAGCTCAACACAAGCTTGAAGACTAGCACCTCATTTTCCGCTTGGGGCCCTGCAGCCTTCTGGAGTCAATAACAAATTCAATAATTTTAGAGCTTGAACACCTTCTCCCATGTCCCTACCCAGTCCTTGACATCATACAGGCTGCAAACAACCCATAATCAGCCACAATTGGGGCCCATTAACAGCTATTCATTCTCCCAGCCTGACATTTACCAATTCCTTTGTCTGCCCAACTATTTCTTTCTCTCTCCTTGGAGTCCGTCACCATCTATTGTTTACTCCTTCTCCCTGCCCCCACCCCATCTTTAGCATATATACAAAGCTTTATCCAGTCAAAATTAGTCCTGAAGAAGGGTCACTGGGCCTGACACATTAATTCTGCTTTCTCTCTGCAGATGTAGACAGACCGACTGTGTTTTTTCCAGCAATTTTTTTTGTTGTTTCTCATTACAACAAACAGAAGGATTAACACAAAACCCCGTGGCACACTTAGATCAAAGCATTGGCACCTCCTGGGTTCTGCCTTTGTTAGAATCCAACATCTAAATGATTTCTGGGTCACTCGATTCAGTTAAAGGCCTGACATCTGCTCAACAGGTCCTCAATAGTGAACATTTACCTAACACAAAGGCTCAAGCGAAGATCAGAATTTCAAAAGCAAACTCACAATCAACCTGGAAAATATCTGTATGTCCAAATCAAGTTCAGGTCAATGAGATCAAATGAAGTCAGCTGTACTTGACCCCTGTTGCAGACTACTGAATTTCAAACATCGTCAGCAGGCCTGGATTGATGAAAATGATGCAGAAATATGTGACCACCTTGAGCAAAAACAAATTGTTTTTGTTTCATTGCCTGGCAGACCAATTAAAGATTGCAAGTTAAGAACACAACGTTCCAAGACCTCAAGACAGAAGACCAAAGGCAAAACCAAAACATAAATGATCAGTGGTCGGAAGTCAGTCTGATATATTTAAATGCATCCTGACCATCATGATTACCAAAGGTTTTTTTTTCTGAAGGCACCAACACCACATATAAGAACCAAAATTAAGTAGACAAGCACTTCCCTTCTTGAGAATGATTAACTTATTCATCAACTCTGAAAAGAATAACTCCTCAAATGGGAATACCACATTGGCAGCTGACATTCTTCAGGCTATGATACAAATAATGGGTGGACCACTGTCAATGGGAGAGCTGCAAAGGCAATCAGACAAAAATACTGTGGTCTTAATAGCATTCCAGCTGAGGTCTTCAAAGCTGGTATCCTTTTTGCTCACATCAAGACACCATGCATGCATTCTATGGGTTTGGGATGTTCTTACACCCCAGTGATTGCTTACATCTACAAAAAAAAAGATAAATCAGAACAGGGAAAGAACTGAGATCTTTCCCTGTTGTCCTTGATAAGAAAAATTGTGGCAAAGGTTGCCCTGATCACCTTTTGCATGTGGCTGAGAAAGTCCTGCCAGGGGCACAATGTGACTTTGGACCTCCCAGAGAAATCTCTGACATAGTCTTTGTTACCAGGAAAACTCCAGGAAATTGTCAACAAAAAATCCCACCATTGTTCAGAGAGGCGCCGATGGGCACTGTCTTTTCATCTTGAATGTCCTGGGCTTCTAAGTGGCACCTTTCCTTACATGAGCCTATGTTTGCATTGCAGCTAGTAAACTGAGGCCCAAATCACCCGACTGAGAAAAGGGATATGTTGTGATGTGTAGTCACAGAAAATCACACGCTCAATTTTCCAATTGTAACCACTGTCTGAGAGACCAAGCACCCTTGGTGTGGCCTCAGAATCACTAAGTTTAACAAAGTCGTTTCAGTTGCTCTGAATGCTGAAATTTGCTACGCTGCTTATAAAATTGAAACAAAATCCAATCTTCCATAGTGAAAGGAGAGTAAGAGGAAATGGGGCTCAGTTACAGCCCTGGGCACTCCCATCGCTGGGGCAGGTTCGGAGTCTCAGAGAGTACTGCCAAGAGCCATAGGTGAAGATAAGGCACACCCCAAGTGGCACCAGGCTATACTATGATTACTACTGATTTGTGAATTATAATAAATATCACTTGCTGAATAAAAATAAACAGGGCTAAGCACTACCAAATCCCGTGAAGGAATCAGCAATATTTCTAGCCAAAAGATAACCAACATATGTTGGATATTAATTCATTCTTTCTCCATAGTTTTTTTTTGCTTAAAGTAATTCTGCCAGGCAGAGGGCAAGGTTTTAGCAGTTAACACATTTAAATAACCTTTCACTGCACATTTCCAAACAAAGTCACCTCAAAGTGCGAAGCATTAACTTTCAGTTCAGAACAGCTCACTCGTATTTGTCCCATCTCCAGTCCACTCTTGACAACATTTAGATTGGCACAGCTAAACCAAATCCCAGATCTGCACCACAGATATCCCCAAACAGAGGGGCATGCAATGGAAATGGAATTTTTACTAATCCTTGCACTTAGCTACATCACAGAGAGAGATGGGTCAATTACTGAATATTGCTATATCACCAAAACACCGCATTGGGCAGGATGGACAGAGCAACAGCATCTCCTTGTTGCATTTGGTACAAACATCTTCCTGTAGCAAACCATGACATTGTATTGTCAGAAGGTCAGTCTCACCCTGCCCTCCAGCCCAATCTGGAATAGAGGAGCAAAAGAAATAAAACAACTTGCATTTGTACAGCATCCTTCATAGCACCAGGACAACCCAAGGATTTTACATCCAATTAATTACTTTTGAGATGTTTGGGATGCAGGAAAATATAGCAGTCAAGTTGTGCAAGACAAATAGCAATGAGATAAATGACGAGATATTCTGTTTTTATGGATATTGATTGGGGTAGAAACATTGGCCAGGAAGAGAGACAGGGAAAACCTTGCTTCTTTCAAATAGTGTCATAGGATCTTTTATGTCCAGAAGAAAGGACAATCTGAAAGTCAGCACCCTGATAGAGCAGCACTCCTGCAAAATTGTCTTTCTTTTCCCTCAGCAAGTGCAATGTCAAATTTAATATCTCTGGTGCCAGGAAAAGGGATTTTTGCAAGATTAACCTGACTTTACCATCCTCTCTTTCATTGTCCAAAAGGAAAACAGAATATGATTTAAGATGTGTGAGTGGAGGCAGTTCATTATGTTTGGAAAAGAACGCTACTATAAAGATATTTAAATATGAGATTTACAGTTTCTATCAACTTTTCTATTCTAAATTCCTGTCTACACATATAATAGAAACCACCAATGTAAACATGTCACACTGTAATTGCATCACCTCTCCTGTACACCCCCCAAAGGAGGTCTGCATCACCACCAGTGCAGGAGGGACTAATAACAATTCGACAAGTTTACCGAGGCTTCTCCCATCATAAATGCCGATAAGAAATGTACAACGTAAATAGTAATTTGGCAGAAGGCACTATTGAAAGTGGACTCAATTACAAAGCTATGCTCTAGTTCAGCTTCTCACACAACAACACCACTCCATTTGATGAGTGTACTTAAACCTACAACCTTAAACTTTAATCCTTACTGAGCAGCATCGTGAGAGATTTTCTGAGATTATACATTAACTCTGGCCACCAGTGGGAACTGCCCAGGTTATTTACCTGCTTTAGAGTTGCCAGTTGTATAATGATTTGATTTGATTTATTATAGTCACATGCACCTCGCGACAGTGAACAGTTTGTTCCGCGTGCAGGGCAGGTGGATCATACCATACAAACTGTATAAGAGTAATAGACCACTGAGGAATACAATACTAAGACGGCTTAGAAGGTGCTCAAATGGCAAGGTCAACATTAAATTTGAAATTTGAGAAGTCCATTCAGGAGTCTAATAACAGCATGGAAGAAGCTGTTCTTGAATCTGCTGGCCTGAATGATTAAGCTTTTCTATCGACTGCCCAATGGAAGACGCTGGAAGAGATTATAACTGGGGTGGGAGGGGTTTTTGATTATGCTGGCTGCCCTTTCGAAGCAGCAATAAGTGTAGATGGAGTCACCAAATGGGAAGTTGGCTTAGGTGGTGGACTGGGCTGTGCTCACAACTCTTTGTATTTTCTTAGGATCCTGGGTGGAGCAGTTGCCATATCAAGCCATGATACATTAGACAGAATGCTTTCTATGGCGTATCTCTGATGGACACAACTTTCCTTAGACTCCTGAGGAAGTAGAGAAATTCTTAGGCTTTCTTGACTGTCGCACTGACGTGAGTGGACCAGGGCAGATTGTTGGTGATCATCACTCCTAGGAACTTGACACATTTGACCATCTCCACCTCAGCACCATTGATATAGACAGGGGTGTGCCCTCCACCTTGCTTCTTTAAGTCAAGGATCAGCTCTTTTGTTCTGCTGACTTTGAGGGAGTGATTGTCATCTTTTCCCCACACCACGAAGCACCCTCTTTTCTGTGTACTGCCTTGTCATTGTTTGAGATCCAGCCTACAATGGTGGTGTCATCAGTGAACTTATAGATGGAGGTAGGACAAAATTTGGTCACACAGTCATGAGTGCACAGCAAGTATAGTAAGGGGCTGATTTTGCACCTTTGAAGGACACTGGTGTTGAGGAGGTCCTGCTGCCTATTCTCACTGTAGTCTATAGGTCAGGAAGTCAAGGATCCAGTTGCAGAGGGTGAAGTAGAGACATAAGTTTCAGAGTTTGGATTTTAGTTTGGTTGGAATTGTGGTGTTGAAAGCGGAGCTGTAGTCAATGAGTAGTAGCCTGACATAAATATCCTTGTTATCCAGTTGTTCCAGGAACAAATGCAGGGAGATGTGTCTGCCATAGATGTGTTGTGATAGTAGGCAGTTGCAAGGGATCAAGGGAGGCAGGGAGGCTAGAGCTAATGTGAGCCATGACTAACCTCTTGAAGCACTTCATAATTATGGAAATCAGAGCTACTGGGCAGTAGGCATTGAGGCACGCTGCATGAGTTTTCTTTGGTATTGGGATGACGGAAGTCTTCTTGAAACAGATGGGGACTTCAGTTTGCAGTAAGGGGAGGTTAAAGTTGTCAGAGAATATTCCTGCCAGCTGGTGTGTGTACGATCTGTGTGTATGGCCAGAGACTCCATCTGGGCCAGTTGCTTTCCAAGGGTTCACTTTTAAAAAGGCTGATCTGATATATGCAGTGGTGACTGGGGAAAAGATGCATTGGAGCTACTGGGGCAGGTGATACCATTTCACTGACCTGCTGTTCAAAGCGAGTATAAAATGCTTTGAATGCATTGGGGAGGAATGTATTTTATTCTGCTATTCTGCTCTGCTTCATGTTGTGACCTGTTACGACGTGCAAGCCTTGCTACAAATAGCAGGTGTCCATGTGGTTAGTTTGGGTCTTTAGCTAAGTCTGGTATTGCCTCTTGGCACCTAAAAAGGCTTCACGGTGGTCATATCTGGATTCCTTGTAAAGGTCAGGGTAATCTGATATGAATGCTACACACCTGGACTTCAATAGGCAATGGATCTCCCAGACTACTGATGCCTTCTGGTCAGGGAACATTCGGATTGACTTCCTTGGCATGCAGTCTTCTATACACTTGCTAACGAAATCTGTGATGGTACTAGCATACTCATCTAGTTTGGCCACTGAGTTCTTGAATATGGACCAGTCCACCAATTTTAAGAGGTGCCATCGAAGCCTGTCTGCTGCTTGAGACCAGCACTGTACTACTACCGAGCTGCTGGTAACGATGTTTACTCAAGTCCAATACAATGCTTTTAATATATGGGCATGTTGTAGCTTGGTGATGTCATTGGGATTGCCTAATGGACTTTGTATTGTTGGGGAAAAGAATCTACAGCCAGTGTCAGGCCCAAACAGGCAAAAGAATGTTCCTCCATGGCCTGGTATGACAACTTTAAGTCTCTCCTGCTGAAGACTCATCCTCCCTATCCTGTCCCACATTATTCTCACCATAATCCCCCTGTCCTTACTACCACAAGATTGTTGCCAATCCTGGCACCAACTTGACTGATATACCACCAATTTCCACCAAAATCAGATGGAAAATCAATGTTGGATTCCAACCAGGCCAAGAAGTTAAAAATAGCCTGGGCTTCATTTCTGGAGTTGCAAATATGCTTCTAACTGAAAGAAATGATTCATATAGTTGAAACTGAACCTCTGAACCTCATAGCCACTGTTGTTTGTACCAAAGCACCTGTACTGAGTTCATTCTATTTCTGGAAGTAGTTGACCTGCTCTCTTTCCTGTCAGTCTGCCTACTTTGCACAAAGTTGCAGCACACGCTACTGCAAATGTTTCTCTCATTGCAGGGCCTGGTCAGGGATTGTGTTTGCATTGTTTCATGTTGAACTGCTTTGCACAAGATCATTTGATGTTCACAGCAATCTCATTTAACCGCATGCTTAGATTCTTAAAACCAAAGAAAATGTACTTTGCTGTCTGTGTTAAACGCGGGGCGATGAAACTTGCCACAGAAATAAATTTGAATCTTATGGGGTTTTGTAAAGGTCACTTTTATGAGATCTCGTATCTCTAGTTAACATTCTACATTTCCCATGTTGCTGGTTTAACACTCTGGTCCAGATGAGTGCCCCTGACTTAGGTAGCTTGTCCTCAGCTTGTTGATGTGATTATTCATTCTGGTCAGGAAATGGACACTGAGGCAATCAAAAAGACACATGGGATGTTTCCAACTTTAACAAGCTGCTGACTTCATTAGCAGTCACATGTCAGCCAGCATAACCCTGTAACCAGGGGTGGTGGGGCTTACACTTAGCTGTCAACCATTTGCCACCAGATTGATGTGCCACAACCTGGATGGGAATTCAGCTCTCTGCACCACCACCCCACCACCCCACCCACCACCCCCACCCCTCCCAAGGTCACATGCAGAGTACATACACTAAATTCATAGTCGACATTGTATCAGTGAGGGTAATTAGCCTTATAAATCCCACAAAGCTGCCTTTGACTGCTATGCTGAATGCTTGCAATGTTTTATGCTAGCGATCTAAGCTGAACATAAAATCGTACCTTGGGCAAACCACAACCATTCTGTAGAGCTCCTGGATTATGTGAGTTTTTCATTTCTTTCATTTTGATTCACCAACAGGATGAAAATGTGACTGATGACCATGAATTTTAAGCAACGAACAGCTGAAAGCAGCTCACAGGGATCTCTACTGCCTTTTGGTCTTTCCACCACCAGCCTTCTCCCTGGCCATCAGTGACTGACCTCCCCCAACCTCCACACCACAACCCCTCCACTGAACACCCTGCCCGCTGCCACCAGCAATTCGGCCAGTACATGGGCTAATTCTCTGCTGGTTACCATTTTATGGGCTGACATATATTGCTTTAAAGCTTTCCTTTAGCTCGGTTTTAGAACACAACGTGATCAGTTACATTTGGATGTACTCCTGGAGTTTCCAGCTCCTGCTGACCTGTTCAGGCAGCCTTTTTGCCACCTCTCAATTTTTTTTTACCAAACAAACAGAGTGTGGCATGGAAATGGGAAAAAGGCAAACATCTTCATTTTTAAGGTGCTTCTACAATTTTTATCTCATGCACTTGTTTACAGCAGTTTCTGGTAGATTAATTTTTTAATCTATGGAGACTACAGGGCAAACTGGATGGTTGATGACATTAGAAAAATAGACTCTGTGTGGCATCTTCCCCACTTACATTTAGTGCCAGAACCTGATAATGTAGGCCCTGGGCTCCAGAAATCAGATTATGTGCACTACAAGCACATGGGACTGCTTTTGGTTCGCTGATGTGATGGGATTAATTGTCCTCACCTGAGGTGAGTTGGTGCTGTAATAGCGATAGGTCATTAAACTGGCCAAGACAGTGCCAAGTTTCACATGTCTGGGAGGCAGGGCTTGGTGCAAATTGAAGACATTAAGTAGGCTAATAACCATGTAAGGGCCTCATCGTAGCATCATCTGTACTCACCTAGCAGCGGGCAGAGAACTCACTATGTGGGAAGTTAGAAACTCAGCCCTTGTTAGGATCACTTAGGGTGCCTCTACAAGGGAACCTATCCTTTGTTCAAAGAGAAAGTGCTGTGTTGAGCCACTGAGCATTGGGAATTGTGGTATCTGCTGAGCATCACATTTAAGCCCTTTCTTCTGAACCATGTCACTATCCCTTCTGCATGAACCCCATCTCACCATCAATCTCTTGTGTGCTGGGGCCCTTTGTGGATACAGGGTCTCAGTTCAGTTGATTGCTGGCAGTGCCTGCTAAAGGCACCATCAAGCAATGAAACTATTAGCTCCTGATTGTTTGAAATTGAGAGAGAGAGAGAGAGAAAAACAGATGGATATTTATTGTGGGACAAGGATTTTGGTCCCAAGTAAGATCCGCTGCTGCTACATGTGGGCCTTCCTGAAAAGTAGGGACTCTTGTTGGTGGGCAAGGCATCCACTGCGTACATTAAATTCCACACTGGTCTGGAACAGGAGGTATCTAAATCCTATAGTAGGTTCCTTATCTCCCAATTTTAGCAATACTTATCCACTGTTGGCAAAACTACCTCGTTACCAACGGCACTACCTCCACTCAATGTGAAATGCCTTGCAGATTTCTGAAAATGCAGAATTCAAGATTCTGTTGGAATAAGTGCCGTATGATTTTCTCTGCACCCTTTGATGGAACAATTAAAGATTTAGTCCTTTCAATTGGTCATAAAGATACCATTTGGCCTGACCATACTTGAGCCGCCTTTAAATTTTGAGTAAACTAGCCATTCTACCTATTTTGCCTTCAAATGGCTCCCACAAGTTTTGTCTATCAGAGGTATACATTTGTCAGTTTTAGCAAATATCCATCATCTTCAACAACAATTAAAACTCAGTTTTCTTATTGGTCTCTGCTCTTTTTCTGTGAGACACTATAGCTCACTGTCACCTGAGTCAGATAGTCCTGGATTCAGGCCCCCACCTTAGGTGACTGAAAGGCAGAACCTTGGCTGACATTTCATTATACTATCTAAGAAGTGCAGGATTATTGCAGGCACTTAGTTTTGGGATTAGTCTTCCAAACTAAGGTCTTATAATTTGTTTCAAACAAATCTAAAAGATCTCAACTCAGAATTGGATCCAGCTCAACCAATACCATGAAAAAAATAGATGAACTGGCCATTTCATGCTCTTAATGATAGAAAAACTTGAACAGTGAAGGAGCAATAGGATTTTGCCATCCATGTATACAACTTACAAAAAGCAAATGGGCAAACGGTAATAAAACAAATGAATGGAAATGAATTTGAATTTATAAGCAAAAGATATATTATTTCCATCGTAGAGAGCCATGGTTAGACACTATTAGGAGATGAGTTTCATTTTGGGAACTGAGCATGCGTCCTTTAAGGAAGTTCAATGTACATTCGCAGGAATGATACCCAGGCTTTAGTAATGAGGACAGGATGCGATTGATCTATCCAGAGGTTTAAGAGGATTATGGAATTTGATAAGGTAGGTACCTAGAATATTTCCTTTGCTGGGAGAACTCTGTACAGACCCAATAAAGGCTGCAGATGAAAAGTTTAACTGCTAGACCTCATTACTGATTCTTGCAGTGAAGAAGTTGATGGATCAAGAAGCCATCCGCTAGCATCAGAAAATGGTTCTCAGTGATGAGGTGGATTCATGAAGAGGGCGGGAACACTAGAGAGGCTTGGATTTTCCTTGAGTTCCCAGCAAAATACCACTGCTCTTCCAACTCTTGCGTAAGAAAAGGATTTTTTGAAAATTTATCTTAGCAGACTCCATCAGCTTCCAATAGGCAAGAGTGGGCAACCCACTCAACAGCTAATTAAAAGTCCAATGGCACAGATCTGTGCATATATAGGATCCTGATTTGTAGTCATCAATTGGACTCCCAGTAGCAAAGGCTACATCAGCTGGCCAAACAAACAGTACTCATATAGCAGATTGTGGAAACGAATAATATCCCTTTGTATCACTGAACCCAGTCCGTTCCTGCTGATCAGTGAAGGGTTAAAACAAGGCTTGACTCGCCTGATTACTGGAGACACAAGACACCAGTCTGATACAAAGCTGGTGAAAAATTCCAGTTAAAAATAAATCTAACTCAAGGATATAATAAATATTGATAGCAGCTTAAGAGGTTAATTAGCCAATTAGTGCCTTCAGGACACAGATGCAACCTCAAACCTTCAAGACAACTTTCACCTTTGCTTGCTATAATGAACTCTCATTGACCTTTCACCAATAGTTCACAATTGCATCTGGCAACTGCAGTTCATATTTCCATACCACACATTTCAGCTCAATAGCTGCATCCATTTACCGTAAACCCAGTTTAGTTAGATTTCAAATAGTTCAATTTTGTAACAACCTTCTTCAGAAAGGAGTTTCTCCTATCTCCATTCCTCAGTTAGAATAACAAATTATAATACAGCATTGCGAGGTTCCCAGAAGCATTGTAAAGTGAAGTTTGACACTAGACTGTATCAGGTGATGTTAGAGCCAAAGACCTAAAAGCTTGATCATGGGGAATCTCAATAGTGAAAAGCCAGAGGGAGGTTGACAGGTTTAGTAAAGGAATTCCAGAACTTAGGGCCTAGGTAGCTGAAGGCCACCAATCATGGAGCAATCAAAATGGGGATGTTTAAGAGGCCAGAATGAGAAGAATGCAGAAATTACTGAGAGTTGTGGAGCTAAAATGTCTTCCTCTCTTTATATTATTAAAATCTTATATAAAAAGACTTTGATTAAATTACCTGTTGGAGTGGGCTACTCCAATACAACAAGGTTTCATCATGACTGTAGCTTTCCACTACTAGCATCAATCTAGTTTCTCTGTGGTAATGTCCTTTCAGTAACCAGTTACTGCAGAAACAGTGACCTAACTGGAATGTATTACAAAAACAAAACTGTGTGGGTGCTGAAAATTAGAAGTAAAATTAGAAAATATTAGAGACATTCAGCAGGTCTAGCAGCATGTGAGGACGAAGAAGCAAGAGTTAATGTTTCAAGTCTGTAAACTTCTATCAAAACCCTGCGGCGGCCTTGCATAATGTATTTACAGTTTGGTCTTTTACTCTCCTGCTTCTGCTTACAGAACCCAAAATGCTACTAGCCTTTTGCTTTGTGGCTTCAGCACTAGTGCTCACATTTGCAGAAATTTTGTATTGAAACTCCTAGCTGTCTTTGATCTATCCATCAGATAACATGATAGGGTTGAACCCTTCAGAAAATTAACAGAGTACCCCACACTTAAAGGTAACCTCTTGGGCACTGATAAGAACACTGATGAGCTGCTGTATTCTGGTTGAAAAATCAAAGCTAATGTCTTTGTTTCAAATTTTTAAAAACATTTTTGCTCATTATTTCTAGAATGAGTAAAAGTAGGAAGAAGAAGGCTGTTTACATTGCTATTAAGAACCAATCTGGCGATGATTTTAAATTGGCATGGGAAGATAGTGTACCATGTGCATGGGCATGCTGGATGACAAATAATAGGAGTGTAGGGGGACAGCACACGGAGGCAACATGACTTTATAACAGCTTCAGCAATATGTCCAAACAGGATTAGCCATTCATGCCAAGGAAATATCTGTCACAATGTACACTTTTATCCACACTGTCAAGAACCTACTGTGTTAGTTCTGATTCACAGGGTTAGTAATAGTGCGATGTGAAAATTGGCTTCAGCATTCAGGGAAAGGAAGCTGGAAATCTAGCTAGGATTTCACCTCCTCATCATTATGTGGACACCATGTGAGAACTGAGTTCAACTATAAATCCCCAGGCTTGATGAATCCAAGCTTTGAGTTTTCAAAGACCATGATGTTCACCCATTGCACCATGCCCAATGACCTACACTGGGTTTCCATAACTAGAAATTCAGGTACATACATGAACAAAATAAATGAATACTGCTTCGCAATGGAGTTGAATAATGCAGCCCACACTACGACAATAAATAATAACCTTTATGCTACTTAATATAGTCTCTGACAAAATTCCATATGTTAATTTCACAATATAACCTTTAAAGATCTAAGATGATGAACAGTGAAAACCCACTCCAAATGGAATGCAATGTTTAAAGAAAGATTGGTAGTGTTCTATTTTAAAGTCCAAATGGGTGCATGTTACTATTTTTATTCACGGCATGTGTAATTGTAGTGTTGAATTGCAGAAAGCAAAATAAAAGTGAAGTGCCTCATAAATCAGAACCTGCCACTTTTAACTTGATATAAAGGCTAATTAAAACCTAATTCACTTCGTTGCTTGGGCAAGTTTAATGAAAAGTAGTCGTTCCAGCAGCAGAATGTATTAGCTTTGGCTCCAGCACAGTTCATGACAAGATCATGGTGCAAGCAGAACATCAGAGGGCAACACTTATTATCTGCCAAATGTGGGCAGTTCCCATATGCTTAGCAAAGATAAGGAGACAGTTTATTCCTAAACTGGCAGTACAGTTTCACCTGGTGAGGTACTTTCTACATATAATTTAATTTTATCGATAAAAATGCGAAAAGACGAAATTAAGTCATGTAAGCTTTCATTAACTTTTAATTCTTGGTGGTTCCTTCACGACTTCTTTCCTTCTTCTCTAATTCTTACTGGGGCATTATTCTAGGCTGCTGGTGGGGGTCTTGTTTAAGCGACTAATATGAGCCCACACACTGTGTTGTACAGACATTTACTTCTGGACAACTAGTCTGTAGATACATCAGATTCACAAGACAAAGGAGAAGCTTGAAGAAGTAACAACTTTCATCTTTTGCTAGGAAGTGTGGCTAGTTTTTTCTTCCTCAGGAATTTAAACTCTGTGGGTAGGGGGCTAGTATTCCATTGGTGCTGATTTCTCAAACATAGGCAGTGATATGGTCACAAAGCATACCCAAACAGATAACCTTGAAATAACTCATAATTGGGCCTCTGACTAAATGACCCAGTCTGAAAGGGTCTTAAAACAGGTGTTAAGCCCTTTGGCTAAATACTTAAGGGACCAAGTGTCTGTTTTGGGTGGGGGCTGTGATGTCTGAAAAATTGCCCACTCAGTTGTACTCCAGATACAACAATGCAATGAATAAATTCTAATTCTTATTTAATGAGCATTTGGAACAACTTATCAGGCAAGATAATAAAGACAATATTTTCAGATGCTGGTCTGAGAGAGCTGGAGTAAGAGGTTTGAAGGGTTCAGAGGAGTCTCCTCATTTTTTTCATACTTTAATTATAAAGACTGTACCAGTGCCTAGCTGGCATCAAATTTGGAACCTCTTGGGTTTGAAAGGCTCAGTATATAGAGAATCTAGAAAAACACTGGGAAACATACTGGTTATAATATTGTAACATCCAACCGGAGAAATGAATCTTATATTCCCAAAGACAACTGTGTAGCAACAATAACAAGTTCTGAAGGGACTTTTAATCAGCAAGAGAAGGCTAGAAGGGGTACACACTTTCTCCACCATGAGGTGGGGGAGAGGCGCAGTCAAACTAACATCTACAATCAAGTTATCTACAGCACTGGCAGATTTTTAATTGGACCTCTGCATAAAATAACAATTAAATATTCTTGTAAATGAAGACAAAAGGCACATTTTAACAGAACTCACTGCAGGTTCAAAGGTTTTTTTTTAACAACTCATGCGACTGAACTGTAAAAAAAAATTGGTTATCTAGGTTTGGTACAGTGAGTAATAAATGCAAATGACAGGAATTTTGGAGGTAATGTCTTTCTGAACAATTCCCTTAAGGCCACACTGAGGAAAAAAATCCTAAATGTAGGTACTGGGCTAATGTACTTCAACCTGCAATTAGTACATTACTGGAACCATTACCCACTTAAACAATAGCATCAGATGCAGTCCTCGTAGTCTAATTAGAATTTTAAGGGTTATGTGGTTTACTAGCATTGTGTTACTGCTTTGAATTTGCAATTAGTAAACATAAACCAGCAGGGTGGCTAGTCATATCATGCAAAAGGTGTGTAAAATATTAAAATTAGAAAATTTAATTTTTATTTGCAAGCAGGCAGTTTAAATGTCATTCTTGTAGCCATTGCAGCCTCATTTAATTAAGATTGCTGAGCCACTTAAGAAAACATCAAAGGGCCAAAAGTCATTCTAATAAGGCACCAAACACAATTACTGTAATAATGATAGACCTCTAAATCTATTCCAGAGACTTTTAAAATATACTATATTCACGTCAAATGTCTTACTGGCAAGAGAGCTTTTCAATCTATTCTAAGGAAAATTAAGAACAGACATGGAACAACCAGTCCAGCATTAAAGACTCAGAACATTTTAAAAGTCTCAAAGGAGGTATAAAGTGCTTTTATAAATATTTCAGAAGTACAATCATTTAAACGGTGTTATTATCTATTGCTCTTTTAGCTCTCTAATACCACTACTTGAAGTTGGTGAGTGTTATTTAGCAATTGTTGCAAATCGATTTCAGTAATTTTATAAACAGCCTTAAGCAATGGTTGATTTTCTACCTGTTGCCAAGCAACTGCTGCAATGCATAGTCATCTATATAAATCATTACATTCGGTTGGAACAAACATTGATCTCCTCGTACATTTTAATTAAATCATAATATTTTTCTCAAATTCACAAAAGTACTACAGATTGTTGTATATAGAACCCAAGTCGGAACACTCTTAAAGCAATTCAATGTCTTAAGGCAAAGAGAGACATTAAAATATTTATAGCAGGGGCTAAGAAGCAGTAAATAATTGCTTTCCGCACCTATACGTAAATGTTATCGAGCATATATTTGCTGATTTTACAGGTCCCACGTCATTTCTCATTTTCAAGAAGGTAGTCAGCTTTAGGTCCCAAATGAGACAGAAACATATCAACGGTTTCTAATATGTTTGTGTCCCCAGATAGTAGTGCATAAAATATTTCCACAAGAGGTACATTACTACATAAACAACTGTACAATCTGACAATGAATAGAATCTAAATCTTTTCCAACAAAACATTTTATGAGGTCAAACTGTTCCCCGCCTCATTCTATCATCAGATAGCCCAGCGAGGTCGACGTGTGAAATGTTGAGGCCTTAAACAGAACCAGTGTTAAAGAGTGGTTAGTCATAGTTTGGAAAATAAAACACACTGTGCATTTCAATGTTTAATCGATAATGGCATCTTTCTGAGCTAAACAAAGCAGATATGAAACCTTCTCCAAACTCTAAACTTTGGAGTTGAAAATGTCCAAGTTGGCGTATGCCTTGACCTTCTGAGCATCAATGAAATTTTGAGGAAAGTGGAAAAAGACAATTGTTGCTAGAGAAATTATCATATATATTAAGAAAAGTATCTCTTTGTCATTTTTTTTGTTCTTCCTCTCAAACAGTCACAAAAACAGCCACACACAAACTATAAATATGAATCCTTTGAAACACTTAAGTTTAATTGGACCCTTGCTATAGAAGGTTCAGCCCATTTCAAAATTCCCCATCAATCCAAAAGCTATTCTTTTCCATTGCTGTTTATTTTCGTCCTGTTTAAAACATCATTGCAGTCAGTTGTCCTTATTGTCAAACATACCAATCTGAGACTGTTTGAATTACTGAGTGAGGGATATTCTTTTTGCCAGCTCCTGTCCCCTCAAGGCATAGCAGGGAAGTATTATAGGGCAGTCCTTACCTTGGGAATTAGCCTGCAAGACCCCTATGCTGTCATCAAACTGCATAGATTTGATGTTGAGTGACGCCAAGATGCATTCTTTGTCCTGCAGCGAACAATCGTCGATATTGTTCTGATTGGCTGATAGAATAACACACATGTCGCAGAGGTTGATGTTGACAGCCCTTAAATCAGCTCGACATAATGGCGTACCCTTCAGCGAATAAAAAATAGAAAAACAAATTAAAGATCAAGACTGCAGCTATGGGACAATACTTAACAAGTAGTCTTTTATACTCCAGCATTAAACCAATGTAACTATGTGCTGGGGAATTGGAGATGTGCACTTATCTGAAAGGGTAGATGGTGCTGATGGCAACTCATTGTTTATACTCGCTGAAGCCATTAAAAGCAAATAAGAGACAGGCGCATTGCCAGCTTTCTACATCTGAGTCATTGATGCCAAGTCAATAACTGTAGGTAATCTTTTTTAACCAGCAAACTCTGGCATTCAAAATGCGTGAACTAAATGCCAGGCCACTCATCATTGCAATAAAATGTCAAATAGCCACTTGTGGTATCTGGATATCCTTCGAATGAAGGGTGAAGAAAGTGAAGGAGCTGAAACAATGGCAGTTATTTGTGCACACTTGCCTTTGCTAGAACACTGATGTGGTACTTTCACTGCAGGATATGTTATACGTGCTTTTTTTTAAAAAAAAACTCGTTCATACGATATGAGCATCACAGCTAAAATTTCTAATTGTCCTAAAAGAAGAAGTAGCGACCTCGCTTCTGAACCACTGCAATTCTCATGGAGTACGGACACCTACAATGCTGTCAGGAAGGGTGTTCCAGGATTTTGATCCAGCGACTGTGAAGGAACAACAACACAGTCGAAAGACAGAATGAATGTGTGGATTAGAGAGAAACCTGCAGATGGTGGTGTTGCCATGCATAAGTTACATAAGGTGTTGTTGAAAGAGCCATTACTGCACTGCATCTCGTAAATAGTACACACAGTCATTAATGGGTATAGGAAGTGAAGGGATTGAATGTTTAAGGTGTTGGATGGTGTATCAGATGAGATGCCTTGTGCTTGGTAGCTTCAATCTTTTGAGTGTTGTTGGAGCTGCACTGTACAGACAAGTGGAAAGTATTCCATTACACTTCTGACTTCTGCCTTGTAGATGGTGAACAGGCACTGGAGATACAGGAGATGAGCGACTTGCTCAGAATTCCTATTGTCTGACCTGCTTGTGTACCACAGTATTTAATATTCTTGAGTAGCTTTGTAGCTCGGTTCATGGATGCTGGGTTGGTTCACTCACGGAGCTGGTTCATTAGTTTGGAGACATTTCATTACCCTGCTGAGTGACATCATCACTGCAGCCTCCGATGAAGCACTGTTGTGTTTTCCCGCTTGTTATTTAAACTCTCGGGTCTTTTGGAGTTGATTACCTCATTTCCGGTACATCAACTCCGACAGACCCCAGAGTTTAAATGACAGGCAGGAAAACACAACAATGCTTCAACAGAGTCTGCACTGATGACATTATCCAGCAGGGTAATGAAATGTCTCCAAACTAATGAATCAGCTCGGTGAGTGAACCAACCACAGCATTTATATGGCTGGTCTGGTTTAGTTTCTGGTCAATGGTAACCCCTATAATGTTGATAGCAGGTGATTCAACAAAGCTATTACCATTTTAAAATCAAGAGGCAATGGTTAAATTCTCTCCTGCTACAGTCAGTCATTGCCTGGCACTTGTGTGGTGGAAATGATACTTGCCATTTATCAGTCCACAGACACCTTTAGCAGAAATGCAAACTGTACTTATCATGTGCAATTATCAGCAAAAATCCCTACTTCTGAACTTATGATGGAGGGAAGATCATTGATGAGACAGCTGAAGATGGTACAGCCCAGGGCACACCCCTGGAGGAACTTCTGCAATGATAAACTAGAGCTGAGATGTTTGACCTCCAAGACCACAACCATTTTCACTTGAGCTAGGGTATGACTCCAACCAGCAGGTACTTTCCTCCTTAATCCTCATTGACTTCACCTTTGTTGGGAATCTTTGATGTCATAATTGGTCAAATACTGCCTTGATCTTAAGGGTAGTCATCTCTGGAGTTCAGATCATGTTGATGGAGTTCAGATCATGTTGATGTGTGGGCCATGGCTGCAATGAGGTCGGGAATTGGGTGGAAGCCAAACTGAGCATCAGTGACCAGGTTCTCGCTAAGCAAGCACTGATAGGTAGGTAACCGACCTATCTTCATCATTTTGTCGAAAATGGAGTGTAGACTGACGGAGCAGAAATTAGCTCAGTTGCACCTGTCCTGCTTTTTACAGACAGGACACAGCTGGGCAATTTTCCACTGTGTTGGGTGTAGACCCCGGTGATTCATGCTGTACTGGGACAGTTTGGCTAAGAATGTAACTGGTCCTGAAGCATAAGTCTTCAGTAGTATTGTGGGATGTTATCTGGGCTTATAGATACTGCAGTATTCGAGACCTTCAGCCATTCCTTGATATCATGTGAAGTGAGTCAAAATGTTTGAAAATGACAATCTGAGAGGCTGGGGGCCTCAATAGCAGGCCATCTGAACCACAACTCTGTTGAAAGCGACACCATTATCAACAGTATATTATCTAAATAAAGAAAATATTTCTAATATCGTGGAAGATGTTTAAATTGTATTTTGAAGAATTTGCACTCATATACATGTGTGTGGTGTATATTAGATTATCTGATTCATACAGGAGTATTAGGGTTTATTTGCATGTTTGTGAAGAAGGACTGGATTTTACGGATGAAGCATTTTGTTTTTGGTCCCTTGGGTCAACTGGGGTAAGCAGTAAGGGAGACTTACTGTCTCTTGTTTGTGGGCTTTGGCCCTTGTTGTCCTTTGCTGACCCTAATTAGGATATATAATCACAAATGCTTATTCTGTCTTCTGCTGCTGGTCTGTTTCTTCCTTCTGATGATTCTTTTGAGTGTATTGTTGGGAACATTACACTGAAGGGCCTTGAAAATAATTACTTGATATTCTCCAACTCCAGCTGGTCGCCGAATGCCAATTGTTTACTTTTCCGTAACTGCTTCAGACACATATTTGTCATGGAGAGACACTCAGCACACTACAGTGCGTGGTAAGACAGAGAAAGTGGGGAAAAAGAATAATCTTTTCTCAGCCTACGTCAAAACTGTGCTGACCTATGAGCAGTTTGAGAGTTCCTCGCTGCTTAGTTAGTAGCATGAGTAATAATTAGGGATTGAATTGGGGGAATCTTTGGTACTAACGTTCAGAATGATACTGCAAGGGGTAGACTCAAATTTAAATAAAAGAGATAACCAACTTGTTTATAACTTCTTCAGCAATACACTTCCATTGCATTGTGGCTCCAGTGTGTACCATACAGAGTATGTACTGCTGGAACTCATCAACTTTAGTTTCACCACACCTATTAAGACCTGTGACCTCTATCAGGAGGAGCATTAGATTAGATAGATCACGGAAATGCTACCAGCTCCAAGTTCCATTGCAGGTCACAGGTGATTCTGACTTGGGCAAATATTGTTGCTCTTTATTCATTGTAAGGTCAAAATCCAGGAAGGGCCTACTTAATATAATGTCTAGGTTACTGTGAGCTGTAGGTCCTTGAAGTCACTGTGAACTGATCAGATGTCTTACTAAAAGCACATAATACGGAGAAGGGACTAATCTATGAAGATAGGTTGGGCAAAGTGGGCCTGCATTTGGAAGAATGATCTTATTAAAATTTACAAAATACTTAAAGGGACATACAGTGTGGGTGCAGGTAAGATGCCTTCCCTGGCTGGGGAGTCTAGAACTTGGGACAGAATTTAAAAACAAACAGGATGTCACTTATTAGTTTTTACTCAGGTGATTGTGAACCTTTGGAATTCTCTACCACTGAGGGCTGTGGAAACCCAGTTTTTGGGAATGTTTAAGGTAGAGGTTATTTGTTGGATCCAGAATTGGCTGAATGGCAGGAAGTAGTGGGTGATGTTTGAGGAGTGTTTTTGTGACTGGAAGCTGGGCTCCAGAGAGATTCTGCGGTGATGGACCCCTTGCTGTCTGCGGTGTATATAAATAATTTAGACTTGAATGTAAGAGGATTGATCAACAAGTTTGTGGATGGTAATGAAAATTGGTGGGGTTGTAAAAGTGACGATGACAACCTTAGATTACAGGAGGATATAAAGAGGCTAATCAGTGGCAAATGGAACTCAATCTGTGTAAATGAGAGGTGATTCACTTTGGTAGGACAAACAAGGCAACGGAATACAGAATAAACAGTTGGATTTTGGGAAGCAATAAGGAGCATGTCCACCGGTCCCTGAAAGTAACAAGAGAGACAGATAAAGTGGTTAACAAACCATATAAGGTACATGCTTCTATTTAGACGAGCGATAGAGTTTAAGAGCAGGGAGGTTATGGAACTGTATAACATCTTGACTCGGTCACAATTAGAGTACTGTGTGGAGTACTGGAATCCATATTACAGGAGGCATGTGATTACACTGAAAGGGTGCACAGGAGATTTGCCTGACTGGAGAGTTTTCGCTTTGAAGAAAAATTGGATAGTCTGAGGCTCTTTTCCTTGGAGCAAAGGAGACTAAACAGAGACATGATTCAGATGTATAAAATTATGAGGGGCATAGTTAAGGTTGACAGGAAGAAACTTTTCCCCCTGGCGGAGGGATTAATGACTGGGAGTGTAGATTTAAGGTAATGGGTAGGAGGTTAACAGGGGATGTGAGGAAACCCTTCTTCACTTGGAGGGTGGTGGGAATCTGGAATTCACTGCCTGTTGGGTGTTAGAGACAGAAACTCTCACACCATTTTATAAGTTTTTAAGAATGCACTTGCAATGCCAAGGCATATAGGCTATGGGCCAAGTGCTGGAAAGTGGGATGACAATAGTTATGTGCTTGTTTTTGACAGGCGTAGACTCGATGGGCCAAATGGCTTTTTTTCTGTGCTTTAGACATCTCTGACTTGATAGATTTCTGATTCCAGTGGTGGTACAGGGTTATAGGAATGGGTGGATAAAAAGCACTGATGTGTTCAATCAGCCATAACTATCTTGAATGGCAGGTCAGGTTCAATGGACTGAATGACCACAGTTCCTGTGTTTCTACATTGTTATCAGGAAAATTGCTTTATGCATGGCAAAAAGCTACAAAAATTTGTCACAAAAACACAAGAACTAAATGACTGTGAGGTCTCCTTCTGTTACAGGGACCTTTTAGAAAATGTTTTTCTCTAAGTGTAACTTCTGATGCTTTCACTCTGAATTACCAACAAGGTGATGAGATTCACCACTCAACTAAATTGATGACAAAACAAAAACACATTCTTTCACATATGGAATTCAAGGGCCTACATTATCAGTTGTACTTGGGAGTGGCTTTTGATCTCTGTTTTAAGGCCGAACCAGAGTGACAAACTGTTTTATTAGGTTCTTCTTTTGCAAGCTCAGTGGAAATATTTCAGAAATCTGAGGTTGATAGTACTCACCGGCAATATAGATACTTTGGGGAAGTTGTGAAGCGTCTCCCATTCTCTGGTTAGGTACTCCAGCGTCCCAACAAAAACAATGTGCTTCAGTTCGTGATAATGGAAATTGCTGGCTCGTAAAGGCATCACTAAGTTGCGCAAGCCAACCAAAGCAGAGTTCATATCCCCAAATATACACACGACCACATGCCCACTTAAAACCGTCATGGCAGCTTCACTCCGGGTCTAGGGAACAAAGATCTTTATTAATGATAAATATACAGCTCATTCACGTGCATAAAAAGTAACCACAGATTAAATGACAGCACATTCATAACAGTCCTGGACTTTGTTCGATGCAAATCTACAGCACTAATAGCTTTACCTGTAAATTGCATCTTACTTTTATAAAAAGAACGGGCATAATCAAAAGCAGCTGCCCTACTTTGTACTTCCATTCTGCCCACATGCTTCTAAAACTTTGATCGAGTTAACAAGGATAAACTGTTTTCACTGGTGGCATGGTCAGTAACTTGAGGACATTTGAAGCAATTAGCAAAAGAACCAGCAGTGATATGAGGATAATTTTTCCTCCAAGTCATGAAATTCTGGAACACATGGCCTGAAACAGGAGTGAAAGTAGATTAAGTACTAACTCACAATAGGGAATACTTGAAGATGAAAAATGTGGCCGTGGGGAACAAGCAGGTAAGTGGAACATTTGGAAAGTTCTTCCAAAGAATCATCACAAACATGTTGAGTCAAATGGTCTCCCAAAGCGCTGTAAAATTCTGTAAGCATCAGCTGTTTGCGTGGGTTCCAAGAGGGAAAAAATGTTTCGTATAGGGCAAGTCAGTCATAGCTACAGTAAAACAGGACAATAGAATGATAGGTGCAGCAAAATCCAGGCATCCTCAATCTGTTATCCTTATTACTTCGATTTTCACATTACTAAATGTCCTTCCTGTCATTTAGCATCTGCAAAACTGATTTGCTATAAAGTTTCACGGATAAGCATTATTAAATTGTAGAATTGCGTGGAGCTTTACTGCTGTTAATTGTCAGCACATTTTAAACAGACAGAAATTCTAACTCAAGTCAGAAGTGCCAACAAAGCTATCAGAGAGTAAATCAAAGCACATAAACTCAATCTTGCCAGGTCTATTATACCAGAATTTATCCTAATGAAAACAGAAAAAGTTCCTTTGATGTTAATCATCACTTGTATCGCACTGAAAGATCATGTGTAATTGTTCGGGGGTAATGCTAAAACTGGGTCCAAGACATGAGATGATCTAATTGCACACTATGTGGAAATGAGGCAAAAACTGGAAGGGCTGAGTTCAAGGTCAAGTATTACTACCTAGAAGGAACAGTAGTTTCCGAAAAGTGTTACGAAAAAAAAAATGTTTCCTCTCTAGTCTGGTTTCATTACTGGGCGTGAGGAGCAGATCACAGAGAGAAAAAAAGACTTTTCCCTCACCAGGTCTTAAGCTCATTGCAGGCAGCAAGGATCAAGATGAGGAAAAATGACTTTATTGACTTGTGAATCTTTGGAATTCTTGACTTCAACTGTTAATGTTGAGAAAATTTGTAACATCACCCTTGCAACATTTGTGATGGAATAACTCAGATGTCCCAAGGACTCCATGGAAATTTCCCAAGAAGTCTGAATTTCAGATGCACAATTCCCTTGCTCCTACAGACTCTAAGGAAGTTTCCATCTCTGAGTTAGAAGTAGGGGCTTCTGAGGATTCCAGGATGGACATGTCATCTCAGGAATGGGAGGGGGAGTTGAAATGGTTCGCGACTGGGAGGTGCAGCAACTCGTATTCCACTTGGGAACCCTGCAGCCCAATGATGTCAATGTGGACTTCATAAGCTTCAAAATCTCCCCTCCTCCCACTGCATCCCAAAACCAGCCCAGCTCGTCCCTGCCTCCCTAACCTGTTCTTCCTCTCACCTATCCCCTCCTCCCACCTCAAGCCGCACCTCCATTTCCTACCTACTAACCTCATCCCGCCCCTTTGACCCGTCTGTCCTCCCCGGACTGACCTATCCCCTCCCTATCTCCCCACCCATACTCTCCTCTTCACTTATCTTCTCCTCTATCCATCTTCAGTCCGCCTCCCACTCTCTCCCTATTTATTTCAGAATCCTCTCCCCATCCACCTTTTCTGATGAAAGATCTAGGCCCGAAACATCAGCTTTTGTGCTCCTAAGATGCTGCTTGGCCTGCTGTGTTCATCCAGCTCCACACTTTGTTATCTTGGATTCTCCAGCATCTGCAGTTCCCATTATCTCTGCTAAAACATAACTTCATTTAGCAAAGCCATTATTTATCCTCTGTATTCACAGCATTACCGAATAGTTATTCAGCACACATTAATAAAATGGCTTGCTACAGGCCCTTGTGGTGTAGTGGTAGTGCCTCTATCTCTAAGCTAGGAGGCATGGGTTCAAATCCCGCCTGGACCAGAAGTGTGTAATTTCAGTTCTGACCAACAGAATGTTTACAAAAACCATCTCCAAGGCATGTCAGAACATATCTGAACACGTTGATTCAAAATATCTGAAATGATCGGCTATAACTATTCGCTTGTATTCCCATTATACCTAACAACTAGGCAAAGAAGACTAATCCCAATACTAAATTGGTGACACAATAATGTTAACAAACAAATCACTGGCATTAACAGCAAAAAAGTTCGCTGACTCTTTCGGATCATTCTCTTAAGTCCTTTTAATTCAATTAATTGACTAGATATTAGGATGGAAGCTTTCAATCTTTAGTACCCAGCTGAGAGGGACCAGCAGTCCCAGGTTCAAGCCCCTCCTGCTCCAGAGGTGTGTAACCACATCTCCGAACAGCTTGGAAGAAGTCTATCTTTTGCCTAGCTCAGGTAAGCTGATATCAATTTAGACAACGAAAGGTGAAATACAAATTTATGGCAGTAACCCTGGATCGAGGGATGAAAAATCATTGCCATTTCCAGTAAATAGTTTATCACTGCCACTGAAAGAACAGGCCAGAGAATGTCACGTGGGTGCATTGACCATTTTTCCATTGGCCATGCTGACAACATACTGACAGCCCCAGAAAGGGCCCTGAATTTTTCGCTGAAGCAAATACAGGCATGGAGACAGCATGGGACCATGATCAGATTTGTAACAGTCCCCATGATCGAACAGTCTAAATTATCCAAGTTCAGTGACATAAACACCTACATCAATTACTGCAGCTGCAGTGTAATCCACTGACTGCAGCATAGTAAAAACAATTGTCTTTAGACAGAGAGAGAGGAGAAAGAGAAATAAAAAAATCATTTTGAATGACAAGTAATTATGATAAGAATGAAATTGCAAATAAATACAAACAAAGAACAGAATTTAAACCTAACTCACTACAAAGCCATAATCTCCTCCTTACTTTGTCTGATTTGGAAAAGTATCATCAGAAAAAACATTTTTAAGACAATTTGTGATAGATTACACATTGTGCAGTGAATAAAAGATCAGTGCGCAAAGGGACAGCAGAAATCCAATGAGGTGATTAATGGTTGAGTATCAACAATACCATAGCAGTGAACAGTTTGCTATCATTGTTCAGCTCATGGCATCATTGCTATTCTGATTACAATAAAATACTTTCGGGCAGCATTACTTTCTCTGATATTACACATCAACTGTGTTGGTGGGTATGCCCTCCTGAAATTAGTACTTTAACACTGGCATTTGAGGATTTGAAATAGTTTGTCCTTTCAACCCTATTATTCATTCTGTTTCCATTCATGATAACATTGGTGCACCAGTAAGTAGTTAATCATTGAGTATGACAAACAGGAACTGTTACATTTCAATCCTCCTCTGATGCAGTGGTGCAGACAAATAGCCAAAGGCATTCTCTTTTGTGGAACTCACTAAGTCGGTCACAAATAGAAAGCTCTGGCCTGAGTATAGTCACATGTTTGAAGTAAAGAGAAAATTCCCTCTCTGCATTTAGGATACAGAAGAGTAAGTTCAACCAGTGAAGTCCACCACTGGAGAACACCTCCACGTGGACCTAAAATGAGAACAGCCATGGATGGTTCTGAGTTAGTAATATGGTGCTAACCCTTGCTAATGAAGAGGCATTTGGGTGAGGCATGAATGGGCCATCAGCTAGGGTAGAAGTCAGAGGATTCAGAGGGGAAGAAATCAGTTTAAAAATCGTAGCTTCACGCGTAAGAAAGTGCAAAGTAATTTTCTGGGGATTTGTAAATAGCTTCAGGTGTGTTTGACCAACTGGGATCTGCTATGCCAAGTCCAAATGGCCCTGACTGATCGGTGACCTCCAGTGGCAGCCTGCCCTAGTGGGAATACTCAGTGATCACTGACCTCAAGACAGCTGAATCTTCCAATCAACCTGTGTGTGCAAATTCCACATCACGAGTGCTAATTTGGAAGTTGTCTATGATGGACGGAAAGTATTTAGTTAGAAGTGTGTTTATGAAACATGCACTAGAATTTCAAAGGGACTGGAGTATGAATAGGTGGATCTTGGTTAAAACAATACAAGGCACTCATTAGACCATACCTAAAATAGTGTGAACAGCTTTCCCCCCTCTAATGTAAGGGAGGATATACTAGTATTAGAGCAGTCCAGGGAAGGGTCATCAGGTTGATCTTGGAGATTAGAAGAATGACTGGCAACCTTATTAAAACATACAAGTTTATGAGAAGCCTTGACAGGGTAATGGAGATGCTGTTTCCTTCTGTGGGACAGTCTAGGACCAGAAAGCATAAAATTAGAGGGGCTTAATCTTAAGAGGGCTGCTCATTTAAGTCGGAAATGAGGATGAATTTCTTCTTCAAAGGGTAGTGAATCTACAAAATTCTGAACTGCAGAAGGCGGTAGACTATTATTAAGTATATTCAAGGCTGGGATAGATGGATTTGTAAATGAGTAACAGAATCAAGAGTTATGGAAAAAAGGCAGGAAATGGAGTTGAGGGTTATCAGATCATCCATGATCTTGATCCATGATTGGCAGAATAGACTTGATGGGCTCAATGGCCTCTTCCTGTCCCTACATCTTATAGTCTTGTGGGAAGTGTCCATGATGATATTGTTACCCAAATGGGCTTTATGCTGTTTTGATGAGCTGTATCATTGGGACAGAAGGAACTAGAATGAATTAAACTCCTTCACTGGCATTCCTGTATCAATATGATATCAGAGATTTTGAAGGTACTCTTATGCTTAACAAGTTTTTTAAACAAACTTAATAATTGCAGTAAACATTATTAAAAACATTGGCAATATGTGTGGAGATAGACAGTGCTTTCTCCAGGTTTTGTTCCTACTCAGGAAATCATTTCACTGTTCCAAAATAAGGAGGAAGCTGTAGGGAGCACTCAGAACAGAGAAGTAATGGAACAGAATGATAACATAACTGCAAGAATTCATTACTTACAGATGAGAACACATCAGTGTTATAAAGACAGTCATGGCTGACAGTGAGACAGAATAAATATCTCCACTTGTGAGGCCACTCAGTGATTACTCATGATTTCACCATTCATGAGGATTCATTGAGACATGTGTCACTTCACATGGCCAGCCAGGATTAAACAAACCCACTCAGGTATGCTAGGGGGCGAAAGCATGGAGCTAGTTTGACTGCAAATCCTGGTGCATTGGGTACCTTACAACCCGGCACTGTGTCTGTTTCTCTGTATCAGGCCTGCCTGTCAAACAGGCTCTGAAGCTGGTCTCTGTGAAGAAATCAAATCTCCAGCAGAGACTGCGCAGGTTAGCATGTATTTCAAAGCAGAACTGCCACATTATTGCAAATCAGCATAGTGATTTTACAAATGAGAAGTGGCATTTATGTAATCAATGAAAGCAGCATCATTTTGAGGACTGGCTGCGGACTGGCAACCAGGCATTTTAAATGCAGAAATACCTACCTTTGTTTGTTGATCTGATTGCAATTAAATAGCAAATTTATGGTTCTAATTGTAGTTGAATGGTTGAAATATTTTAAGAGGCTGTCTAGCTAGCTGAACCCTGTTAATATTTGAATGAATTACCCATAGCCAACGCATGTTATTTCAGTATCAAACTGAAAGTGGTCAACCTCATTCAAAAGATATGGACTTGTTCCGACTGAAGCAGAATCTGATTTGTCATACTGCTAAGTTAGTCAAAATCAGCAAACAGTGGTTTGATCAGAAGACAGTGGATCTTAATGAGGTTCAGGGCTGTTGATGGCAGTTTGTAAAATAACACGTCACTTTTGCTCTTACAAGATACTGAAAAGTGCAGCATATATGCTTGTCAGGTTCCACTAAATGAAATGTCGATGACACGTGATTAGGGAGTCACGTCACCTCGCACCATCCAAGGTCACAACCCGCTTGTGTTACCCACCAGAATGACCTTCTCCATTTCTTTAGCTGGGCACCAGTGAAACATCCCAGTGGAATCATATTTCTTCACATTGGCGTCCATTTCCTCTATCTGATCATTTCCTGGAATTGACAAGGGGTCGTGCCTGCACAGACAAGAGAACCAAGATAAGAGTTGTCCGTCAGCCTGACACCTCACTCAATGTGCTTTGACCGGTTGACAAGTTACAGCTGGCTAGGAACGTACTTGGTGAATGCGAGTCATTTCATTTACAAGCAATCCCATTACTGCAGTACTTACTCCAGCCACCACCCCACCCCCACCTTCCTTGCACTCCTTCCAAAAAATGATCAAAAGGCAGACATTAACTGCTGCAATGAGGTGAAATAGATAGAGACAGAGCTTCATGCTGGCTGAGTGGCATGAAGATGAAAAGCCAATTACAGGCTTTTACCGCATACAACTTCCGACGCTGTTCTCTGTGCAATAAAAGCTTTAACAGGGTACACTTGATATATTTTAGCAATTTTACCCCCATCATATTTTGCTTTTTTGAAAAAGGGAAGCCATTAAAGTTTCAGAGAATGTCAGCTCGGAGCAGATTGATTAATTTACATCTACATTGCGAGCAGATGATTTTTCTTCTGAAGAACACTGAGTATAAAAGTGGTCTTCAGCAGCTGCCACCTGGCCATCAATGCCTGCACTTCTAACATTTCACTGCATTCTGCACATCCATCATTTGCCACCACCTGTCATCCCAAGTCTCTATCTTGAATAGTCAGCAATACAGCTTTAAAAACCCCTTTTCATCCTGACCTAGCTGAAACTCTACCAGAATCCCCATTACTTCAAATTCCATCACTTACAGGGTAATTACACCTGTGACAAACCTTTATTTCAACCTGCATAAGTTGCACTTAAGAAATGTTTCTAGAATTTTCAATGCATGCAGAGACCCTGTTTAGATACTAGAACATTTGTAAATAAATTCTGAGAAATAAATCATTATTTTTGGGAACAACTAAATTTTGTAAATATCATAACTCCAGCGCAATGATCAGTAAATGATGGAATACGTATTTCGCTGTGTTAGTTCAGCCTCTTGAAAAAAAATTAAGGTTTCAATAGATACAAACAGGACTGGCTGTTTAACTCTTTCACCTGGAAAGTCTTACATTGTGAGTCCTTTCCCGATCCTGAAATTGTTGCATGTAATATACTTTTTGAACTGCAGGCCCCCTCATGTAGTGCTGTGTTCAGTGCTCATAGCTCCCCTATGTAATGTGATGCTTCATGTAACCCACTCTGAGGTGAGCACTGCAGACATTTGAGAACATTTAATACACAGAATTAATTAGACAGCAGGTGAAATCATCTTTCCAGGGTCCTATGGTTGACAGTAACCTCAGAACTTGAATGGCTTAAAAACTGGAGAGAAGAGTGAAGTTACTCTACTAGGGTTTATAATAACTCTCTTTGAGTGCATTTAGGCAGCATTTTGCTAATTCTGTTCTTTCCATACTTAATTTTTGTATTTTTTTCTGCCTATTTTTATTAGTGCAGCTTATTATAAATAGTCACCTACTGACAAATATGTCACTGGAAATGGCGTCCTGTAACAAGCCAAGAATGTGTTTTCAAATTTGTGACTAGCATGCGCCTGTTTGGAACATCACCTCCAACCACACAGTTTAAGGATAAGGAAAAATCGTGGATAATGTACTATGAGTGCACACTAACCAAGCCGACTCTCAAGCAACAGCCAGAAGCAAAACCACAATCCCATCCAGTAACGTTATGGGGATATATTTTCTGCAGATCCGACAAAATATTGCTTCTTGCTTGGCACTTCAGTCATGTCTGCTCGAAACCTCGCATGTTTATTTAATTTCCCCCCTCGTTTTCTGCATTCCATACTCTCAGTCCTTCACAATCATCATGACAAAACATTTGTCTATTAAAATGTTCGTCGCCTAGATGCATGCAGTCAGTGCAGGTGCTAATAACTGCAAAACCATTTAGCGATTTTACACCATGGCTGAATATTTCATGACGCTCTGTGTGTTTCATGATTTAGTCAATGGACCTCTGTCACTTCAATCTTTGCTGACTGTCTTGACTGGCGCAATAAAGCTCCGCCAAGATAGCTATCTTTCACCAGCTGTCATTCACTGCAGCCTGTCACTGGCAAACTCTTGTTGAATGCTGCTACTCAGAGGGAATAACTACAACATTTGTTACACCGTAATGCTCTGTTCTGATGGATTTGAACAAATGCGTTGTGATTAATAGACCCTGTATTCAGTGACTACAATTAGAAGCAAGTATCCAATGACCCTCTGAAATCCAACAGAATGGTATTAATTTCACGTAAAGAATGTCAGACTGGCACTCGTTAGAACTTGTTATACTGAAGGCTCAAACAGTCTTGTGCTTGGTGTTCAAGCTGCGTTTAGCAATTCCAATGTGATGCTGACTAGACAGCACTAGCAGGGGATGACTATTCTTGCTCAGTCCCACTCCACTAGGCAATGAAAGCAGACTGCTCTTTGAAATTTCCCATTCCCATCATGCAAACTGACAAAGGCACGCTTTTCAAAACCCACATCCAAACTGTTGATCATTACTTATTTACAAAGACCTTGAGGCATATGCGCCTGCAAAAACCATATATGATACAATACATACCAGCTTATTCACCCTTGTGCAATAAGCACCCCTTAGGCTGACTTAAATCAGTACTTAATATTGCCTATAAAATGTATCTTGTAATTCCGAAATATGTAATATTTAAGGTATAATATATCTACAGAAAAAGGATTCGTGAAGGGTTCGGTGACTCTGCTATCAGTAATTCTATGTTTTGCTGAGGGCTATGAGTTGAAAAAAGCCGCACCAACCATAGACGACCTGTCATTTCACTACCCAAGGGCCACTAATATAAAGGAGTACCCTACAGCAGCAAAACTTCAGCACAGCTTTGAAGCATACAAGAACAGCAGAACTTGCTCTCTAGAATTATTACTGCATACAGATCAAAAGGGCTGGTGCATATTTTACATGGTAAACAGGGACCCTCTGCTCATCTGTAAAATGTTTAGAGTTTCTGTAAACCTGAAGCAATTCTTGTGTAACATTGTTTTATATGCTAAATGGATGAAGCTGTTTACTTGTCTGACATTGTACGCACTTTAATCTTTGACACAGGAGCAGCACAGCACCCATCATAACCCTCCTCCTACCTTACCCCACCGATTATTAGCCTTCTTTTCCTACTTCTAAGTCAAAATCAATTAATGCCAAATTAATGTAAGCAGACAAGATAAAAGGAATGCAAAAAATTTGGGTTCATTTTTCATTGCGATGCCACATTGCACGTATGGCCAAAAGTACAGAAAACAGGACTCGAAGGGCTTTGCGCAAACGGTGAACAGCCTGAGGCGAAGTAACCGTATGAGTCCCTCTGATTGGTTACTGCTGTCATTAGTGCCATTGCTGTTTAAGAAGTACATGCGGACAGGTTGAGGTGACAGCTGAGACTTTAAAGGCTGCGTTTTCTCTAACAGCTTTTCCTACCCTCTTTCATGACAGAAATTTTTCAGCTCTATCATTAACTGCTGACAGGCTGACAGAATAAATACTTCAGCCTTTAAGCATTTCTCTCTTGCTCGCTCACTCCTCTCTCTCTCTGTCTCTCTTTAGACACAAGAGTTCTTTAAACTGTCTTACCTCATCAGTTTGGGTGAACTGTTGGGTGAATTTCGCATACCTCCATTTCGCTGCTTTTTTTTGGGCGACAGGGCTGATGGGTTTTCATCTTGAACTGCAAACATATGGAAGACGGGAGATTAGGAGCCATTTTAATTCTGATGTGAAATGCAAATGAAATATTTTAAAAATGTATATTAAACAGAAAGTGACTCATTATGAAAGTTAAAGGTCCCCACTACAAGCAACTAACAAGACTCAAGAATAAAAGTGTAGCTTGGAAAAAGCATCAATCAGAATGAGTTTGAAACCCTATATATCACAACTGGGGTTATGTATTATTCAGTATTATTTGGACTATGGAGCTGTAAAGACAGTAAAACAGATAATTAAAGGAAAATTGAAAAGAATACACATCAAAACAAAAAGAAAAAGAAAGTTGAGAGTGCAAACAGTCTAAACCCTGGGCATTTAGGAATGTAAGGCATCACCCATCTCTCCAAAAACACAAGTAAACAATACAATGAATAGATTCAATATATGTAATGCGCTTAAGTAATTTATTAAAAAAAATCAAACCACTCGGGTTAAAGACGGTGTCATTCCATGAGTGCAGTTTTCACAAGTGGGCTCCTGTGTTCAATCAGCGTGACCAAAGGAACTACAAATGTACCACTTGCAGGACTGGGCATAGCATACAGAGTGAGAGAAAATACTGCAGGGTACGTTCCTCTGCCTTTGCCTTTCAAACAACGGCTGTTAAAAAAGGTAGACAAAGTTTAACTGAAGTATTTAATCCATATGGAAACACCATTAATTCTGTTAGTCCACTTAAACAGTCTGTGAATGCTGTGAAAATGTTAAAATCCACACAATAGTGTGCCTTTATATATCTTGCCTGTCATTCTGTTCCAGGGGTTTTAAAGGCATTTCGGCAAAAAGCATATTTTCAATTGCTCTAACACCATTTGATACCTTATTTAAATATTCATTGAATCACTAGAATTCAATTGGAATCTTTAAATCAGGTATAGAGTTAAAGTGCTGTTGTGGTCTGAATGATATGCAATTTTAGTTTTGTTTGGGTAAGAGCTAATGTCTTATGGACAAATGAGGCTACAGCGTGAATTCAGTGATTCATGCACTATAACTAGGATTATTGACAGCCGATGGAAAGCAGCAACTAACGAGGAATCTTATAGAATGACAGGTCAGTAAACGGCAATTGGATCAAAGCTATGGGAAAAAAAATGAAAAGGTAAGGCAAGGAGAGGAGGTCATTTCCAATGATTAGAGTCACAGAGCACAGGAAATAAGGTGTTGTGGGAAACTGCATCTAACTTTACAGTTTTGGGGCTCCCCATTTACTACATACCATTAACCCTATCAGTTTGTGCAGGATCATTGCACACTTTACAGCGGGAGCACAGATAAAACCCATGATAGTAATACTCCCTTGGCCTTCAATACTGAGGCCAACGACAGCAGCGACAAGAGAGCATAATTCCCTCTACAATGCACATTGGAATAAATTGAGATACTGCAAATGGAAATATTTTTGACACAATAAAAAAAGGCTGCCAGAATCTGTGGGGGATCTCGATTTCATTGCAGCTGTCAGACTATGACGAACAGATCAACTAACATTCAACAACAATGTCTAGAACACAATTAGCAAGAGATTAGATTCTAGTATAATACGCTTCTTAAGAATAAATCCTTGCCAAGTGTTCTGGAGGGCTCAGCAGTGACAACAGTGTTAGTTGGAAAGAAAATAATTCATGGGCTGTTAAATCAGGTTGGACTGAGATACTGGCTGGCTTGAAATGTTAAAGAGCAGCATTTTGGCTCAGGAATTTTCAAACATTTTCTGGAACATGTTTAGTCAAACTTCAAACTGTTATTACTGGCAAGTGATAAGATGACACAGTCCCCCAGATAGAGATCCACTAAACCTGGAAAAGCACATTCTTTACTTTTAAAGCTGTAAAATATTATGAAATCACATGGTATTTTCATTCCTCATTTGCAATGTAATTTTATTACTTATTTGAGAATTCATTTCTTTAACATTAAATCAGCACAGGCAGGTAGATTCTGAAAATAAGATAGGCTTCATCTGTTGGTGTTAGCCTATAAACAGTGACAGATAGAATAGTGGATGTGTACCAATATGGAACAGTTTACTGGGTCTCCACTGTAAAGTGTATCGCTGTGGATGATCCTGCATGACATATTGGAAAAAAAGACACTGATGAAGAATTTAGGAAGTACATCCAAACAGCCAACTGCCAGATTTGTGAATATTATTCTGATTGTGGCTCAAAAGGTTTTTGCTCCTGTTTAAGTAATTTCAACATATTGGACTCATTCTGTCCCGACCCCGGTCGACCGACACATCGCAACACGGCCAGTGTTCCGCTCTTGGACGCTGGATATGGCTGTTTCTGTGTGTGTGTGTGTGTGTGTGTGTGTGCGTGCGCGCTCTTGCATTTAACAGCTGCTATGAAATGGGGACTCAATTCAGATCAAACAATAAAAGGATCACTTCTGGGTGGACCACACTCCTGTCACCACTTGGCAGATTTTCTGTCTGTGTGTGTGTGTGTTTCTTTTAAGTAGTGTTTGAAAAGGGAGGGGAAAAAAGGCACCCCAAACTTACACTGTCATGCACAGCTGTCAACACTGGCTGCAGAATGTGACCAAGAACACCTATGGAGGTCACTGAAAGCAGAGTGGATGGACTGGTATCTGTATTTTATGAGGAGGCTGAGTGCCCCGAGTAGCTTACACTGGGCAACGCTTCCCTGTTCCCTTATTTTCAGCAGACATGGATGTCTAAGAGAAGGATCGCTGAGCAAGTAAAGGCCCCCTTTGTGGCGTTTAACAAGCAGCATGGTTTCAGTCTTTTCTGTAGCAGGTGCAGGATTCAGCAATACCATGTGATCTGCATGACTGTGGGTTTTAAGTGACCGTAATAAAACTGCTTTAAGCTTCATCCTTTACTGTTAAGTATGAAAGAGATGACAAATTAAAACAAATTGCAACCAAGCATCTGCATTGTCAGAAGTTATTTTTGGTAGCATTTTACAACTTCCTTTCCTCTGTCCTACGGAAAAAAAATTACACAAAATTCTCTGGCAAGTCTAGGCTGACTACTGGAGCCAATAGGAATGCCTATTGTATCATCTCCAATGAGGGAACAGTCAAACTAGCAGTACAACGCACCTGTGCTTGTAGCTCATCATATGGCATGCTGGTAAATCAGTCAGAAGCAATCTGCATGAGTACAAATTGCACAGGTAACAACACAGTTGCTACCTTATGACTGTGCTGTAGGATTTTAACACTTACAACTGAGTTGATGGCAACCTACAATCTGCTCCTTGAGCAATCTTTTAGAACCCAAACCATATGATGTATTCTAAAAACCTGAATGGAGTCAAACCAGATACTAACCAAAGGGCAAATCTTCCCGTGTGAAGATTTAATTAGCTGTTAAATGATAAATCAAATCATGCTTACAAGGAAGTCCATTTGATTTCGTCCTTTCCCACTTTCCCTACTCCCCTTTCACTTTTGATGGGTTGCTTTGCCCAAACAGGTTCTGCTTGTAAATACGTAATCCACTACATGGGTGATCACTAGCGGTGGTTAGTATTTTGAAAAAAAACAAAGAAAAAACCTACGGTGATTTGTTGGTGGTAAAGTCACACAGGTGTGAGAGATAACACTTCAGGGCAGGAGAAAGAGAAAAGAGGAAATCAATGAATTTCCTCCTTCTCTCACTACTTTGATATTCTTCTATTTTCTACAAATTTTTTCACTTTCTCCAATCCAAAAGGATGAGTTCTTCACGGGTCTTATGAATGGTGACTTGGATCCACGCACTAAGGGACATCACCAAGCAGCTGGAAATTTCAGGACTCACAAGCCACCCTTTCCTGTACAATATATGTTTAGAAATTGTTTGGCCTCCATTTCCCACTGGCAACACAGCACAGCTAAAGTAGCAAGTACAGTATTTGTGCAAGACCAAGATCCTGCCCCATTTCCATTAATTCTGTGATACAGTGACTGAAGCCTAAAATGTATTGTTGCTACCAGGGAATCTGACTCCTCTCCTTCATTATTCACCTACGCATGCATTTCTCCTGTTAACTTTAACTCCTATTATTGCATTTTCAAAACTGAAGAGCTAACATTATTGTTACCTGCAAAATGGGTAACTAAGCAGCATCAAGATTTCACATTGAAAATGAATCTTACTGCAATGTCTTTAGGTTGCCAAATATGGTTTCTCTGGATTGCTAGTTAGAGTTACATTTAGTAACCACATACTGTCAACAGTGGATCCCCATCGTAGGTCGTAAGATATAGGAGCACAATTGGGCCATTCAGCCCATCAATTTGATCAAGAATAATGTTTCTCAATATCATTCTCTTGCCTTCTCCTTGTAACCCTTAATCCCCTTAGTATCTATTTCTGGCTAAATACACTTAAAGACTTGACCTCCCAAGACTACTGCAGCAATGAGTTCCTCACATTCACCACCTTCTAAGTGAAGGAATTTCTCCTCATTTCAGTTCTAAAGGGTCGTCTTTTCACTCTGAAGCTGTGTCCCAGTCTCTCCTACTGTTGGAGACATCTCCATGTCCACTCTATTCAATCTTCTTACTATATCATGACAATACTAAACAGTACTGAGTCACATGCTGCTGTCTATATGGTCTCGCATCACTCCAATGTCATATACTCATCACTACAAACTCAATTTCTGCAAGACAGCAATGGAATGTAACGATCATGGTGGGAGAAATCCTACTGAAAGTTCTACTAGCCTCCTGCTCTCCTTTAATACTTGGCACCATTGCATATGGATCTAACTTGCAAACTGAGATTTCAGTCACAAAGCACTTTCTAAAGTCTCTAACTCCACTCCATCCCATCTCCCATTACACACAAAAGGCTGATAGCATTGAAAATACGAAACAAAAGCACCATTTGGAAAGAAAATGTGTTCATCCATCAAACAATTTTAGCTAAAATTAATAAATGGTGAAAAACAATAACAGTACAGGCGATGCCAACATTCTCTGGCAGTATAATAACAGGGCCTGAGTGGAAATACTGAGAGATTCATCCATGCTTCATTAGTGTGCACAGTAATTGTAATGAATAGTGCCATGTGAACAATAGCAAATTATTTGGGTGAATGTAATATTTGGAGAAATGCTTGCAAGATTGACAATAATACAAATAACTATTTATAGCAAGTATGTTTTGCCATAATTAATCATGCGCAATCCTTGTGAATGACTTGCCAAAATTATACTGCAATATTTATCATTTCCCAATGACTTTGCAATTTTAATTCATGAAATGTTGAGTACTCAGGAAACTCAGTATAGGAAACTCTGATCAAATGGATCCGAGTCCAGTTGTATACCAAGCATACGAACCCGAAGAAGTGTAATATTTCCATGTCTCATATTACTAAATAATTGGACAGGGTTAATTCATTTCATTGAGCCGTTATTACAAATTTTATTCAACTGATTATCAGGCATCAAAAATAATAGGATCACTTATTGTGCTCACTTCGTTTTTAGTATAAGCCAATGGCATTTTTGAAATTATTGCTCTTCCACATTAACGAGGACAGTTCCTGAAATCTTTGGACAACAGCAGCAAAATACCCAAACTAGCTTAAAGCAATCCAAGGAGCTTGATTCTAACGTTAGCTGCTGCTGAGATTTAAACCCCCGCACCGATAACTCCTGGATTCATCTGCATGTTGTCAAACATATACAGCATTAGTTTGAGAATTCGCAGGGTGGCAGCTTCACTGAGGATCCAGAATGATCCAGACGGCTGCTGTCTATTTACGCACCGTGAGGCAAATGACGAGCTTGCCATGCATTTTTTCTCAGCTATGCAAAGACTGGTTAGCTATTTAAGAGATAATATATAGGGAAATATTCATATTTTCATCGGCAACAATGTTTCTTCAACCTCCTTATTCATATTTCCCATTTTGCCCAATTTTGGAATTTAAAGGTCTTTGTCACATCACTGGTAAAGGGAAACATGTGAAACATTGCTAGAGAATGTCTCTCTGAATATGGTCAGCTACCATCAGTTATATGGTGGGCTACGCAGAAGTCGCAGATGGACAGCTACATTTGTACATTTGTGATATCTATAAAAGCAGAACAGGCCACACCCTGATGTCCCATTCAAATCAGCACACTATCTTCCAGTTATATTTCTCTTGTCAAATTTAAGAGGGTTAGCAATTTTAACACAGAGGGGCTTTAGGAAGGTATTAGTGAGATGCATTGAAACCCTTAATAATTTATTTAGGATCAAATGACATTGAATTTGCTTGTAGTCAGTTGTGGAGGATCAGTAGGAGGTAAGGAAATAAATACCCTATTTACTCTAATGTCAAAGAATGTGTATATTTGCGCGCGCGTCTATAATGTATAAATGCAGGGTTTTCTGATACCTTATTCTTTAAGTAGTAGCACCACCTGCTGTTTATTATATTCATTTAATAGTCTGCATTGCCTGCCACACTCACCATCTATTACGTTAATTTAGTTTTAAATGAAAGAAAAACAACCACAATGTATGGTGGTCATACTTGCATTTGACACACTGAGGCAGTGCACAACTATTACCAAGGTAAACAATTCCACCTAATCAGTTACAACTTAAAAGCTTACTTCCATTCTAAGAAGTAGAACTAATGGATTACTTTTATCAACTAATGGGTAAAATACTCAACTATTTAATAATCGTTTTCTCACAAGGATCATTTCTTCAGTACATAGCTAATACCCATTCCTGAAACATAGACATGATATCTGAATGAAACTTTCTAAATGATAGATAGCGTATATTAAAGACATGATCCATATTTGAATCTGTTAAGTGGTATTCAATAGTGCTACAATCTGTGTCACTGCACTTTTTAATTCAACCACCACATTGTTGTTCCCACACCATAATATGGAGCAGTAAGAAACCGCACTTAGCTTTTAATGTAGCAATAGAAAGGCATGTACAATTAAAACAAAAAGTAGACACAAGTGCATAAAGAATGCAATCTAAACTTGGGTTCAGATATTGTCCACCAAAACATCTGATTGCTGTCCTCCTCGTGGTTTTAATGACACCATTAAAAGCTTTTGCCTCATCTGCAGGATTGTGGCTTTCTCCCAGGAACCTGTGTAACTGTTTGGATTCCATTCCAACTTCACTCAAAGATGATTTTTAGAACCTTTAAGATCATGCTTCTTGTGTTACATGTTCAGAGAATGAGCAGACTGGAAATCAGGATGGAGTAGGGGATGTGACAGAGGATGGCTCAGCAGGCAATTCAAATATGTCCAGCAATTATTTTTGATCAATGGGCAGGACAGCACTTGAAGGCTTGCCACAAGCAGCAGCTTGAAAGAGCCAGGGCTTTGCTGACGGTGCTGGTATCTTCACATGAAGATTCTGCAGAATGGAGCTGCTGATATAGATACTCTTCCTCTCAATATTTCACTTACAGCTTCCTCCCCACCGCACCTCCCCCAAACAACCTCTCTAATGTCTCATTACAATATTCAGGAAGTAGCTGAATTGTAATAACCAAGTAGGAGCTGGGTCTGATCCCCTGTCTGTGCTGCATTAACTGAGGGCAGATCAACACAGCCTCTCTATTTTAGACAGGCACAAATTTGGTTTCCACTGCTATTCAGTCATCCCTATTAGGGGATCATGTGTTTAAGTGTTGAGCTCAAAACCTTTCAGTGATTGTTTCCCACTTGCATGTTCACACTCCCTGTCAAGACTCACACGTAAATAATAAACACTAAAACACAACACCAGAAGGTGACCAGCACCTGGGTAGCCATAGTGTTAGGAATCAACACCTTAAAGAAATGAAGAGACAAAAACAATCTAATTTAAAAGCCAATGCTTCAGCTAAAGTGCCCAGATATTTGACCTTATTTGTGTTGACTCAGGCACAAGCCAGTGATATATATGAAAAGGCTTAAGATTCCAACCATCAATCTAAGCCATTTCAACTGAGCAAATCTTGATTATGGCTGGTTCTCGTATCACTGAAGTCTAATTTACGAAGGGGTTGCAAAAAGAGCCAACTAAATAGGTAATCACTGCACTCCAAATAGAGGAATAAATCTAAAGAAATGGAAACAAGCCATAGAAGGGAAAAACAAGTGGGTTAAGAGGAGAACATTGGGGGAAAAATCAAACAGGCAAAAGATAAAGGGATAAACTAATTATTGACAAACCAACGACTTACTTGAGCTGATATATCCGTTATAGCCATATTTAGCTGAAGACAATGCAAAAAAATGACAGGTTAAAAGATGCAGGAAACAAGAATTATGTTTCATGAAAGGTCAATGGAAGCACAGAAGTAAAATCAGTATACAGGACCTTAAGTTTTAAAAAGTTGGTGCTGATAATGCACTCTGCCTAGTGCTTTGCTATTGGCCTCAATATACAAAGTAGCTTTTACATGAAGTGATCACTGATGTACAGTACGTGGCATTCTTATCAATAAATTCTACACAACATCAAAGATATCCCAAATACGACACATGTTGTATGTCTTTTAGTGAAATTCAAAGGTCTTTAAGCCATTACATTTTTATACTTGCATTTGTACCACTCAGAATAAATGCCAAGGTTCTGCCCACCTCTGCTAAGCTTGTTATAAAGGTTGGTACACATTTCCACTTCCCATTCCTTGCCCCACGAAACATTAATACCAACAGGAGGGACAGGTCATATGCTGACAGTTGGGAGACAAGCCACCTTCTAAAGTCAAATCAAATTTCACTTGAGCTTTCCTGTCAGCTACAGCCTGAACCAGAAAGAACGCTGGGAAAATTCCTTGAAAGCAGAACACCAGAGCAAGGAAAAGGCTGTGAAGAGGAGAAAACTACATTTTTCAGCAAAGGGGAACACCCCTAGGTGAAGCATCAGGTGATATTTTTCAAGATTAGACTCAAAAGAATTCCAACGAAAAATTAGCTGAATGCCAATTACACTGAAGAAATGTAATAATGCAGGAAAGCAGTGCTGAACTGAAGGAGTACAGAGATAACACAATTGTTTACGAAACAATGACATACCTGAGCAGTTATTGCTAATCAGATTTCCTTGTCAATTTAAGTAACTTTTGCTTTCAGAATGGGATTCGGCTCTTGAGATCGCGTTAACAGAAGAACTGCCTCACTAAAATTACTGAATTCAGTGCTGATGTGGGCAATTGATGTCTGCATCTAGATAGCCTGGGTAGAACTCTGCTCCTAATGCAGGCTGACTTGAGGGAAAGGAACAGGAGCTGAAATTTGCTTTGAGCCTGCTTTGGATGAAGGTTTGTACTACTCCATAAAAGCTTTTGTTTTATTCACAAAAGGTCACTCTTTGGACTGAAGGCAGGACTCTGACGGAAATGTTCCCAGGAAACAGTTCTTGTCCTGGCATCTGTCGCTTGGAATAGTCCGGAGCAGAAGAGCTCTGAAAAATAACTGCCGAGCATCTGTCTTGCACAAAAAAATGTTGAGAGGAATCTGCTGCCTGGTGGTAAGAAACTGTCAGGGTGAGTTTCATGACAACCAGCAGCACTCAGAAAATGAAAATGCAAACATAATTTCCATGTCACCACATATAAACCCTCTACTGAATTCACAGCAGAAGATGCAGACAGCATCATTTCCAGCCTGTCCACATCACAACAAGCCACTTGCTGTTTAGTTTCAGTGACCCTAGAAAGCAACACTGTAGTAACAAGCCCATGCTAACAAATGCCTTCAGCATTACAAATTCTTGACCTCTCTTAGAATCATTGAGTTATACAGCACAGAAACAGGTCCTTCAGTCCAACTCCTCTATGTTGACCTGACATCCCAAACTGGTCGTGCCGCATTGACAGCATTTGGCCCATATCCATCTGAACCCTTCCTGTTCATGTGCCTGTCCAGGCGCCTTTTAAATGTTGTAATTGTACCAGCCTCCACCATCTCCTCTGGCAGCTCATTCCATACATAAATCACCCTCTGTGTGAAAAAGTTGCCCCTTAGGTCCTTTATAAATCTTTCCCCTCTCATCTTAAACCTACGCCCTCTGGCTTTGGACTCCCCTACCCTGGGAAAAAAGACCTCAGTTATTCACTCTATCCATACCCCTCATGATTTTCTAAAAGCCCCAGTCTCTCTTCCAGTTGGCCTACACAGGATGTCTTTTAAATTCCATTTTGATGCAAAGACCCCCTTAAGTTGGTGTTAAGAATAGCTTTGCTATTTAACTGTATTTGATACGTCATAAATCATTTGGATTTAACAAATAGCACCTAACATGTTGAACTTGTATTGTTACACACAAATAAGTGCACGTGAACACGTTCGAAGTTCCCTTCTAAGCAACATTCCATTTTCACATGGAAATAAAATTCCCTACTAAACACCAAAATTGTAAAGATGAGCTCAGGGCAGCTACAGAATAGGAAATAAATGTGGCCTTAGAAAAATCACTCACATTCTAAAAACAAACATCACAAGATAAGCGTAGACAACAAACAAACAACTTGGGCTAAGATACTTCGTTTAATCTTTTAACTAAAGGCAAAATGCTTCTCTGTCCTAAACCTTAATGCTCAGCAATTTACTTCAGCCGATACCTAGAAAATTAAGAGCAGAATAGGGTGGATACTACAAATTTGAAATAAAAACAAAGAAGTGTGAGAAATACTAAGCAGGCCAGGCAACATCTGTGGATGGAGAAATGAAATTAAAAAGTTTTACATCTTGACCTTTCATTAGCATTGGGAAAAGTCAGAAATGGAATAGATTTTAAGCAAGGGAGTGGGTGGGACAAGACTGAAAGAAAGTCTGTGAGAGCAGAGATTTAATGACGGAACAGTTGGTCTTTGAACTACAGGGAAGTATTTACTTGTCACTCAGAATATATTATATTTCTAAGTTCTCTCAAGTGTAATAATAGGTTTCAGACCCTGAAATATTAACCCTCCTTTTCTTCAGACTGACGCTGCTTGACTTGCTGAGCATTTCCAGCACTTTCTGATTTTGTATAAGGATTATTTATTAACATTTCTCAATCTAAATACGTCACAATCAATTTCAAACTGTAGTTTTCTGCCCTGATATGTGCATAACATGAAAGCAGGGGCAGACAAACTAATCCAACATTCTTTCATGATAAAAACTTGTACTGAAGTTAACTTTTTTGAAATAATCATAGAATGAAAAAGATTCAACAACGAGTAGGCCTGTTACAGCATTCATTTCCCTCAAACCCAATAAGGTTTGTCTGTAGTTCACATTGAGCTCCCAGATGTACTAAGTACAAGACAATGGAGCATATGATACTCATATTTGTATGGCATGTGCATGTCAGCTCTAAAATTTTATGTAGTTATTGGTAAAATGGTAGGACAAAGCAAAATGTGCGATTTACATCCTTGATTGCTCGATGTTACTGGAAGTTTGATAAGTAAACATACACAGTACATTCACCTGTATTGTGTGACTGTACAGGGTGTCTTCTACTAACATCATGCTGGTGATACTATGTTGTTATGGCCACACCTGTGACTAGTCAGAATCTTCAAAGAGAATCGGACAATGCTGCTTTAAAAGCTTTACTAAGAGATAATCAGGGAACAAGGTACAGATTCAGTAGCTGACACTACCGCTATTCCTGTACCCTGTTGATATGTGCTAACATGTTGGCACATTTGTATCTCTGCAATATTATATATTCTTTCACCTGCCAAATTTTTTGCACGCTTGACAAAATAATGAGTTACTCTCTATGGACCAATAACATTTCTACAGTTTAACTTACTCAGAGTTCAAAGGCATAATTGTGTTGATGAACGCACCTTTAGCTTGTACTAATGCAAAAACATTTGCATCAATCATTCCACCAGAAATTACTGAGTAACTAAAAGATAGGAAGACTGCTCTATGTGACAATTCTCCTGCTCATCCATTTCCCAGTAGCTTCCCCTTATTTCTAATCTGGTATAGAATAATGAAATGTGAGTCAATTATGTTTTTTAATCTGCTACTAAACTAATCTATTTTCCTTTGAGGACAAGATTTGTTAATGTTGTACTGCCGAAGTAACGCTATTGCTATATTAAGTAATCTAAATGTCAGTGTTATTAAAAGACTACTATGGAACTGTGAAGGTTGCAAACTGAGTGGAACAATTAAATAGCACAGGAGCCTTCAATTTTTAGTCAAAGAACCTAGTCCGACCTAGGCTATTTGAGTAAAAGATTCTTCTCCCAGATACATTGTGTATCAACCCACATCTATGAAAACTGACAATAATTTAGGCATCAGTTAGCAACTGCACTTATCACAGGTCATGACAGTATTACATAGGACAAGTGAATGGTCTTCTGATTCCATGCCAGTGTTCTATCACTCAAGCGATAAAGCAAAACATTTAAGTCCTGGACGTAATGGAGAAAAGAGCCATGTGATAAATCCCCCTTGTTGGCAACTGACTTATGAGGGAGGATTTTTATTTTAAATTGGTCTTTCAGACTTGAAAAGAACGGAAGAGAATCTTCCAGATAGTAAGTGCTATAGAAAAGGGAAATTTGTAAAAAAATGCTTCAAATTGCACCATGACAATAAGAGATGGAATAGGTTCAAGTTAGGGAAAAGCAGATTTAGGAATGACTAACATTTGGAATGGACTTTTAGGTCAGGCAAAGTTCATCTACAGAATAAAACAGCAAGTGCTTGAGAAACTCAGCATGTCTAGCAACATCTGTGAGAAACAGTGAATACCAGTGAACTACAGATTTTACTTGGGCTTCGTAATGCAGCTCATCAGACAAAGAATTTCCCAAATTATCTGATTCAGTCAGTGAGCACATGTGTATATGTTCTGAAGGAGGGACGGCAGAGCTGAAAGTACTCTTACTCTTCCTGGCTTTACACATAAACAAGTTTTAAAAATAAAATCAACATGCTTTTCTATCAGTGGTCCCTAGTCATCATTTTAAGGACCAGTGGTTAGACAGTGCAGCAAATGGAAAAAAATGGAGTGGGCTACATATGGTGTGTATTCAATGCTATTTCAGGCAGACTATACAGCGTAGTGCAAAATCAGTGATAGGTTTCACAATTAGCAGATCGACATGATTTTAAATAGTGGTGCTAAGAAGATGATGCATGTGAGTAGAAGTTTATAGAAAATGTCATGTTATTAAATCTCCATGTAATGTTTGTGCTTTTCAATACTCAAATGCTAACAAAAATGGAATAGAAGTCAGATTGAATAAGATTATAATAAAGCTTTGGCAGTTAGTCTAACATCAAGACTAGGTCACTCCAGCTACATGCAATCCAATCCTGATAAAGACATAATCAATCTGCCAAGTACTAGTCTACTTGGCTCAAGAGTGTGCTACGATCAGGGATTTTATTTAATAAGAGTGGATAGGAACGGTACTCTGTAATCATCCATTTGGAACAGGATTCTTGAATAACATCAGTAAATAGACAGGGAAACCTATAACTATACTGGGTAAAGGTAATTATGCATCAACACATAGTAAGGACATATATACATTGGCTACATCTGTCTACTCTGCACTGAAACTGCAGCTGAGCGGGGGTTTGAATGCAATAATGATTACTGAAAATTCTACACCACAACTGTACTTCAATCAGTATTCATAAATGATAGGATCATACACTCCAGTTCTATACTTTGAACAAGACTTGTACACAACAGGAGTGCTCATTAATGTGTCTTCACTGTTAGCAGCCCATTTTTCTGTGATTAAGTTTTCAATTTAATATAAATTCCCTCTCTGTGATCCCATCAGAAAGGTGATACAGCTTACCAATCCCTTTGGCAACACAGATAGGATTTAATACTGCCAATTCACCTCAAAAGTCCTTGACATCACCTATTTATTCATGTTGTGACTTGGGAAATTTATTTTCCTAATTGGTCATGGTTCTACTCTTCTTAAAACTGCCCTCTGTTTAACGAACATTGCCTTGATCATGCCCTCTGCATGACTAACCTGCTCCCAGTGCGCTCTCAGGGTTGCACATAAGCAATCAGGATGAGCCCGAATAAACTGGTTGCAAGGTAGGACTGTATGTTACTGAATTAAATCAGTCAGGCCCTCAAGCCTGCTCTGCCATTCAGTGAGATCATGATTGGATTTATAGCGCATCTTCACTTTTCTACATCTGTTCCATAGCCCCAAATACCTTCACCTATCAAAAAAATGATATACTTTTTATACATTTGTGGGATGTGGGCATTGTTGGCTGGGCCAGTGTTTATTCCCCATCCCTCGTTGCCCTTGACATGGTGCTGGTGAGCTGCCTTTTGAACTGCTGCAGTCAATTTGATGTAGGTTGACCCACAATATTGCTAGGGAGCGAATTCTGGGATTTTGACCCAGTGACACTGAATGAACAGCAATATATTTTCAAGTCAGAATGATGAGTAGCTTGGAGGGAAATTTGCAGCTGATAGTGTTTCCATGTATCTGTTGCGACTGTCCTTTTGGGTGGTAGCAACAATGGATTTGGAAGGTGCTATCTAAGGACGATTCACTTCTACAGATGATAGATCCTGCTATTACTGAGCCTCTGTGGTAGAGGGAGAGAATGTTTGTGGATGAGGTGCCAATCAAATGGGCTACTTTGTCCTCAATGATGTCAAGCTTCATCCACATTGTTGGAGCTGCACCCATCCAGACAACTGTGGTATGTTCCATCACATTCCTAACTTGTGCCTTGTTGATGGCAGACAGGCTCTGGGGAGTCAAAGGTGAATTACCCACTACAGGATTCTTAGCGTAGGACCTGCTTTTGTAGCTACTGTATTTATATGGCTTGTTTAGTTGAGCCTCTGGTCACTGGTAGCCCCAGGATGTTGATAGTGGGAGATTCAGTAATGGCAAAGATATTGAATGTCAAAGGGTGATGGTTAGGTTCTTTCTTGTTGAAGACGTTCATTGCCTGGCCCTTCAATAGTGCAAATATTACTGGATACTTGTCAACCCAAATATTGATATTGTCGAGATCTTGCTACATTTTGACATCAACTGCTTGAGTCTTATGATTAATACTATTGCTTTCAATCTTGAAACAGCCACTTATCTCAGCATCCACAGCCTTTTGGGAGAGTGAACTCAAGATTTCCATGACCCTTGTGGTACAGTCTTTTTTGTCTTCTAGTCACCACATACCAGGGAAATAGCAAGGATTCTATCACAGGAGCATCCCAGGCCTAGTGAATAGGGGTCAATATTGTGGATTGAATGTGAGGCCCCGGAGGCAGGCATTTCACAGGTCCGCAAGCCTCCCTGACTCACATGTGAAGCACGACCAACTACTGCCTTATAAAGAGACTGCCACATCCAACCTCCCTTCCTACAGTGTTGGTCTGGCTGCTTAATTTTTTAAAAGGCGCCATCGATAGCATTTTCTTGGTGAAGCACCCTCTCTTAGCTAGGGTGGCTGCTTCTATGAAGCTAGGATGCCGCAGAATAGCCTTTCAGATTCAAGAGCCATTGTCCCCTCCCTTAACATGACTGGAACACCATCTCTATGCCAATTAAGGGATCTCCTATGCGAAAATCTGAACTTTTCTCTATTTCCCTCAGAAGGCGAGGAAACATATCCCACCTCAACGGCAAAAATACAGCTGTGCTAATATTTATTCATGTCACAGTTCTCCAGACTAGGTTATTAAAATATGTTCCAATGCATAGTTCTGTTTTGTTTTGGAATTATTCTTCTTCTTGGGGAAAAGCTGTCTTAACACAAGAGATGAGAATGGAATTGCAGACTGCTAACCCAATGCAAAGTTTTTGCCAACAGTGCTGCATTATCAAGAGTAAATGAGCAGCATTGATGGCCCATTAATCCCCAGTTCTTTGGCAAAGAGGTACATTATCTTTTTTCTACAAAATAGTGGTAATGTGAGAAGGAAAGGGTGCAAAATGAGACCACTGGGATTATTTGCAATCCGTACCAGCAAGGACACAATGGGCTGAATTGCCTTCTTCCATGCAGCAATGTCTGTAACATGATCTTTCCACTTTCTAAAAGCTTACTTTTGAACACAGCTTCAATGTATGCAATATAGTAGTTGTAAACCCCTGCTCATACTACCCTAAAGACACGTTGTCTTGTCTCAAATCAGGTAGTAGAAAGTGAAGGAAAAGGCAGAGCCATGGTTTTTTGCTGTAGCAGTGAAAAATTCATGACAAACCTCACCAACTAGAAATTGTCATTGTGTGCGAAAGCCTGAAAATCAAAATTCCATTTTAAAAAGGATCTCCTAACGATTTAGGGAGGGTTGCAGATTGCCACTATCCTTTGTGTGAAGGATACAGACAAAATAATGGCAGAATGAAAGTGTCTGAAACAAGGGAACAAATGATATTGCAGATCACCCAAGTGGAAATTGACATGGATTAGATGGAAGGTGAGGTTGAAAAGGGATCTGAAGGCAATGGTATAGATCTTAAAATCTAAAAATTGAAACTGCTGTGATGAGGAAGACCAATGGAAACTGCAAAGGAGTTGGGCCTTGGGGGAGATATAGGGAAGAGAGAGGGAGGTGGGGGCATTGGGATTGTGATGTGTGTGTAGGATTTTGTGGCAGTTAAGATTCCAGACTGACTATCTGGAGTAAAGGTAGTTGGACACAGGAAGAATTAAGCCTCAAGACACTTTATTTTGGCTTGTACCCCTGAGCTTAACAATAAGTTCAGGATCTGCCATGTGAGCAACAGAAAACAGTAACACAAGCATGAAACAACAAAAGGTACCTCAGACTCGCACTGACCTTTCCCATTCACATATCAACTGGAAGAGACTATACCCAACAGGATTTTGGCAAACTAAACTTTAGTCTTTATTAAATTAGGTTGAGCTACACATGGAAATGTGTACTACACTTTAAGAAATTAGGTGCAGCTTGTGTTTTCGTATTTGATTTTTCATGTTTCACTTTCACACAAGCCAACTGCCACTTTGTTCCCTCTCAATATGTGTGAATATCAGCTCCCAGATGCCTGTACATATTGTCAACAAAATCCTGTTTGCAAAATGTCCCAGTTCTTTGGACCGTGACAGCAGTGTAAACACACAAGCTTTTCTTTAAATGTCACTAAGATGTGCGCTTGTCTTTTCTGTAAATACAAGGAAGAGGGGCCTCTTGAAACAGATACAGATTTCTATAAATTAAAATACAGCTTTGTTTGGGGAAGTCTTGACTATTTAGCGTAGAGGAAAAATGGCAAGACAAAAAAAAGGGGCATATCTCAAGTCTTATAAATTGGTTGCTGAATTGTGACTATTCTTCATGTGCTTGTTGTACTCAATACTAACTATTACAACATGCAAACATAGACAACAGGCAGCTTTTTGTTCACTTGGCATTCTGGCTTCTTTTGCAGAAAAAGTTTAGTTGTATAAGAGCAATCCAAAGTGTCGAGGGTCTAGATTTCAATGTGTGAATCCTCTGACTTGCCTTTGAAATGCAGTATGTACATTGAAGATGGGTCAGGAAACGTCCAATGTAATTATTGAGTTTGCCAGTTTGTGGAACCGGCTATGTGATCTTACTGAAATATCAAAATTGTGTTGTAATGAAAGAAAATTGTCTGACGAAGCCAAGGAGTGTGCTAACGTTACTGGAGTCCATAGTGAAACCAAGCCAAATAATGATATAATGGGCTTTAATGAGTATCTAGGGAAGCAATCTAGTACCACAGTGAAAGACAAAGGGCAAAAAGCATCATAGCTGAACTGACACTAATTCAAGCTGATTGTCAGAGCAGCTGAAGAATGTAAGAAAGGAAATGTGATCTGTACATTTGACCTCTCTTTGATTCCATCCCCCACTGCTGCCATTTCTAATTGTCAAGTAGTCAACATTTCACATCTGCTCATATTAATTTAATGAAAATCTGAATCTCACCATTCAGTGTCCTTTCTTTTCCCCTTGATTTCATGAACTGTTTCAGTTAAGCAGTCCCTGAACTATCCTGCTTTCCAAACTTGTATTTTGTTCCTACTGGATTTACAGTATTACTCAACAGCTATTCATCAGTTGAGCAACTGGAGTTATTCCTCCTGAAGACGAATGTTTGCAGTTCATCGACAAATATGTGTAAACAAAAAACAAGTGCACCCTAAATAAAATGGAAAGCAAAGCGCACAATAAGTTGAAAATAACATTTGAGTTTTCATTCGAGATAACTTCAGCAGTCTATGCACATCTGAGTATGACAGTTGAAGTATAGGTCAGTTTGAAAGCAGAATCTGTTCAGAGGATTTCAGTTTAAATTGTTACATCTTTCAGGGGATGTGACATCTGCTTATGGGGTTCATTTTCAGGCTAATAAAGCATAAAAGTACTGATTTAATGCCTATGCTTACATAGTTCTACAGAAGAATTTCTGAAAAAGGGTCTAGGCCCGAAACATCAGCTTTCCTGCTCCTCTGATGCTGCTTGGCCTGCTGTGTTCATCCAGCTCTACACCTTGTTATCTCAGATTCTCCAGCATTTGCAGTTCCTACTATCTCGTGATTATTTTATGGTTATCTTTTCCAGCTAGCCTGTCATCTTCCAAAACCTGAAGCCTCGCTCATCACACAGAATAATCCCTGCTCATCCACATTTCTGTTCTCCCTCACACACACAATTCACACTAGTCACACTGTCAAACTTCCCATCATCCACTAGTGAAGAAATGCCATGCTCTCTACATAATGGTGCAGAGCTCTGTTCAACAAGTTACAAATATTGGTAATTTTTAATGTTTGTGAATGGACTAAAATTTTAAAAATGTTGATTTATTGTTTATTAGTTTAATGGATATGGATGTCAATGGCAGACCCGCATTTATTGCCTGTCCCTAGTTGACCCTGAAAAGGTAGCGGTGAACTGCCTCCTTGAACCTCTACAGTGCTGTGCGCTGTAGGGTAGACCCACAATGCCACTAGGAAGGGAGTTCCAGGGCTTTGACCCAATGGCACCGAAGGAAAGGCTAAATACTTCCAAGTCAGGATGGTGAGTGGCTTGGAGGGGAACTTTTAGATTGAGGCATTCCCATGTACCTGCTGTCCATGTCCTTCTAGATGGGAGCAGTCGTGGGTCTGTGAATTTCTGCAGCGCATCTTGTAGTCTGTATACATTGCTGCAAGTGGTAGAGGTAGTAGATATTCATGAATGCAATGCCAATCATGCAGGCTGCTATGTCATGGATGGTGCCAAGCTTTGTGAGTGTTACCTAACTTTATAATCCATATTTTAAAAGCACAATGAGAATGGTGCATGTTTTAAACCAATGAGGTTTAGACAATGCACCAATACAAGTTGATTTCACATTGCTGACCCAAGTTCAATTTTGGTGATGGTTACAGAATACTGCATACTTTTGCAACGATAACTGGCATCAAGACAAAACATGTTGGTACGATTCTTATGGTTTACGGCAAACACTCAGTTCTGTTCAGACTAAAGTTGGAATCTGTTCTGCAGGTTTCAGAGGTGCCTTCCTCCAGATCTAAACTGGAACAAACAGTCTCATTTCACAAGCCCAATTTAAGATTACATGCCATGCAATACAATTCCAGTCTCTCTTTTCTGAGCAGCTAGATTAAGATCTCTGGCAACTTTCATGCCCCAAGTAAAACACCGTGGTGTCAAGCTGGCAATTTCAAACTGTGAACTAACTAAGGGCACAGCCAAGTGCGACTGTTGAGAGACTTGCCTTAACACAGAACAATCTGATTTTATCTAAATGTTACCTCCTGGTGTAAACAGAATATTATATTATGAAATAAGATGACAGAATTACTGTTTCCTAAAGGGACCATGGCATCCAGCAACAGAGCAGGCTCAAATATTTCAATTCTCAATTTCTGCAGAGTTGTCAACGCACACTGTAAAATTAAATAAAGTTAGGAGATAAGTATTCTACTGAAAACTGTGGGATACCTGATATAGGATTCAAATTCAAACTTTACAGAACACTTTACATTCATTTGCTCTACTCATTGCTTATCCATGAAAACATGATGCCAATGTTTTACAATGGTTATAAAGGGATATTTTTGATCTTCAGTGGGTTAATTGCAGAGTCATGCTAATATGATGCTCTATGATTGGTTGGTATGATACTTGCTATCACATCACTAATCTGCAAGTTTGATTCCAGATTACTGTTTATCCCACCAGCAGGAAACTGGAACAATGTTGAATGCTGTGGCTATTAGCACCAAGCACATAGAAAAGGATGCTCAAATCTGCAATGCCAGGAGGTATTTGGCTTCTCTGGGCACATGTAACTGTGGGCATTGTGTATTTGTGACAGAAAGAGAGAGTAAAAGAACATTTAAAAACTTAAAAACAGCAATAATTAGAAATAAGCCAGCTAAGTTCAAAAGGATAGTTCAGCCCCCACACCACCCCAGTCTTGTACTTTAACTTTAATGAAGTCACTTCTCCACACTTTATCCAGAATGACATTTACAGACATGGAATAATTTCAAAACCACACTTTACCAAGAACATCCACATCAAAGCTAAACTGTGGGTCTCCCATGCTCATCCACAGACCCAAGTTCTAGCAAAAGCACACATAGCCAACTTTGTCACTAGGAAGCTCATTGAACAAGACAGCAGTGGCAACTAAATTACAACTTACTGGACCACAGAATACAACACAGAAGGGACGACCCCACATAGGACGGACATGGAACAGCATGGTGTTAAAACTTACAGGCACGTAAACTGGTGGAGCAATCATTAACAGAGACAGAAGAAAGTGGGAAGGTTCTCTCAAGGGTGTCCAAGTTACTATGTACACTGTCTGACATGCAAGTGCAGTCACGCTCACAGCGTCCGCAATCAAAACAACATGCGAGTTTCATTCTCTTGTAGATGGACATCTTGGCTATAATCATGTTTTCGATGGAAGGAGAGGAAGAGGAGCAGGTTAATGGCAAGGTTACTCAGTCTGGCAATTGGAAAAGGAATTAACATGGGATCTAATACAGGCCTTAGTAACTTACGCAGGCTTGACAAGGAAGAAGAGCTAAGGCCAATTCACGAAAGTAGCGATAAGAAAATCACATTCAAAAGTTCAAAAGCAAGAATTCAGCAAATAACTTTGAATATACAATTCACATTCTTAGATATTTTCAAGTTCATGCCATACGGGATACTGTTCAACAGGAGCACAAGAAGCTGGTGAAAATTTCAATTGTAGACCTGCTCATCATATCCCTTTTAAACAATTTAGCCAAAGCACGTGGTCGATGGATAAAGAATTGTATTTTTGTGATTGTTCTTTTCGCCGCTCTCCATTGTTTTGCACAAGCATGTGGTGCTGGCAAGAATTTGGTATAATTAGCATTTCCTTATATTTAATACTGTGCTAATGAGCACCTCAAAATTTAGGGAGCGTATAAAATACAGGTCCAATTCTTTCAAGCACACATGATGCTGAAATGGTTACTGAGCTAATTGATTCACTTGTTCAATGAAATTTGTAATATAAATAATATAAAACCATATTATTTGATAATAAACCTAATGTACTTGTAATGAGGAATAATTTAAGTTTCTCATATTAAGTAAAACAAAATCAGCCTTGGACGAACAAGCCATTATGCCACGTGAAAGACATACTTAAAGCTCTCGACTGAGTCAAGCACTGACCTAAGGCCATTTATATCAAAATTACTGGCCAAGCAAGGGTCACACTATGATTGAGGAAAAAAAGGCACTGGAAGGTGAAGAATGAGAGGCATCTTCAGTAGCACCCCATTTCTCTGCAGTCTTTTCAGCGGTTAGTTGCAAAACATTAATTTTCAGCAAAATCTTTTTTTAAGATTATCCGCTAGCTGAGAAAAGAATGATCATATCATGCAGCATTAAGCCTGTTCAATGCACACAACAAGACTGTTCGGTTAGCACTGGTACTTCAGTGAAAGAAGTAGCATCAAAGAATAATAAATGCTGGTGATGCTGGACAGCATCGGCCTCTTGTCTTCCTTTGAATGATGCCAATCTTTTCAGTGTGACATTAATTGAGTCTGACAAGTCTTTAAAAGGGATGAAATCATGAGGGAGAGGAACCATTTTTTGATCTTGTTTCCTGAAATGAAACCAAATACTTGAGCCAAATTATTCTTCCCAATCAACAGGGGAATTGCGAAGAAGACATGCAGGTGCCTATTTTTTGTTTCAAAAAAAAAGGAAGACTTGAGGAATCTGTTTCTGAGTCCATGCAGAACCACCAAAATAACAGCATGCTGATAAAAATAACAGCCTTCAACCTTGGCAGTAATGGAAAAAGTAACAAAAAGTTCAAATAGGTTTATTAAGATTGAAGCATCCATAAACATTAATAGTCTAGCTTGTTTTCAAAAAAAACATGCTGTAAGAAATACATTGCATTCGTTGTGGAAATAAAACGCAAACATTAATAGCACTTTCAGACAATGACATGTTGGAAAATGTTAGTTGTTGATGAGATGCATGTAATTCTACACACGAAGGACGTGTCCACTAACTCAACACACAAACTGCTGTATGGATTCCTTGCAAAAACATGTTTATACTGCCACTTTTATATTTAAGAAATGATTTTTTTTGCGAAAAATCATCATTGAGGAGGACCTGAAATACCACACTGTTGGAGACCAGAGAGGGGGAAAAAGAAGGTCTCTGAGGACATCTAGTGGATGGATATCAGAGGGCACCATGCTCAGAAAAAAGTGAAAGCTGTCAAGGTCCAGTCACAGGTAGTGAGTAAAAAAGGGCCCATCTACCATGAAGAATTGAAATAATGACAAATTCATTTCAATTCAATATCTACATACTTATTTTCATAAAAATGGAATGAGGAGTTGAGGGATAATAACCGAAGAACAAGATGCTTATTTTGAATGGTGATTATTAAACTTTTTCTTCTGATAGTAGTTTCCCAAATTATGGGACTAGAAGATGGCCTGTTCAGTGAAAATACAGCAGCAATATTAAACAGAGAAGCAGGCTCAAAATGGTGGGAGCATCCAAACTACCTTTACAATCCACTAACAAACGTTTTACAACACCTCAATTTTTCTGTAAGTCAAGTAGGGTATCAGGGCCAGGGACTGTTCTTTGAGAAATAAAGATTTTATTTTGTTAACTTATAAAATTAGGCATTGAATTTTATTGCTTGAGGTAGATTGTTGATGCAGAACTAATGTTCTCTGTCTGCTTGCCTTGGGTGTAAACATTCTCCAAATAATATAAAAGATGCACAAACAAAATGTTCCATTTGTAAGATTTCAAACATCCTGGGCTGTTCTCCTCAAATAAAAGTTCCTATTGGTTTACTGAAGACTTTATGCAGGTTCAGTCACCCATACAATCTCAAAAATGGGTAGTCACAGGCTATGCATCTATGTCCTCTAGTGTTGGCTATATACGAACACTATCTATCAGTAGGTCAATGATTAGCAGTTAGAAGCAGGAACCTTGACTATTGTTCCCCTCCATACATAAGGATATTGATACTGACCACAGCCTTCAAACTAAGAGTTGGGAAAAATCAGCTTAGCCAGGAGACCAAATCTGGCACCTCTTAGCTGGCATCTCTTGGTGGTATACTCGACAGAGCCCTTCTCCAGTACCAAGGCACTGTGCCACTAATATTGAAAACCATTGACACCAATGCCATATTCTCTGCAATGCAAATACTCAAGGTTCTCAGCCCATGGGGCAGAACCAAAGTCTCCAGTGGAAGAGGCATTTCTGCTTTTGCCACATCTGAGGCTACCTCATTTTGCCTAAAGAGAGGTAAAAGGTCATCCTGGTGACAAAAATGGCAGCATGGTTTCCACACGCCTTCTATGACTCAAGTGAAAATAAAAATTGGGGACATTGCAAGGTAGCTTTGGAATGAATGCAATGCTCAGTTTATCTTTCTTCCTTGTGCTATGTTGAACCAATAAAAGCTCACAAGCTCCAAACCTGGCTTCTACTCCTTCCTTTAACTTTTTTTTATGTATGCTGGTATCTTGCTGTTGGGCTGCTGTATTTTCTACAGATTCAAAGTGATCTGTGGGCAGTGCTGAAGATGATGTGTACGTATGATGTAATTGCTACACATGCAACATAAAAATCTCTTGCTTAAGGTAGACAGGTTGGATCGCACTCTGGGCAACAGGGAACCCGTTTTTACTCACAATAGATCACTACCAGTGTGCAGTTAAATTATAGAGTTTCATGTTCCAGGGCAGCAAGGAGAAAAATAAATTAAAAATACATCAATCATCAAAAGGTATTGCAATCATTTCATACATGGATTCTCATGTGTTTTGAGTTCCACGGAGAAAAGGTCTATATGTAACTGTGTTTTGTGCTTTCTCTTTTCCCATTACATTTTCTACAATATGAAACACACCTAGAAGGGAAAATAAGTTCATACATACAGCAGAAATATAGACATGTACCAAACTTCAGCATTCTTTCTACCAATTTTCTTCTGGGGGAGTGGAAATCTGAACCAGCTATTGCGATTCTGCGCCCACCCCAATCTCACCACCTAGAAGAAATTTGTCTTTGCAAATTGTGGATGATTCTTTGAATAATTTAGATTACAATGAAAAAATAATGATACTTTTAAGCTGATTTTTTTTTGTTGTGCACTCAAGCGGCCAGAATTTTTTTTTGAAAAAAGATAAAGCTACTCACTTTAATTATTCTTGACCTCTGCGATGCGCAAAGTTTTTTTTGTTTAAATTATTAATAATGGGCCTAAAAGGTTTGGACAAGTGGCTAAGTAGGTCAGGTATATGTTGACAATGTGACATGACTAATGTCAATATAATGATAAATCTGCTGGACTTTCATTCTAAATGTGACAGCAACTACTAAGATGTGTGCTCTTATCAAAAAAACCTCTGCATTTCTGGTACTGTACTCAAATATTGCATTTTGCATGCTCCACCATTATGGACTGTGAAATACAATGCATTTGGCAAGGATTTGTCTTTGTTTTTCCAGCTGACTTGGAGCATTACCTCTCAAGTTTTCAAACAGCGGCAGTTTAGTTCTGACAAGCTCTTTCTTCAGCCTCACTAATCATGTCATTTTATTTATACATCTGTTCTACATCACGTCATTAATAGACTGAAATTTGGACTCCTCATTTTAGGCATTCCGTTATTCTCCAAGTATATTTTTAATTTTTTGCATGCGGCTTAATCACATTAATGCTAATTATTTTTTGCTCGCCAATCTGCAGCATTCATTAATTCTCCTAGATTTCCCATTATGTATTAATGGCATAATGTTAATCTAAACCTGCCTTCCTTTCAGGTAATTAAACTCCCTTTCATATAGCCTGAAAAATGTTGCTCTCCATCTAATTTCTCTTGCCTTGGTTATTTGACTAGTTAAAGAGTCCGTAAAATACATTGGTGGCACAGCTACGTTGCCACAAGCAGGTGGCCGACAGAGGCTAGGCACTATGCCACGGAGCAAGTGGGTAGATATGTCAAACAAACTATTGCACAGGCACTCTTCCGTAAACTTAGTTGGCCAAGTTCTGAATAGCCTGGAGCCAGTAATTGGTCCACTCTACTGGCTGCAGAGAGCAAGGGGCATGGGGCGAGATGGGAAGAGTTTCCGCCTTTACAAATTGAAGGCGAAATCCAAGTTTTTATTCATTTTGATGCACATTAGGAGTAAAAACATTCCTATTCTCCTCTAAAGTAATAATCTTATGGTTTACAGATGTCTGAGAACAATTGTTGCTTTTACAACATCACAAGTTGACTTGTGATAATTATTGAGTTGAGTTTTCACACACGCTGGCCTTCATCCACAACTTATGGAAAAGGTTTATATCTTGTAACAAACTTCACGGCACTGGAACCAAATTCTGGCAAATAGGGGCCATAATTAATGGTGGAGCTGCAATAAGGTATGCACCTGTACATTTTAGAACTGTTGAAAATTAGTGTGTGTCTGCTGGTTACCGGCATTTATAGTTTGTTGTTTATCACCAGGTGAGTAAATGCAGGTTTAACTACAATAATGTACCCCACTATTGACCAACAGTGTCACGTTAATGACAGAAAAAGATTTGATGTCTGACATGCCCTCCACCAATAACTATATTAGCTTTATGCATTCAAAATGCACATTGATTGCTACATACTATCACTAATAGTGAGTTAATAATGCAAAAAAAGATGATAAAATTATTACTTACGTCGCTTGCAGCCACATTTCTTAATCCTTTTCGTATCTGTGATGTCATCGTGACAAGCTTTGCAGTAGAAAAATGCCCTGAAGCAATAAAGTACAAGAATGACCATTTAATGGGTAGATGTCTTTACGCAGGCTACAGTGCCACATTTTCCACTAACACCAACATGGCTTATTGAGATGGAGAAAGGCAGTGTAACATCTCAGACAGCTAATCTTTACACAAGTATAAGTTCAGAAATGAAAGGCCAGAATTTAAGTCTCAAGTTCCTGAGTAAGGTATAGTATGGTTGCTGGGGAGAATACGAGAGACATTTTGTTCCAATTGAAGGAAAAAAAATTCAAGAAAACATAAAAGGCTATTTGCCTCATCAATCCCGCTTCTTTCACAGCCATGCACACTTTGTGTTATCGTGGACTCTACCCAACATATTTAATCTCCAGAGAAAAAGTTGTGTGAAATTTCTCCCTGACCCCCTAAGGTAATTGACTGAAACTCCAGAATATCAATCTAGCCTAACAAGGCCCATTATTCAATTTTGACCAGCTGCCTCCAACCAATGACGTTTCCATGGCGTCGGTGTCACAAGAACTATTGTGTTTCCGAAAGTCATTGATCATCTCTGGCTGCATGTATCATTATATTCTTCAGTTCTACCTTTAACCAGATATGTAGCTGCTCCTCTTAAAGGAGTTAATCAGCACAGCCTGAACTGTTTTTGCTAAGAGTCTGTTCCAATATCTACACTGCTCTGTGGGGGAAAGAACATTCTAATCTCAAGTCCTGCCTGAGGCTTATTAATTTTGTTCTCATTTCCTGTAGTTCTACACTCACGTCCAAGTTAAATAACCTGCTTACATCTGTATTATCCACGGCTATCAGCATTTTAAAGATCTGGATCCTTTCCTGAACTAACTTCTCCAATGACAAATTCAGTTTGGACAGCCTCTTTTCATAAATTACAGCCCTAAGGCTTCAATCACCATTGTTCTTCTTGTAAAATGCTTTTGTTCGTGAAATTTTTCTACTTGTAAGTGTGTGGGATACTAAATTCTGGGAATGGAGAAGTTTTTGCCTGGCATCCAACATCAGCATTTATTAGGTCAACTATAGATACAGAGTAAAGTTCTCTCTATCAATCAATTTATCTGTTTATTGAGCACCTTCAACAAAGTAAAATACTCCTTTCACTGCAGAATTATCAAACAAAGCTTGACATCAAGCACACAGGATATATTTATGTGTGAACATAAAAATTCGGAGCAAGGTGAAGCCATTCAGTTCCTTGCTTCGACATACAATCGCTTCACTCATGATCTTATTGAAACATCAAAAGCTCAGTCCCACCCACCCCAGTTAACCTTTCACCCCATTACCTAACAACAACCAAACACCCTGCCTTAAAAATATTAAAGGATTTTGCTTCCATCGCCTTTTCAGGAAGAGAACTCTAAAAACTCATGACCAAGAGAATAATATTCACCTCATCTGTTTGAAATGGGTGACCCTTGATTTTTAAATAGTGGCCCTTAATTCTGGATTCTCCCATAACAGAAAACATCCACCTCACATCTACCCTGTCAACATGCTTTAGATGTCTTCCATGTTTTGACAAAGTCACCTTTTATTGTTCTATACTCCAGCAGACACGAGCTTATCCTACCTAATCTTTCTTCATAAGACAATATCCTCATACTGGACATTTGTCTAGTAAATCTCTGAACCACCTCCAATACTTTTATATTCTTCATTAATAAGGTGACCAATGCTGTGCCCCACATAACTAAAATATGACCTGCCCAATTTTGTACTAAATTTCTCTCATGATAAATATAAGGTTCTAATAACTTTCCTGCTTATTTGTTGTAGCTCGCCTGATTTGAACAGATGGTCCAAGGCTTGATCCAACATGTAGAATTTAAATGGTAACTTTGAGAGAGAGAGGGAGAGAGACAGAGAGAGGGGGTGGTTGAGGAGTTGTGTTTAAGACAAAAACAATTGAAAGCGTGGTCCTCAGTGGCAGAGTGATTAAAGTAGGGGATGCGCAAGGCAAGACAGCAGAAGTGGATGAGTGAAACAGTTGAAGAAGCTTGTAGGATAACAGAATGTTACAGGGCTAAGACTTGAAAAGATTTATAAATCAGAATCTTAAATTATTCTCCCTAATCAACATGTTTCACACCAAAATTTACAATAGAAGACAACTTCCTCCAGCCCCAAAGCTTATAGGTCTAACACTCGCCATAATTGTCTTCTTGGCAGTGGCAGTGTTCTATTACGGGTCCATATCCACCAAGCAACCACATTATGACTGAACTCAACAGAGGAGTCTTTCATTGCTTTATGGCTGTGTAAGGGCTCATATCTCCCTATGATCCTTTAAGATGCCCCCTAAAATGAATTTCTTTGACTGAGCTTTGAGCCATGTGTCCTAATGTCATCTTATGTGCTTCAGTGTCAAGTGGGATCTAATAATGCTCCTGTCAAGTGCTTGGTAGATTTTACATTGTCAACAACATTATAGTAATGCATGCTCCTGCTACATGCAAGTGAGTGATATCAAAGCTAAGGAGGGGGACACATTGCTTTCCCAGTGATACTGAATGCACAGTGAAGTTTTGATTGCAGTGATGTAATCCTGACCTTAGAATTCCACCGCTGGATCACTTTCAACTGCACATTTTCCCACATCAGCCAATTGATGGCCACTTCCAGTAAGATTATCAGTTCACTAGCAATTTGCAGCAACTTTGACATGCAGGTCAATGCTGTAGCTAGCCAGGGTGTCATTGTGCAGAAATTTTAGGATGGAGTCTTCCACCCTCCCCACAGCAGGTGGTAGGAGCCATTTAACAGGGTGTACAAGTGTTGGAAGGAGTTCCTGATGGGTTCCTGCCTCCAACCCAATTAAGTTCATAGGTGGGGATGCCTTTCCCTTCTGCTGAAAATTGAAGCCTTTAAAATGTATGGGGGAAGGTCTGATGCAAGTTACCCAACTACCCTTACTATCAATTCCCCTTTACAACTGTCCCCTTCCTGCTACCAATATATTGGGTGCGTGTAGTACATGCAGCAGCCACTGCCTGTCCATTGGAACTGTCTAATTTGGAAGAGCAGCAGGCCCTTCGATTAGGCAAGAGCTGTGGATAGGTGGGACATTCATTCCTGGGATCCATGACGAGGACGCAGGCCCACATACGGTTGTTAACAGCCTGAGTGGCACAAGATGTGTTGGTCTTCTATGGAGAGGACATTGCTCTCACCAGGAAAGCTGGTGAGAGCAAGAGACCACTGTCAACTCCACTACACTGACCAGAATTAGAGTCGGTGAAGAGAAGAGTTCTTTCATCACCGAAGTATCAGGTAAGAAAAGGCATAATTTAGCAGCTTTCTCCTGTTCTCTAGATGCATTCCAGTCTTTTTTTAAGTATTTCTAATGCATGATTTGCATTTTAAGCTGTCTCAAATAAGTACCTCCATTTCACAAAATGTATAATTTGTAAATTAGAAGATGTCTTTCTTCACATAAAGTTGAGGCCCATTAAAAAGAATTGGAAATAATTCCCCATGAATTAGTCACTTGTCTTGACTGAGGTCTAGGACAGCACTCAAAGTTACATAATCCAAACAGGCAATTGCTAGGTATTATTCCCAGAACCCATTCTGTTGAGCTGACCACAGGACATTGGATTACAGGATTGAAGGTCCTTTCTTTGCCATCACCGATTCTGAGCTTAAACCCAAAAAAGAAACTTCAAAGGGCAAACTGACAGATAGAGTCATACAGCCATAGAGCATAATCATCAACATGAGAGTAATATCTGGGGAATAAACGAGTCTTCAAGTTACGGGGCCAATACAAAATGATTAGTAGCCACTTCAGTTTCCAGTCATCCAATTTCTCATAAGCAGAAGTCCATAGGACTAAATACTGCCCATAAGCAAGAACTAGTTAGCATGAGTTTAGACTGATTTCATAGGCGGTGGTCTTCTGTTTTTAGGACCACAGAGTAAGAGAGATACTTTCTGGCTTTTGAAACAATAGTATTTATCTTTTCTTGTTGTTGTTTATTTTAAACTTAGTTTCCCTCTGGATGAATTTTGGATTTTGTTTTCCTTGCTGGAAGAAATCAGGCCAATCAGGATTTGCCTTTGGAAACGCTTATTTGACCCATCTTGCTGTTTAATTGTCACAAATAGTTGAGTAACAACCAAAGGGGTTACTTCAACTCTGATTTGAAATTATTGGCTCCATTTTAACTTTCTGTAATTGACTTTGAATAAGTTAAAACTGCAAATGCACAATCTGAATGGTGTGACCACTTCCAGATCATCAAAGAATGAAAGCAGTGGCTTTCTGCTTGTCAATCATAATGATTTATGATCATTTTGAAAGAAAATCAGTTTGCTTTTAAGCAACTGCACTCCTCTAATTTGCATTGAAAATTGCATTCAAATCATTTGTATGATTACCTTCTGTGCGTAATGTTAACAATTTATTTTAACAACCCAAACCTTGAACTCTTGTGCATTCACACCAGGCAGTGTAAGATATGCTACTGAGGAACATAGTGGGATATTCAGATAATTCAATACCCCTTATCTGTTTAAACTGCCTATGAATAAGTGATTTGCATCTGCTTATGTACAGGCAAGCACAATCCAGCAAGATCTTTTGAGGGGAGTTCATGGGCGATCAGTCTCTGGTTGAACTTGTATTCCATATTTCAGAACTAGTTTAACTATTGCAGCAAAATCCGTGTTGAACAAAATTACTCGTAGCTAAATAGTTGCTGCATCATTTAACTAAGTCCAGTTCAGTGGGTGAATGGATTACTACCAAATCTTTAATGGAAGGTTGATGCATCAGAACAGGTATTAACAAGTATTACAGCTTTGCTAGAATACAGTCCTGAATTCCTCTTTCCTTGGAAGGTAGAAAAAGAAGAACAGCATGAAAGGCCAATCTGTAGATTTCACTCAGTTCTTAGTTTTTCACCAAACTTGGGATTTAGTGCTGTGCTAAATGGCATAGGCTTAATATCAGACCTATATTCTCTGAAGTTGAGAGAAATGAGAGGTGATCTCATTGAAACATACAGGATTATGGATGGGCATCATGGGGTGGATGCTGAGAGATTGTTTCCTCTTATCACAAGATCCAAAACATAGGCCAGACTCAGGAAAAGGGCCGATAATTTAGGAAGTGACAGAGGAAATCAGTGAAAGGAATGAAAATGGATGGTCTACCAGAAACAACACAACCTGGTGCTGCTCCTGGCTCATACTCCTGTGCTTTTCATTGAACTGAGGTTGATTTCCCTGGCTAATTGTTGTAGTGGAGTGGAGGGTGTTCTGGGTGGTATGGCTTTTGATTATGTTATCGCACAGTTCTAATTGTGTCAACCCTGCAAAGTCCTCCTAACTAATGTCTGGGGGACTGTGTTAAAGTCTGGACAAATCTGACTCACAGATAGTCAAGCAATAGCCTGACATGGTCATACTCATGGCATCATACATGAGAGACCATGTCCCAGACAACACCATCACCATCCCTAACTATGTCTATCCCACTGGCAGTTACCCTAGGAGTTCTCATTATTGACTCTGAAGCCCATGAAGTCCACAGCATCAGACTGAACATAGCAAAGGAAACCTCTCACTGATTATTATCTACCACAATACCGTATCAGCTATTAAATCAGTGCCTCTTCACACTAAACATAATGTGGAGGAAACACTGAGGGTGTCAAGGAGCAGAGTGTACTCTGTATCAATGACATCAATGTCCATCACCAAGAGTAGGTCAACATCACTAATACTGACCAAGGCAGTTGAGTCGAGAAGGACATAGGACACAGCTGCTAAACTGGTAGCTTAGTAGATAACAAAGAAATTAATAAAAAGTAAAAACATTCTACTTTATGCTCATCAATATGCCTGCCCACTGATGCATCTACCACACCATGTCTTCACATTGACAAATGCGATAGGCCTTCAACAGACCTAGCAATTCAAGACTGTGTATATACAAGGTGCTCGGAATCATTGGCAGCAGTAGAACTGTACGATAACATAATCAAAAGCCGTACCACCCAGCACATCCTCCACTCCACTACAACAATTAGCCAGGGCAATCAACCTCAGTTCAATGAAAAGCACAGGAGTATGAGCCAGGAGCAGCACCAGGCATTTCTAAGAAAATGAACTGTCTCCCTGGTGAAGCTGCAACATTGGAGTACTTGCATTCCAAAAACCACATATAACAGAGGGCTAAGTGATTCCACAGCCAACAGATCAGAGGCAGGCACTGCAGTCATGCCACATCTTGTTGTAAATGGTGGTGGACAAGTAAACAACTCATTGGAGGGGAAGCTCCATAAATATCCCCATCCTCAATGATGGGGAAGCCCACTTCAGTGGCAAAAGGTAAAGCTGAAGCATCCGAAACAATCTTCAGCTAGATGTGGATGATCCATCATAATCTCCAGAGATCACCTAATCTTGAGGGTCTTCAGTGGTTTTGATTCAAATGGTATGATGTTGAGCGATAGCTGAAAGCGCTGGATGCTGCAAAGGCTATGGGCCCTGACAACATTACAGCAAATGTCCTGAAGACATGTGCTCCAGAACTTCCCACACCCGTAGCCAAGCTATTCCACTTACAAAAGTGAAGGTTGTCCAGATATGTCTCATACATATAAAGCAGGACAAATCTAACTTGGCCAATTACTGCCCAATTAGTCTCCACTTGATCATTAGTGAAGTGATGGAAGCTGGCATCAACAGTGGTATCAAGCAACCCCTGTTCAGCAATAACCTGGCACTGCTAGGGACATTAAGTTCCTGACCTTGTTATAGCCTTGCTTCAAACATGGACAGAAGATCTAAACTCCAGACGAGAGATGAGAGACATTGTCCTTAACATAAACACTGTACTTGACAGACTGTGGTGTCAAGGAGCCCAGCCAAAACTAAAGTCAACTGGGACCAGGACAAATCTCACTGATAGTTGGTCTTATTACCAAGCACAAGGGAAGTTGGTAGTTGTTGGTGGTCAGTCATCTCAACTCCAGAACACGGCTGCTAGAATTTCTGTGTGTCGTTGGCCCAATAATCTTCAGCTACTTCATCGGTGATCTTCCCTTCATCACAAGTATGCAGTGCTGATGACTTTGCAATGTTCAGCTCCACTCACAACTCCTCAGATCCTGATGCACCCCATGTCCAAATGCAGCAAGATCTGGACAATATCAAGGCTTTTGCTGACAACTGCCAAGTAGCATTTGCACTTGCAAATGTGCCAGGCAATGACCATCTCCATCAAGAAGGAATCTAACCATTGCCCCTTGCCATTCAATGGCATCAATATTACAGAAATCCCTACTAACAGCATCCTGAAGTTACCACAGATTTGAAACTGAACTGGACTAGATATATCAACACTATGGCTACAAGAGCAGATCAGAAGAATCTCTGCAGTGAATAACTCTTCTCCTGTCTGCAGAAGCTGTCCACCATCTACAGGATACAAATCCCCATTAGTTTGCATGACTGCAGCTCCAACAACTCTTAAGTTGTTTGACATCATCCAGGACAAAGTAGCCCATTTGACTGCCACCACATTCACAAACATGAACATCCACCCAAAACTTATAATGACACAGGAGCAGCAGTGAGTACCATCTACAAGATGCATAGCAGAAATTCACCTAGGTTCCATAGAGTGCAACTTCCATACTCATAACCACTACCATCTAAAGTGTCAGGCAGCAGGCACATGGGAACAGCACTACCTGCAGGTTTTTCTCCAAACTGCTCACGTTCCTTTGTCACTGGGTCAAAATCCTCGCACTCCTTTCCTAACAGGCTGCAACAGTTAAAGAAGGCAGCTCACCACCACATTCTCACAGGCAGTTTCAGACAGACTATTAATGCTAGCCCAGCAAATGTCATCCATATCTCATGAATGAATAAAAAAAATTACTTTCCTGAAAGGATTAAGAATTTCCATAATACACTACCCTAGAATAATGGACACTCTATCACTGAATACTTTTAAAGCTGTAACAGATTTCCTTGACTTCTCAGGGAATCAATTGATATGGTTAGTGGGCAGGAACTGGAGTTGAAACTGACAATTGGCCATGATCATATCAAAGGGCAGAGCTAGCTCAACAGCACCTCTGGTCAACTCCTGCTCCTGCTCCTAATTCTTGTGTTTTTGACACTGAGACAATTCACATTGTCAGACTTGAGTAGAATGAGCTTTGCTCTTTATCTTGACCTATCATAAGAGACCAAGTGGTCTTAGATAACTCACTAGATTCTCTGTGGAAAATCTGGTATTAGTTGTTGCATGAATATAATTCTATCCCTTTCCAATTAAGTAATGAAGCTCACTGGTTTTCTGATATCTCACTTCAAAATGAAAGTGTTTTGGTTTTTTTTTGTAAGTTAACATATCCCATCCTGCCTCTGTACAAATTCTGACTGGCACTAATTGTCACACTTCTATTACTAGCCAGCAACCTGAGAGCCATGGAGTTCCACAAAGACAGTCAACTGATCAGAGTGCCACTGTCTTAGAACATCTTCTCAAGGGATTATATCCAGCACTGTGTTTCACTCCTTCCAAAGCTGACAGTAGTGGTTTTGACAAAGACAGATTAAGTAGCAGGTATAATGATATCTGAGCAACATTATGAGCAGACAATTGAACTTGGCCATCTTGCTTGCCATGACAGCTACAAAGCTCCCAGGCATTTTAAATTCAGTTTGGAGGGCTCACACTTACATTCATCCTTTTACAACCTGAATGTTAAAGAACATTATTGAAATAATACCAAACTATATATTTAAAAAAACATAAATTATGAAAATGCTTTGTTCACATATAAAATAAGTTGCATTGCTGGAACACAAATAATAATATTCTCAGGCTGGTCTTGGTATCTCACCCTTCCATAAAAATAAAGATATAGAAGCATTTATTGTTTGATGTATTTCACCATTAACTGGAAACAGGTTACAATTGCTTTCATTTTCCATGGATCTCAGTCAAACAATTACCTTTTCACTTCTTTGGCATCACTTGCAATGAAGAATCCCAATGTGCCTTCATGGATCTTGATGTGGTTTCCAGGGTTGATTAGTATGCTACTCAGTGAAAACAGAAAACACCAAATTTCTGTTACCTGCTGCTGAAGAAAAGCATTGTCTTGATGGTATGTGAATCAAAGGGAAATGGTGCAAACATTGCCACTGCAATTAGAAAACCTTCTTACATGATCTGCACTTTAAGTACATACATTCCGACAGATGACTGTAAACGATTCGATTAATGCTGAAAGGAGCTTGTTTATCAGACCCACAATATTAAGATAAGCGAAGCACCATCTGCTTAAAAACACCCTTAAACAAATCTCATTTTCGCACAGTTGAAAGTCTTTGATAACAAAGCAAATCTCAGGCTATTAAATTTAGTCCGGGTGATGTAGTACATTGCTAATCACACTATCCAAACCGACTTCGGAAAAGGAGTTTAAAGGTCAATTTTCAGGGTGAATGTTTTTTTGATTTGTAACTGCTGCTTTACTGCTATGGAGAAGTAGTGGGTTTTTTTTAACTGCAGACCTATTTGTTCCAATTTGACATATTTTTGGTTCTATTTTGATTAGGGTTCAGCTTCCTCTTGCTGTTGTGATGAGATGTTCCCCAACTGACAAGTTCCCAAGAAACCCCGTCGTCAAGCTCTCTCCCATTACTCTTGAGCTGGTTAAGAGAAAGGCATGACTTTATGTGAAATCTCCTCTAGTTTTTATCGAGTGTTACCTCTGATAATATATGCTGTGGTCAGAAATTTGCCACTTGAATAACTTCTGGTAAAATGGTTTAGAAATTGGATGGGAGCATCTGACAGACGAAACAGTTATATTTGAACCAAACAATATTACTTAGGCAGAAAAGATTTTTACGGCAATATTCTGGTGAAATGGACAAGATTCTTCACTGAGTGACCACCACGTATGGACGGAAATTTAGACCTGAATCCTTAAAGTAAAGCTTTATAAATAATTTACCAGGACAGTTGCTGCACTGGCAAGCAAAAAAGTTTCACTAGTTTTGTTAGTTCCCCTGTGATTGCAAAACAATGTGTCCTCTGTGTAATATCATTATTGAATTGCAGCTTATCAACAGCTTAAAGTAAGTCATAATTCTTTTACACATCAAACTGATAACTATTGCACAGCACAGCTGTAAGCTGAATTAGGTAGTTGATCCAAAGGAAAGAGATGGCTGGTATGTGTTATCGAGAAGAATCCCAATCTATATTTAAACAAATCTTACTTTAATCCCAATTGTTCACAATATATATCCAGCTCTTTCTTCTGGGTACTTTCACACTACTTGAATTTATATAGTTCTACTTTCATATTCAAAGGTTTTGATTACTGGTAGACAAGAAGGAAAACAAAACATGAAAAAGAAAAGTAGCAATAGAGAAAGCACACTCAAGATAAGGGTCCTTCACAAATACAGCACACCAAGACCTAAATTGCTTCCAGGGATGAATTCCTTGCAGTTGGTGATTTACAAGTGTCATTGATAGGGCCAAATTCTCACCTCTTGGTTTGCTGGAATTGTGCCAGCATCTCCTTTCATAGATACAGGTAAATTCTACAAGGATTCTTCAATATACTGAGGAGAAAACCAGGCATTTCGGTTCTATTTAAAAAAATAACTCTTCAAATTCCCTCTGCCTTGTTCTTAGAATCATTCATCAAATAGATGCTATTCCTTTGATTTACATTATCATTGCCTCCTACTGTTTTAAGTATTTCTGGAACCCTGCACAATGGACCTTAGCCCCTCACTTTCCTTTCTGAATAATAAAAAACAGCTCAGAGTAAACCTGCTAACATCGTTTATTGCAATAATATTTCTAAATGGAATGCTGATTCTGCTTTTAAGTCAAATTTCATTTATCCCAAATATAGAGAAAATATGAAACAGTACAGATCAACGAGCATCAAAGCTAATGAGTTTTCTGGATTTTTTTGTTCTTCAGTACATTGATCTTTCATTTTAAATTTCACCATTTTCTTGTATGCAGTTTTTATATTCCTAGCCACTTCCATGTTTGTTTAACACATTTCCATTTTTTCTCACCAAATTACTTTCCTACTTGGCTTAACAGTCTTTGATTTGTTATTAAGCAAATTATTTAACGCATAAACTTTCTATGTGATTGGAGCTTCTGATAAATTTTTCTTCACCATTTATTCCCAACCAACTGCAAACCACCTCCAAACTTCATGTAGCTGCTTATGTGGCATTTCTCATGTACTTGTTTTTCCACATTTGTTAAAATCTATTGTTTCACTTCTAGTATAAAACACATTGAATTCTCTACTGTGCAAGCCCTAAATTGTTGGGAAGCTGTGAATATCTTCCGACTTCAGGGAGCTGGTGATTTATTCTAAACAGACTAATTTCACAGCAACTAAAAAAGAAAACTTTTATTTATGTAACATTTTATCACATTGTTGAAAGATCTCAAAGTGTTTGACACAATAGACGATACTTCAATATGGGACTTATTTGGGCTGGCCTCCAACTGTTGGGAAATAGCCCAGCTTGTAATGACGACCACGTGTTCTAATTGCCTAGTTCATGAAGTGGTTTCGAAAGTTTGAGTCCAGATATGTTCAACTCATGGCATCCAGTTTATTATTAGCGCTTCTAATAGATTTTTGTTTTAAAATGTACTTTACAGTTAATGTTTTTGCTATTCAAATGCATTTGAGCCTTCTTTCTAGCACTGTTGGTAGACGTATCGAAGAATATTACATTAAAGGATGCTCTGTAGTTTCTCAAAGAGGAAAAAGAGAATTATGCATTTTAAATCGGACACATTGGAATGTGTAAAAGCTGCTTCAGGAAAATGATTTGTGCCTCTTGGATTTATAATGAAATTTATCAATAATACCAAGTGATGCACAATATCCATGTAGTAAAAACAAAACACATTTTTGGGTTATCATTTATACAAAGTATCTGAATCTTTATCCTGCCATAATTTGTATTGCTGGGTTGAATGGAGCTGTTAAAATACTTGTCTTTTTCATTTAGACCATCGCACGTATACATTGCACACTGGTATGTGTGCCCGTCTCATAAGTGTTTCATTCCTTATGAATAGAAATCAGAATTCTGCAGACATCAGATTCAATCTAATTTTCAATTGGCATTCTAATTAGATTATAAATTAATAAAAACCAAGTCTCAGTATAGATTTCTATGTATCAGCAAACTATTCATACGGTGCAAGAATGACGTATTAACAGATTAAATTTTAACAAGAAAAATAAAGGAATAATCCCAGGAAGCAAATTTATATTTGTACAGAATAGAGTTTAGTTAAATGTGGCAATGACATGCTTTCACCACAAACACACACAGAACAACTCCTCCAAAAGTAGAGGTACAACCACTGCAAAACACATATGATTGCAGTTAACTGCTAGGTAACTGAATGGCATTGGAAGCCCTCTTACTTTTGTTGTACATATATGACTGCACACAAGCTTGGAGTCAGACAAAGGAAAGAGGTGAGTAGGATAGGGAGAAGAACGGGAATTCATGGGACAAAAAATAGAGAATAAGCAAGTAGCTACTAAGCTCGTTGGGTCAGCAATTGAATGCCACTTGAATAAACAAAAATCATGAAAAAAAATCAAAGATTAAAATTGGTATCTTTGGGCAAAAAGATACTGCCAAAAATATTAATTTACTCCATGCATTAATATGTCACTCAATTTCAAACAAACAGGGGTGAGAGAGGGGCTCAAATGACAAGGGCCTGTCTTTTATAGTGGGCTAGGAGACAATCTGCAAGCTTGCTGAAACAAGAAAAACTGTAAAGGAATCACAAAAACTGCTTCTGAAAAAAATATTTTCATATTTAGTGATGTGACTGTGTAAACACTGAATGTGATCAGTTACCATCAAGGGCATATTAAAATTATCATTGCTAAAAAAAACAGACTCATTAATTAGCTAATGAATCAAATTTTTGCCTATTCATTTTTCCCTTTCATTTCAATGAATCCACAAACAACATTAAGTACTGTACAAAAATCTGAGGACAGACAATGGGTAAGACATCAGTTGAAGACGTTGACAACCAGACAGCATAATAACATCTTGGCTGACTGACATTTATATTACATCATCATGGGGGATGGGGAGGAATAAAACTTTATGCCAGCAAGGTTTTAATAGGGAACAATTCAAGACACAATCTGTGAGACAGCAGAGAATGAAGGGCCATTTGGAAAAATATATGTCAGTATCAGTTTTTCTTGCAAAGAAATTAGTACAAGGACAAGAAACTTTTTTTTTAAAAAAAGGATAAATGTTAACTATTTGATGCATTTTCACATCACCTTGCTGATTTGATGACAGAAAAAAAGGAATAAGCTCTCTAAGAAATACGTCCCAAAGCTGAAAGGCTTAAAGAATTAAAGGGAAAGTTCAGATTAGTTGGAAAGCAAATGAAGAGAGCTTTACCGCTTGGCACCTCTGTAAACAACAAGAAAACAATTCAATGAACCACCATAGTCGGAACAAACCACTTGCAACAAAAACAAAGGAAACATTCCAACTTGGCAAACACAAGACAAACAAATAGTTTTGTTTATTTCAGAACATGAATGTGACAAAATGCAAAAAGGAAACCTAGTAACAAAAACACAAAGTTTGAACTTTATAGTATTTTCTCTGTGGCGTGAAAGAATTATGCACTCCAACAGATATTGACACGAGTCTTGGTCGTTCACTGCTCTGAGGAAGGGTCACTTGACCCGAAACATTAACTCAGATTTCTTTCCACAGATGCTGCCAGACCTGCTGAGTTTTTCCATCAATCTCCATTTTTGTTAGTCATTTACTATGCTACTTTGCAAAATTTATGTAGTGTGCCATGGACTTATTTGGCTAGTCAGTGCCCATGATGGTTGCGAGTTTTAATAAACCTTGCCATCAAATAGCTAATCAAGTTTCCTCATCTTTTCTCTCACTTCAATGAGTCAAGGCTGCGTTTTGAGTGTTCTCTATGTGCTCTCAAATTAAACAACATAATTATTCACTTTTGTTAAAATCTTCTGCAAACTTTGAAGAAAAATAACCAACGAATCAAAAAACAGGAGATACTGGAAATGCTCAGCAGCTTGATCGGCACCTGAAAGAGGAACCGTGATTACTAACGTGACCTTTCACTATAATTGCCTGGTTAAAACTATACATCCAACCTGTATATTAAAGTACCTTAAATAACAAGGTGTTACCAGAAAATTTTCTGAAAAAAGGTCCAGGCCCAAAACATCAGTTTTCCTGCTCCTCTGATGCTGCTTGGCCTGCTGTGTTCATCCAATTCTACACCTTGTTACCCCATTAAACTACCTTGCCTCTTTTAGTTGGATGAGCTGCTGTGCTTCCCCAACATTTTCCTTAAAAAAGTGCCCTAAGATGCTTTTTTTAACATAATTACTTCAAATTTATACTTCGTAAAAGTTTCTATAACACAGAACCAATCAATCATGTTTTAATGGAAGACAGTGGACAGGAAATGTATTTTACATTAAGCTGGCATATAACATTGGACACATATAATGACAGTGAGAGGCTAATTAGACTTGCTAATTAGAGTTGGTTGATACATAGTTTTTCATGTGAGCAGTTCATTATGTCTTACTGGTGTCTGATGTATGCAGTATTGAGTAGAAGGTTAATATCACATTTAAATGAAATTAAGATCAGTTACCAGTACAAATACCAAGCAATACTATTCTAGAAAGGTATAAAGTTCTTCAATTGGATATCTTTGAGATTATCTTTTGATAATAAAGATTGCATTTACTTGAGCATTGTGAACCTTTCATTACTGGCAGTGACAGGAATTACAGTGTTAAGTACATTCAGCCTAATATTCTGTCTATTCAATGAATATAACTGCTTAAGAACTGTAACATACAGACCTTTAATGACCCTTCTTGCAGAAAATTGGATCTAACATGAATATGAAATGCTAGTTTGGCCTCACCTACTGCCTTTGAAGCCTTGGGAATAGAAGCTATCTTGGTCCTTAGCCTAAACGACAATACTGATTTAACTGACCTGTTCTTTTCAGTTTGTTTCAGCACAGTTTAACACACTTTGGGTAGTGTTTAAGAAATGACATACAGCCAGCAATTTATTTCAACCAGTTTTACATAATCGGTCGCTGCCAGGCAATATTCCCAATTTGAAGGAGCTATTCAACTGATTGTCTGTACTTTAGCACCTAATACATATCCTCAGCTGTGAATGGGTATGTAATCTTAGTTCTTTGAGAATCTACAGTGCATATTACGGCTAATTGGGATTAGCACTGAATCAATAATGTTTGCTTAATGCAAATAAGTGGATTAAAGAACAGTTTTCTTAACATGAAGCTGCTTCCATTAAGTGGATTCCACTGTGTTAATGAGTTTAAATCAGCACCATTTATCCCTTTTCACACTTAAGGGCAGCTATATACTGAAATGCATTCACCTTATGAGATGCATCATTCCTTGTTCCCAGTTCCAATCTAATGTTAGGTGAAGTATGCCTGGACTGACTTTTGTATGGTTAAGACTGGCATTAGATGGGATGGAGTGAATTCACAAAGCACATACATGTTGTCTCTCACAGTGACCATTACCCCATTCAAATAGTGTGTGCTGCTGAGCAAGACTTTTCCAATCACGCATACACCACAAAGCTTGCAAAGCTATCAATGTCTTGATGGCACATTACCATCAATCAAGGTGCCAGCGGGGACTAAATGACTATGTATAGGAAGTAGCTTTGAAAAGTAAGGACAGTTCCAATTAAAATTATGCTAAATCAGAAGGATGTTAAACATCAATAATTAACCTTGCTCAACTCCATCAAGATAATTTTATTGATGAACATGTTTTACTAACTGTGTACTTTCAGAAAGGTCATGCTATTCCCACTGGAAATAATGTTAATGTCTGGTAAATCACACTATTAAATTGGTTAATGTCTTTACTTAAGGCTAAGAAGAAACAATTGGTGGCTCTTAATTACAAACAAAAACAGAAATTGCTGGGAAAAGTTAGCAGATCTGGCAGCAACTGTGGAGAGAAATCAGAGTTAACATTTTGTTCCTCAGTTCTGGGCCTGGAATGTTCTGTCTGCTTTCTCTCTACAGATGCTACCAGACCCTGCTGAGCTTTTCCAGCAATTTCTGTCTTCATTTTGAGTTCCAACATCTGCAGTTCTTTTGGTGGCTATTAATTGTCTGAGCTTGTGGCAAAGTGGTAATGTCCCAACCTCTGAGTCCAAGTTCTACCTGCTCTGTAGATGTGTCAGAAGCACTCTGAATAGGTCAGTTAGAAATTATTTCGGATCTGTTGTCATGCAGTGGTGGTGTCACTATCCCTGGACTGGGAGGCCCTGGTAAAGTCCTACCTGCTCCAGAGATATGTAATTGGTTCTCGGAACAGGTTGAGTAGCAAAAATGGTTAAATGGGAAACCTGGTTCTTGTGGCAGTAGTAGCATCCTTACCTCTGGGCTACAGTCAACTCCGACCTGCTTCAGAGGTGTGCAATAATATCTTTGAACAGGTTGATTAGAGAGGAAGAAAGTACTCACACTTGTAATGGGTCTTGTGGCACAGTGCAAGTGTCCCTACCTCTGAGCCGGGAGGCCTATTTTCAAGTTCCACCTGACCCAGATGTGTGTTGGAACAGGCTGGTTGAAAAGTCTACATGCACCAGCACCTATTATGGCTCTTGTGGCACAGATGTTGTGCCCTCACTTCTCAGTCACGAGACCTGGGTTCAAATCCTACCTGCTCCAGAGGTGTGTAATAACATCTCTGAACAGGCTGATTAGGAAATGTAATTCATGCATCTGTAACATTAGAGGCTGCAGGGAGCTCTAAGGCTGAGTAGTCAACAAACTCACCCATTAAGGTAGGTGTCTTATTTTCTGTCTCATTGACTGTCTTCTAATCCTATTGACAAATAACTCAGATCAGCCCCAGTATGGAACTACAGATTTTATTGGCTGCAATACTAAAATATATTACTTTCTATTATTACTCCTTTCATATTCCTCTTTCCCAAATGGAGCCATGATCTATTCTCATCTCCTTACACGTTCCTTCCTCTTGTAGGGATTTATTTCTCTCCATAGTACAAAATAAACAGAATGTCATTGGTGAGCAAGCAATATAGTTAGTTTACCTTCCACATAGAATTTATTGACTATTTTAAAGATAGATTTGGCAGGCTTTTCAAAAGATGTAGGCAGATTGGTAGTGATTTTTTTTGTGAAAAATGTAACTGATTTAAGAGCCACCTGTTGTGTATCAGTTCATACAAGTGAGAGAGCTGGGGTAACAAGTAAACCATGTAGGACAATACTGATAATGACAATAAATTTAACATTCAGTGAGATTAGAAGAAATGCTTAGATATTTGATGTCGTCTTGGTTAACATTACTTAAAGTACTCATGGGTACGATGCTTTATTGACGTGCCATGAAAAGAACTAATTTCTCACAGAGTGAGACATCAGGAGAATTAGACATCACAGTACTCATTTCAGTTGTGCAGCTCCATTTTAGTCTGTCTTCAACTCCACCATCGACTTTGCAACCAATATGGCAAAGTAATTTTTAATCAGCTTTAAACTCTAGTTGTTCAGTGTGAAATGGGGTTAGAAAATGCTCAGTTTGTATCAATAACTGAATATTTTTGACAACTTTTAGTGTTCTCTTGACCATTTTTTTCCATTTAGAAGAGCTATAAAATTAATATTCACAAGTTACGAGAAAGGCTGTGGTACTCACCTGCTTTCCCTTGTGTCCGATTTGTATTCTATGGCTAACAATAGCAGCTTAAGCTTCACAAAACACAGCCTGTATATGGAAGATAAAGAGCCGTCACCTCGCGATTACAACTCTGGCAGATAAAACCATTTCAGAAACACACTCTGACAATTGTCCAAGTTTCCAACATGAGGGAATCATTCTGATCTCATATGAATTCTGTACAGAGTTACAAAAGTGATCAGTTGGAGAAGCAGGAATCAAGAAGGATTTAAGTCAACTCCTGCTCCATTTAGTAACATGATTGTAACTGTACAGATGTGGATGTTCAAACTATTCCAGTTGCCTATCCAGAGCTGGTAGAAATAGCCTTCAATGCTCAGACCTTTGAGTACAGGAGTTTGGATGTCATGTTGAAGTTGTACAGGATGCTGGAGAGGCCTCTTCTGGAGTACTGTGCATGGTTCTAGTTGTTCTGCTATAGGAAGGATATTATTAAATTGAAGAAGGTTCCAAAAAGATTAACCAGGAAGTTGTTGGGAATGGACGGCCTGGGTTATAAAAATAGGCTAGACATTTGGGATTTTTTTCACTGGAGCTTAGGAGGTCGAGGCGTAACCTTGTAGAGGTTTGTAAAATCATGAGGGGCAGAGATAAGGTGAAAGGCAATGGTCTTTTCCCTTGAGTGAGGGAGTTCAAAACTAGGAGGCATATTTTTAAGGTGAGAGGACCAAGATTTAAAAAGAATATCAGGGACAACTTTTTTCTTAAACACAGAAGAATGGTTCATATGTGGAAGGAACTGCGAGAGAAAGTGGTGGATGCAGGTACAGTTACAGCATTTAGAAGACATTTGGATAAGTACTTGAATAGGAAAGGTTTGGAGCGATATCGGCCAAACGCAGGCAAATGGGACTTGTTTAGTTTGGGAACATGATCAGCATGGATTAGTTGGACCAAAGGGTCTGTTTCCATGTTTTAGGACTATGACTCAAATTGGATGACATCATAGGTGGGGGAGGTTGGTACGCAGTATCACGAAAGGTGGTATGAGGGTGAGAATCAGGACCGTGAAGTGGTATATTCAGGAACTGCAAATACTTTGCACTGTCAATTCTCCAAAATATATTATCCAAGTTTTGTTAAGTTATAGGAAACGGCTTTTGCAGATCAATTGAGAATAAAACATTATTTTGACTCAGAGCCACATAAAGCATATTTCATCAATAATGATGACTGGAGAGTGTGAAGAATCAACCTCAAGGCCAGGCAGTATTATTAGACTATCAAGTCAAAACCAGGTGTACATCAAGTTGGGACTATACTTATTATACCACCCTGAAATAACTGATTCATTTTGTTTGTACATTTTTGTTCACAGCCCAGACGACTGCACATAGTTTTTACAAACAGGTAGCCTGTCAGAAATGCTGAACAAGCCGCAACTACTTTTTTAACAGAGAATGATTTAAAAGATAAAAGGATGATCCATATAATTTCTGATCATGTACGTTAACATTGCTTGTCAATTAACACACTAAGTGTCAAGCAGAAGATATTTCCCACTCTGCTCCTATCATCCATCACTTTGTGCTCCTAATTGCAGCCTTTTTATTACATGTACCAAGAAAAAAAAATTGAAAATCAATTTTTATTAGTTGTACAATCATTATTAATTAAGCAATAAATATTGAACCCAACTATGAAGAAAAATCAGCTTAAATTAAATTTATAATTTAAGACTTATGTCATTAATGTAATGTTTACAGCTGAACCCACACAAGTTTTCATTTTGTACAGAATAAAATTAACTCAAAGGAAATAGAAATAAAACTCAATGGACAATTAATCATCAACTTAAACTGGAAGTCGATCATAATTATTACACATGCTGAAATTTTAACCATCATTGACTGTTTTAAAGTCTTTAAGATGACTACTGTGTTAAAGTACATTGTAACAAAAGCAGGCCATTCAAACCCTCAAGGTCAATCATCATCTCAGCTCCATTTACTTTGACACACATTCCTTTATTCCTTTACCAAATATCTGTCAATCTTATGTTTGAAAATTTCAATAGACCAAAACATCAGCAACTTTTTGGAAGATAACATTTTACACGTCCATTACGTCTTGTATGAAAAAGATCTTTCTCATTTCATCAAACGTAACTATAATTTTAGGATTCTGCCCCTACCAGAGAAATGATCTTTTCTCTATCTCTTTCTCTTTCTGCCTATTGATTTATCTTGTTATCTTAAACACTTCAATTTGATGGCCTCTTAACCTTCTAAACTTAAAGCAACATAACATAATGCAAAAGTAAATATGTGTAGTCATAATTTAATATTTTATTAGTTGTGAAAGAATAGATACATTTCACATTATTTCATGGTATAGTAATGGTAAACATGGGTGAATGATAATAACTTCCATCAACTGATTTTAATACCTGAGACCTTCTTGGATTAAACAGACATTTTACAAAAAAGACAAATACTGACCTAAAATGGTTGTCCTGGCTACCTGAACAGTTTGTGCCAAGTTCATTAAACTATCAGTAAATAAGCATCAGTCTGAGCCAAAATTAACTTCATTACCAAAGGCATTGAACTCAGATTTAGATCTCCTGGTTGAACTGCTCTTTTCTGAAAGTACACACTGAAATCAAAGTCACCAGTAAATCATTTGGTTTGGTCAAAAATGATGCCAGACACCAGAATCCACAAGGAAACTGTATTTTAGGCAGCAGCTTTCAAGCTGTAAAGCATAAAGAAAAAGAAATCTGAATTGAAAACAACAAGGACATTGCAAGCCCCATCTCTCTCAATATTTCATCAATGCCTGTGAATAAAGCAACTTGGGACAACAGCTATTTAACAAGAAATGTCTAAATCTAAACCGTTACAGCTACATAAAACCCTTGTTAGGCCGCATGTGGAGTATTGTGTACAGTTCTGATTGCCAAATTACCAGAAGAATGTGGAAGTTTTGCAGAAAGCGCAGAGAAGGTTCACCAGGATGTTGCCTCGTCTCAAAGGCGTTGGCTCGTGGAATGGTTAAAAAGACTAGGATTGTTTTCGCTGGAAAGATGGCGGCTGACAGAGGTCTACAAAATTATCAGAGGTATTGATAGAGTGGACAGTGAAAGGCTTTTTCCCAGGGTTGAAGTGTTAATTACAAGGGGGCACAGATTCAAGGTGAGAGGGCAAAAGTTTAAGGGACATGAGCAAGAAATGTTTTTCACACAGAGAGTGAAAGGAAACTAGAATGTGCTGCCAGAGGTGTTGGTGGAAGCAGGCCCATTTGCAACATTTAAGAGACATCTGGATGGTTACATGAATAGGGAGGGAATAGAGGGATACGGATCGAATAAGGGCAGAAGGTTTGTTTTTTCAGTTTAGTCAGGCTATGATGATCGGCAGAGGCTTGGAGGCCTGAAGGGCCTGTTCCCGTGCTGTACTCCTTTTTTGTTCATGTTCTTTTCAAAATGCAAATCCACAATTAAACGATTGACCTCAAGTTAAAAATCTAACACTTCAAAGACTCTGAGGATTATTGTAAAAACTGTCAGCTATTCTTCCTGTCTAAACCAAACACTGCCTCTTTTTAAAACAAATTACCCATTTTTGCACGTGTGTTTGATTTATATTTTTATTATTTCTTAGTAGATAAAAATAGTTGCATAAAGACTGGGTTAACCAAGTCAGTACTAAAGCCGTGGATGAAAAATTCCTGGAGAGTGTATGAGATGGGGTTTTGTCAAAGCATACTCAAAGCCAATTACGGATTTGGAAATTTGGATTTGGTCTTGTGTAATGGGAAAGGGCAAATTAATAACTATGTAAAGGAGCCTTTGGGAAGCAGTGAATTTTACATTATAACTGAAGGGGACATAATTAATTCTGAAACTATGGACTTAAATCTGAGCAAAGGAAACTCGCAGATGCAGTGCATTTGGATTTTCAGAAGACTTTTGATCAGGTTCCACACTGTGGGTTAGTAAATAAAATTACAGTGCATGGGACAGGGGTAAAAACTCAAATATGGATGGAGAATTGGTTAACAGATAGAAAGCAGAGAGCAGAAATAGGTGAATCATTCTCAGGATGGCAGACTGTTACTCATGGGGTACTGCAAGCATCAATGCTGGATCCACAACTAGTCGGATTTGGATATGTGACCAATTGTTTGCTGATGACACCACATCAGAGGAGTATATAGTTGTGACAGTTTTCAAGTAAGCTTCAAGAGGACTTGGATAAGCTAAATGAATGGCCGAAAAATGGCAGATGGAATATAATGTAAATAAGTGTGAAGTTACTCATTTTGATACGAAACAAAAACAAGAAGGCTGAATATTTCTTAAATGGTGAAATGCTGGCAAATGCAGATGTGCGAAAGGACTTGCATGTCTTTGTCCATAAGTCATCAAAAGCTAGCATGAGGTGCTGCGAGTAATTAGAATGGCAAACAATAAAGTGGCTTTCATTTTGAGGGGATTGGAACACAGAAATAAAGATCTCTTCCTGCAGTTGTATAGTGCCTTGGTGAAAACTCACTTGGTGTTTGTGTACAGTTTTAGTCTCCTTAGCTAAAGAAAGATATACTTGTCATGGAGGGCACTCAATGGATGTCTGCCAGATTAACGAGGAGAGCTTGAGGAAACTTGGTCTGTATCATCTACAGTTTTGAAGAATGCAAGGTTTTCCGATTCAAACAGCATTAGGTGTGGTGGATGTGGATAGGATGGTTTTCTTGGCTGGTGACTCTAGAACCACAAAACATAATTTCAGGATGAAGTCAACCATTTAAGACTGGAACGAGGAGGGATTTCTTTACTCAGAGGGTGATGAATCGTGGGCATTCTTTGTCCCATAGGGCTGTGAAAGTTTAACCATCGAGCATGTTCAAGTCAGAAATCGATAGGTTTCTGGAGACTAATGACATTAAAGTATATAGAAATAATGCAGGAAAATGGCAATGTGGAACAGATCATCATGAGCTAGAATGATGGGCAAGGTTCAATGGGCTCAATGGCCTACTTCAGTTCCGATGCCATGTAATTGTTCATACTTCTACTCAAGAAAACCTCAGAATTCAACTTCGTTTTGATCTAGCTGATTATATTGTAATTGAAGTGGGACAGCCAAGCATTTAAGAAGATATTTATTATAACTCACTGAGGCAGGGTTAAAAGAAGGGTAGCTGATCTCCCGTCCTCAGCTGTCATATCACGGTTTATGATAAACAAAGATAATAACCCAAAGTCATGATCAGATACAAGCGTAATGCTTATTGTTAACCTTGTGACTGAGTGTTTTTTGTGGCAGGGGTTTCACCTGTCCCAATGTTACTTATATTGCAACATCAGCTCATGAGGATCAATTGCCTCTAGTATCAGTGATATAATCAAGCAGCTTAACCAGCCAGTCACATTTAAGAATTATTCCTTATTTCAAAATCAAGAAGTTAAAAGCACTGATCACCCTTCACTTTTTAATAGCTTTAAAGAGGACAACGTCAATACCGGGACTTACAAATGAGGTTAAAATAAAAAGTTAAATGTCGTAAAGCTTTAAAAAGGTTATCAAAAACTAGAGAATATTTCTTTCATAATGCGGTTATTTGACATTCAACAGATATCAAATTAGCTTTTCAGGGCTAGAGAGTTTGTTTAGAAGTAATCACGAATTTGATATTTTGTTAAAACTCCATTCGCATGTATTGAACAAGATGTAACATTTCAAGGACTTTTAAGGAGAAGCCGCATGTAAAAGTAGAATTTGTGTGATTATGATTAATTTTCACCTGCTGGGACTTCAATAGCGTTCCTGATGGAAAAGGCGGAAATCACTGACAGTAGTTTCTGATTTCCGCATTTAACTATGCATTTGCTAACGCCAGAAATTGCCATCAGTTTCACACTGATAATTACAGTGAATGCTGCAGTTTTACGATCATTACAACTGCAAAATCCAGGTCATTAAATATAGCAGTAAAATAATTTAGAGGTAAATCTAAGGAGTCTACAGTTCTGAAGCAGGTTATCTAACGGAATATTTTGGATGTTCAGCAAAGAAACTACATCAGTTGAATGAAGAATCTCTGGCAAGGTGTGATGAATCAATTTGGCATTTTTAAAGTATCAGTTCTAGTGCCTACATTTTAAAACTTTACATCTGTTTAATGATATTTTGCTCCTTTCTAACATGATTCCATAAAACAGCTGTATTTACAGTAACGTTAACATGGATTAATTTGAGCAACAATATACAAGAGGACATATTGATTATCATAGGGTTTAATTAAAGAGAATTGGATAGCATTATCCATCTAACACTAGCAAGGACATGAGAGTGTGAATAATGAGGTCTCTTTAATTTAAACTAGAAAACAGGATAATTGAGTCTCTAGGCAAAACCTATGTGTCAAGTGAAGATTTTTAGGCGATTCCTAAATCTCATTAGAACATCTGCATTCATTGATCATCACTTCCTCGTGGCACTGCATCATTAGTCGACAATAACAACCCCTCCTTGTTTAAATCTCATTAACCCCATGAGAACAGATGATGCGAATTTTCTGAGCAGCCATTACCATGACAAGGCGACTGTTGTTTGGTATATGAACATGACTCTTGTAATAAAGTAATCAGCTACGCCCGAGGGAAAATCCAAAATCTGAACTGTAATTACCATACTGAGACATTAACTGCTTTCATACACTCTGCTTGCAGTGGGAAGCCCAATCCAATTCCATTTGTGAGCTCAACTGAATTTGATTCAACCTTTATATTCATGGTCACCTTTGCCCTAAACGAGGGCATGCCTTGTCAACCAGTGAATGATCTACTCATCATTTCTGATGACATATTTGGATGAAAAATAACTATTTATTCTAGACAGAGATATAGCTGTCCGATTTTGAGGCCAGGTTGATATTACTTCTGCTTCTTAACTTTCTATAGTAGATTTACTTATTGTATTTATTTTCCAACATTAGGTTTCATTCCCCTTTCCAACAGAAAATGACACTTCATATTAAGAATCAAGTTAGTGCTTCACATCAGTTTTCAGAGGAAGTCAAGAAGATAGTTAATCAATTTCTTCCAGTAATGTTAAGCAATCAGTTATTAGGATACAAACAAACTAATATTAGGGACTTACCGTGCAAAGAATTGAGACCTTTTACTGTAGCAGCTACATCACGGCATTTGTGAAACCACATCATGAATGCTGTCTGCAGTTTGATCTCAAGATCCATAAGACCGAAAGTTATAGGATTAGGCCAATCAGCCCATTGAATCTGCTCCACTATTCAATGAAATCAAGCTGATCTGACAATCCTCAATTCCACTTTTCTGCTTTTTCCTCATAACTCTTGATTCCCTCACTGATTTAAAAAAAAAACTCTCGGCACTGAATATACTTATTGAACCATCCCAACAGCTTTCTGTAGTGAAGAATTCACAGATTCGCTACACTCTGAAGAAATTCCTTCTCATCACCATTTTAAATGGGTGACTCCTTAGTTTGAAATTATGACTTCTCGTCCTACACTTACAAGGCGGCGATACAAGCTCTTGACATTTACTCATTCAAGGCCCTAGAAATTTTACATGTTCCAATAAAGTCACCTGTCATTCTTCTAAACTCCAACCTACTCACCTCCCTCCCCAATAGCACTAAGGGTCTACCTACACCAAATGGATTGTAGTGGTTCAATTCGGCAGCTCAACACTACCACAATAAAATCAGCTGGAAATGAGTCTAAATTAATAGTAGTTTAGAAAAATGAAAGGGGATCATAATGAAATGTATAAAATTACGACAGAACTGGACCAGCTGGATTCCAGGATGATGTTTCCAGAGGCTGGAGATTAGTCTCAAGCAAGATGTCATACTCTCAGGATTCAGGGTAGCAAATTTATGACTGAAGTGAGGGGAAATTTCTTCATTCAGAGTGGCCGACATGTAGAATTCACGACCACATAAGGCTGTGGTGCCCTAGTTACTGAAAATATTCAAAAAAGAAACCAATTGTTTTTTAGACATCAAAGCCAAAGAGTACAGGGAGAAAGCTAGAATATAATGCTGAGATAGAAGATCAGCAATGATGACGTTGAATGGTACAGCAGTCTTAATGGGCTAAAATGGCCTCATTAAATCCTTCAGTTTAAAGCTGTGCCCCTTAGTTCTGGGCCCAGCCAGAAGAACAAACATCCTTTCCAGGTCCACCCATTAAGCTCAAACAGGATCTTATACACTTTAACTAAGAGTAATTCTCCCAAAATACAGTGGAAAAACAAGTCCAACTCGTCCAACCTATATTCTAAAGCAACCTACTCATTCCAGGGATAAACCTCCTTGAACCTCCTCCAAGCCATTGATATCCTTCCTTCAATAATGAGGAGTTAACTACATACTTTGCATCTGTCTTCACAGCCAAGAACATTATTAGCTTTAAAAATATGCTAAATCAATGTGCAAGAGATGAAGAGGAAATAAATATATTAACAAAGTACTAGGGAAATAATTAGACTAAAGACCAATATGCTTCCTGGACTTGATGATGTGTATCCTCAGAAACTAAGGGCAGTAGCTACAAAGTTAATAGATGCACAAATAATCTTTCAGGAATCTTTAGATTCTGGAAAATTTCAAGAGGATTGGTAAACTGCCAAGGTAACAGCCTTAATCAAAAAAGGAGAGAGAAAACTATAGTTAGTTTAACTTCTATCACTGGGAACAATGTAAGCATCTATTATAAAAGTCTAAAAGCAGACTATTTAGAAATACATAATGTAATCCAGCAAAGTCAGCATGGTCTCATGAAGGGGAAATCATGCCTGACAAATTAATATGAATTCTTTGAGGAGGGAACAAAGGGGAACCAACAGATGTAATATATTTGGACTTCCAAAATGTGTCCCATAAGATACCTCATATTAGGTTACTTAACAAGAGACCATGGGGTTGGGGGTAGTATATTAGCATAGACAGAAGATTGGCTAACTAATAGAAGACAGACAGACATTTTCAGGATGGCGACCTGCAACAAGTAGACAGCAATGGGGCAGGCCACAATTATTTACAGTATACATTAACGATTTGAATAAGACCAGATGTTATAGGAGCAGAATTAAGCAATTCGATCCATTCAGTCTGTTCCACCATTCAATCATAACTGATATGTTTCTCAATTCCATTTTCCTGTGTTCTCCGCGTAACTCTTGATCCCCCTACTGATCAAGAACCTCTCTCCCTGCTTTCAACACACTCAATGACTTAGCCTCACCAGCCTATTGCAAAGAATGGGCTATGATAAGGCATTTGATAAGGTTCCCCATGGTAGGCTCATTCAGGAGGTCAGGAGGAATGGGATACAGGGGAACTTAGCTGCCTGGATACAGAATTTGCTGGCCAACAGAAGGCAGCGAGTGGTAGTAGAAGGAAAATATTCTGCCTGGAAGTCAGTGGTGAGTGGTGTTCCACAGGGCTCTGTCCTTGGGCCTCTACTGTTTGTAAGTTTTATTAATGACTTGGATGAGGGGATTGAAGGATGGGTCAGCAAGTTTGCAGACGACACAAAGGTTAGAGGTGTCGTTGACAGTATAGAGGGCTGTTGTAGGCTGCAGCGGGACATTGACAGGATGCAGAGATGGGCTGTGAGGTGGCAGATGGAGTTCAACCTGGACAAATGCGAGGTGATGCATTTTGGAAGGTCGAATTTGAAAGCTGAGTACAGGATTAAGGATAGGATTCTTGGCAGTGTGGAGGAACAGTGGGATCTTGGTGTGCAGATACATAGATCCCTTAAAATGGCCACTCAAGTGGACAGGGTTGTTAAGAAAGCATATGGTGTTTTGGCTTTCATTAACAGGGGGATTGAGTTTATGAGTCGTGAGATCTTGTTGCAGCTCTATAAAACTTTGGTTAGACCGCACTTGGAATACTGCATCCAGTTCTGGTCGCCCTATTGTAGGAAAGATGTGGATGCTTTGGAGAGGGTTCAGAGGAGGTTTACCAGGATGCTGCCTGGACTGGAGGGCTTATCTTATGAAGAGAGGTTGACTGAGCTCGGTCTCTTTTCATTGGAGAAAAGGAGGAGGAAAGGGGACCTAGTTGAGGTATACAAGATAATGAGAGGCATAGATAGAGTTGATAGCCAGAGACTATTTCCCAGGGCAGAAATGGCTAGCATGAGGGGTCATAGTTTTAAGCTGGTTGGAGGAAAGTATAGAGGGGATGTCAGAGGCGGGTTCTTTACACAGAGAGTTGTGAGGGCATGGAATGCGTTGCCAGCAGCAGTTGTGGAAGCAAGGTCATTGGGGTCATTTAAGAGACTGCTGGACATGCATATGGTCACAGAAATTTGAGGGTGCATACATGAGGATCAATGGTCGGCACAACATCGTGGGCTGGAGGGCCTGTTCTGTGTTATACTGTTCTATGTTCTATGACTTGGCAAATGGAATATACCACAGAAAAATGAAATGTTAGGCATGTTGGCACGAAGAATTAACGAGCTGAATATTATATAAATAGAGAAAGACAGCAAAAAGATGAAGCCTAGAGGGATTTGGGGGTCCTCCTGCATGAATCACAAAAAGCTAGCATTCAAGTTTAGCAGGTAATAAGGAAGGCAAATAGAACATTGGCCTTTATTTCAAAGGGAATGGAAGGTTTAAAAAAAAGAAAGCCTTGCTAAAACTAAAAAAGACACTAGTTAGACCTCACCTAGAATACTGTAAACAGTTTTCTAAATGTGATTTTGGAGTCAACTCTATCTCTCCTCATAAAATAATCCTGCCAACCCAGGAATCTGTCTGCATTCCTTATGTCAAGTATATCCTTTCTTCGGTAAGGAGACCAAAACTGCACACAATGCTCCACTCAGCAGCAATGAGAAATCCTTGTTCATTAATATGTTAAGTATCTTAAGTGGATAGATCCTTATTAGGCAAGAGAATCAAAGGTTATTAAGGGTAGAGGGGCGTGTGTAACTTAAAACACGAACAGTCAGCCTTAATTATACTGAATCGTAGACCAGACTCGAATGGATCGAATGGTCAGCTTTTTCCCTATGTTCATGTGTATCTAGATTTTTAAAAATTACCCTTTGCTTGAGTAACTGGGGTTAATGTAGAAATTTTCATACTGCTGTGTTCTTCTTATAAATGGTTTTCACTGTTGTTTTATGAAGGATTACTTCAACATTTTTGAGTGAATCAGTGTAGTTAACTTGACAGATAGTAGTTATTGGAGCCAATCAGAAAAGTGTGATGGATAATTTTTTTGCCCCTTTCAAATAGCTCTTTCTCAGATTAAATGTATAGGCTGTCACATTTAATGTGTAACTGTTATTCATAAGACTTTTAATTATATATACTAATGGATAAGGAACAGTAATTGCTAGAGAAGAGAGGAATCAGAATAGCACTAAGCAGAAGAGAAAGCAGCGATGGTTGGGGGTGGGGTTTGGGGTTGGGGGTGGGGGTCTGGGGAGGAGGGAAGGGGCTGATGAGTAGTGGAACACAGGTTTTCTCTTTCCAAGATGGGGCAGGAAAGATGACTAAAAATAAACAGGTAATTGGGATCCGTTGGCATTTAGGAGACACTCGCACCCTTCCTGTCACCTCAGAAATTAAGTGAGATGGCCCAGAAAGATCTTGCAATCTCTGTGGCATTGATTTCCTGACCTGCCACTAGTTAAAGGCCTAGTTAAAGGTAATTTCTTCAACACCAGGCATGGTGAGGAAGAGCTGAGCTACCCAACTGGTAAACTAGTATGGGCCAGCTGTCAATTTAGAAGATGGAGTGTCACCTGTATCTTTACCAATTTGTGCAAGAGCAAGGGATTCAACCTGAGGCCTGGGGGTGGTGGTGCTGGATTTTTCTTCTATCGTTTATAAGAATGTGGTTGAAGCCCTCTCCCCTCACCTTTGATGGCTTGCATTGCCCTTGACATGTTTTACATGTAAACTAATCAGTTGGAAAACATGGCTGATTTACTGGTGGTGCTTAATTGATGGGAATGTTACTACAATAGTTCAGTTGTGTGTAGAAGAGCTCCTGAATATAGAAAAAAAAAGTGTGGGTCTTGCCAGCTGCTCCTTCATTTACTGCCTTGTCCTAATTGCTCAAATGGCAATTAAGAATCAATCACATTGTTGTGGGTCTGGAGTCATATGTAGTCTAGACCAGGTAACGCCAACATAGCTCTGTCCCTAAAGAACATTACTGATCCAGATGGATTTTACAACAATCAACAGTGATTACCTTGGTAACCATTAGACTAGTTTTTGATTCCAGATTTTTTTGTAGGATTCAAAATTTCACTGTCTGCCATGGTGAGATTTCAACCCATGTCCCCAGAACATTAACCACCAAGTCCCATAACATGTATTTTAAAATTGCCTCAAGGGATGGCTTTCAATAGATCACAACAGGTAGCTGTTCTACTGCACAGAAAGTTCTGCTACACTGAGCCAGAATCAAGTTGTCTATGAATAATTTAGCACTAGGTTCCCAATGAACATGATGTGCATTAGGAGAGAGGTGGCACCCAATATTGCACTGTAGACCTGAATCAAGCAGCACTATGCACTAACCATAGTCAGCCAATCAGTGATTGTGTCATATTATGCTTAGGAGGGAAGGCCATCTCTCAGGTTTTGGTCGTTATCCCACAAATGGTAGTCTCCCACTGTTGGCTCCTCAGCCAAGTACACACACCAAATATTTGAACCTATGACTTCACTGATACTGAGCAGGATTACTACTATAGGAACATATCATCAGTAGGTTAAACCTAACCTGTCCTGTGATGGTATAAACCCAGACCATGTTCCCTAATAATAAGTGCACAATCCAATGCCTGGTGAATACTACCACAATGATAGGAAGAGCTGACATCAAAGGAACAATGAAGGCATTGTTATGTGATGTGTCCTTGGAGATCCATTGCTCCGGTCTCATGCCCAAACTACCTGCATCTTATCTCCCAATGGCCACAAACCCAGAAACCAAATTCCAGACAACTCCCATTTTTCTTCCCTCTCATCCTCTATCTGGGGATCTGGGAGGTGGAGTTCCCAAAGCAGTTTCTACTGTAGATTGCTGAGTTTTGGAGATGCCATTCTCTCATTAGCTGGCAGCTCTAGGTGTGCCGGGACTACCCTACTCCAGCTTCAAAACTCTAGCATAAATCTGCTGGCAGCTAGTCAGCTGCCTGATTGACTTCTGATCAAATGGGCATTCTGAACAAGATAGGCAGCAAGTTTCTCTCCACAAAACTACTCTGCTTTCAGAGTGAATCCAAATAGAACAAAATTGTATCCTGAGTATGGGGAGAGAAGAAGTAAGAACTGTACTAGGTAAATAACAGAAAACAACAGGACACTGCATCAAATTTTGTGCCATGGATACATTATTTCTCAGTATCCTCTCATCCATATTTTTTCCCAATTTCCTTGCATCTTCCTAATCACTTGTTGTACCTGCATTCCAACTGTGATTCATCTACAAGTTCACCTAGATCTCTGTGCACCTCAAAGTTCTGAAATCTCTTTCTACTCAGACAATATGCATATTTTTTCCCAATTTCCTTGCATCTTCCTAATCACTTGTTGTACCTGCATTCCAACTGTGATTCATCTACAAGTTCACCTAGATCTCTGTGCACCTCAAAGTTCTGAAATCTCTTTCTACTCAGACAATATGAGAGGATACTGAGAAATAATGTATCCATGGCACAAAATTTTGAGGAAGGATCAAAATGAAGCTGGGAGTACTTGCTGTAGAGTTTGGAAATAGGTTGCAAATGCAATCAGAAAAATAGGTCTGCCTGAACACAAAAATATGGTGCTCTGTTAACATTATTCTTTGGTCAATGTTGCTTGGTGCCACAGGGATGGGTGTTGTGGGCTCAAGTATTTACAATCTATATAAATGACTCAGATGAAGGGAGTGATCATATGGTTGCTAACTTTACGGATTGGTACAAAGTTAGGGAGGAAATAAAGTTGTCTGAAGGACAAAAGGAGTCTGCAAAGAGGCACAGATTGGCAAAGAGATTGATTGAGTGGGCAAAAATTTGTAAGATGGAGTATAAAATGTGACCCTGTCCACTTACACAGAGAGAATAGGAAAACGTCATATTGTCTGAGTAGAAAGAGATTTCAGAACTTTGAGGTGCACAGAGATCTAGGTGAACTTGTAGATGAATCACAGTTGGAATGCAGGTACAACAAGTGATTAGGAAGATGCAAGGAAATTGGGAAAAAAAATGGATGATTTGTTACATATCCAAAGAATGTTGATGAGCCCCATCTACAATACTGTGTGCAGTTTGGTCTTCTTATTTAGGGAGGACACAAATACATTAGAAGCAGTTCAGAGAAGATTCATCCAACTGATAACTGGCATCGGGGTGGGTTATCTAATGAGAAATGGTTGCACACATTGGGTGGTAAACAATTCCACATATTCACTACACTCAGAGAAGAAATTCCTCCTCATCACTGTCTTAAATGGGCAACCCCTTACTCTTGAGATAATGCCCTCTAACCCTAGATTCTTCCACAATTTCTCAGCATCTGTCTTATCAAGGTCCCTCAGATTCTTATATATTTCAATAAGATTGCCTCTTATTCTTCTAAATGTCAATGAGTACAGGCTCAACTTACTCATCGTCTCCTTATAAGAAAATCCCTGCTTGCCCAGGATCAACTAAATAAACTTTCTCTGTGCTGCCTCCAATAGTAGTATATCTTTCTTTAGATAGAGGTACCAAAACTGTTCATAGTATAGTGTGGTCGAACTAGTGCATTGAATTGTTTCAGCAAAGTTTCAATACCTTTACATTCCATTTCCTTCGAAATAAAGGCTAACATTCCATTTGCCCTCACTATTACCTGCTGAGTTTATATGCTGCTTGTGGTCTATGTACGAGGATCCCAAGACTCCTTTATTCTGCAGCTGTCTGCCATCTTTCTCTGTTCAAATAAAATTCAGCTCCTTTATTTTTCCTGTCAAAATGCATAACACCATATTTTCTTACTTTATATTCCACTGTCATTTTTTTGCCCAATTGTTAACCTGTCCATATATCTCTATGAACTGTAGTCCTCACCACTTGTGTTCCTACCTATTTTTGTGTCATCAACAAACTAGACCTGTCTCATCCAAGTCACTAATTTATATTGAAAATAATTGTAGATGCCAGCACTGATCCCTGTAGCACTCTACCGGTTGCACCTTGCCACCTTGAAAATGTCTCCTTTACTCCAAGCCTGTGCTTTCTACTTGTTAGCCGATTTTCTATCCATGCTAATACACTAACTCCAAAACCTTGGCTCTTACTTCATTACATAGCCCTATAAATGGTACCTTATTGAATGCCTTTCGGAAATCCAAATATACTACATCGAATGGTTACCCTTCATCCCGCCCATATCTTATCTCCTCAAGGAGCTGTGATATATTTGTCAGGCATAACTTCTCCTTTATGAAGCCATATTGACTCTGCAATGACTGGACTCTGTATTTCTAAATGCTCTGCTGTTACATCCTTTATAACAGGCTCAATCATTTCCCTAATGACAGATGTTAAGCTAACTGATGTATAATTATCTGATTCAGAGACAGCAGGAACTGCAGATGCTGGAGAATCTGAGATAACAAGTGTAGAGTTGGATGAACACAGCAGGCCATGCAGCACCAGAGGAGCAGGAAGACTCAAGTTTCGGGCCTGGGCCCTTCTTCAGAAAACTGAAGAATTTTCTGAAGAAGGGTCGAGGCCCGAAACGTCAGCCTTCCTGCTCAACCTGTGTTCATCCAGCTGTGCACCTTGTTATCTCTTAGCTACAATTACCTGATTTTCAGTCTCTCTCCTTTTTTTGAATAAGGCTGTTACACAAGCAGTTTTCCAATCCCCTGGGACATTTACTCATCTAAGGTTTCTTAGAAGATTATTATCAATACATCCAATATATTTACAGTTAATGCCTTTAAAATCCTAGGATGCAACCCATCAGGTCCAAGGTCTCTACAGCCTTTAGCCCCTTTAATTTCCCTGGTATCTTTTCTCAAATTACTTTTGTGCTTATTTCCATTCCACTTCTGCCACTTGGTTACTTAGCATTTTGGGGGCGACTGAGACAAAGTATTCTTCAACTCCTTTACCACTTCATGGTTCCTGATCATTATTTGCCATCCGCATACTCTAAGAGGTCCATGTTCACTTTGATCCCTCTTTATTTTTGTATATTTAAAGAAGCTCTTACTGTCTAAATTCTATATTATTTGCTAGTTTACCCTCATAAGTTATGTTCCCTTTCTTTGTTATTTTTTGATCATTATCTGTTGGTTTTTAAAACTTTCCCAAATCCCCGGCTTATCACTAATCTTCGCCATATTGTACATATTTTTCTTTCAATTTGATACTATTCTTAACTTCTCCAGTTGGTTTATATCTTCCCTAGCTCCCTTCTTCCTCAAATATACAACTCCGTTGTGGCTCAGGAATTATTTTGTTAAGAATGTCTCCATTGGTGGGATAGTGAGCAAAACAGACGTTAATGTTCAGACCGTAGGGTATACACATCGAAAAAGGTTCGGCTAGAGTAAACGAGGCCTGGTGCAATAATTAAGGAATGTCTCAAGCATTCTTGGTCCAAATTCTCTGTGCAACTGAAAGAATTGGTAAGAATGCTCCGACATTCACTGCACTTACAGGAGTTACTCAGTGCTTATTGATGAACTTAAAGTCATTGGTGGAGATACGTTCTTGTTTACTTACTCACAGACTGCAGGAAATGACAAGCCTATGAAGGCACTGGACAAATATTCAGTGTACATCTCATTTGCTACCCCTTCGAGATAGTATTTCTGCCAGGTGTCCTCCTCAATCTAGAATGAAAAGAGAAACAGAATGCTGACCCATCTCATGAAAGGAAAACCAAACTTTGACCTGTAGAGAGATGATCGAGTAAAATCAAATGTTGTATTCTGAACGCTGGAACCCAGGTCTGAGGTTCGCTTGAATCAAAAAAGTGAAAGGTCTACTCATGAAATTAGGTTAACCAGCCAAAGTTAAAAATATCAATCATGGTGAAGTAATGGAATGCCAGAGAAATTGGATTCTGCCTTCATAACAAGCACTACACTGATCAATTAATCAAGGTATCATTGTTTGTCATCATGACGATGCAATAGCACACTGGGAAAATGCACATTGCCCTTTTTACCCCCTCAGCTTAAAGACTCAAGTGCATTGATTTATAAAATCGTGATAGAGTAAATAGCCAAAGTTTTTTCCCAAGGGGACAGTAGTGCAAAACCAAAGGGCATAGGTTTAAGGTGAGAGGGAAAAGATTTAGAAAGGACCCGAGGGGTAACTTTCTCCATGCAGACAGTGATGCATATGTGGAACGATCTGCCAGAGGTGGCGGTGGAGGCTGGTACAATTACGACATTTAAAAGACATCTGGATGGGTACATGAATAGAAAGGGTATAGAGGGAGATGGGCCAAATGCTGGCAAATGGGACTAGATCGGTTTAGGATAATTGGTCAACATGGATACGTTGGACCGAAGGGTCTGTTTCTGTGGTGTATGATTCCATGGTAGGCAATGCACTTACACCTTGTCCTATTAAGACAAATCCATTTTGATGCTGATGTGGGGAGAAATTCAATTCCCTGTCTCAAGCATTTTTATGTTGACAAGCATGAAATGCTACACAAAACACCAAGAAGAATAAACACCAGGATAAATATACCAAGTAGGCTGAAGGCGTTCCACTGCCTGTATATCCAGCTGCTACTCATCAACACTTTTTTACAATTCTATTTCAAATAGTAACATAAATGTTCATGTGGGTCTGATGCAAGCTTTCTTCCTGAATTATACTATTTTCACCTTCATGACACTATGTACTGTGAGTTACTCTACCAGATAGTGAAGGCTCAACCGAAGATCTGGTTAAACGTTGGGACTGATAACAAACCTATTGCTCATACATTTTTGTCTGAGACATACCAGTAGCAGAGCTTGGTACTCAACAATGCTTCTTTGTCCAAAATGGCAATATTCAACCTAACCTTTATAAACATGCACTTCTACATTAGAAACATTCTCATTTTTCACTGTGCTTCTGAGGTCTCTCTCAGCTACATCTGGCTAACGAGTAATTTTAAACTGCAAGCTTGTGATTAGGTCATTGAAAATGCATTGTTTCTCATTATTTTATGACAGTAGAAATGGATGAGGGAGAGAAATTACATATTTTATTTTTGAAAGAGATTCAATATTAGAAAATGAAACCTGAATGACTGTGACCTTGGCTGCCCTCCAAGCCTGCTCAACAGAGACATTTCTGTAAGAAACAACTGGCGCAAATTTGTGGCACAGTGTTAGTACAGCAGATCTCTCTGTTACTCAACCTCTTGGAAGCTCTTACCTCCAAATTTAGTGATCTTTGGGTAGGCCATAAAACAGCTGAGAAAGGAGAGGGCATCAAATCTGAGGAGTTAAATAATTCCTGTACACTGTAACATTTTACTAAGAAAATGCGGTGAACAAACCAAACATTGATAAATTTGGCCTGCTATTTGTAAGCTTGCCACATCTTTGGGTGCTTTTATGACAAAAAACATCATTCGATCAGATGACTTGCTCCCAGCTTTCTGCCAACACCTGACATGACATGAATGTAACGATGTGTGTGGCATAGTTTTTATGCCAAAGAAAAGTGCCTCTGTTTTATCTGACACCTCTCCACTCCACAAGACTGAAATCAAACTTTATTATGTGATACTCATGGGGAAGGTGTCTGAAGTAGCACGCAAGTGAGCCAACAGAACACATTGCCAACCAAATGCATTTATCTCAAAAAGAATACTCAGAAAGAAAATTAAGCAGATCTTCTACTCCTGGTCAGTTATAGTCATGTGGAATGTTCCAGGATATTTTGCAGCACTAAGTAGAAATGGAATGCCAGCAAGCTCAAATTAGTGCTGGCTTCTGTACACCACTGAAGGTGGGATGTGGAAAAGGGGTGAACACTTTGAGCACAGTTAATCCCACTCATCAAGTGGGTGAATGAAGAGGAAAATTGCTGTTCCATCGGTGCACTATTGGAAAATGATCTCTGATAAACCGACACAATACTGGGACTTAGACAACGAGTGGATGATAAATTATTCCAACATTATTGGATCACAATATTAGTATGGTTAGAAACTTGGGTAAAAATTTCTAGTTTTTTTTTCTTTCAAGAAAGCACCTTTTTGTCAACTTGACTGTCGTCTGGTGCCGCTAAATGACATTATCAGAACTCTTTGTGCTTGATGTCATCCCATGCCATATCCTACTTCATAAGCTAGTTTAAAACAGTTGCACAGCACTGTGCAGAAAAGCAAATATGTCACAAATGCCAGCACCAAGTCTGCTCTGCCTTCATAGCACTGACCAACACAACATTGCTCTACAGACAATCACACAAAACATTCAATTACTAGGCATATTTTAGATTAGATTCCCTACAGTGTGGAAACAGGCCCATTGGCCCAACAAGTCCACGCCAGCTCTTGAAACATCCCACCCAGACCCATCCCCCTATAACCCACACACCCCAGAACCCTACAGGCAATTTAGCATGGCCAATCCACCTATCCTGCACATCTTTGCACAGTGGGAGGAAACCGGAGCACTCGGAGGAAACCCACGCAGACACTGGGAGAATGGGGCAAACTCCACACAGACATTTGCCCGAGGCTGGAATCGAACCTGGGTCCCTGGTGCTGTGAGGCTGCAGTGCTAACCACTGAGCCACCGTGCCGCCCCAAAACTCTTTGTTTTTAAGTTACCTGCAATCATGCATTTTTCATGCTTCCAAACAATCCCTTCCAACTGTTTTTACACCTGTCTTAATTTTTGATTATCATTAATGTTCTTATAAACTTGTAACTTCTCAGTTCCAAAGATGCCATTTTGCATGTGCTTCCTTCCATTCTGTATTCTTACTGTGTTTAAACTTTGACTCATTTCTTGGTCTCTTACTTCATTTATTTGTTGATAGAATCTCATAATGGTGTATCCCCGATCTTCATCAGTCTTCCTCCTTCCCACAAGATACAAATTTTCACTTGCTCATTTGCAACTGATCAGAGGTTCTCATACTTTTTTCTCTCATTTACTCTTCTCAGTTTTGGATGGTGTTCTATATTATGGCTCTTACCCTGAGTTTCTTAATTTAAAATAAAATTAAAAGCTGATTGATCGGGAACCACCCTCAAACTGTTTTCGGGCAATTTCCAAGCCTTTAACTTAAGAAATAACACATTTCTATAGCATCTTTCTAAGAATCCCTATAGTGTGGAAACAGGCCATTTGGCCCAACTAGTCCACACTGAACCTCAGAGCATCCCACCCAGACTCATCCCCCTATGACTCACCTAATGTACACTCTCTTTCTTCCTGAACACTGCAGGCAATTTAGCATAGCCAACGCACCTAACCTGCACATCTTTGGACCGTGGGAGGAAACCCACACAGACATGGGGAGAATGTGCAAACTCCACACAGACAGTCGCCTGAGACTGGAATCGAACACAGGTCCCTGGCGCTGTGAGGCAGCAGTGCTAGCCACTGTGCCACCATGCTGCCTCAAGAGAGCTTGATTTCCTTGACCGGGAATTGAATGCAGGCCACGGCATTGAGAGCACCAAATCCTAACCACTAGGCTACCACGGAAGCCCCCGGTTTCTCACAGCCAGTTAAATACGTTTCAATTGGAGTCACAATTGTTCTGCAGAGGAGAAAAAGGCAAGCAGTTTGGGTACAGCAAGGTGATAGAAAAGCAAATGTGAGAGATGACCAATTTCTTTATAATGGTGCTAAAGGTTCAGTTCTTAATATTAGGTAGGGCACTGGAACTACTACATTTCAATGAAAAGCATCAATCAACACATGAAGCCCACGTGGAAAGGGCAGATTTACATATTTTAAGAACAAGTGAGTTTAAAAGAAAACAACTTTAGTGTAGTGGTAATGTGACAGGACTAGTAATCCAGAGCCAAGGCTTATGTTCTATGTTCTATGTTCTAGGGAAGACCAATAGGAGGCTGGAAGAACACAGCAACCTGGGCTGCATTTGGAGGAAAGGAGAACAGCGACACGGTGGCTCAGTGGTTAGCACTGCTGCCTCACAACACCGGAGACCCAGGTTCAATTCCACCCTTGGATAAGTGTCTGAGTGGAGCTTGCATGTTCTCCTTGTGTCTGCATGGGTTTCCTCCAGGTACTCCGGTTTCCTCCCACAGTCCAAAGATGTGCAGGTTAGGTGGATTGGCCATGCTAAATTGCCCGCAGTGTTCAGCAATGTGTGGATTGAAGGATGGGTCTGGGTGGGATGCTCTTTGTGTCAGTGTGGACTTGTGAGCTGAAGGGCTAGTTTCCACGCTGTAGTGATTCTATGAATATTTCGAGTATTACCCCTTCTTCAGGACTAGGTATAGGAGGAGAGGGAGCTGCAGTTAAAGCCGGTGGGAGGGGGATGATAGATACAGACTCGTAGAAGGTATGTGCTGGCTGGTCGATGGGAGGGAATGAATTTGATTGGTGTCTGGAAGGGAGGGTCAGAAGGTGGAATGGAGAGAGGAGGTGGGGCTGGAAAGGGAGCCAGGGTATGGGTGGGAAAGTTACTTGGCATTGTAGAACTCAATAATAAATCCTCTGGGCTGTCAAGTGGAGGTGTTATTCTTCAAATTTGCATTCTGAGTCACTGGAAGAGCCTAGGACGGACATGTTTGGGGGGAGTGCGGGAAGGGCTGAAATGGGCAGTGGCTGTGAGGTTAAATTGGCAATTATGGGCCAGGCGAAGATGCTTGGTGAAACGGTCACCTAGTCTACATTTAATCTCACTGACGTAAAGAACACCATATCGGGAGCAGCGGATGCAGGAGGAGGTTGAAATGAAGCTCTGTCTCACTTGGGGAATGGAGGAAGTGCGGTACAGGGGTGTCTAAATGACAGAGGTGGGGGACAAAAGCATTGTCTGACAAAGTGGACATCTGGGATGCTTAGGAGTGGAACATCTCCTTTTCTGAGCAGAGGCGGCAGAGGCGGAGGAATTGGGAAAAGGGGATAGAGTCTTTGCAGGATACAGTGTGGGAAGAGGTGTAGTCTTGGAAGCTTTGGGAGTCTGTGGGTTTATAGTAAATGTCGGTCCATAAACTGTCATCCAAAATGGAAACAGAGAGGTCAAGAAAGGGCTGGGGGGGACGGTGTCTGAGATAGATCAAGTGAATTTGAAGGTGGGGTGAATGTTGTTAGTGAAGTCGATAAACTGCTCCAGTTCAGTCTCGGTGCAGCGTCCTGCAGTCATCGGTGTCATGGCAGAAGAGTTGGGGAACAGTACCAACATATGTGCTGAAGAAGGACTGTTCGACATTATTTGTCTTATGTTCTGGGGACATGGGTTCAAATCCCACTGTGAAGAATAGAGAAACTTGTATTCAGTAAAATTCTGCAATTAAAAGTTAGTTCAACGTTGTAAATGTTGCTGATTTTCATTTAAAAAAAACACCCGATTCACAAATATTCTTTTGGGAAAAAAATCTTCTATCTCTACCTGATCTGGCCTGCATTTGGCTCAGACAAATAACACTTTGTCTGACTCATAACTGGCCTCTGAAACATTTCAGCAAGCCAATGGATATATCCAACCACCAGGAAATCTAAACAAAGGAGAGCCACTGGACAGATTATCCAGAATCAATCCAGGCACCAGAAACAACAATGGCAAACACAGTCCTGTTGACCCTATAGGGGCTTCCTCAGGTTTATAACAAAACTGGAAGTTCTGTCTCACAGACCAATCAAACAACAACCTGAGCCATGTTCACGGAATCATATCTTACACCCAATGTGCCACGACAGGATCAGTAGCAGTGACCACTACCAATCATTGAGGAGACAAAGTCACATCTTCACATTGAAAATCCCCTACACCTTGTTGTGTGGCATTACTACTGTGCTAAATGGGACAGGTTTCAATCAGATTTAACCACTCAAAATAAGGCATCCTGAGGCACTGAGGTCAGCAGCAGAAGCAGAATTATACTAAACCACAATCATAGTCTGGTACATGCCCCACTCTACCACTACAATTAAGCTGGGAGACTAACCCTGGTTCAAGGAAGTGTGCAGGAGGGCATACTAGAAGTAGCATAATGCATACCTAAAAGTGACAACCTGTTGAAGTTACAAATCAGGACTATTTGAGTGGTAAACAGCGTAAGCAGCAAGTGATAGATGGGGCTTAGCAACACCATAACCAAACAATTAAATCTAAGCTCTGCATTCAGTTGCTAATAGTGATGACTAACTGACTGGAAGCGGAGGCTCCACAAATATCCTCATTCTCAACGATTGGGATGCCCAGCACATTAGTGCAAATGGCAAGGCTAAAGTATTTGCATCCATCTTTAGCCAGAAGAGCCACGTAGAAGATGCATCTCAGCCTCCTTCCACGGTCCCCGGCATGATTCATGCCACATGATATGAAGAAATGCATGCAAGGCACTGGGCATTGCGAAGATTATGGGCCCTGTGAACATTCTGGTAATAATGATGAAGACTTGTGCTCCAACACTAGCAGTGTCATAGCCAAGCTGTTACAGTACAGCTAGAACATAGACATCTGTGCAGAAAATAACTCAGGTATGCCCTGAATGCAAATAAACAGGTCCAATCCAACCCAGCCACTTGCCACCCCATCAATCTACTTGATCATCAGGAAAGTTTTGGAAGGGGTCATTTACAGTGCTTTCAAGAATCACTTGCTTAGCAATAACCTCCTATCTAACACTCAGTTTGGTTTTGCTCAGCTCAGCTGCTGACTTTATTATAGCTTTGGCTCTAAAGGGCAAAAGAGCTGAATTTGCAGAGGTGAAGTAAGAATGGCTGCTCGACATCAAACAGTCCTAACAAACCTGAAGTAAATGAGAATCATGTGGAAAATTCCCCACTGACTGCAAACAGACTTAACACAAAGAAAGATAGTTATTGCTGAAGGAGATCAATCTTCACAGTTACAGGACATCAGGCTGGAGCTCCTCAGGGTAGTGTGCTAGGCCCAACCATTTTCAGCTGCTTCATCAATGACCTTCCCTCCATCAGGAGGCCTGCAGTAGGGGCATTACTCATGATTACACTGTTTAGCATCAGCTGGGTGGCACAGTAGCACAGTGGTTTGCACTGCTGCCCCGCAGTGCCAGAGACATGGGTTCAATTCCAGTCGTGTGTGGAGTTTGCATGTTTTTCCATGTCTGCGTGGGTTTCCTTTGGGTGTTCCAGTTTCCTACCACAGTCCAAAAATGTGCAGGTTAAGTAGATTGGCCAAGTTAAAAATTGCACCTATTGTCTCGGGATGTGCAAGTTTGATGGGTTAGCTATGGTAAAAACCCATTATGGTGGGTGGGTGTGTTTATAGGTGGGATGTTCTTCAGACGGCTGGTGCAGACCTGATGGGGCAATGGCCTCTTTCTACACTGTGGGGATTCTATGGTTCAAGACACTAAAAGCAGCCCTTGTCCATATGCCACAAGACCTGGGCAACATTCACAAGTTCCAGGCAATGATCATCCCCAACAAGCAAGAATTGAACCCTTGTCATCTGACATTCAAGACATTTTTATTGCTGATTTCACAGGGGTTATCATTGACCAGACTCTGAATGGGGCAGTCCATACCACACTGTGGCCACAAGATCATTACACAGCAAGTCATCCTGTGGTGAATAATCAGACTCGTGTTCCTCAATGCCTCTCCACCACGTACAGGCATCAATAAGAAGTGAAATACAATGCTATCAACTTGTCCAAAAACACTAAAGAAACTTGACACCATGTAAGTTAAAGCATCCTGTTTGAGTGGAAACCTATCCACCACCTTCCAAATTTACTGCCTTCACAGTGGCAGCAGAATGTACCATCCCCAAGGTGCACTGCTGTAATTCACCAAAGCTCCTTACAAAGCACCCTCCAAACCTATGACCACTACCCTCTCGAAGGAGAACAGCAGTAGATCGATGGCATAACCGAAACTTGCAAGTTCTCCTTCAAGCCGTACAGCATCATGATTTGAAATTGCATTGTTGAATCTTCACTGTCACTGTGAGAAATTCTTGGAGCTTCCTTTCTGACTGAATCATGGGTGCACCAACACCCCAAAGACTGCAGTGAAGAGCAGTAGATTAGAGAGATGAACAATAAATGGTGGCCCAGCCAGTGACAACCACATTCTGAGAATGAATTGAGGGGAAAAAATACACAGAAGGTAGCTGTTAATGCAATTAACTATTTTCTGGATGAGGGAACAATTAAAGAAATCATGTCAAATAACACACAGGTGTAATGCTGGTGAAATAATTACTGCAGATGTGTTTGAAATCCTGAACAGGTGAATGATGGCAAGCAGATAAGTTACTTATCTCACCTCTGACCCATTAGTGATAGATACTTGTTGATACAATAGATAGAGTCATAGATTCATACAGCATATTCACACAGCACGGAAACAGGCCCTTCAGTCCAACTCTTGCACATCAGCCAGACATCTCAATCTGACCTAGGCCCATTTGCCAGCTTTTGGCCCATATCCCTCTAAACCATCCCTATCTAGATGCCTTTTAAATGTTGTAATTGTAACCACCTCCACCAGTTCCTCTGGCAACTCACTCCACACATGCTCCACCATCTGCGTGAAAAAGTTGCCCCTCAGATCCTTTTTTTAAATTTTCTCCCTCTCTGCTTAAACCTGTGCCTTTTGGAGTCCCCCACCCTAGGAAAAAGACCTTAGCTATTCACCCTATCCACGCACCTCATGATTTTATGAACCTCTATAAGGTCACCCCACAGCCTCTGACACTCCAGGGAAAAAAGCCCCAGCCTCTTTCTACAACAGTCCCAGCAACATCCTTGTAAATCTTTCCTGCATCATCTCAAGTTTAACAACATCCTTCCAAAGGAGGGCAACCAGAATTGTGCGGAGTATTCTAAACGTGACCTCACCAATGTCCTGTATAGCTGCAACATGACATCCCAACTCCTATACTCAATATTCTGACTAATGCAGGCAAGTGTGCCAAATGCCTTCTTCAACACCCTTTCTGCCTGCAACTCCACTTTCAAGAAAGTGCACCTGCACCCTTAGGTCTCTTTGTCCAGCAACGTTCTCCATTATCTGTACAAGTCCTGCCCTGATTTGCCTTACCAAAATGCAACACCTCACCTTTATCTAAATGAAACTCAATCTGCCACTCCTCGACCTATTGGCCCATCTGATCAAGGTCCTGTTGTACTCTGAGATAATCTTCACTGTCCACTACACTACCTATTATGTGTCATCTGCAAACTTAGTAACCCTGCCTCCTATATTCATGTCCAAATCATTCATATAAATGGTGAAAAGCAGCAGACCCAGCACCAGTCCTTGTGGTCGCAGGCCTAGCACAGAACTCCTACAAGTATCAGAAATCATTTTTATATCAGCTAATGACTATGATTATTTTGATAAGCTTATTATTCACCCTGGAAAAAATAAACTTTGCAGTGTTTCAACCTTCAACTTCAACATATTTTCAACTTTAAAAAGACATCGATGCTGTCTCCAATCCAGCAGTTTAAAGCCAGATATGTCCAAAGCTTAAATATTTTTATGAGGAGAGGGAAAAAAGATTAAAGAAACAAAAAGAAAAGCAGACAAGGCCCGAGCTCAGAAGCCTGACTCCATCACCATCTTGCCAGAAGTTGATACCAGCGGCCATGACAAATATATACCGAGGGAATGTCTCAAAACCAGCAACCTTGGGACTATGCATCAATTTTAAGTCATTTGAAATTAAGTTGGCTGGACAACTCAGTTATGCACTACCTGGGGACAGCTTGGTGTCCGAGCAGTTACTCACTTTGCTGCTTGTGCACTAGTCTATTCCCACCTTATCTTGGGTCCCACCTAACACAGACTCCAGCAAGAAATGAAATCCATAGTCCCAAGGTTGCTGGTTTTGAGACATTCCCTCAGTATATATTTGTCATGGCCGCTGGTATCAACTTCTGGCAAGATGGTGATGGCGTCAGGCTTCTGAGCTCGGGCCTTGTCTGCTTTTCTTTTTGTTTCTTTAATCTTTTTTCCCTCCCCTCATTTTCCTTCTCTTGAATTCGGTTTTACTTACCTCTTGGTGAAGACCTCAGTCACAGTGGCAGCACTGATGGTGGCTAGTGAACCCAGCAGCATGGGCATGAGTGGGCCCAGCAGCGCAGACTGGTGGCGCTGGCATCAGAGACAAAGTTCGAGTTGCTGCTAGCTATGGTATCATCGATGTGCTCCCAGCGCCAATTCACAGCTGCTGCTGTGCAGGCAGGTTTGGATTCCTGGCAGGGTCTGCTTCCAATGTAGATTCATGGAGGAGGCAGCAGAGTGAGTTTGGGTCCAGTATGAGACCTGGCAGCATCAGCAGTGGCTGCATCAGTGAGATGGGTCCAAAGCAGACTCATGGCAGTGGTGCCAATCCAGTATCCAGCAGTTTTGGTGGCACCGATTTGGCAAGGTCCAGAGAGGAATCATAGTGGTGAGGGCATCGGTGGAGATGAGATGGCACTGAAGAGAGGTGACTTTCGTTTCAGTGGCACACAGCGGAAGGAACTCATGTCTGGATCTCAGGCCCACGGCCCATGGTACAGCATTTAACAAGAAGGGCTGTAAAGTTGGACACTTCTGTCATTTCTTCATTTTTCTGCCTTTAAATTCTATGTTTTGGTGCATTTTTGTGTTTTAAGATGGCAGCGGACAGTGGTGACACTAAACAACACGTTCACTGTATTTTGTATCAAGATACATGTGACAATAAATAAATAAAAGAAACCACCTCCATATGGAACATAGACTAGATTTACCTAAAAGCAGTCAGTTGAATTTGGAAGTTAGTTCCTTCAAGGATGATATAATGAACATCAGTTAGAAAGCTGAATTTGACTTCCTTTTTGAAGCAGAGCAAGGGCATTTTTAATCTGGGGTGCCTTGGACAATGTGTGTCCCTCAATCATTTCCAGTGAAACAGATTATCTGGTCATTATCACACTGATGTTTTCGAAACTTGCTGTGCAGAAGTGGGCCCATGATTCCTTGCCTCTTACCAGTGACTAGACTTTAAAAAAACTTAATGACTGTAAAGTGTTCTGCAATGTCCAGAGGTTTGGAAGGACATCACATAAAAGCAAAATGCTTCTTTTCTTTCTTCATCACTTCCCTAATTTCTTCTCTGATGACATGTTTCAGATTTATTACTAAAACATTAAATGTTGTTAACACTTCAATGGAAAGTACAAATGCATGCTATTATCTAATGATACTAACAGAAAGGTTATAAAAGGAAAATTTTCCCTGTCATTCACTGCTGTTGACTATGATCCCACCTTCCACAAAACACATTTAGAGGATGTAATATGGTAAAGGTTTTGCAGACTCCTTGCAGCCTATGCATATATTGTTAGACCAAACTAGCTGGAGGTTGAGCAGATGGATGGGGTTCATTGTTGGCAGACCAGCAAGATCATTCCTTGTCCCAGGATTCAAGTCACAGCTGAAAGGCGAAGAAGCTGAAGAGAAGGATCTTTTGGGAGCATGCGGCCACTGTGGATGGTGAGGGAGTTAGTGGATGGACATCTGTTCAGTCTGAGTTCACCCCAGCCTTTCACTAAAGGGAACTTGGGATCATGTGAGAATTTGATGGCTCACACAGGAAGGAAGACATTTCCTTCAGGTGCCTTTTCCCAGCTCAGGGGCAGCTCATATACTACTGGAGTTGACTGGCCCACAGGTTTCCCACAGTGTTCAAACTGCTGGCTGGAAATAGGCTAGTTGCAAATATACCTGACAGACATCAACAATTAGACAACCATATCCTTCCTGTAACATCAAGGGGCATTTTAAGCCCGCTTTCCCTTTACATCCCCTAGCAATGTTAGAACTCTCTCTTGAAGCTGTTTAGCAATTAGTGACACCCAATCCACCAATCTAAATCAAAGTGATCCCACTACCCACCACTGATAACATCGAATAGAGAGCAGACAGAAGACAGCCAAGGCTGTACAACACTTGTAACATTTCCAGATAAATAGCTATGAAGAGATAATCAGGCTTCTGCAGCAAATCAAAAATTCCAAGTGTTTTACTCTATGGGTGTTTAGTGATACAACCATAGCAATGAGGCACAATAATTATCACCAACAATGTCTGAATCTGCATCACAGCAAATTTTTTTATATAAACTAATGATAGTGGATCAGCACAGATGCTCCTTCCCTCCTGAGAAAGATAATTCATTAGTTTTCACATACTAGAAAGAATCCTACAATATACTTTGCCAGATCCTGGAACAAACCTCCGTTTTGGAAATCTCTTTCTTGGTCTACACTGACGCTTCCTGAAAATGGGTTTCATTTATGAGTGAAAACGGATCACGAGGCATTAATTGTTCTGAATTAGGCTGATACAGATTGCAATGGAAGATGCAGGGGACAGCCAAATTAGAAACTCGAGACGGTCTCAGCGCTGTAAAATGTTTCATTCTGTGCTCCTAAAAGCTTTCAGCCCTAACTGTGACAGCTAACAGACTGTGAAACTTTGCTGTTATTAAGTTGAATGTTGACTATTATTCTCATTGGTTGGCAGTGGTTTTGAGACATCTTGCTACAACCTAATAAAGTAGTATGGTGTCTGACATTATGGTTGCCACAGGTGTGTACGCAAGTTGTAAGAGTTCTGGTAGGCTCTAAAGAACAATGTCTCCAAGACAGCTGCAGGTTGTGAGGGAAGGCGTCACTTGAAGGTTCTACCCCTTCCAACAGAAACTGAAATTTCACACTTTCATTGCCGAGATTTCAAAGCCAATTCAGAGCCAATGTTTATAATTATCCAAAAACACTCAATCTTGCCAGTTGATCTAGTCTGGAATAATTTTAGGGAACCACAGCTCAAACTTGCCATTCAAACAGAGTTTCACCCATTTATATCACCCTTATCACAGGCAGTTACTTATATTGGACGTAAGTCCTACTAAACACTTCTATTCCCATGAGTTAACAATGGCACTGTTTATAATGGGTTATAACAAATGCAACCATATCAGGCAATTCTTCGTAAAATGCTGTCATGCATTTCTCCAAGGACCATTTCCATGTTAGGAGGCTACTGCTTCTCTAGATCAGTTTAGCAACAGACAGTGAGCTACAGACAACACCAATCCATATTTTAGTAACCAGTCAAAATGCAGAGATCACAGCAGTGTTGATTAGCTGCACGGTATATAGCAGGAAACTGTACAAATACCACCATGCTTGCCAGAAGGGGTGGTGACAGTAACAAAGAGTTGATTGCAGTAACATGTACTTTTGATTACGGTTTCAACCCCTGTTCCCTTTGAAAATACATCGTTTCCAATTTTCATCGAAAACAATGCAACGAAAGAGAACAAGTCGAAGGCCTGAACCCTGAAGGGAAATCCCCAGAAGAGATATGAGCGCTGGAGTGTTAACTATCCCACTATTGAAAAGTGGACATGTATGCTTCATAGTAGCACATGTTTTGCCATTAAGCCATGAAATGCTTTTGCCTTGTGACACCTGTGCTACAGCCTCACAGATTTTACAAAGAATGCACAAATCAAACATTGAAAAAGATATGAGGAATCCAGAACTCAAGGCATGACATCATTAAGTTTGAATTCAATTGGGAGGGGGAGAAAAATTCCCGAAACATGGGCATAATGAATGAAAGAACTGTTGGGAAGATGACAATTGCATAAACAGCACTGACTTTCAAAATAGCTTCTTAAAGTTTTTGATTCATATATTGGGCTGTCATTCTCATTCAAATGAAATGACAGGAGTTTACTACATTAGAATGAAATAAAGATAAACTGGGAGCTCATAAATGTGAAGCCAGTGTGTCTTCATGCAATCAAGGATAAAGAGAAGAAACAGCACGTGTAGAGGAAGAACTGGTGTCATGGGAATTGTGGCCATTCAGGAAGAGGTGCCAAATTAACTGTAATTTATGATGCTGAATTCTGAGGTTGTAACTGAGGCTTTTGGTAGTATATCAATCAACTATAAAACAGTATCAAAGTCAGAAGGATTAGGTGCAAAGGTAAAAGAAAAAAATGCATACTTCAATTAAATGTGGAATACTACAAGAGCTTCTACGATGAACTGACGGAAAAACACCTTCTGGCTTTATGTGTGTAAGAATTCTCCTCAGACTTGGATAGATTTATGTGCAGATTAATGTGCTGGAGAAAATGTATTGTTTGAACAATGTCCAAATATACTTAATACTGTTTTTAATAATTTGCGTGTGTTTTTGGAGTTAGCTTATACAAGTACTAGCTCAGCATTCCTTTTGCTTGGTCTTAGTTTTAAGCCTGGATTTAATGCAAAATTACTTTGAGAAATGTATGGAAGTATTTCAACATGAACACGTAATTTAGTGATTTGTCAATGTATTTCTGGCATTTTATCAACTCTGTGTTTAATATGCGCCATTTATTTTCAGACTTAATTTTGAAAGATGAAATCAGCACTTGGATTTCGAAATGCTCCATAAACTCCCTTCACACCAAATTCTTGAGTGACAACACAGAACCAAGTGATTGATCATTTTCAGGTTTTCTTAACCCTCGAATGAGATTTTGATTAAAACAAATCATTTTTCATCAACGGATCACCAGGTGATTAGTTATTTCAGCAGAACGTAAGTAAACAAACAGCAGCTGTGATTAATAAAGGCGATGGACAGGATCCAACTTTTTAATTCCCAGACAGGTTCAGTGTTCCTACAGCCAATAGAGGAAGTTTTATTATTCCCCTAATCCCTAAAAGCTTTGGCCTGCACAACTGGTCCTGTTAAAAGCCAGGGCCCTAGAGACTTTGTTATACCGATTAAAAGCCAGAGAAACAACAGTAAATTATCAAATACACTTTGGAAAAAAATATGAAGTCTATTCTCAACTTGGTGACAGGTATGATGTATGTATGTTTTGAAATGATGTGAAACCTTACCTAAACTAATTACTTCATTCATGTTAACAAAGCACTCCTCAGAGTCTGATAATTAACTGATTCATGCCCAATGCACAGTGGCATGATACATCAGAAAAAGTGACTCTCCCACTAACCAAATAAAAGTTAACAATTTTGTATGTATAAAACAAATGGCAAGCTTTAATTCCTATGGATAAACATGCATGAACTTTTTCTTTGAAATTTGTAAACAGTTCTGGATATATAGACAGCTACACGAGAGTTCATTTTCCACCATGACCAAGATAATTGAGAGTTTGTCCCATCATAATCTACAGCAATTCTGGGAGTTTCAGTGTCCTCTGAGGGCAATAGACACATTCAGTGTGGCTGAGTGGATTGGCACACTTGACCATTCTCTACCACATGGATAGTCTGAAACTCTATGATGTGGCCCACACTGCAACAATTCTCTAAACTGCAACAGACTTCCGGCTTTGACCGCCATCCCAGGCCATGGGTATGGGAGACTTCTTTAACAAACCCTCATGACATGAAAATTCAGCTAAGTTAGAATCTAAGAGTTTCCAAATCATTTTACATGTATCATTGCAAGAAAGGTTAGCCTCCCAGATCTGATTTTACTGTACAGAAAATAAGCAAGAAGAATGAATTCCTTTAAAGTTTATCATCCTTAATTCCTAAGTAGTTGAGCAATGTAAATATTATTGCTCTCCACATTATGACAGGTGTGACCACTACCAAAGATAAAGACACCAGCAGTTTATACCCTCCGCCATCTAGAGTGTGGGCTCCTACAAGTAACCTACAGTCATCAGTTTACATATTTAACTGAGACAATCTCACCAGAAAGTAAAACTGTGGGCAACAAGAGTGCAACATACATACTTCCAGTGAATGAAACATTTTTACAATCAATACAGCTTTCTAATTTTTAAACTGGCACATAGACAGGATGGTTTCCCCAAGATAATATGTTACGAAAAGAAATCATGCTACAAAAAAAATCGTGTTACACAGATGAACGTGCAAGACATCAGTCATATCAATAATGTGAAATACAAATTTCTCAAAGCAGTTTGGTCGCAGTTGAAAGAAATCATTAATTCTACTGTTGACTGGTGATTGGACTTTCTTTTTCGATGGTAAATGGCATCAGAATCATTCAGATAAATAATAGTGTTTTTTGCAATTTTTGTAGGTCAGTAAAGCTCTTACATTAGAAGTGGCACTACAGTCACAAACATAACGAATGAGAGGTGTGTGCAGGTCCTTGCACTGACCATTAAAATGAATGCTCCTATCACTTCTGGCCTAATTGCATGACACATAAAAGAGAACTGATAATCCATCACTGTCCACCATGCCACCCCAAACAACGAAGCGCTCTCATCACCTTCCCCCTGAAAAAAATGAACAAGCATGAAAATAATTTATTTCTCCAGATAACAATCTACTCTGAATTCTATGTCATTGAATTCAACGTGATTCGATGATTCAATTGCTCGGAACTATATTTCTAGTTAATGGTGATGCTTAATGTGGTTTTTTTGGGCATTTTGAATCATTTTATGTAATACAAAATGACTTCAAATTATCAATATGGTCTGAGAATAAATAAAGATTTGCATCTGTTTAATGCTTTTCACAGCTACCAGAATGTCCCAATACACTTTACAGTCAACAAAGTAGTTTTGAAGTACAGTCACTGTTGAAATGCAGGAAACATGGCAGCTAATTTATGCTCAGTAGACTCCCATGAACAGCAATGTGATAACAACCAGATAATCTGTCTCTTGTGACGCTGATTGAGGAATAAATATTGGCCAAGATACCATGGATAACTAAACTCCTACTGTCCGAAACACACCATGGAGTCTTTGACATCCAACCAAACTGACAGATTGGGTCTTGATTAACATCTCATTGAAAAGGTGTAACTTTGACAATGTAATGCTCCCTCAGGACTGAGCATCAGCCTCAACATTGGTGCTCAAGCTATGGACTGTGACTCAAACCCAGAACACCTTATGAGTTTGAGTACTTACAACACAAAATGCATTTTTTATATGACAGTATAGTGGAGTATTCAAGAAATAATTTTGGTTGATGCACTTGTATATCAGTCAGAAGACACATGTCCTATCACAGATACATAAATTTTATTCCGAGTGACCATGTCTGAACATGTGCAGTAAGTGAGATTTTTAGGGACGCAAACATTTTGATGACATTTGGTTCATAGCATCCTCTTCCAGTCTAGCTGAAATACAAAGGTTAATTCTCATCTTCTTAGAGGTCTTCATTAAGATTGTTGAGGGAGATGAAAATACCTTTTACTCTCCCAGAAAGAACAGTACAAAGCATTTCAAAATACTCTATCTGCAATTTTTTAGGAAGTTCTTAAAAATACCCTTTGGGCTGGTCTAATTAATAGAAATAAACTCCTGAATGTTCAGCTGGCAGAAACTTATCATTGAACTTTAAGGAAGCTTTTGCTGCGTTTAAGAATTGACTCAACCTGTGAGAATAATCCGGACATCCTCTTAAGCTAGTTGTACAAAATCATTTTCATTCAGAAGCTCAATAAGAGCTATTTAATTGAATTCCAATTCAGGCTTATTCAAAAAAGTAGAACACACTCTATCCGGCCAGAATTAGTAAGTAATGATCCCAACTGTAATGCAGATGAGAAGCTCAAAATAACGTCACTTGTGGATGATAATTTCGGATACTAAACTTGGTGGGTTCAGTCACAAAATGTCCATTCTTATGAAAAATCAATTTAAGGAATGCTCTCCAGCAGCAACCCAAGGCCAGACTTAGCATCTTCCTGCATCACAATCTTCCCAAATTCCAAGTTGGTCACGACAATAAAACCATAGTGTGTTTTGGAAGCATAGCAAATAGTGACATAGAGAAAACGAAAAAGATAAAAACCAAGCAAAGACTTTAGGAGTTAGTGGCTTGAGCAGAATAGCTGTTCGGTTTTACAACTGAAGTCAGCTGCTCTATTGAGCTATGTCAGGGCATGCACAAGGGATTGAATGATTTTGGTGATATTATCATTTACTAAAACCGTAATATCGAATTATGGTCACTGGACAATCCACACTATTTGCAAGTCATTCACTCAGCTCTCATGTTAGAAGCCTCATGGCTAAGTGCCTCCCTCCAAGATTGGGATATGTTTAACAAATCCTTGATCAGACAGGACTTGTCATCTTTGACATATTTTTCTTCAGGCTAAAGGTATCATTACTTTCAACAGATAGATCAACTGAGTTACACAGGCAATGCTACAAAAACATTAGTTCTCTTATTCATTAGTTTTTAAAATCATTACAAGGGGAAAAACAAGTCAGCTTGATGAAGTACATACTAGCAATATGTGGGCTATGAATGCCCTTTTAGGAGAAGACATTTGTGTTCAAATTTCATTTAACTGTAAATCCAATTTGCTTAACACATGGTACATCAAACACAATTTGAAATGTTTGGAAGATCTGCATTTTAACCCAACAGTTCCTGATGTTAAGATATGCTGGCCCTGAAAAGCAGACAACAGCATAATTAGAATGTCTTTCATGGATAAAAGTCTGACAGACAAATTCTACTAAAATTATTCGACATTGTTTTATAAGAAGTTTTTTTATTATAAATGTATGCTGAACTTTACAAATATATTAGAAGTCAAATTCTTTTTCATTTCTTGCCAAATGTTAAATAAAAATAAAAGGTTCCATATGAATGCTGTAGAAGCTGGAGGAATAAATCAAATGATTCTGGTTTCAGTGTTTGCTTTAAAATGAATAATACAGCAGGCAGTCAAAATGAATCATACTGTTTAAGGTCCAACATAATGGGTAAGGTCTGTTTTATTTTCCTAAAATTGCAAAACCAAGTCTTTGGCTGATGGAAGCTTCAGGCAGTTTAACTATTTATGGGAAAGGGATTGCCAAGGTTGGAATTTACACCTTGGTCTGAATTTTTCAAAGGGGCTTTAAAGTCCAGCTGTGGAATCAGGTAGTAGTGGCTACTGCTGAAGGTGCACCTCCAGAATGAGAATGGTAAACAGTCACATTTACTGGTGGGGAGTGTGGGGCTGGGGGGAGAATGGGAATGCACCAGTGATGCTCTGAGCATGGCTGGGGGGGTTTTTAGTCCATGGTATACTGCTTCCGCCAGTCACAGATCCATTGGAACGTGCCCAGATTCACCAGACATCTCCCCATATGAGAATGTGCCCGTCTGAGTCACACAGAAAGCCTGCAGGGATAGTAACAGCACTTTACCTGGGCCATTAATGAGTTATTTGCTGCCCCACTAGTGTTCTCAATGTTGGTAATATGTCATAGTACAGGGAGGATGATGGGTTCCTTGTCTATCACCTTTCCCAACATATTGCTGGCTCCCACTTCCCAGCCCAACACCAATTCATAAAATTCCTCTCCTTGGGTATTGGCTACATTAGCTATGCATTTATAGTCCATTCATACCTCATAAGTTGGACAGAAGGTCATAAACAGTTGTAGAAGGTATGTTAATCTGCTGATTTTTCTAACATACATTCACACAAAGACATAATCTACAAAACATAACAAAAAGATTTGTTGCTTTACAATTATGTTATCCATGTCCTTGTTACCTCAAGATCATTGTCATGTGGTCCCCATCACAGGAATATTTTACATTTAAAATTCTCATCCTTGTTTTCAAATCTTATCCTTCTCCCATCACTGTGGCCTCCTCCAGCTCCATGTTCCTATTAGAGATAATGGGAACTGCAGATGCTGGAGAATCCCAAGATAATAAAATGTGAGGCTGGATGAACACAGCAGGCCAAGCAGCATCTCAGGAGCACAAAAGCTGACGTTTCGGGCCTAGACCCTTCATCAGAGAGGGGGATGGGGTGACGGTTCTGGAATAAATAGGGAGAGAGGGGGAGGCGGACCGAAGATGGAGAGAAAAGAAGATACGTGGAGAGAGTGTAGGTGGGGAGGTAGGGAGGGGATAGGTCAGTCCAGGGAAGACGGACAGTTCAAGGAGGTGGGATGAGGTTAGTAGGTAGATGGGGGTGCGGCTAGGGGTGGGAGGAAGGGATGGGCAAGAGGAAGAACAGGTTAGGGAGGCAGAGACAGGTTGGACTGGTTTTGGGATGCAGTGGGTGGAGGGGAAGAGCTGGGCTGGTTGAGTGGTGCAGTGGGGGGAGGGGATGAACTGGGCTGGTTTTGGGATGCGGTGGGGGAAGGGGAGATTTTGAAACTGGTGAAGTCCACATTGATACCATTAGGCTGCAGGGTTCCCAGGTGGAACATGAGTTGCTGTTCCTGCAACCTTCGGGTGGCATCATTGTGGCACTGCAGGAGGCCCATGATGGACATGTCATCTAAAGAATGGGAAGGGGAGTGGAAATGGTTTGCGACTGGGAGGTGCAGTTGTTTGTTGCGAACTGAGCGGAGGTGTTCTGCAAAGCGGTCTCCAAGCCTCCGCTAGGTTTCCCCAATGTAGAGGCAGCCACACCGGGTACAATGGATGCAGTATACCACATTGGCAGATGTGCAGGTGAACCTCTGCTTAATGTGGAATGTCATCTTGGGGCCTGGGATAGGGATGTTCCTATTAATTTGGTCTTCTGCGCATCTCTAAATGCCATCATCCCACTACTGGTGGATGTGACTTCAACGGTCATATGTCATTAAGTTCTGGCTATCTCTCATAAACTCTATGTTTCCTTTCAAAATGTTACTTAGAACTGGCCTCCTCTTTGATAAAGTTTTATTTTGAATACCTGTCCTAAATCTCGCTATATGGCTAGGTGATACATGCTGCCTGTTGACACACGTGTGGAGTGTTTTGGACATTTTTTGCCACAATAAAGATGCTATGTGGATGCAAGTTGTTGTTACTACGCATAGCACATGGAATGAAGTTTCTTACATTACCATTTGCTGAAGATGTGCTTTGCAATTATTATTAACAATCAGCAGAATCCAAATCAAGTTTTGGTCCATTTACAGATCCAACATCCCTACTTCACATGGAATAGAACTGGGCCACAACAACCGAGTAGGTACAGAACGTGTGCTGTCTTACCTAAATTCCTCACTGTGACAGCGTTGTGAGGGGCTGTCGGGGAGGAGAAGCTTGTTCTGCAATCTGAAATATGTATGGAGATATCAGGTGACGAGGTCAGGTTCATCAGTCAACAAAACTGAATAGCTCATTGGCAGTGATGACAAAGTTTATACATTATGCAGTATCATATAGACAAGGTATCAGAGGATCATCAGCAGTAATAGCACCAAACCCTAAATGTGAGACTTTGCCTTGGTCAAGGTGGCAAGGGTGATTTTTAAAAAAAAGTTTAAAAAAAATTGAAATGTGAAGGAAAGAGTGAAAGGAGGGTGGGTGGTAGAAACAAGAACTTCCTGAACTAGCTCCAAGGCAGAATTAGAATGAAATGTCCTGTTTTATCTCTTATGTTTGTTTTCACTTGTTCATGGGAGACAGATGCGAGGCCAAGATTTGTTGCCCATCCCTAAGTGTCCTTAAGAAGGTGGTGATGAATCATGAAAGTCCTTGTCGTATAGGTACACATTATTGTGAAGGGAGATTCTGATTCAGTGACAGCAAAGGAATGGTGATATAATTTCAAGTCAGGACAGTGTGTGGCTTGGAGAAAAACTCGCAGGCAGTGGTGTTCCAGTTTATCTCAAAAATATTACAATGCACACGTATTTTTCATCAACCTTTTCCAATTGCAGCCTTCAACCAATGGTGGGGGTATAGTATCCCAGTTTCACATTTGCTGCTGCCTTCACATTTTGAATGTATAGCTTGTTATGTGGGTGTAGAGTCTGCTGCAATTTTGTGGGGCTCAGTCACAACAGCCAATGAATTGCTCACCACAAAGAACCACACTCAATTCAGACTGCCACATTATCAGATTGAGACCCGGAACAGCTGTCATACATTACACAAGGGTATACTTCAACAGTTCAGAGAATACTGGCACCTTACAAATGAGACAGATGCTGGTGCCTTGACATCTCTATCACTGTCCCAGAGACAAATTTGTGAAGTAATTCCTGTGTTTTATTAAAATCCCCCAGTTCAGATCCTCTATGGTCAATGTGGCCCAAATTCAGAGCATCACCTTTTAAAGGTCCCTTAAATTGCCTGATCCTTCTGATGCCTAGTAACTTCTAAATCTATAAATAATCAAAGATTACTGTAACAGTAAAACTATTTTACAATTGTTGTCACTTTGATAACTACTCCTTTAGTTTACACAAATTTGATAATGTATGGAAAACCTCACATTTTATTTCCTTTTTACTTCACATGCAATGTACTAGAGATGCAGACATACTGAAAGGGTAAATTGCAATACCATATATGAAAGGACTTTTTTTTGGTTTGGCTCTGCTCTTTTTTCTCCACTTGATGCCACTTTTCCAGTTGGACTTCACACTTAGAACTGAATCCTTCAACAATTTCATTAATCACTCTCCAAACTACAAATGCTCCAAATTGCTGCCATCTTTCACTACTTGTGGTCTCTTGACCTGCAAGAACTGAAAACCTTAATTTCCAGTGCAGGACATGACCTGGTCCAAGTGGCAAGTTTAGTACTAACAGAGTACGCTTTGTAACAAAGCAGAATTTGAAGCACAACTTAAGTTAAGTTGACCCTTCCTTTTACTCCAACTGGCTGGCTCCATTAGCATTTTCAGTTATATAAATATAAACAACTTGCCAAGACTTTAGAATTTGCATTTGTATGGTGTTATGGACCTGACCAAACCCTCTCAAAACAGGCTAGATCCTAACGTTTTCTTAGTTTAAAGATGAATGTAAGGTGCTGAGTACCAGATGTAATTTGAGATAATGGGAACTGCAGATGCTGGAAATTCCAAGATAATAAAATGTGAGGCTGGATGAACACAGCAGGCCAAGCAGCATCTCAGGAGCCCTCTCTGATGAAGGGTCTAGGCCCGAAACGTCAGCTTTTGTGCTCCTGAGATGCTGCTTGGCCTGCTGTGTTCATCCAGCCTCACATTTTATTACCAGATGTAATTTGACTGGTCAACCTACCAGATTTAAAGCAAAACATTCATCCACTATAGTTAAAATACAACAAAAGAAAGAAGTAATTGTAATAACATATCTCTACTGGAAAACTTAACAGAATAATAGATACAGTAACTATTAATGACTAACTGTTCCAATATAGTAACATACCACAAACACAGACTTGGCAAAAGGCAAATTCAGAAAACATTGGCACACGTGCAACTCCCCTAGACCAGGAACAGAGCACCCAGCTCTTAGCTGTAACTGAGAGAGGAAGGAAATAGCTTCTACTTTTTAAAGACCCCCCAACAGCAGCTGCTGAAAGCCTAAAGTAAAAATCCTGGTTCTGTGGGAGCTTGACCACACCCAATCAGGCTGCTTCTATTGTTGCAACTTTTTTTTAAAAAGGGTCCCAACCCAAAACATCAACTTTCCTGTTCCTCTGATGCTGCCTGCCCTGCTGTGTTCCTCTAGCTCCACACTGTGTTCTCTCTGACTCCAGCATTGACAGTTCTTACTACCTCTAAAGCCTCACAAACTGTTTACTCCAATGGCTCTGATAGACTGCTCTCCACCTTTGCCTGATAACCTGTCTTCAAAAACAAAAATGAGGACAAAATAACCTGTTAAACCCACAGTATTGTCACAGTAGCCATTCATGGCCTCCAAATGGACTAAAGCAGTTTAATGCGAATGAAATACTTTAGAATTGATTATTCTTTTCCAGAGTAGTAAACATAGCAGTCAATATTTGCACAGAAGTCAATATTTTGCACATGATGAGCTATATTTTGCTGGCATTGACTGAAGTATTGGCCAGGATACCAGTGAGAGCTCCTCTGCTTTTCCTTGAAAATTATCATTAAATTTTTTTACACTATTTAAGATACCAGACGTGGCCATCTTAGCTGGGACAGTACAACACGCCCTCAATACAGCACTTGAGTCCTAACCTAATTTATACAGTCAGTTCAGGGTTTGAACCAGCAACCTGCTGACTGAGTAGAAAGTGTTAACTTCGGAGCCAAAGTTGACATCTTGCTATTTTTCATATCATGTGTAGAAATATTTGCTGGTCTGAATTTCAAGCTGGAAATTACTGCAGACAGGTTGATATAAACCTTGGAACTTCGACATTAGTGAAATGTTCATGAAGATTTAATGATAAGCGTTGTAAATTACTACAGGCCTGAAATGCTAGGGTTGTACTACAAAAGGTTTATCTGCTTCATATCATGTTTGGGAATGCAGGCACAGTGTGAAAGCCAGCAGACACAATACACATTGATTAAAGAGTAATAACACGTGCAATGATTTTATTAGAAATACATCAACCTGTATTAAACTAAAACTCCGGCTTGGCTTCTTCAGGATAGCGCTTTAAATTGGTGGCCGGAGTGTCATATTGGAAACCTTATATAATCCTAGCTGAATATCTTGAAAGCTGTATAAAAATACCCCAGTGGCATTCTGCTGATAGTTAGAGACTGCATACAAAAGAACCAACCTTCATTGCTTATAAACACAGAAGAGCAGTACATGAATCAAAGATGTTCAAGAATCATTATAAATCCATTATGGTTTGTTTAAGCATCATATCTGTAGCTTAGACTTTTAAAATCTCAGCCTATTTATTTAAATGGAATACACTTTCTGTCAAGACTACAAGGTAAGGGTGGCTTGATAAATGGCTTTCAATAGAATCCACATCATAAACAACATCTACTAAGTTCTTCCACAGTCCACAACCTGTAGTCCTCTAAACATTCATTTTTATGAGCAACAGATTGTTGTGGTAAGGATCTGTCAGGCTTTTGAAAATATTTTAATCGCGTTACATATGGTTCTTTGTGTGATTTAATTGATGAGGCTAGATTACTGACAAATCCAGATCTTCAATGAATTTCACTGTTTTACATAAAATCTACTGCACAAAAAAAAGCAACTCAGCCTAAAGTGGCCTCGACCAGTATTTATGCACCTCCTCGCTATTTCATCTAATTCCATCAATGTTTATTTCTATACATGTACCTGTCTGTTTTCCTGTATTATTTTGCAAACTGAGCTAGTATTCAGCCACAGTGGATGAGGTACAGCTGCTAATGAGCCAGAAAGCACCAACATCAAATATTTGCCCCACAAAGTACTGAGAGTAGGCTTCTGTGCTGATGCATTGGTGAAGGCACTGAACTGGGAGTCCACATTTTATGAAACAAATACACAACCAAGGTTCAACCTTTGATAGAAATGTAATAAGGGATCTCCTTAAAGACATTTCAATCCCTGACAAATACAATTTTTTGCTGAAATTTGCTCATTACTGGGTCATACCATCCTGAAAACAAATGAGCTAATACAAACTCCATGCCAGATTGACTCCATTATTACAGATTGAAGCATGTGCTAGCATGTGGTACTGAGCTCCGTTCTATGCAACTGCTAACATGGATGTCAAGCATAATAACAAAATTTATCAAAGTCAGACAAGCCTACATTTAAAGCAAGCCTTTCATGATTCAGGAGGATTAAAAGGTTTCATTGCCAATAAATTACTTTGAAGAGCAGTCAAGCTGACCTGCCCACCACAAGGTTTCATAAACAGTATTGAGTGAGTAGACTATTTTGGTGGCATTGGCTGAAAAATAAAAGTTGGCCAGGGTACCAGGCAATCACCCACATCCTCCTCTGAACAGTGCCACAGGCACAGGATCATTCAGATCTGTCTGAAGAGGCAGACAGAGCCTCTGTTTAACAATCTCACTTAAATACCTCCAGCAACGCAACACTCCTTCAGCACCACACTGATGTGTCACACCATATTACAGGACCAACTCAACACAGGCAGAGCTACTAAGTGGAAGCAGCAAATTATCCACCCTTTATACACCCACCTTATTTGTAATTCCATTGAATTCTAAGGAAATTAAACTACTCTTCAAACTAATTCATTGGCAGTGAAGCATTTTCACACCTCCAGGGGTCATGGACTCCATACAAATGAGGGCCTGTTATTTCTTTGAAGAATTTAGTATTACCCCTAGCAGACGTGATGGCCATTGCTCAGAAACCAGGCTGGCATCACACAGTGGCACACACTTTGATCCGCAAAGTCTCAACTGAAAGAGTTGAGGCGTGCCAGTCTGTTTGCCTTTGCAAAGGAAGTCTGGAGAAAGATGCAGCAGTATTTGCTGAGGTTTCTTCTGTGCAGGTCTGCGCCACAGGACTCTGTGCTCTACGGCCTGTATCCCAGGATGAACACCAACATAAATATCAACCGTGCCTGGAGGGCAAACAACTTTTTAAAGATGCTTTTTGGTCTGCCTAGAACCTGCCAGTCTTCCACATCAAGGAGGTGACACTGAAGGGATGTCATAGACTGGCACATTCCAAGATCCAGGACTACATGTTGAGGGACGCACTGATGCTTGGGGCAGCTGCTGCCAAGGCACAGTGGGAAAAGGCCACTGTCTAAGGTCATTCTTCCAGAGTTAAATAGGGGCCCATTGGCCTCTCCTGGTTCCTCAAATGCATGTAAACATTGTCTTGTACAAGTAAGAGATGCATTTGGTTTGTTTGTTGAATAGAGTCAAACTCAATTGTTTGTTTCCTCATAAGCTACTGTACAGAACTGAACTACATTTGTGACTATATATGTGTATGTGGATATAAAGCATATATATACATTTTACATTTAGATTTGTTTTATGAATAAAGTATATTTTTGAAATAAAAAATAGCTTGTTTACTGGTAGGCAATCAGCTAATGCATATTGTGTGATCTCAGTGAAGTTTCATTTTATCCTTATGCCTCTCAACTTGATAATCCTACACATGGAAACAGTAATTTATCTTTGTTCAAGAACTCCCTCATAGACAATGATACCATCAGTTTTTAGTCACAACTTTTCATCATGTAAAGAATGATTGCCTATTTCAGGTCAAGGCACAATGAAATTCTGTCCACCTGTGTGGGATTTTAAAGATTCTGTGGCTTTAAGCTTTTCTCATTTTCCACATTCAGCCAACATCACCAAAAGAAATAGAGGAAGCAGCCATTTAACTGTTGCTCTTGATATGACCTTACAGGCAAAAAACTGCTATCATGTTTGCTTAACAAACTCCAAGTAGTATTCACACTACAAAGTCCTTTGACATGTTTCAGTCACAGGGTCAGGGATGCTACAAAAATGCCACTACATCTTTAACAAAACCTCTATTTTCAGACAGTCATCAAGGGCACTGAAAAAAATTCATAGAAAGAAAGGCAGACTTGCATTAATACTACGCCTTCAACAAAGTCCAGATGGCCCAAGGCATATTATATACGAACCACAGCAGCCAACTGCGTGCAGCAAGCTCCCTCAAACACCAATATGATGACAGCAAATAGTCTGTATCATTGCTGAAGGAGAAATAATGTCCAAGATCAGTGAAATATCTTAGCTGCTCTTCTTTGAAATAATTTATCTCCATTTCGGAGAGGAGGCAAGGCCTCCAGTTAATGTTACATCCAAAGGATGGCATCCCCAACAGTCACACATTTCTTTCGCACTGCTTCTGAGTGCTGGATTAGATTGATGTGCTCAAGTCTATGGAGTGGGAGTTAAACCCACCAATCATGGACTCAGTAGGAGATCCCGGCTCTTATATTTTTGGAGAAAGTGGATACAACAGTGCATCTTTAATCACTTATGCACCACGAGCATTTATCTGTCTATGAAAAGAAAACTGTGATGGCAGTTTTGCAGATCCATAGGCAAGGGATGACAGAAAGTAGCCCTTTCTTGATGCTACGCGTTTTGGTGGAAACCATAGAGGGGTCAATTGGCAATGCTGACAGGGGTTCCTAGTGGTTTGACCTGGTCTTGTTTATGTACAGCTTGTAATCCAGAAAATTTATCTGGGTTTCACCTCTTTACAGCTTAGCATTCTATGTGCTTGGCAGCAATCCCTTTTTAAACACCGCACCAAATATATAAGCTGTGCACAATTAGTTTCACTAAATTAAAGCCTAAGAAAACAACATTAGATTCGCACTCCATTTGAATTATTGAAGCACTGGCACACATTAAAAACTGTGGTATGTGTGGGGCACCTGCTGTTAAACACAAAAAAAAGGAAATATCTTCCATCTTTTGTATTTTCCTTCGAGATATATTCTTTTTTCTACAAAAGAATGACAAGTGGGATGAATGTTTTGTCAGGCTTAATACAAAGAGACAGTACTGTACCTTGATGAACGACCTCATGGAGAAGAGGTTGGCCAGCATTGTAGAGAGGCCTGGAGCCAGGCAGCTTTGAGCTATAAAACCCAGCTTCAGTTCAGCTAGGCAGATTGCATCATCCCCTTCTCGCCAATTCCAGCTGGGTATGTTCAGCAGATGGGCCTGATAGCAGAGGAGAGCAAAAATAAAACAGAAGTTATAAATTGAATTCTGCTCATACTGGCCCCAATAAACATCACGAAAAAATATGCAGTTCTTCGTGAAAAGTTTGAAAAACTGTCTCCTTTCTTTTTGCTGGGAACCCCAAACAATAGGGTGGCACTGGCGCAGTGTGCAACAGACACACTGTACTTCAATCTGGACTCACATCTGTTGCCCATTCAGCACGAGTTCCCTAGGGCCCTTCATACCTTTCCAATATCGTTGGTTAAACATTTTGTTTTATTTTTATACTGTTCATGCAGGAGTGCCAGTGTAGCATTTCTGTTCTGTAATGAACTACAAAAACAAAAGCAGCTGCAGCCCTTCCAACAACAGGGGCAGAAAGTATACTCGATATAAAGCAGTTTCCTTTACCCACCTTGAGCCTGGGCTGTCAGGGCTGCAGTTTGCTGCCTGACATTTTACAGGTATGAGAACCCTGCACTTGAAGGGATGTACTTCATAATCATTTTAAATATATACGCAAGAATAATTACAGCAGCATTCCAAATTAAACAGATCTTAATCAAGTGAAAATTCTGTTAAAGATCAAATCGATTGATTGGTTTTGGAACTGGAGATGTAGGACAGCCTATTTGGTTATTTTTCAAACTTAATTTCTGAGCAACCTCCTTCCTTGGACTTCTAGGAACAGTAAGGATTCCCAGCACAGGAGAAACCACAAATGTGTTAACAAAGAGCAATTTATAGTCTTCCCATTGACTGGCCCTCAGGAGAAGACTAGAGCAGAATACCTCACTGAATTGGCCCTTCTTCAGTCAGACTGTAAACGGCAGTAGGTTACGTAACCCTACTGTGTTTAATGGCGAAAAATATCCCGTCATCACCCAATACCCACATGCACACTTCCTATTGAGGGCACAGGGTAAGGGAGGCAAACAGAAAAGAGGTATAGACATGTGGAATAGGGTGCCTATTCCCTCTTCATTACCTTAGGGTCACTGAAGGCAAGTACAATTCCTTGGCTGTTGCTTACGGTGATGTGAATGGTGCTTAATATTGTGCAATCATCGGCAAACATCCCCATTTCTGACCTTGTGGTAGAGGGAACATTATTGATGAAGTAGCTGAAGATGGTTGGGGGCAAAATTCTGTGCTGCACTGAGTGACGGCCTGGAGCTGAGCTGACTGACCTCCAACAAACGCATCTATCTTTGGCTCCAGGTATGACTCCAATCAGCAGACAGCTTCCCTCCTCTGCCCCAATTCAAGTTTCGTTACGGGCCAATGATGCCAAACTTGGTCGAATGTGATGCTGATGTCAAGGGCCATCCACTCACCCCCACCTCTGGAATTCAGCTCTTTTGTTCATCTTTAAACGAAGGCCGCAATGAAGATCGGAGATGAGTTGCTCTGGCACAGAGGGCAGTCAAGTGTCAACCCTTTGCAGTGGGTCTGGAGTCAGGTATATGCCAGGCCACGTTAAGAAACTGATGGGTTTCTATGACAATGGCTTCATGCTCTTTTAATTCCAGATTGAATTCAAATATCACCAGCTGAGGTGCGATTTGAAGCAAAGTCCCCAGAATATTTCTGCATCTCTGGATTACTAGTCCAGTGACAATACCACTATAAAACCTGGCGGGTGACAAAGGCTGACACCAGGAGTGGCAGATGATGCAGAACGTTCAAGATGCACAGAATTGTGAAATTGAGAAAGGAGTTAGTGCTTGGTGTGCCTGGCACAATGATCTCCGAAATGCAGCCATTTGAGGGAAGGACATGATCAAAAAGCAAACAGTACAAAGACCTTAGCACGTCGTATCTGTTAAGTCATTCAATTAGATTATGGTTTAACTGTAACTTAAGTCCATTCAACAGCATTAATACTGTAACTCTTAACAAAGTAGCCTAGTAGAAATCTGTCAAAATCAGATCTGGGGATTTCAATTGAACCCATAGTCTCTAAACTGTTTTTTAGGATGGAAGTAAGTTCCACTGTCCCACTTCCTTTTATGTGAAGAAGTATTCCTCGATATGACCTTTGAATGACCAACTTTAATGTTAAACTAATATACTCTTGTTCTGGATAACAAAGTGTGGAGCTGGATGAACACAGCAGGCCAAGCAGCATCTTAGGAGCACAAAAGCTGATGTTCTGGCCCTGGATCCTTCATCAGGTAAGGGTCTTTTTTGATGAAGCGTCTAGGCCTGAAATGTCAGCTTTTGTGCTCCTGAGATGCTGCTTGACCTGCTGTGTTTATCCAGCTCCACACTTTGTTATCTTGGATTCTCCAGCATCTGCAGTTCCCATTATCTCCGACACTCTTGTTCTGGGCTCGCTTTTCCTCAGGCACTAAGCTCCCTATCCAGGCACGCCACAAGGGGAAGACAGGAGCAGACTTCTCTGTATGGCAGGCACACGACAGGACCGGCACGGTGGCTCAGTGGTTAGCACTGCTGCCTCACAGCACCAAGGATCCAGCATCGATTCCAGCTTCGGGCGACTGTCTGTGTGGAGTTTTGCATGTTCTCCCCATGTCTGGGTAGGTTTCCTTCGTTTGCTCTGGTATGCATCTTAGGGGGATTAGCCATGGGAAATGCAGGGTTAGAGTAGGGGGTGGGTCTGTGTGGGATGTGCTTCAGAGGGTCAGTGTGTTCTCAATGGGCCAAATGGCTCCACACTGTAGGGGTTCTATGACTCGATGTATTCCTTGTGAGGAGAGCAATAAATCCTCCAGATTCCTCACACTAAACGTCTAACTGATTCAATCAAGGAAAAAGAAAGGTATGTTTCAATGCAATTGCCTCAATGCTTAATCTCCCTTCTGAGGTTTTGGAGTAGATTTGTAGCTCAGGTTGTGGGTGTGGAGGTTGGTTGGCTCGCTGAGCTGGTTTGTTGTTCCGCAGACATTTCGATACCATGCTTATTAACACCCTCAGTGCAGCCTCTGATGAAGCATCGGTGTGTTTTCCTGCCTGGCCTTTGAACTCTGGGGTCTGTTGCGATGGATTGCCTCACTTCCGGGTTTCTTCCTTCAAAAGCAGCAAGATACCTTGCCAGGGAACAAGTCTCACCCTCTGCAGTTACAGGTAGTGACCACAGAGAGGAGCAACTGCTGCTGATAGCAGCTTGAACTCGTGCAGTAAGATTCCTTGAGAGGCCAGAGCAAGAGTTGTGTTTAAAATACTTCCTGAAAACAAACTGAATATCAAGCTGTCCTTAAATGATACTATGCCTCATGCTTCTTCTGGTCGCATTCTATGCTTTCTACAAAAATATGTTGTTTAAATGTATTATTTTTTTTTCTCCATCAGTCTGAGGGAATCCTGCATTAGCATGATGGAGGGGAAAATGTGAGGAGCAGAAACATCTGCTGTGAGTCTGTAGCTTGGACCCAAATCAGATTGTTAGGAAGCTATACTGTTGGCACAGACACAAAATATCAAATATCTCTCTGTTTCAATGCCACATGCCAGGCTTTCAGTCTACAGGAAGAAAATGATACTGAACATACATAGAGCAAGTCAGTTTCCATTAGGGTATTCCATGTCTTTGTTTGTTTCTCTTTGTATTCTCCCTAGGGAATGATACCACCAAACAGGAGATCCTAGTTCACTTCTCTATCAGTGTTCCTGCTAGCCCTGCCTTTCTCAAAACAGTCGCATTAGCTTGTCCTCCATATTTGAAAAGTATCAGATGGATTTATTCCAACCTACCCTCTTCAAGATTTTAAAATCAGGAGGCTAAGTTCTATGTAGTCAATAGAATTTGTGAGAATTTTAACTATACTTCAGGCGACTGGGGGTCAGGTTGGATGTGGAAATTTTCACAATCTTGGTCCAAAACCCAACCAGCAAGTTCATTTCAAAATTATAATGGGGATGCTGCCTCCCATTTTTATCCGTCCTCTGGGTTTAACTGGGCAGCTAAAGAAAGAGGAGGACTGCTGGACAGTCAGAAGGAGCAGGAATCCCCTCTCCAAGACAGCCAACCCACACGCCCCATGGGTCGTAGCTTATATCTTCAGTCGCCACTCGGTATTGAATCGTCTCCTCCATGATTTAGACCTGACCCTCACACTACCTTCGGAGGACAGCAGAGGCAGACTGACTGGTGACTCCAGGAGGCAAATGCATGGAACCTGGGTGTAACACAGAAGAATATAACAGAGATATACCGAGCATTTGTGGAGGGGTTGGGTTTGGAACCAATTGGATGGCTCTTTTACCACACCGGTATGACCGGATAGGCTGAATGGCCTTTTCTGTGCTGTAACGATTCTGTCGTTCATTAACAGCATGTTGCCCTGCTTGCTGAAAATGACTGGGAGCATCTGTACACTCAGCATAAGCCTTTGCAATTTAGGCACAGGGTTTGGACTCAAAAGTCAATCAACATTTGCAGCCCACTCAAATTATTAGACTGTTCAGGACAGTAATCAAAGCATCATTCCGTATCAATACAAAAGATTCTGACCTTGTTATGATACTGTAACATCTGTGTTATAATTCTTATCTTTGGATTGTAATTTTTGATAGATATTACCCTGAAACGAAAAAGGAAAATGATTAATTAGCCTGGACCTTATTAGGCAAATAACAGATAATCTCCTTAACAGTTACAAATAAGACAACTGCAAGGCAGTGAAGAATTAATTTGTAACTTGGGTTGTGGGTGTTGAGGTTGGTTGGCTCACCGAGCTGGTTTGTTGTTCCACAGACGTTTCGTTACCATGCTGGGTAACATCCTCAGTGCAGCCTCTGATGAAGCTTCATCAGAGGCTGCATGGAGGATGTTACCCAACATAGTAACGAAACATCTGCGAAACAACAGACCAGCTCGGTGAGCCAACCAACCTCAAGGCAGTGAAGAAGTCTGCAGTGTTCCTTCAACTTTACGTTTGTAGAACTGGATTCAAGAAAAACTTAAAGAAATATTTATTTTAGAAATAACTATGCTCCAGTTGTCCTTGAGCAGTTACTTATTATGAGGCAAACAAGGTATAGTACAGGAATAAGGCTCTTGAGCCTTTTCAACAATACCATAATGACTGATGGCTTCTGAAACTGTAAAGAAGGCAAATGGTACAGTGGCCTTCATTGTCAGAGGTTTTGAGTACAGGAGCAGGGATGTGTTGTTGCAGTTCTACAGGGTCTTGGTAAGGTTACCCCCAGAATATTGTGTGCTGCTTTGGTCTCCTTTTCTGAGGAAGGATGCTCTTGCTCTCGAGGGAGTGCAGCGAAGGTTTACCAGGTTGATTCCAGGGACGGTGGGTCTGTCGTTATGAGGAGAGATTGGCTAGGAAAAGATTGCTTTCATTGGAATTCGGATGAATCAGGGGGTATCTCAGACAGACTTACAAAATTCTCACAGGACTGGGGAGGGTAGTTGCAGGAAGGATGTTTCCGATCGTGGGTGTATCTAGAACAAGGGGTCACAATCTGAGGATTTGGGGTAGCCCATTTAGGATGGAGACGAGGAGACATCTCTTCACCCAAAAAGTGATGAGCCTATGGAATTCATTACCACAGAAAATACTTGATGCTAAAACATTGGAAGTATTCAAGAGGTAGCTAGATATAGCACTTGGGGTGGATGGGATCAAAGGTTGTGGGAAGAAAGCAGGATTAGTTATTGAGTTGGATGATAAGCCATGATCCTGATGAATGGTGGAGCAGGCTCTAAAGGCCAAATGGCCTCCTCCTGTTTCTATTTTCCTCTATGTCTCAGTGGGGACCATTACAGTATCTTTCAGATTATTCACCACCTGCCGCTTGTAAACAGGATTACACAACATAGTTTTAAACACAGCACTCAACAGAGCAAATCTGGTCATAAAATAAGGTGCATTTTCCTGTGTCTTTTCTCATGGTGCTGCTGTAACCTTAATACAAAATTCATTTACACAGATACTTTTGCCAAAGTTATAGATGCAGAATTGTTAATTAAACTAATTCATTCCTGGGTTGTAGGCTTCATTGGCTAGTTCCAGCATTTACAATCAGAACTACCTGCCCAGTGGGCATTTAACAGTCAACCACATTGTTATGAGGCTGGAGTCACACATAGGTCAGACTAAGTAAGGACAGCAGATTTCCTTCCCTAAAGAACATAAGTGAACCAGATGGGTTTTAAAACAACTCAATAGAACTTTCTAAAAAGCAGCAAGGCATCGCTTGGCTGGTGGTGAGAAGGGCACTACCTTAGAGATCCTTCATGCACGCCTGGGCTCTGTACACCACCACACACTGCCTCAAAGCAGCTACGTCGGGGGTGGGGAGGAAAGAGTAGAGACTGTCACTCATCTCCTGCTAGAATGTGCCTTTGCAAAGAAAGTCTGGAGAAAGATGCAGTGGTTCATCCCAAGCAGTTCCGTGATGTTCCCCAGGATGCACACCGAGACAAATATCCACAATGCCTGGAGGGCCATTAACTCAGTGAAAGGTGCTCTTTAGTTTGCCCAAAACTTGTTGGTCTTCGAAAGCAAGGAGTTGATCTGGACTGAGTGTTGGATACTGGCACACTCCAAGGCCCAGGACTACATGCTGAGGGACAGTCTAAAGCTTGGGCAGCTGCCGTGGGTAAAGACCATGATATAAACGGCTTTTGGACAAAGCACAACGGGGTCCATTCAGTTATTGGATCTTCTTAGTGCCTCATATGCAAGATACTATTTACATATATAACTAAGAAATGGCTTTGAACTGGCCTGTTGGAACTGTCAGGAAGGTCAAACTCTAATTTGTTTCTCCAAAGACTGTACAGAACAAAACACTTTAGTGACTATTATGCATGTAAATACTTTTCATGAATAAAGCCTATTTTTGAAATAAAAAGGGAATTTTTACAACAACTGGTAGCTGTTTCACAATCACAATTAAACTAGCTTTTTGTTTCCGATGTTTTCTTTAACTCAAATGTCAGCCTCTGCCATGGTGTGATTCAAACCATGTCTTCAGAATACTGGCCAGGGTTACTAGTCCAGAGCTGTTAAGGAGAGGCAGGTAATGTCACTGGGCTAGTAATCCAGAAGCTCAGACTAATGTTCTTGAGCATGAATTCAAATGCCATTAGCTAAGTACTGACATTTGAATTCAATCAAAATTTGGAAAGAAAAATAAAATGTTAGCCTAATGGCGACCACTACCAAATGTTGTAAAAAAAACTCATCCGATTCACTGATGTCGTTTAGGGAAACAAACCTGCCATCCTTATCTGACCTTACATGTGGCTCCAGAATGAGGTTTACATATAACCACCCTCTGAAATTCACCTACTCGGATCATGCAATGAGAGACAGACAGTAAATACTGGCCTAACACAAGAACAGATCTTTTAAAAATTATCACTGCATCACATCTCACTTCCTCCCAAAGTGAGAGAAGCTCCAAGGGAATTTGACACTCAAATCTTTCCTGCAACCTCTTCTGTGATTAGGAGTTGCATCTCTTTAATTTTGTATTATTTCTGATTTCCCTCAGAGAGTTAACATTATCATCTGACCAGACTATTTATCTTCACCTCTGAAGTCAGCGATTAGTTACACAGCAGCTTTCATGAGTGGGTAAGAGAGGACATCCAGGCCTCTAGTGTAGCTAGGCCACATTTTTGTACCAATGCTTAGCTCCCTCCTTGCTTTCATTGTAATATATACTGTAGACACAACATCACAAAGATTGTCAATGTTTTTACCAAAGTGGTTGAGATGATATATACTTTCCGGATTGTGTTTATCTATCATATGTGCCTGGACATTTCCTGCAGCAAAACCTTTCAAAATCCCAGTTGAAAAATAACTTATAAAAGACTTTTGTTCAGATGCAGGAATTAATAAATAAACAAAGTCCTCTCCATACTCCTACATAATTTGTAACAGATTGCACTGGTCCCTGGTCACGACAGAAACTACATCGCCCAGAGCTGGTGACATGTGTCCCTCACCGCTGTCCGACAGTGACACGTGCCCCTTACTGCTGCCTGACAGTGACATGTGCCCCTTCCACCCATGACACGTGCCCCTCACTGCTGTCTGCCAGTGACACGTGCCCCTCACTGTTGTCCACCTGTGACATGTGCCCCTCACTGCTATCCACTGGTAACAAACAGCTGAGTAAGGCAGATATCCAGTGTCATTTTCAGTGCAGAAACAGAAATCCTGAGCCCAGGTGATTCATTTGTGATGATTTATTTGTGCACCACAATGTAGTTTGATCCAATCCTGATCACAGTTTGCATTTACACTCCTCAAACAAACTGCTAAACAAATTATATTTTAAAATACGACACATAAAAGCATTTCAAAATTTTTTTCAGCAAACTCGGGTTATTGTTAGTGTTAACATTAAGCTGGAATAGGATGTAAAATTCAGTGCAACTTATATGAGATGGAAACACAATGGAGATCATTTCATTTCTATGGTGTAGAACAGGTGATGTCAGCTGGGCTACCCTTGTTAAAACATCATGCAATGCTTATAAAGTCTTTTTGTTCCTGAATGTGACATTATTCACAATTGTAAGGACACCTGAGGGGAATAAAACTGACGCATGTCACTACTGTCTCCCCAACATCTCCCTTGCTTCCTGACTGTCTGCCTCTATCACCTGCCCAATTGCTGGAACGTCAGCTCCTCTCTGCTCCTACATATCGAGTTCCCTATAGCCTGTCCTTCATAATTTGCTTAGTCCACTCGCCTTTGCATCAAAATAGACTGGATGTTCATCAGCTCCGTGCTGATGTTTTCTCTCTATACAAGTCTCTCCCACCCTACTACATCTCACCCAGTCAACCCGACTGTTCCTTCCTCATTCATTAGGCTGCAGTTGCTCCTTAGTTGCCCAGGTTAGTGCTGCTGATCTTAATTAAATTACTATCCTTCAAAGACAGCAATAAAAATTATTCTTGAAGTTAGAAATTTGAAGATAGTTTTGAAGGATATTTTGTCTTGAAATTTTTGGTTGAGTCATGTCAAATGAAGGGAAGCAGCACAACTGGTCTGACTTTGTCACTCACATGAGTACAGCACACAGAATTGGAGAACCTCTGAACACCACCTGGGGCCTTATCGCTCTGTAAGATATGAGGCTGCGCTCTGTTCCATCCTCCACTCTTACCTCATAATATTCGAGGCATCTTCAGCGTCAGGATCGGGGCAGTATTTGTTTGCCAGAATTAGACATGCATCTGATGACTCTATCTGAGACACGGCAAAACATGAAAAGCCAATGAAAGGCATGGATCAGAAGGAAAACTCAATAAGTCAGATTCAAAAATAATTCAAAAGCCTGATATTCAAAACTTTTGACTTAACTAGACTGTACACATCTCAATAAATTTTAACCCAAACTGAGTTTAATCACAACCAATCACTCATTTGTCAAGTTTTGAAAGCTATATGAAAGAAAAGGGTGAAAATAAAATGTTATTCTAATCAAATCATTTTTATAAAATGCTAAAATGAAATGTCATTTACAAATGATCAATCTTGGCTTCTTCACAAAGGATATTCATATCCCAAGCAATCCCGTTCCTCATATTAGGGCAGAAAAGCCCTCATTTAATGCACACATACCAGTGTCTTACTGCTGCTGCTCATTGATAGGATCCAACACTTAACAGGAAATCAAGTTGTAACTCTGTGACCTTTGCAGATAATTTAGCCAATGGTATGCATGGCATGGATTGGCCGAAAGGGGAAATTGAAAGCTGGGGGACTGCTTCACAGAGAGGGGTGTTTAGAATGATGCTTGTACAGACAGCCATTACTGACTCACCTTAGACATCAACAAGTCTCTAACGGGCTGTAAAAATGTCTTGGCTGTAGTAGTTAACGATGTTTGCATGTTATGTTAATGAATAAAAAGCAGAGGGAATTCTAATAGACCGAAATTGTTGTTCACTCAGAGTAGTTTGGCCTAATTGAACAGTCATTTATTACACTTTCAAATTTAGTTAAGGAATTCACTGACGAGAAACGCTTGTTGTACATCTTTTTACATTTTCAGTCAGCGTTGGCATTTAGTATTCACAGGGAAAAGGCATCTGAGTACAGCGTTTTAATAGCACCCTCTTGTGGCCATTTGTATATGTGTCTATGTATTGACAAGCATACAATGTAAAAGCCAAATCGAATTAAACTAGTTTTACTTTTGTGCCAGACTCCATGACTACATTTAAACTGGAATAATGTCACAGTCTTGCAAAGAGAGTGAGATTGTGGTTTCCCTACCCAAACAAATTCGGGTTGGAGAAACTAACAGCAAACCTCCAGGGGAAATTAAGAGAGCTCTCTCTGTAACAGAGAAGCTTAAAGATCAGACTAGATAAAATTGTGTGTTATATTCGGGTAAAATGGACTTCAAAAAAATGGCTGCATCAATCAGTATTATTGGGGGAATGGGGGAGTGTAGCCATGATCGAAAATCTTTTGGGTGCATGTGCTGAGCAGCCAGAGTTGTTTTTCATAGTTAACAATATCCTCAGAGATCCTGATAACGCAGCTGTCAACCAGACAGCTGGAGAAAGGAACAAGGCAATACTTTGGACTGAAACAGGCCCCGACCTGTATGAGGCACCCAAAAGTTTCTCAGGAAAGGAGGAAGACCTTTAGAAATAGAAAACCAAGGGTTAACTTTTATTTATCAGTAAATGCAAGACAAGAAATATACATGTGTACATTCCAAGTATTTTGTATATTTTTAATTGTGGGAGGTGTGTATCAGCACCTTCTTGTAGCCATTCATCTATGTATAAACCCAAACCAGATTAAACTAGTGTTACTACCGTACCAGACTCAATGCTGTATACACAAGTGTTTTTGTTTTGCAAAGATTACACAAGAATACCCTTTCTTTACTGAGCACCAACAATGTAAATGAAGAGAAACGCACCGATACACGAATGACAAATTCACTCCGCCACCAATACCACAGCTCTAAATAAAATTATCCATTTAATTGTAATTTCTCCCAAGATCTTTGCAGTTTTGTGTTTCGGATGTATGACTGTTAGCAGTGGGTCAAGATGATCTGAGACACATTTCAGGATCCTTCCATCACTCAGAGACAAGATTTTGATTTCACCAGCCTGGAGTGAATTTTAACACAACTCCAAGATCGCAGATATAGAGTCGATAATATGCTGAGCAACTAAACCCAGTATCAACCCAGTAGAAATCAAGTGGTACATTATTATTATTGCAGCTGATGGCTGCAAAGACATCCAAATTGCCTAGAGTTTATATTGGTCCAGAATTGGCTGCAAAAATAACAGTGAGGTTAATGAACAATCTGTTATTACTGTGTACATAATGTAGCAACTTGAAAAGGAACAGAAATGTCATGAGTTGCGAATCACTGCAAATCTCTGGACAACTTGAACTGATTTGCTGTCAGTTTTGAGAAAAAGTCTAGCATGAGTTTCAGGTAATTGTCGCAGCTCCCGAAGAAGCTAGATCTGATGCTTACAGATGCAAAGACTCTGTTAAGGGCAAGATGTGTGTTCTTGTAATGCCACTCAGCCTCTTCAGAAACTGAAACTTTGGAGTTACATTCCCATATGTAATAAATTGTTGTTAAAATCTACATACTATTTCCATAACTTGTCCCTCCTCAATTTTAAGCTGAAGGGTGATGGAAATAAATCTAAGGCGGCATGCCATGAGATGCCTGGATCTCTGGGCTATTGTCACTTATTGTGCCTCTGAAGAACCTGAGGGTGGAGATACATCCCTGAAACACAAGGCAGCTTTGTGTAACTTTTTTATAATTACACCCAGGTATAATCAGCAGGAACAGCTACAGAGAGCTTCAAGGCTTTCCAATCACATTAGCCTCTGGGTGTCATCAACAGACAAAGACTGTGCAAATTTCCTCAGTTGTATGATCCTGGGTTCTGTCACTGCATCTTACATACCGCGTAGATTTTCTTACACCAAATGAGATGCAGCTTTCTAAACAAAGTGAAAAAGCACATCTAACCACAATGGCTTTGAAAAAGAGCAGCTGATAAATTAGAAACTGGGGTTGACGTGTGGAACGGAAGCTTTTCTGACTTTAAGCAAACTTTACTGCCCTGGCTGAGATATAAGAATTCATCATATCATAGCACTTAAGGCAGTAAAGTCAAAAAAAGGATACAGGATTACCTTGACTCTGGCTAGATCGTGAGGGTTCAGGACAGAACCTTGGAAGAATTCCACCTGAGTAAAATGTCTTTTAAAAAGGGCTTCAAGCTCAAGGTTAGGGGAAATACTGGGGAGACAAAAACAAATTGAAACAGTCAGCAGCAATTCTTTCAACAAAACACAGGCATAAGTTTAGACAAGGGAAATACAACCAGTGATAATGGATCATATGTTATTGTAACAATGTTAATACAAATGCATTTTGGATTAATCTAATAAGAAGTGACAAGTTAATCCAGAGATTTACCACACTGATCTAAACCCTAGCATTACTGAGATTGAGAGTTGAGTCTCTTACCTTACTTCCATGACCAAGACTCATATTTTTAAGGCATTTCCCAATGTCTACCTCTTTGACAGAGGTTTTATTTGCCTGTTCTAATCTCATTATGTGTCCCACTATTAAATCTTTTTTCTGGGCTACACCTTGAGACATTTTATGATGTTAAAGATGCTGTATAAATGCAAGTTCTTGTTGCTTGGACCCAATGCAGAATAACATTTCAAAGGTTGCTGGGTGCTGAAATACAATGTTGGGCTACTTTTAATGTTAGGAATAAGGCCATTCATCCTTTAATCAGACATTAAACCCTACCTGGCTGAAATGCAGAATGCTTTTGTCACTAGGGAACGCGGAACTCGTAGCTAGCAGAGCAACTTGGATCCACTGACCACACCTTGCATACCACAGGTGGTGGTGTAATGAACCTTTCATGTAAGCCACGCAACGGGAGACTTTATAGGACATATGATCATATTCAAATGGGATGTGACATAATTACGCAACCAGGAGATCACAGCCCATTGTGTCTGTGCCAAATTTCTGAATGAGCTACTAAGTAATCTCAGTTCCCTGCTCCTTCCCCACATCTTTGTACTGTTTACCTTTTTGAAGATGTATCTAATCCCCTTTTGAAAGTTACTACGGCATCTATTTTCATCAGCCTCTCAGGCAATGCATTCTTGCTCATAACTTGCTACATTCCTGCTACATCAAAAATACAACTCGCGCCTGCCCTGACATTTTTTGTCAATTATTTTAAATGCAGATCCTCCGGTCATTATCCTGATATCCCGGCCACTAGGAACAATGTCCCCTATTTACCTTATCAAAGCCTCAAAATCAAATAAGAGCGAGTTCTGACAATCCATTGGCAGAGCTCTAAGACGCTTCAAGAATTATTGCTAACAAGAAATTTCATTGCCTTTCTGTTGAGAATAACTTTCTGCACCTAAACTTGCAATGGTGAAATCATGAGCATGATGAGGCCAGGTTAGAGAATGGGCTACAATACCCCATTCTCATTTCTCTTAAGCACCCTCCGAGGGAAGAAAAAGAGAATATATCTTCCACAAACCCTGATGGGTTTTACAAAGGCAAAAACATGACTTCAACAAAAATTTGCTTCTCTAGAACATATTCATTTCAGGTGGATTGTTTTAATTTTCCCTCCCTCTTGTGTTTTGGGGCCTGAGAAAAATGCACTCAATAGTGATCAAAGTAACATCTCACACTTGACACATTTCATCAGCTTCCTGAAACATTCATGAGAGATTTTGTTTTCCAAGTATGACCAAGTGTCTGTGATTAAAACTTGGAGCCTCACAATGACAGCAAGAAACATTTTTTCTAAAGCCTAAAGTCTAATTCAACACAAGGCGCAAGTGTTCGGAATTGATGAACGGTGTTACCAAGATGATGGATAAAAGTTTGCATTTCAGGGTTCCCTTCTGGCAGATCCCTGAAATACAGCCTGACCTCTTGGGACCACCATGGACTGGGGTAAGTACCTTCCCCACCATGGCCCAGAGGGAATCGGGTAATCATGTTATCCCAGGCTGTTTCTCCATCACATCCTGTCAAGTCTCAGGGATACTAGTAAATGGCTGGCCGAGTCCTCAGCTAGACAATGGCACAAATCACTGAAGAAATGGAAACTTGGCAAATTAATAGAGGGATCTTCAAAAAATATACATAGACCTGAGAGGTTATTGACAGTAAGCAGCAACGTAGTGCTGAGGTGCAACTAGATCAAGCAAAGCAGGCTCGAAGTGCTAAATGGCCTGATTCTGCTCCTAACTCACATGTTCGAATGACTAAGTCAAAGAAATACTGCGGTTTCTAAATCCTCTGACCATTTTTAAAGTCAGATTCAAAGGGAAACTGAGTTAGTGCTGTCTACAAGCTCCATGGAAAAATGCAGTGTTACTAGTTTATTAAAAACATTGAAAATAATTAGGAATGATCCTCAACTTAGCTACAAAAGATTAACTGAGTAAACAAGTCTTTTCTAGGAAATAAGATTTTTAAAATATTTTCTCTAATTCTGGGCTTGGTATGCAAATGCTGGAACTTGATATGGGTCAGCATAACCTTCCTAAAACATGTCTTAGTCATACGATAGCTATTCCCCTCCCACTCCTTCCAGAAAGACACTGACTTTCGGGTCACGTATGGCTCCATTAATGCTGTGCACCCAGAGGTGTTGCAAATCTGAACAGCCACCATTAACATACCAATTGGACAATAAGTGTTTATGGACTATTCTTCTCTTAAGTGTATCACAACCAAATCAGATTTCCACTGTCACTCAATTGTCACAAGTACAAAATTTCAAACAGCGTTCACTACTCAGGGAGTCACCTGGGCTGAGCTGTCTTTACCTTATCCAAGTTGGACTGAAGCCAGGTCTTGAGCGCAGGCATGATAAGCCAGTGGGAAGAGTTTGGTAGAAAGGGAGTTGGCCTTGGATGTTTCTAGTCTGTGCGGCTTACTTACTCACTGCTTAGTCTTGCGCAGCCTTTGATGGAGCTCCTGGGATCATTTAATATTATTACAATCCACATCCAGCTTAGGAAAATCAGCAGCTACAGATGCTGCTGGGATGAAGTGAGTGAATTGCTCAGCTCCCCTGCTGATGTGCTAATCCAGAGAACAGAAGACTAGAACCACAGGCAATGAATCAAGTCATCACTGCTATCAATAACATAGCTCACTGTGGTCCAGCAAAAGCTAGCCATGCTAATCTATTTACCTTCACTTCTAAAATGAGATGAAGCAGCGACATTGTTTTAAAAAGATGTTTATTCCAACAGACATGCTCTAGCTTAACATTCCCCATGTCTTTTTCAACAACAACTTGTATTATATAACACCAAAGGCATTTCAGGTGAGTGATTACCAACACATTTTGACACCAAGTCTTTTAAGAGGATACAAAGACAGGTGGCCAAAACTTTGTCAAAGAGACAGATTTTGAGGTGTATTCTCAAGTAGAGATAGAAAAGCCTGCCAAGGGAATTTCAGATCTTGGGGCCCCATGCATCAATTGTGGAGGGAAAAGTGTGCGTCATTGAAATGAAGGAATGTAGAGGTCTTCAAACATTGCAGGTAAGAGGAGGTCTCAGAGATAGGAGATATGTTTTTTTTAATTCATTCACGGGATGAGGGTGTCGCTGGCTAGGCAGCATTTAGTGCCCATCCCTAATTGCCCAGAGGATAGTTAAGAGTCAACCACATTGCTGTGGGTCTGGAGTCATATGTAGACCAGACCAGGTAAGGATGGCAATTTCCTTCTCTTAAGGACGTAAGTGAGGCAGATGGGTTTTTCCAACAATCAATTCATGGCCATCATTAGATTCTTAATTCCAGATGTTTATTGAATTCAAATCTGCCATAGCAGGATTTGAACCCGGGGCCCCAGAACACTATCTGGGTCTCTGGATTGACAGTCCAGAGATAATACCATGAGGCCATTGCCTCCCCTCGTATGGTATCACACAAACAGGAGACCTTTGATTAAATGGGCTTCATGTTAACAAGGGCACAGGGATAGGGTCTCATAATCTTCAGTATGATGACTAGACTGTGCTAAGTCAGCTGATTGCCACTGAGATAGCAATAATGCTACAAATAACCCTTGGATCTATGAGTGCAACTTTAGACTCATTATTGTCCTGTCTTCTAGAATAGACTCGTGACACACTAACTCATCCTTTTCCATTTTGAGCGTTGTGTATTTCAACATCTTTTGATTTTAGTATCAGATTTACAGAGATATCTGCCCCATAGTTTGTTTCATGATATATTAAAAGGACGTTAAATTGGGAAACAATGAATGGAATTTCAGGCCTGGGAAGCTCTTCCATATTGTACTGATGTTTAGTAGTACAATCCTCAAAAGCATGTAGAATGATTTGGAAAATCATAGACATGTCAACATTTCCTTTGTCTTTCCAATTTTCTCAAAAACTTAAACTGCATGGAAGCTGAGTATGGAAGGGATCAGGAATAAGGAGTTACACTGTTCATGTGAGCTGGACAGTGAGTATGAGTAAGGCATGTCATCAAGTCCATTCCAATTCCCACACAACTACTCTTTCCAGGCGCAGTTCTGGGAAAATAATCAAGCTGAAAGATTGTGTCTGACATTCTTCGACCTGAACTCAGGGATGATTCTCTAACCAGTATCATAATCAGGGTCAGCTGAAAACTTTGTTGTGCACTGGGTACACTTCTAAAGCCACCAGTTTGAATTTGTTTTCTTGTAATTGATGGATTTTGCACTTTCCAGACAGTGGGCTTTTTAAACTGGACAAACACACAACAATATGAGCACATTCCACACTGGTGCACTAGGGGGATGCAGTTCCTCTCTCAGCCCCATTTTACAGGTATCAACACAAATAACTTCATACTTTTTTTTCTTTCTTCCAGTATTAAGCTTTGGACAGGGCAAAAACTGAGCACAATCACAGAATATTGTACATAATTGTGACATCTCTGCATGTTATTGTTCCAAAGCAAATCAAAACTTTACTTACTTGTGTAGAAAGACTATTTCAACATTCACATCATCCCTGTCCTTGTGCAAGAAGTCCTTTAAAAAATTGGAAACACTCTCCAGTGTGATGTGTCCACACACAACTATATGCCTGTTAAAGTGAAAGTAGACCAGGTCAAAACTCAGTGACAGGCCCAAGGTCAAAGATTCTTTCATTAATGCAGTCTTATCATTTCACCAACTGGATTACGGAGACAAAACAGCCGTGTTGTGACAGGTGGTGATGGGTTTCTGCCTGTGAAGCAAGAAATGCTCATTGACATTTTAAGAATCCTGTGTCCGTCCAGGAGATGGGAGCACAAATTCATCAAAAAGATCAAACCAAAGCAGGACTGCTAATCTTTTTTCCCTTTATCTAATCTGCTCTAGATAGTTCAGCACTAGATTTTACTTTACTCTTGATCAAACCCACATGAGGTATTGGAGATGACAATGTAAACAAACTTCTGATTTGGCAAATGCGCCATTAGTCAAATCCCAATCTGCAGCACTGGCAATTGAAACTGGCAAAAAATAACACTGTGAAACTAGGTCTGTTTTCCCACACTGATGTCAACAGCAAAAACTTTTCCTCTGCCATTTTCATAGGAGTAACCAACCACCCTAGATTTGAAAACTTTTTGAAAGCAGTGCAAATTCAGGGATTACGAAACATTCTACCTTAAAACAACAACTGGTCCTTGGAAGAACAAAACAGGAAGAGGGCATAGTAAACAGGAAGAATTGAGGATAGACACAGAGCTGGGCTTTAAAATAAGTCAATGATAATTCAGTGTTCAGTTTTAACGTCTTTCGAACAATCATTTGCCACAGGGAAAGGTTTTTGCTGCCAAGTTTATGTGTACACAAGTTTATGCCTTGAGTACAATCAAACCTAAGAAGGAGTTAGCCACAGCAACACATAACCTGCAGCAAGGAACTAAGAGTGTGCCTGAAGTCCAAAGCTGTAGTGTGCCCCTGCAATTTTTGGTTTCAGTGTATCAAACAAGAACCCATTAGTCCCTGATGAATTCATGCATTCTTTCATCATTGCCTTAAAGAAATGATGGAAGTGTGTTTGAGATGTGATTAAAGTGGAATACGTAGGTCCATGAATATTGAGACTATAAGATTAATCTTAGTGCATTATGGTTTGAGTGTTGTGCAAGGTTTTCGGTCTTGTGTTTAGACTGATGAGTGGAAATCCAGTGTCAAGTCTGATATAAGTCTAACAGGGCAGTGAAGAGTTACTGAGATGACATGGTATATTTAGTGCCGGACAAGCAAAGGTATAGACAGATGTACAGCAATTAGAAAGCTCCTACCGCAGACAATTTCAAAGCAGAGATGAGAATGACTTCTTTGGCAAGACATGTTGTAGAACAGCTGATAGTCACTTAAAGTGAGGGATAAGTAGAACTAAAATCAGGTTTGATGCACCCCTTAAATGCCCAATATCATGCACTAATAAATACCTTGACAAAACCAACAGACCTTTTCACATATCCATAGGCCAACCCAATAAACACCTTCACAAAGTTAATAAACCCTTTCACTTTTGAACTCAAATAAACCATTTTACAAACTAGCTCCAACAAAACGCCCCATATACCCAATACACCAATTCACAAAAAATCTTCTCAAAATCCAGACTGTCATTGTCAAATGATATACTGGAGGGTTGTTGCTGCCTATGGATCTAACCTCAGCAAAGGAAGAAAATAAGACTGAGTTCAAATATGAAATTAATTTACTGCTGTCTGGAAAAGTGGCAAACTGTTGATAATATCCAATCACTTGAAAAGGTGGGCGACTGTTGGAAGTTATAAATTAAGGAAGTTATCAGCATTACATAGACATCATCCCAGAATCTTCATTCCACTTTGATGTATATAAATTCTGAAAGGGTGGGAGGTGAGAAATTGTTTTTGAATTGAGGGCTACATTTGTAACAATTCTACACTAAAATAATACTCATAGACTATTGCAAAACATAGAAAATGTATGGCTAAAGCATTAATGGCGTGATAGCCATTGTTAGCTGTGTCACTCCTCAGGGATATCACAGACTTGAAACTAGAAAATAACTAAGTAATTGTCCTAGAATTTTGAAACAATATTCAATGGACTCCAATAGTGATGGAAACCATGTGCAGTAATTGTGTTGCACTTTTAAAATGACAACTTTATCAATTAATTTGCTGATCTCTAGCTCAGTTGAAGTCTAGCACTGTTCAGTGTTTTAGTCAGTACAGATTGGGTGACTGGATGTGCTGATGATTCCACGGAGACCTCAGGTCTCCGACATAATATAAGGAGAAAGCCAGTGCTCTAAGCAGACAATGTCCAAAATATACATCAGTCAGCATCTGGAAAGGAAAGGCAAGCAAATGATAGATATTCAGGATTTCCACATCACTTTCACTTTCAAATGCTGAATGCCCAACATTTCATTTTTTTTCTTTCAGATTTCCACCATCTGCAAGTTTTTTTTTTCCTTCTCTCATCGCCAACGTACTTTCTGAAGATGTATTTATCATCGCTTGTACCTTTGAACAGGGACTGCACTTCAAAAATTATTTACTGATTGCAGTGTTTTGGGAAGTCCTGACTGAGATTGTGAAACACACTTTATAAAAACCATGACATTTCTTTCTTGAAATGCTTGTTAGAATATATTTAACTTTGGCTTTTAATGTTAAATCTTACAGATGTTGACAAAGAAACTGGTATGTGGAGCATAATCATCTATGAAAAAAGCTATCATTGTGCTCTTTCTAAAACACTATTTATACCCACCAGTGAGGGACAGATGCTTCTTCCAGACTGCTCTTGGCGAGTTTGAAGAACATTATGTGATTAGGATCTCATGGGAGCATTTCAATTTAAAATAAGATTCTTACTTGAAAGAAAACTGGAAAGGACAATGTGAAGAGTTGCAGATGTGCTTGGAGGAGGTAAAGCAAAGACGAAGTGAAACAAAAGGGATTATTTCTCCAAAGAGTCTTTTGTAATTATGTAAAAAGAGAGCATGTGTGTACATGGATGTATTTCATACGTCGTTGTCTTTGTGTGTTTGTTTTGTTTAGTTCATCCTCATTTATGTTACAGAGCTACTTCAAGTGGTAATTCTATAATAGACTTGGCTGTGGCAATTTGCCCATTCATTCTGTACAGCAGATTCAACATCACTAGCAGCAAAAGACAAACAGCTGTGGTTTGCATGTCCACATTTGCTTGCAGCCTTCAATTTGCAACTCGCCTTTCCAACTTTCATTTAGCAGCAAAGTCCTGAAACCGCATCTGAGTCAATGCAGCCAGGAAAATGCCGTCCGTCTGAGCCACCATTTCCAGTTCCAATTTGCTACAGCAGCCTCTGAAGGTGGGGGGTGGAGGGGACTCAATCACATCTTCATGTGACTTCTAGGCTCCGACAGAGGCAGCAGTGTGGGCCGATTTACCTCATGCTCTGACAGCGCTGTGAAGTAAATACAGCATTAGAGAATTTGAAGTAGTCAATGCGGCTGAATTGAATTTTGCCAACAGCATGAATCATACTGTGGAGTGGAGGGGAAAGGCTGGTAGTATTTTTCTTCTGTGTCTTAATTTTTTGTTCACTTAAACTGAGTATTGCTCATTCCTCTGGGCATGGAAACAGTGAGGAGCGCCGATGCTGCAAGCCAGAGTCAATAGACGCGGAACTGGAAAAGCACAGCAGGCCAGACAGCATCTGAGGAGGAGGAAAGTCAATGTTTTGGGCTGAAATGCTTCCTGAGAAACTATTGGGCTTGTTTGTATGAGGAAAGTGATATAACGCAAGAGGACATATAATTGATCTTGTCTCACAGGTTATACAGATTTTTAATCTTCTCCAAGATTCAGTAGAGTTACTCACATGGCATTGACAGCACTTGCTGCTTGAACAGAAGTATTGATTAAAATAGCTTAGTTATAGTCATACAGACCAGGGATCTTGTGCTGTTCTGCTCCATGCCAAGTGAGCTACTTGCAGGAGACAAGGTGGAACAGAAAACTGGCCGAAAATAAAGAGATACTGAACATTAGGATCACTTTAAAAGTGAAAAAGTGATGAATATCTATCCATTTTCATTATCACCAGTGTTGGGACAATAAATTGGTGGAAAACCTGCTGGGTTTGGGAGGCGAAACTCCGGGATGATTGGCGGTCCTGAACAAAATAAAAATCTGCTGAAGGTAGGGTTGGTCTTGCCAGCAATAATGGCTTTCGTCAAATTAACTGATAGCAAATCAATGTGTGGCCTAATTCAGGGAGAACAGTCACTTCAGAGATAATGGGAACTGCGGATGCTGGAGAATCCATGATAACAAAGTGTGGAGCTGGATGAACACAGCAGGCCAAGCAGCATCCTACAAGCACAAAAGCTGATGTTTCGGGCCTAGAAGATGAAGGGTCTGGGCCCGAAACGTTAGCTTTTGTGCTCCTAGGATGCTGCTTGGCTGCTGTGTTCATCCAGCAGAACAGTCACTTCAGTAAGGTAATGGAAGATCCCTGAGCCTGTGGATCTCTAGCAACAATGAACATTCTCCAAAAAGGAACGAGCACAATTAGTGACTTTTTTTTGGTCAAACTGCTTTCAAGATATTATGACGTTTCACGGTCATCAAACTTTAGCCACTTTTCAGTTCCAAACTCCTGACGATGTCAATATCTTGTAAGATATAGTGTGGTTGGCGTCATGTCCTGTGATTCCTCCCATAAAGAAGCATGCTGAAAAGATAGCTTAGCAAGTTTTGGTGTGATACTTACCAGAGCTGGAATCAAAAGCAAAACCCACTTGACTCAAATCTATCAGAAAATGTTAGGTAGAACAGGAGTGAAAAATTTGGCCCACATTCTCTTCTCTAACTAGTGAGCAACTAGTTATAAGGCTCTGACCATAACATCAACAAAGTCATCAAAAATAATAGTTGAGTATCACACAGGAGGAGACCACCTAGCGTACTGATTGTGTGTTAGCTCTTTTGAAGAGCTATTTGGTTAATCCCACTCCCTTGCACTTTTCCCATATCACATGTTTTCCACCTGTTCCCTTTTGAAGGCCACTGTTTGATTCCATTTTCAGGAAATGCACTTCAAATTCTAACTGCTCAGTGTGCAGGAAGCTTCTCTCCTGGATCTTTTGCTAAACACCTTAAATCAATCCTTGAACCACTGAAAACAGTTCCATTTTATTTACTGTATCTAAACATCTTAATGTTTTTAACCATCTTTCATATCCCTCCTACCCTCAGATATAAACAACCCTTTTTCAGTCCATACTAATATCTCATCATTCTACACAATTTGTGCAGCACCCTCCGCAAAGCCTTCATTTTCTTTCTAAAGTTTGGTGTTAAGAATTGGACTGACTACTCCAGCTTGGAACAAACTTGCCGAAGAATCATTAAAGTCAAGAATAAATATGGTTAAGTTTAAGCTGATGAAATAACAAATCAGCATTCATGAATAACGTCAACACAATTCCAATTATGGCCCAAAAATAACCAAATGGAATGAATGACGAGGAGTGAGTTAACAATATACAAGGCCTGGGCAATATCAGGAAGAGAGAAGGCAAGTGTTAAACAGTAAAAACGGCATTGATGTTTATGGATGAGTTCTCAAAGTGGTGTAACAGAATTGCTGAGGGGTGGGATTACACAAGCTGTCAAATAAAAATCAAGCAACACATTTTGTCTTATTACTAATTATAATTTCTGAGACTTTAAAAGGGAAGTAATTACAGACACAGAAATGAATGACTTTTCTAAAAATATAATAACTTAACAGAACTATAAGCAACATCATGTTGTATGAAGAGTGTGCAACTTTGTTTCGAAGATTAAAGCACATCTGAAGTAATATCGTCATCAGATTAGTTCCCAATGATGTAATTGATAATTTGGGAAATACTCAACATTGATTGTCTTCTTGGTTAAAGATGTAAAATCATAATCTTACAAAAAAAATACAGGAATAACAAGGAAACATGGAATTATCTTTTGGTGAAACAATGGCAGCCAATTCCACAAACAGTCCATCCCACTTCCTACAGACTAAGGGGGTGGCCATGGGCACCCGCATGGGCCCCAGCTATGCCTGCCTCTTTGTAGGTTACGTGGAACAGTCCCTCTTCCGCACCTACACAGGCCCCAAACCCCACCTCTTCCTCCGGTACATTGATGACTGTATCGGCGCCGCCTCTTGCTCCCCAGAGGAGCTCGAACAGTTCATCCACTTCACCAACACCTTCCACCCCAAACTTCAGTTCACCTGGGCCATCTCCAGCACATCCCTCACCTTCCTGGACCTCTCAGTCTCCATCTCAGGCAACCAGCTTGTAACTGATGTCCATTTCAAGCCTACCGACTCCCACAGCTACCTAGAATACACCTCCTCCCACCCACCCTCCTGCAAAAATTCCATCCCCTATTCCCAATTCCTCCGCCTCCGCTGCATCTGCTCCCACGACAAGACATTCCACTCCTACACATCCCAGATGTCCAAGCTCTTCAAGGACCGCAACTTTCCCCCCTCAGTGATCGAGAACGCCCTCGACCGCGTCTCCCGTATTTCCCGCAACACGTCCCTCACACCCCGCTCCCGCCAAAACCGCTCAAAGAGGATCCCCCTCGTTCTCACACACCACCCCACCAACCTCCGGATACAACGCATCATCCTCTGACACTTCCGCCATCTACAATCCGACCCCACCACCCAAGACATTTTTCCATCCCCACCCGTCTGCTTTCCGGAGAGACCACTCTCTCCGTGACTCCCTTGTTCGCTCCACACTGCCCTCCAACCCCACCACACCCGGCACCTTCCCCTGCAACCGCAGGAAATGCTACACTTGCCCCCACACCTCCTCCCTCACCCCTATCCCAGGCCCCAAGATGACATTCCACATTAAGCAGAGGTTCACCTGCACATCTGCCAATGTGGTATACTGCATCCACTGTACCCGGTGTGGCTTCCTCTACATTGGGGAAACCAAGCGGAGGCGTGGAGACCGCTTTGCAGAACACCTCCGCTCAGTTCGCAACAAACTACTGCACCTCCCAGTCGCAAACCATTTCCACTCCCCCTCCCATTCTTTAGATGACATGTCCATCACGGGCCTCCTGCAATGCCACAATGATGCCACCCGAAGGTTGCAGGAACAGCAACTCATATTCCGCCTGGGAACCCTGCAGCCATATGGTATCAATGTGGACTTCACCAGTTTCAAAATCTCCCCTTCCCCTACTGCATCCCTAAACCAGCTCAGTTCGTCCCCTCCCCCCACTGCACCACACAACCAGCCCAGCCCTTCCCCTCCACCCACTGCATCCCAAAACCAGTCCAACCTGTCTCCGCCTCCCTAACCTGTTCTTCCTCTCACCCATCCCTTCCTCCCACCCCAAGCCGCACCCCCATCTACCTACCAGCCTCATCCCACCTCCTTGACCTGTCTGTCTTCCCTGGACTGACCTATCTCCTCCCTACCTCCCCACCTATACTCTCCTCTCCACCTATCTTCTTTACTCTCCATCTTCGGTCCGCCTCCCCCTCTCTCCCTATTTATTCCAGAACCCTCACCCCATCCCCCTCTCTGATGAAGGGTCTAGGCCCGAAACGTCAGCTTTTGTGCTCCTGAGATGCTGCTTGGCCTGCTGTGTTCATCCAGCCTCACATTTTGTTGTCCACAAACAGTTGCTCCTGTTGAGTGTGTAATTTAAAAATCAGATTAAAAACATATAGTTTTTCAGGTAAGCTCCTCACACTACTCTCCCAGTAGAGAAGAAAAGGCTTTAGTGATAAGTACAATCAAATGAATATTAAAGACTAAGCTGGTACTTCGGATCTTTTCTCATCACTTAAACTTCTTTTGGTACCCCACGCTCAACTTCTGAAGTGGCCAAAGCCTTCACCTCATTAGTCCTCTGCTTGCATTGGTGCACTCAGGAATGATCCTCATTCATCACTGGCAACCATTAATGTCATATCCTGACAGCTCAATGGCTGACAACAGTTGGATTAACAGTGCAAGAGTCAATATTGTAAAAGAAAAGCAAGCAGGAGATGGCATACTGGTAGTGGTGGAGGGCATTTTTCTAATTCCTTAAACTGAATACAGTAGTACTGAAAAAAGATTAAATAAAAGATATTCAGCTGTGAAAATATCTATTAAATAATCACTCTGCGTCTCCCTCCCACCCACCCACCTTTTAACAAGGAGAAGTTTTTTTATGGGGACTTGTGCCTAGCCATTGAGAGATAATTATGCTACTACACCAATGTGATGTTCAGTCATGCTATGCAAAAGCCCCAATGTGAGGAATTTCTATAACTGTTGCAGAGTCCTTGTGCATCAGAAAGCATCAATTAAAGTATCAATACAGAACAGATAAACTGAATAGAGAAGATCAACATAGATTATTTTCTTTCAGACTGCACAAAGAATTATTTTTGGGTTTTCGCTATCTTCTATAAATAAATGGAAAAATGACGAGAAGTTGAATGTCAGTAGTTCTGGGACCCTGTCAGCACCACCAGGAGCCAGTCGCTCAAAGGAAGACATTGCAAGATGCTGACAGTACCACAGAGGTGACAGTAACAGCCTTAGCTATTAACTCCAAGGTCTTATGATTCAAAAAGCTCTACTGGGGCACTGATTCCCTAACTGCAGAACACAGACTGGGTTTTGCGGAAAAATAGAGGAGAATTCGGGCCAAAAGTCTTTCTTAAACCACCAGGGAATTTGACATACACCCACCACCAGACTGTCAAAAACCTGATGCATACACAATAATATTCTGAGAGGACTCAAATACATACCCACCACCAAACAACTTAAGACATACTCACAAATAGCAATGATAGCAGATATATTCCAACCACCAGACTGCCAGCGATCTGATGGATACCTGCAAATACCCTGCAAGATTCAGACAGGTACCCATCACCAGACACCTAATGCATCCCCAGAAACAGCCTGGCAAGATTAAAATACATAACTGGACTGTCAGATTTCAGCACATATTTTTAAATTGTCTGACATTGATTGCAAAAGCACAAATGCAAAATGTTCACACACAAATGCAGTATCCAAAGAGTTTATAAGTAATTTGAATTATCCGGGACCTCCCTCGCCAGACAGCCAGCATTTTAAAACAAATCCACCATCACCAGAGTAAGAGGGAAACAGACCCTCAATGACAAAATCCAAAATCCATGACTAAGACACAAAACAGAATAAAAGTATCCTTACCTTATTGTGGAGGAAAGCACTGGGTGCAATAGTGACTGAAACAGGTGAACATTAATCTCAAATAGACGCCACTTAAACTTCTTTCTTCTTTTATAAAGATACAGCACTATTTCAGTCTTAACTTTTCATATAATTGTATGAAGAGGGTAATTTGGAACAGGTTCCACACTCATATTTCTGCACAAGAAATTACTTTAAAATGTGTAGAACACTTCAAAATAACCTTGTTGACATAAATTGCAAAATTAAAATTCTTGTTTATATCAGGCTTTAGGACTGAATATTGTACCTAATCAGATAGTTAAGATTGTAATGAACATTTTACAACATTAGGTGTTAAGACTCCTTAATAGCGCAAAATACCCTGGTACTTTTCTCCTCTTCCATTTTAGCTGCTGCAGGATTTAATCATCCTGCAATAGTGGGAGACTGGGGACAGGGTACAGGTGAAAAATGCCACTTTGTGCCTTTAATAAAGCTAATTCACACGAAACTCAATTGGCTGTGGCATATAGGTACCATTACTATCTTTTGACGAGCTACCTTAAATATTGAACAGGTCAAAGCTGCAGTGCAATTCATGAATTTTAAATGGATCCTTACTGATAGTAAGCTTCTCACTTGCACCAGCTTCAGTTTGCAGGTTGTTACAAGTTTAACATATTGATTCAACTCATCTCAAATCCCAAAGACAAACTGAAAGGGAGGATGGAAAAATGAACCATTAGGTATTTCCACAATTTGTGAACTTAGTCCTCTGCTTGCATTGATGCACTCAGGAATATCCTCATTCACCACTGGCAACCATTAATGTCACATCCTGACAGCTCAATGGCTGACAACAGTTGGATTAACAGTGCAAGAGTCAATATTGTAAAAGAAAAGCAAGCAGGAGATGGCATAGTGGTAGTGGTGGAGAGCATTTTTCTAATCCCTTAAATTGAATACAGTAGTACTGAATATAGCAGTGATAGTAAGGAGAAGGAAACTTCCAGGAATTAGACCCCTTATAATTTTCCAGCAGATAGGCATCAATGTTTGTTTCCAGATCTCTGGAAAGGGAGACAAAGAGAGATACAACCAATGCCTGACAAACAGAGTGTGGAACATGCATATGTGTGGCTGATATCTGGCAGTCCATTTATTTATTTTTGTTGAGATGGGAGCAGGGCTTGGGAAGCATCTATGTAACTTCTCTGACCTTAGTGATAATAGTGCTTCAATTTGACAAATACTTCAATGTTTACATTTTGAGAGGCAAAACCAGCTTAAAACTCTTAGCGGAGATTTCAACTGAGCACAAATGTTATTGGAAACAGGCAGTAGTCAAACACAATTATCACTCACATTAAAAAGGAAAGAAATAAACAACACAACAGAAAGTCAAAAGACATAAAACACAAGGGGAATAAACCACGGTTATAGTGAATTAACGTGCAAATGCAGCCATGCAACAAAGAACCCAAGGGACTGACAGGTTTAAGAGCAGCTCCAGCATCAGCACCAGACTCAGCCATACCTCTTGTCTACTGCTCTAATCCTCATGTCACTGCATTTGTGCATTAAAAGCATAATTGTTTTCACAGAAAGTACTGTTGGTTTGTCCTGTGATAAAGCCTCTCAAAGAATGCAAATTTCAGAGAGATGATCAAAGAGGAAATCGTGGTATATTTTGCTTTGCATGTCAGTCTGCACCAGTGGTTGCCTGCTTGGGCGCATTGGATTCACGCAATGCAACTTCATAATCTGATGGCAGGCTTTATTTGTTCTAATTCTCATCACAGACCGCTTATGAATTGTGACAGCCAAAAAACTGCAAGCTATCTTAATTGGTATTTAGACATTCTGTTGCTGCACAAAATGAATGTTTATGTTCAGGGCTACATTGATACGTTAAAATTAGAAAGTTGGAAAATAAGTTGTTTATAAAATGTCACTTCATATCAACTTCCTCTTGATTAGAAAAAGTTGACTCATACAAAAGACAAGAACTCCAGCTAGCCTTCATGGCTGAGGCCAGAAGCCACACTTGCCAGCTGTGGTTAAAGTCGCTGCGTGGCTGGAAATTACAACCACATGGTCTTTCTTATCTCCTGGGCAGGGGTTCTGAAGATTCTGACAACTCATTCTCTCAACGTTAGCCTCCAAATGAAAATCAAAATGTTCGCCAAACATAACATATCGTCAATCTTCCTCTGCTAATGGGGAAATGAGACTACAAAACAAAGGATGCTGACTTTCATACAGTGTTTCCCAGCCATATAAGCAATGATGCAAAGTCCGAGTGACTAAAGGTCTTAAAAACTTTACACCCACGTAAATTAAGATGGTTTCAAGGAATTTTATCTCCACCAGGCAGTTTGTGTGCTGATGAAAGAGCAGAGTTTCAATTAGGGTGGGATTGAAAATCTGAGGGAATTCACAAAGACAAAAATTAGCAGAAGCAACAAACAATAACTATCTAAAAGCAAAATGCCTGGTCAGCCAAGCAGGCTGCTGACAGACTGTAAAGCAAGCCAAAAGCATTTAGAATCTGAAGGGCTAGGAGTTAAGTTCTTCAGAGTTTGGGGGAGTGGAAGGGAAGGGAGGGATAGCGGGCTTTGACTGAAGATCAGGCCATGGTTTTAGACCACACAGCATTGCAGAACTGAATACTGGTGACAGATGAGCCTCTGGCAAGCTCTCATGAAATGGTTTCTATGTAAGAGTCACATGGATTTTAATGAAACATGGAAAATACAAGCTGCACGCAGGAAATAAAGTAGTTGAAAATGTCAGAGCAATGGAAGAACTGACTACAAGTTTAGAATACTTTTTAAAAAAATATTTGAAATAAATCATTCTAAATGACATTGTAAATATTGAAATCAAGACAATAATATTATCCTCTCTTTGGAGAAAACCAAAAACAAGGTAGCTACAACAGTCTGACTGCCAAGCATTTCTTCAGCCTCTTCTTTGTCCGTAGACTACTAAAACAACAAGAATTCTAGTTTCAGGTACTCACAAAATAAGAGTTAACAAATGTGACACGTGCCTTATCATAACCTAGGTCTCCAAAGACAGTGTGACAATCCTAGCAGTAACATCTGACATCACAGCGCAAACAAGTGAATAGATCTGTGGTGCAGAGGTCACCATTAAGGTTTCAGAGGTCACACAAGCACACCTTGTTTGGTTCAACTTACTTTCTGCCTCGAGTCGCATTAAAAGTCCCTCCATATTTCTTCCGATTAAGGATGAGAGCAGCAATTTCTGGTACGTAGCGAGCAAACATTGCCTACATGCATGAAACAGAAAAAGAAAATGGCATGCAGAGAGTATTCTACTGCAATAGAGGCAGCAGAGGCCCAAGGGATACTTACTTTCTTCCATTAACCGCACTATAGGTACCACCATATTTCTTGCGGTTTCCTATTAATTCTATGATTTCAGGGACGTAGCTCGCAAACATGGCCTAAGAAGAAGATAGGAGACAGAAGAATAGACTAAAAAGAGAGGCCAAAGAGGGGATGGGATGCTGTGTTCTAAGGTTCAGAAGATGTTCTTAAGATCTGAAATTGTAAAAGAATTAGTCAGATCTGTGAAGAAAATCTCAGCTCTGCTAAATCTAGAACTCACAAAGCAAAAAGGCTGAGCTTTTACAAAAGAGGGATTTTTTATGCTTAGAAATCTAAAGAAATTGGAGCTTTTTGAAATAAAGTTGTGAAAATATTTCATCTACTCAAGAGCTATTTTGCTAACAGTACAGTAGAAGTAACAAATAAGCTATATTCTCTAAATGAATAAATGAGGCTAGGGACTCAGAAGAGCTTGCACCAGTTTAGTTTGTGAGTTTTAGGAAATTTTTCAATGAAAATAATTGGACCAAAATCATGTTTTGATGGAAATAAAAATGTTTAAAAAACACAGAGCTGATTATGTAACAGCCAAACAAGTCCAAAAAGTCTGCTCACAAGATTCAACATTGAAGGAAAAAAATGCAAAAGCAATCAAGAGAAAATTTCTATCTGCCATGTTTCGTGCAACAAACACTTTGCTTGTGATAGGTTGCATCTGAGAGCTGTATCTGGATGAATTTCTGAATGATTTATGTTGGGATTCACTTTCAATGTCTCCATAGGTACCTTTTACACAAGGTACTAGCAGTCTGTCCATTACAGGGCATTATGGTTAAGCCTGATTCTGTTCTCTCCTGACGCGTGCTCTTTCAATTAGGGCTACAATGTGCTTTTCAGCTAGTTCTCCCCCTCATGTCTTCCAGAAGTATTGAGAGTAACAGGAGCACCATTATTACACTTCTCAGGCTAGGTAGCACAGCTCAAATACAAGGCTTCCTCAGCCTCCAAGATCTACCAATTGGGACATTTACTGATGGAGCTATCATACTACTGGAAGGAACCTGGATAAACCACTGAGATGTTGTGTTGTCAGCACTAACACACATATATGATGTCAGTTTACTCTCGTTACCTCAAACACCAATGTATTTGTAATTTGAAGTCTATTTTGATGCAGAAGTTAACTAAGATTAAGACTGAGTCATTGGAAAGGCCTCTTCTCTGGACAAATCCTAATTGAGATTAAGGTCATTGTTTACAAGGCAGCAGTGACTCCCAATATGCTTGGTGAATTGACAACTCTATAGCAGCCACCTTAAAGTCCTGGAGAAATAGTACCAGCCATGCCTTTGCAAGATTGTGCATATCAGGTAGCAAAAAGGCGTTACTAAGGCAACATTCCTGTTATTGAAATGCTAATCACACAAAATTAGCTCCACTGGGTAGGGCATGCCACTCATATCTTAACACAAGTCTCCTCAAGAAACTTCTCCACTTGGAACATGGGTATTGCAGGGAACTCCCGGGAGAACAACAGAAGCTGTCTCAGGATGTTCTAAAGGCATCCCTGAAAAGATCAAACACCCCCACTGGATTATGGGAGTCCCTAGTATGTGATGGGCCAAAACAGAGCAGCTTCATTCATGAAGTCACTGAACACACTGAAAGTCTATGGAGGAACCTGCAGGGGATAGGTCATGCCATTGGAGAAAGAACACTAATCTCCCTACATAATCTTACCCACATGACCGTGAAGCACCATCTGCCCTACGCATCAAATCCTACAGAGCTTCAACTTATCAGCCACCTCAGAACACATCAGATTAGAGTGGAAGCAAGCCCTCCTCAGTTCTGAGGGTCTGCCTAAGAAGATGATTTTTATTGACGTACTCATTTTAAAAGTGACGACAAATGGCTAGTAAATATCTATTATATCTCATATGTTGGGACGGAATTGAATATGGCAATGAATGCTTTAAAAACAGTATCTCAAAAAGACCCCTACGGCAATTTGCAGGGCAGAAATATGGGCCGAAGACTTGTATTTTGACCCTACTTAAAAGGTAACTATAATAGGAAGCTGGATTAAAAAAAAGCAGTGAGGATGTAATGACAGATTTTTAAAGGAGACATCAAATAACTCAGAAAAGACTGACCCAATGAGCAAGAAAGGCTCTTTAAGAAGGATGCAGCACCTGTAGCTAAATAAGGAAGATAGGAACAGGATCAAATTGAAAGGATTGCTATATAATTCTACAAAGGTTAGAGATAGGTCAGAAAATTGACGGATTTTATGGGATAGCAAAGGATGACAAAAGAAAGGACGAAGAAAGTAGAACCTCAGAGGAAGCTAATTTGCTAATAAAGAACAGACAGCAAGAGTTTGTACAAGTATTTATATAAGACGCTAAAGCTATTGATGGCTAAAGCTTTAGAGAGTGAGTCTGGGAAACTGGTAATGAAATGCAAAGAGTAGATGTTGAAAAGTTATTTTGTACCTGTCTTCACTTTGGCAGGTTTAGAAAATTTCCCAAAGACACTTGAAAATTACAAACCGAAAGTGAGAGAAGAATGCAAAACAATCACCATAAGGAAAAAGGTGTGGGGAAGCTATCAGAGCTCAGTTCTCACGGGTCCCCAGGATCAGATGGCATACATCCTGGGTTTTTAAAACAATGGCTGTAGACATAGTAGATGTATTAGCTATTAATCTTTCAAAATTCATTAGCTTCTGGAATGGTCATGACTGACTAGAAAATAATGTAACATCATGAGAAGGAAGTAGGGAGACAGGAAGCAGCAAACTGTAGGTCAGTTAACTTAATGTGAGTCGTATAGAAATTGCTAGATTCTATTATGAAGGAGGTTATAGCAGGATACTTAGAAAACCACAATGCAATTAGGTTTTCATAAAACCACGTATAATTAATTGATTGCAGTTCTTTGAAAAAGTAGCAAGTGAGGTGAATAATGGGGAAACTGTAAAGGTACTGTACTTGGATTTCCAAAAGGTACTGCACAAAATAAAGTCTCTTGGTGTAAGGGGTAACATATCAGTAAAGGATTGGTTAACTGAAAGGAAGCAGAGGCTAAGATGAAATGGGCAATTTTCAGCTTTTAGCAAGCTGTGACTAGCAGAGTGCCATAGCGATCAGTGCAAGGACCTCCACTACTTAGAGTCTATATCAATGATGCGGAGTGAATGATTTGGAGATGGGGACTGAATGTGTAGCAGCTAAATATAACATACCCATGATAGCAAAACAGGTAAGAAAATATGTAGTGAGGAGAAGGTGTAGATGCTGGGAAGAGATAGAGACAGGTTAAGTGAGTAGGCAAAAAATTGACAGATGTAGCATAAAGTAGGAAAATGTGAACTTGTGCAGTTTGGTATGAAAACAAAGAAAAGAAACATGCTAGTTAAATGGAGAGATATTACAGCACTAGGAAGTACAAAGGGACTTGGAGGTTTGGGTACACAAATCACAAAATGTTACTTTGCAAGTACATCAAAATGATTAGGAAGACAAATGGAAGGCTGGTATTTCTTGCAAAAAGAGTATAATAGAAGAGTAGGGAAATTTGACAGCAATGTACAGGACTCTGGAGAATTATTAGACTATTGTGTACAATTTTGTTTTTTTTTAATTTGAAATGGGATATAATTACATTAGAAACAATACAGAGAAGGTTCACTTTATTCATGCCTGGAAAGGACTCATGAAGAGAAGGTGAAGAGGTTGTGCTTTTACCCGTTGATGGTTAGAAGCATAAAATGAGACCTACTTGAAACAGGGGACTTGACAGGATGGATTCTGAGAAACTGTTTCTCTTTGCAGGAGACCCCCAAACTGGGGTACACAGTTCAATAAAAGTTCTCACCTTTAAGATGGAGATAGGAGAAGTTTCTCTTGGATGATCTTTAGTCTATCGGATTCTCTTCCACAGAAAATAGTGGAGGTGGAGAATTGAATTTATTCAAGATTAAACAGATTTTTGATAGACCAGGGAGTCAAGGGAAATGGAGGACTGACAGGAAAGTGGAATTAAGTCCACAACCAATTCAGTCACAATCTAATAAAAGGACAGAGCCATCTCATTAGGACCAAATAGTCTTTTCCTGCTCCTTGACCTTGTGGTCCAATGAATCATCATGGATTTCAATGCCTCAGTCTTGCCGTTAAAATACATTGTCTAAATAAATGAGCACCTTAAGTGGTCCTTAAGATTTTGGATTCCAAGGCCCAAACAGTGACTGCTGCCAGCACCAGTGAATGTACACTACCCTTCCTTTGGGGTAATGTTACAAAGCTGTCAACATTGTATCTGGCAATGTCTATGAAGATAGTATTCACCCAATAACGTTGCCTCTTATAATTTCTGAGTTCACATCAAGAATGATTACTAATACATTTGGTTTATTCTCATCCAGGGTACAAGCTCTACAGTGCATCCTATAACCATGTGTTTGTTAGCAGTTGGAGAAGGACACAGATGGGCAGGGCTCTTGAAACCGCACTAAAAATCTAAAACGTACACTTTATTTAGAGGAACAAATCACACAGAAGGGATTATGGTCACTGGCATTTGTGAAAAATTATTACACAAAACAGAACTGCTCAAAACAGCAACTTGGCACTATCACAAAGCAGGACAAATGTTTTCTACATTATCTACGTCACTGAAAGTTGCTCATAGAACTGGTTTTAAAATGAGTAACAGCTAAAATTTTACTAATTTTCACCAGCTCATTTTAAAAACACAGAAGATTAATAATACATTTTGATTGCATATAATCCCGCTCACAACATTAAAAAAATAGCATTTATTAACAATTTTCGTATTGTTTTAAAGACAACTCTACCCTAATAAAAATGTGAATACTTGTAGAAATGTATATTACATTGTGGAAATCAGCTTTGGATCCTACACAAAACTGATATGTAGACTTTTGACACTCTGCCTGTTGGATACGGCCCTGTGTAAAATGGACTTGGTAAGTGCCAATTTCAGTCTGTGGACACTACTATGTTGAGTAGAATTGCTCCTAAATTAGGACAAGAATGGTTTTAAGCCCAACAGCCTCATTTGGGCCAGAAAGAAAGTAGCTAAGTGAGAAAAGGGAGAGATGCCCTGCTGCTCTTTTCTAATTTTCATGCTAAAGCAGTGTCAAATCATAAGGCTATCTCAATAAAATCATTTCTACATTTCATGAAAATGAAGTCACAATCCAAAACAGACAGCAGGACGGGGGGAGAAAATGTGATGGTTTTGGATGACTTCCCCAGCATGAGCATCAATTAAGAGCAAGTAAAATTTACATTTATGCCTAACTTTTATGATTTTTAATTACTTAAAATGAGCAACACAAGCAGATGATGAGCAGTGGGATATGATCTATATCCCACTCAGCTGGTAACCATAATTCATTTGCAATTGTTAGCTGAGAGTTGTCAGGTCATTCTGTTATAGGAAATAAATCGTATTTCACAGCTCAACACATATCTTTGATTTACGTTACACCTGGCTGTAATATAGTTAAGCATGGAATGCTTAATGGCAACCCAGGGTGCTCGAAGTGGAAAATGTTCCATTGCTAACAATGATATTCCTCCATCTTAATGAACATTAAAATACACTTTTTTTTAAATCCTAAAGTTGTGAATGCTCATAACTGACTCTTCAATAAAATTCTCAGTCATCTCCTCCAGCCACTTACTGATGGGCAATCAAGGGATCCAGCTTAATGTTACAGGGAATAGTAAACTCAAATCTTACAGTTCAAAACATTAATATATTATGTGGGAAACCGCACAAGATACTGGACAATATATCTGTAATTTTCAATTGGTCCAGGTTCAAGGTAGGGTAGCATGGGATCCATTGATAGAATATTGCATAAAAATAGATACAAAGTAGTCTGTTTCCCTCACTGTATCCTTTCCATTCATATGACTGCACAAATGATGGTAAGCTCAAAGGGAGATGGTTAATTGATGTCTTCATGCCACAACAGGGCTGCCTGAGAGAGAATGGAGTGGGTAATGAGGCATAGCTAAGACTTCTAGAGTCAGGGAGCTTACTTGTGGAAAAATGGGGAAAAGTTTAACTCATATTATTTTTAAAAAAAGACATCAATAATATGTTTTTGAGCAGGGGGAATAAGAATCAGGGCTGGAGTTTCCTGGGAATTGATATGTTTTAAACTTAAAATATTGCAGTTATACCATTAGAACCATATAATAATTGCAACAGAAAGAGGCCATTCAGTTGATTATGTCTGCACCTACAGATGTTGCTCCTAATCCTCAAACAATTAACCTGGTTGCACTTCAGTTACCACAGGGAGTCAGAAAGGCTTTCTTCACATGTGGGCATGGGGTTTTATGTTTATTCTATACCTCTGAGGATATTTGATGGTCGCTGGGATGGGTGAAAAGGGAGGGATATTCATTCAAGATGTTCATGATGCTGGGGAGACTAGATAGATCTGCTAGTCTTCTCTTGAAAGTCAATCTTGCATATTATTTTATAACGCAGGACTGTGACACTGTAGTGATTGTAATGAAGTCAGCCTAGTGGACCTCATAGAATATGAGTTTCCTGATTGGGGCTGTTAATCTCGTCCAATCAGGGGGCTCTGGCTGCCAGAGTGTCTGACATCTGTTCAAGGTATGTTGCTACATTGGAGCTGAATGTATTCAGTTTATCTTTTTAAAGATGCACAATCTGATTGCTGTATATACCTGTTGAAGTTAATTGGAAGCCAAGTGTGTTTGGTGGAGCTAAACATAAATGACGGCAATCTTCAGCTGCTATTGATAGGTTCTCCAGCAGATGAAAATACATACAATATCAGAATAAAATCAAGAAACAAAATACTAAACAATGTAGAGAAACAGTCTGCCTATTTGCCAGTTAGGAAGTTTGCTTTGCTGACTGATCTCAACAGTGGGCAGCTTGCATGCTTAAACTTTAATACAGCCACTCAGCAAAACTGCATGAGAAAGAATTAATGGCATCCCCTGCTGTTGAAAAAAATACAGTCTTTCAACATACTGGACTGCTTTACAGCACAGCTGCACAAAATAGGCTGAGAGGCTTACTTTGCAGTCAATTATATTATAAAAAAATAATATTTTTCTAAAAGTCCCCAAGAGGGTAGAGTTGCCTTTGAACCAACTTACTAATGAGTCAACATGTTATTTCCCCCTTCACGATTAACTCGTTTTCTGTAAAAACACAATATTTTAAACATATCATTTGGAATTACTGTGATGGTTTGCTTTACAGTTAGGTGCTTCACAATGCTGCAAATGAGGCTCTTGTTACATTAACAAAGCCACTGTCTACAGCCTGCCGTTTTCGAATTGTTTAAATTATAATACAATTTTAAATAATATTGCAGGTTATAAAGTTATGCAGTAATTGTTAAAGTCTTAAAACTATATTGGTATTTATCAATAATGTAGAGCACTGTAAATCTCACTGACCCCTATTTTTGACAGCCTGCTTGCCTTAAATCTTAAAAAGACCATCACAGAATTCCATTCCAAGAGAGGCACTTAGAAGAAAATGTCTGATAACATATAGTTTAAGCACTAACACACCCTGGGGATGAATAGCTCTGGCTGCCTTTGCAGAGTCAACATATGGCAAGGACAGTGGGGTGCGAACATTAATGGTCTTAATCTTCCTCAGTCACAAAACATAATTCAATGAACCCCCACTGCTTTGCCTCTATGTTGCCCAGAAACTGTTTGCAAACCTGCCAAGGAATAGGTGAAAATAAAGGCCTCTTCTTCTGTCAAAACAATGGAAATGTAATCAGCACCAGAACACTTGTACCAGTTGTGATTTTTATGGGGCCAATATAGTAGATGGCTGATAGCACAGCTGCACATTGAGCATGGGCAACTTACATTACTGGAATCAAGACCTACTGCACCTTCTGTGGTCAGTGTTTGTGGTTCTGAAGTCCAACGTACCTAAAATGTAATAAGCTATGGATGCCTAAATGTCAAATAATTTGGCCAATTGTCCAAAGCGTGCTCTTGTGCCCTTAGCAGAATTGCAATTCTTATTAAATGGCAGCTTGTTGGTGGGGTCTTTCAGCTTTTTTAGGCCATTTGCTTGAAGAATATCCTAACTGTAACAAAGATTGCTCCATTTTGCTGTGCTTTTCACTTTTTGGACTGAATTAATCTGACTTTTGTAAAATGCACTCCCTCTCTCTAAAGGGGTATTTTCGAGAGTATTGGTCACAGCCTAAATAGAACTTAAGTGTTTAAATGAAAGAGCATCAGCTCATAATATTAAACTCTGTTTCTCTCTACACAAATTCTGCCTAGCCTGCTGAGCGCTTACAGAATTTTCTGTTTTTATTTTGGATTTCAGTATTTGCTTTTGCTAAAATACATTCCATTGGACATCCTCATTCATCAGCAGATTCTGGAAATTTTGAAGAAGCATACAGGACAGATGTCTCTACACCTTAGCTGTAGATGGTGGGCCTGTTATTATGCTGTTGCCTGGGTGTTACAATCTGGGCAGTATGTGTGGATCTGCAGGTGGAAATGAAGAAATCACTCGTGAGACAGTGAGACACAGAGACATCTCCTTCAACCTGATATTGAAGCTACACTGAGGATGGGGCAATTCACAATGGCTGACAAGTTAACTTCTGCCTTCAGTATTTACATCCCCGGGTCTTTCCAATCAACAGCAGGCGGTGTTTGTTAAATCTCACAACCAGCAGTGTATAAATACATCCTGCAGGTAATAGGTACATTGTTTGCTCAAGCCACAGAATTCAGTAATTTCTCCATGGAAACCAGCCAACATGAAACAGCCCTGCACTTTTACCATCTGGAGTGATTCCCTATAGTGTCCGATTTTATTGTTGGCATATGCATGATGGTCCTTTGCTTCTAATGTCATTTAATTTTCAGTAGAATAGGGATCTTATTTGTACCCATGTAGTTGGTCTCTGCTTGATGGATTAGAAGCTCTAGTATCTCCCAGTCATTTTTGTTTTACAGAAATCTACGTCAACATGATAACTTGGTGGTGGGGTCGGGTGGAATGGGGATCCAGTTAGCTCAGGTTTGTTCTGTGGTTCGCACACAGAGTTATGCCAACACTGTGGGTTCAATTCCCACACTGGCTGAGTTTATCATGAAAGATGTTCCTTCTTACCTTCTCCGGTCTCCTGAGGTACAGTGATCCTCAGGTTAAACCACCACCAGTCACCTCTCTCTCTCTAATGAGAAGGGAGCCCTGCTTCAAGACCTGAAACAATAAATGGATAACTACAGGGTCTAGCTTTACCAACAATGGCAATGATCCCAATGAGACATCCTTGGGTATGGCAGTGATTTGATTTCTTGGTGAAACGGATTGTCAGGATGTTGACAATGATCAAGTGAAGGGGTGGTGGTAGGGAATGTTACACTAAAGGTTGGAAAGCAGTCATCATTACAACATTCTGCAGTCACTTGCTCTTTACACAGCAAAACTGCCACAGAACCAATTCAGAAAGGAGTTAGGAATAACAAGATAGGCAGTACCTACAGTCCAATCAGCAAACAATCATCCAAATGTCTGCATTTCTAGTTAAGTCTCTGTGCCATTCAAGTGCAACTTCCTCAATAAATCTTGGTGTACGCAGCTAAAAAACCTTCTCATCTCTCTCCTGAACTTCACATCAAGGTCCATGACCTCACTACATTTTTCCACAATTGCCCTTCATCAACGACAACTCTCTCACAGTGTTAGAAAACAAATTAGTCAACTTGTTATCACCAAGGCAGTATAAGATCCAGGGTTTTAACACTTTTAATGGCAGGCCTTCGCAGAAATGGGGACTGCATTCTTGCTTAGGGTGCAGGAAATAAGAGTTGGGATAGTTTTCCAGTATGGAAACTGCTTCTTGTATATGAAGGGTATGTGGGGGGGGGGATGGGGAATGGGACGGAGTGGGGAAGGGATGGGAGAGTTGAGAGGGGCAATAAACATGCCAGTGAGTCATTTTTAGGGTTTTGACCACTGCAGCCTCTTAGTTGGCACAGAGACAAAAATTCCGTTGGAAGTCAGATTATGTTAAAAGGGACATGGATAAGTAAATGTGTCCCCATATTTTTGCATGTGAATCATGCAGTAATATCACAGAAATTCCCACATCTACAAGACAGATTGGCGCACCCAAATAACTTCATGAAATGTACTGGCAAGTCAGCTTCATGACCTCCAGCTTTCTCTCAGGTCAGTTACTTGTACCTCCTCAGCTATTACTTCCACACGTTTCTCCACACGTGTGCCGACTTACTTATGAAGTGGTCCCTTCTACAACCTTATAAAATGAACACCCAGAGAGTGGATAGCTCTGTACTGCTTTTATGTGCAGCCTTCCCCTGCAAGTAAACAGAAAAGAGATATGTTGGAAAGAGAAATCAAAGATGTATGTCACCCAACTGGCCAGCTCAACAATCAGATCTTGTCAGCTCTTGAACATCTACTACACACATCCTTGGCCTTGGCAGTAGCTTCCAGATCTAGTGGACAGACAGCAGGAAGATTGGTCTGGTAGCAATCTAGAATATCCTCTCAAACTGGGCTACGCCAGTGCATTGGAACGTAGGTAGACAGTACTGAAGTGGACTTTATCCTCTATCTGGTACTTTATCAAGCTTCCAGGGAAGTGCTGTTAAGACAGTGTGGGGAAAGTTTAGAAAATTCAGCTAAGTGACAAGATATGTACTCTTAAACGCCTTCCTCACCTCAGTCCCAGGATCCGACCAGAGCTGAGACAGCACTGACACTTTCAGCAAATTTCATCTGGGTTGGTTCTGGATTGCTTTTGCAGAAAGTCTCTCTGTTCCAAAATCAATCAGCTTTCCCAGACACACCTTCAAGGTTCCATTCCGAGTTATGAACTTGGTCCAGTCACGTTCTGGGTGAGCGAAGCTCCTTTAAGAGCTCTTACCCATAGATAACATATTCTTTGACGCCAATGTACTCTGAACCCATCATATGCTGTGCACTGGGAGTACAGTGAGATGGTGCAAATTTGGCAACCTCATTTTCTGATGCAAGGTCAGATAAAAACATCGCACAAATGTGAACCAACAGTGTACAGGTTGTAATTTAACATCACAGTACCGGGATCCCAGCATCTGGTTCAGTGAAATGGAGCTGATATGGAAACTACATACCACTATCACAAGGAGATCATCTCTATGGTGAATTTAAATAAAATCTCTCAGCCTGATAGCATATGCTGTGAAAGACAGACTGGTGAGTTACAGGTTGCTTCTCGATAAATATTCATGCATTGACAAGGTTCTGTTTTCTGGACTATTTACATTTGGAGGGCTGAATTCTTTTTTAAAAAGCATCTACACAATGGGAATAGATGGGCACACTGTTTCCACTGTGCCATATCCTGTTCTTTCTATCAGAATAATCCAGGATAATATGGTCAACACCTTATTCCATAAAAAAAATTTTAAAAAGTTAGATTGAAGGCACTAAAATTTGCAAGTGGCTGCTCATAGTAATCTGTCATTGTATTTCTGTATGACATTGTTTAAAAGCTTCACCTAATTGAGGGTCTTAACTGTAAATACTGACAATTGTTGCATGAAATTGGCTCAATCCAATTTCCAATTGGCTTTGGTCTAAAACAGAATGCAGCCCATTTCTCACATTAACTTGTTAAGTCACTCTAAGATCTAATTGTCCCAGGTATTTTTAACTCCTCATATTGCGTTGAAATATCTATAGTCTTTATTCTAAGCCTTCAGTTAGTTAAGGATGTTAGAATTAAGGCCTGCTTTCTTTCACAAATCTTTCTGCTAAAGTGAACTTCCTTTTGCCTTATATTTCATTCATAAATCTTCCCAATCCCTTAACCTATGTTATCCTCTAATCCTACAACATCTTGAAGGACATCCACACTGAATTTGAAATGTTAGCTGTCTCTTTTTCCACAGATGCTGCAGACCTCCAAATTATTTCAGCACTGATAATGGGAACTGCAGATGCTGGAGAATCCAAGATAATAAAATGTGAGGCTGGATGAACACAGCAGGCCCAGCAGCATCTCAGGAGCACAAAAGCTCTGAGATGCTGCTGGGCCTGCTGTGTTCATCCAGCCTCACATTTAATTATTTCAGCACTTCCTGTTTATCTTTCAGATTTTCAGCATCTGCAGTATTTTATGTTTATCAAAACACAATCTGCTATGTTCCTTTCAGTTTGCCATGACCACAACCGATGTCATCAGCCGATGTTAATACCAACCCTTTTCCACCTCTAGCCAAAATCATTTCATTAATTGTTTGGAAAACCGATCAGGGCACTGTAATATGCAAACAATCTATCACATATCTATGTAGCCCTACTTTGTGCCCGCACCCCTCCCCCTTTTGTTATTCCGTCTATCGTTACATTTCTTTTTATACTGAAGCGAATCAGGGCAAACTGTGAGAGGAACTCCCATTAATGGATGATATGATTTCCATGCCTAGTTTTATGGCACCTAACCAAATGCCTTCTGAAAATCCAATAAATAAATAAATCCAGTACATTATCTACATATTCTATGATTTCCTCTAAATGAGCGTTTTGAATAAAACTGCCTTTTCTAATATATTTAACCTGTTCCTGATTATTCTAGGGGATTGTAGAGAAATGTAATACTACAAACTAATTTTATAATTTCATTGGGATTTTGCAGCTGGAGCCTTATAAAAGAACAAACACTGTAATGGTACAGGCAGTTTGAATGTAATGTACTGTCCTATTTAATAAGTAAGTCTTTTCCCAATGAATTGAGACAGATCTCAGTTTTCATCCCTCTACAAGCTGTTCCTGCAGATCATCACTGACACCCTCTCACTTCAAAATGTGACAAAGAGCTGATCATCTGCTCACAACAGATAACAATGCCCAGCCACCCCTATATTCGAGATAAATAACAAACATCAGAAACATTGGCACATGTCAACCCTAAACTCAACAGTGGTTTGACACACAGACAATGAATGCCCATGCTTTCAGGGCTAACACTCATGTTCATTTTGATTAACAAGGACAGCGATCTTTTCAAAACTGAACTCAACTGCATCTTTGCAATTCCTCTAAAGTATGCTTGTTTTAGTATCATAACATTTGACAAATTAACAAAACAAATTTATTAGTTTATAAACTTTTTTTATAAACATGATAATACAGCTTTACAGACCATCAAGTACTAAGTTGAACTGAACATGAAAAGGCTGATATTAAATCCGTGCCATTTTCATATACATGAAAAGCACACTCAATATTTATAGGTATGGCCGGGACTAAGGAGGTGGATCACTGTGTAATGGATCACCAGTCTTCTCGATAAACAATGATTGGATTAACCTGTAACTAACTGACTGTTCCATCAGGCCAGGCATCTGTCAACAAGTCTGTAAATTATGTAAGTGACCTTACAGAAGCTTACAGCGCAACACTGAGCATATCTTCTGGGATGTCACGTGCTCAACGCGCCATTATCATGTCTGATTCTGGGAAAAGATATTAAAGCACAATGGGAAAATCTAAAAAAGCTTATTAAATGAGATGGCAGCAACTGTTTACAATTTCTCCGAATCATTTTTTAGAGTCGGGATTTGAAATTTGGAATGCACAGAGGGCCTTTATTTTACCATTTGATGCAGGTTTCTATGATCTCAGACCGCAGTGATTAATCATAAAAAGAAGGAGAGATATTTTACCAAGCCACCAAGGATGAAGAAGACCATAAAAAGACGACCAAGAGTTGTCCTTGCATAAACGTCTCCATAACCAACTGTGGACATTGTGACCATAAGTAAGTAGACGCATTCCCAATATGTCAGTGGTTGGGAATTTTGGAAGTTTTCCCAAGGATCCCCTGAGTTTTCCACCTGTGAACAGTTAAAAGAAAAAAACAGAAGTTAAAAATCTGAAGCTGAGGGAACTGGACAGACACTGAGGAGTGAGTGTGCAACGAATAGCTACAGCACCACCTAGCGTCAACACTAGCACATTTACATCACACAGAGGTTCAGAATGTGATATCCTTGGTTTTAAGCTATGCAAACAAAACAAATAACTTCTGTCATGTTTGTTTGAGGTCACAGAACTGTCTAAGCTCTAACAGAAGACACTCTGGTCAATTCACATTTAAGGTCTGCCAAACACATGTAAATGCTGAATTCAAAGGAAGAAGGTGGGGTGATAAGCCTGAGATAAAAATATTCCTTCACCAATTGTCTCCCCATTGCTCCCTAGATAGGATATGTTCCACAGAAATAGGTCATTAAGTTCAAGCAATCTAAAACAGAGCATATGTTCTACTCAAATTTCCTATCTTTCTCTGTCTATATCTTCAAATCATCCATATCCCCCTTATCTCTTAGCATGTCTTAAATGCCTCAAAATAATTCACTTTAATCACTTGCTGTGATAGTAATTACCATAATCTCACTGCTTTTGGTAAAGAAATTGCTTCTGAATCCCGTATTTGACCTCTTGGTGACCATCCTATTGGTTAGCTCCAGTTATGGTTGTATTTTTATGTGGTTTCCTTAACAGAGACTTATTACCCTTGTACTGGATTGGTAAGAGCACAATTTCAATTCATTTTAAAATCTCAAACAAATGTACTTAAAAAACTCCACCCATCCATAGTCTATCTTGCTGCTGCTTAGAAATTCCATGGTTGTGGTCATATACTATCATCCTGGTCTTTGGTTTCTTACTATTGCCCCCTTCCCACAACATAAAATTCCACACGCTAAGAATTAAAGTGCACATTAAGTTGTTTCAGGAGTATTAAATTGAAACAACTATTAAAAAATTATGAGATTAAAAGCCTAAGAGTCTGCATAATTTACGTATGGTGTGACAATCTTTCCAGATCGCATGGCATAACCTTCTGGAGATTTAGATTCTATACCTGCCTGTTGTCAATTTGTTTGTGTATTGGTTGTTGTTATTATGGTCTTTCACACCATTAACTGAATGTATCTTTGTTTCTGATGCATTGTTGAAGTACTATCCAGTTCCCTGAGTTGGCTTCTGTTTCACCTCAATATGGCTGCATTTGGAGCTGTGGCTTTGTAGAATCTAGGCTCACCACACACTTTGGATACTTCTGCAGATAACCTGATTCCCTGGCTAGGATGCATGGCACTGACCTTCTGTCTTGTGTATAGATTGGGCATTTTCACATGTTGGTCGTGAAGCAATTTACTTCTCCCTTGCTTTTTTGAGAAGTTTGTACTGCATTTCTGAGAACTTGAACATATGATAGTTTGGCAGCGTTGTCCTAATTTGCCTTCCAAGCAAATTGCTACTTGTGACAATATGCCCATATTCACTGGTGTAGCACAGTAATCTGAAGTGCTTTAACAATGTGGCCTATTTGACTGTTAGATCTGAAATAGTGTGGTGTGGTTATTACGTGGTTTATGTTCCATTTGACAGACCTGAGCTGTAAAAGTGTGTCGGAGGTAATATTTTTAAACAGCCTATTCTGATAATGCCATGACGTACCTCTGGAACAGGTGAAACTTGAACCTGGACGTCCTGCCACAGACAGAGGTAGTGACACTGTCACTGCTGGACAATAGCCCTAAGATGTGACTGTATATTGTGGCTCAACGTCAGATTTGATCCACTCATCAGGTGTTATTGAACAGTCTGAATGTTGCACTCTTGGACAGAATCTTACTTAAGGATAGAGTCAGGCCTAAAAGCAAGAGGTACTTCTGCTTCTGGGCAGATTGGGTTTTGTCAGGCAATTACACTCTTTTTAGTTCTTTGTATTTGTGAGTCATGGGTAAACCATCACATTTTATAGGCAGACAGGAAATTCTGCCCCCACCATGACTTCCCAGGCTCCAATTTCTGGGCATCATTTTTACCAGGTACCCAGACAGCAGTTCATTCTCTGCAACCCAGGGGCATAACTCAACTCTTGCTCATCACCAACAACCATCTCTTGCACAGACCATGCAAATTGTGCCACTGTGCTTTAGTGATGCCTCCTTCCAGATTCTCCTGAAAGTTGTTCAGGAGAGAAGGTAAATGTTGCTCCACATGAATTGTAACAAGAGGCCACCGTGACTGACAAAGGCAGCCTGGACAGAACTAGCTGTGAAAGTCAGTGCCCTTGGGTGGCCTACAACAACCAGGCTCCAGTGTTGAAACGGACTGAATGATCAGTTATACTTCATCAGGGTAGGTACCACTGTCCACCCAATACTTCATGCCCATATGTGTGTGAATAGCATTGTAAGGTTGCCAGTGCAGAGTACTGTACATGAAACTGGTGCCAGGCATCGATATCAAATGCCTCATGTGCAATCAGTGTCTGTCACTTCAGTGCAGCTACTGATGTATCACTACTTGAAACACAGCGCTACTGCCCCTCTCACATCTTCAAGGGTTCACACTTCAAACATAAAAGGAGCTGCAACACTCAGTACCTCGTGCACCACCAGCTCACATCTCTTTCCAAAGATTTGCATAGAACTAGGACACTAGTTCAAAATAAGCTTCAGGTCGAACATCGCACAGATATCTCAGGCATATACAGAATGATTCTTTATTGCTTTGTTTCAGTGCCTGCGTTATGACAACAGTGAACCACGATTCATTCAGAATGCTTTAAATCCTAACATCTCCCTCACCACTTTCTTAACAATGACACATGTGGCCAATTGCAGCTCTGGACACAGACAGGTCTTTCTGTATCTATTAATGTAAGCTTGGTGCTCATCTCCCCATGCGAATGTCTCTTAATGGGTCTCTACTTCTCCAGAAGAACATGAACAGTTAGTGCAAATGGGCACAGACTGTGGGAGTGAGATGTTCGACACAAGGCTTCTCTTCCACTTCGAGCAGCGAGTCACTTCACCTGATGAAGGAGCAGCGTTCAGAAAGCTAATAAACAGAAACAATAAATCTTCATTTTTTTATGCAGGCTCTGAATCCCTCACCCAAGCCAGAACAAAAATAAAGCCCAAACCCCAGGCCCATCTCCACTAGCCCCTCACATCATGTCTCTGAGGAGGTATAGCTCCAAATTGCTGAGACTGCACTTTCAAGGCCATCCTCCCCACTCCCCACCATTCACCTTGGTGGGTGGGACTCTCGCATTCTGAGGACTGGTCCCATTAAAACAGACTCTCATTAAGTCTATTACAGCTGACGAGCCACTGGACTTTACCAGTAATGAAGTGGCATAGATGCATAGGCAACAGGGGAATGTCTGGCAGAGGTGCCACAGGCCATGCACCTACCGGAGTAAAGGGCAGGAGGGACTGCCCATGTTCTATCTGATGTTATGGCTTCATGGCTCCACTATATGAGTGCATGGCTGCCTCCGTGGAAGTGTTGGTCGATGTCTTGGAAAGCGAGGTTGTGTAGAACCATCACTATCTGCTGAACATGTGTAGGAAGCTTCAGGAACCTCATCATGATCAAGGGGTGAGAACAATGTATGGAATCTGTTTGGGTGAAACTAAGAAAGAGCTAGGGGAAGCAGACACTGGTTGGAATTATTTATCAGACACCTACCAATAGTGGTAGTGGGGGGCATAGTATAGATCAGCATGTGGGGAGGAGAACACAGTTATCATGGGTGACTTCAATCTGCATGTCTACCAACTGAGCACAAAAGCTGTGGAAGAAGATTTTCTGGATTATCTTAAGGATGGTTTTCCAAAGCAGCAACTTGAAGAACCAACGAGAGGATAGGCTATTATGGATTTTATACGATTTACGAAAAAGAAATAAGAAATGGTCTTCTTGTTAAAGAATCTTTAGGGAAGCTTGACCCTAATATGATAAGGCTTTTACATTATGTTTGAAAGTGAGATAGTTCAATCAGAAGCAAGGGTGTTAGAATTTGAATAAGGGCAATTATGAAAGCCTGAGGAGCAAGTTGGCTGAGCGTGATTGGCAGTATACATGTAAAGGCATGATTGCACAAAGGCAATCATCAGTCTTTGAAGAATTATTACACATTTTACAGCAGTTGTACATTCCTTCAAGGTGCAAACCTCAAGAAAGAACAATCAACCATAGCTGACAAAGGAAGTTAACAATAGTATAAGGCTAACAGAAAAGGCTTATGAAGTGGCCACAAACAGTGATAAATTTGAAGGTTGAGAAGTTTTTAAAATATTACAAAGGAGGGCCAAGAAATGGATTAGGAAAGACAAAAGAATACAAAAACAATCCAGTAGAAAATGAAAACAGAATGTAACAGCTCTATAGATTTGTAAAAAGGAAATATTTGGCCATCACAAATGTGAACCCATTATAAAAAGTATAATTTATAGTGGGGAATAGAGGAATGGCAGAGGTGCTAAATTATTATTTTCTGTCAATTTCACTGAGGAAGATAAAAATAAATCCCCCAGAGTTAGAAATCCAAGTGATTAGGGTGAATAAGGAGTTGAAGAGAACTAGTGAAGAGATTGTGCTGGAGAAATTAATAGGACTGAAAGTTGAGAAGTCTACATCCCACAGTTTGAAAGAGGTGGCGATAGAGATTGTTGATGCATTGGTGATCATCTTCCAAATTCCACAGATTCCAGAGTGATTCCTGCAGATTAGAATGTAGCAAGTGTCACTCCACTATTTAAGAGAGGACCAAGGGAATAACAGGGAACGACAGACTCATCAGCCTTACTTCAGTATGAGGAAAAATATAAAGGAAAAGATTCAGGGACACTTGTACAATACAAATCTGATTGAGCAGCGTCAACATGGAATTGCAGATGTAAAATCTTGTTTACCACGGAGTTTCCTCAGACTGTTATTATCAAAATTAAAAAAGAAGAGTTTATTAGTTTATCTGAATTTACTGAAGACATTTAGCAAAGGTCACCCACAAGAAGTCGATTAATAAAATTAAAGCATACGGTACATGAGATAATGTACTGGCATGGATTAAGAATTGGCTGACAGATAGGAATAAATGGGTTATTCTCGCATTGGCGGACTGTGATAAGCACCAAAGTGGGGCCTGATTGTTAACAACAAATATCAAATATTCGGACATAGCAACATTTGCAGATGAAATAAAGCTAAGCAGGAATGTGCCTCGTGAAGACTATGTGAAGTGTTTTCAGGAAGATTTAGGCAGACTTAATTTGATTGGACAAGAACATGATTAAATAGATACGATCCAACAAATAAGAAAAATTCCAAGGTATGGACCTATCATCCATGGTTAACTAGAAATGTGAAAGCTAGTAGCAAGCTAAAGAAAAATCATACAAATAGCGCAAAGATAATTGGCATATCACATGATTGGACAGAATATAAGAAGCAGTAAAGGATGAACAGAAAGGTTAATAAACAGGGATAATTAGAAAGAAAGGACTAGCCAGGAATATAAAAGCAGATGCTAAACATTTCTAAACATATTTAGTGGGAGTTAACAAAGTCAGCATTGGTCCTAAGTAGAAAGTGAGTTTGGTAAATAAGGAAATGGCAGGTGAATTGAACAGGTATTTTGCATCATTCTTCATTATAGAGGTTACAGGTGACAGCAATACATCAGAAAATGGAAAGGAGGGAAGAGAACCTCCTCATGGTCTGTTCCTGGGTCCAGCCAGGTTAGTAACAGGTCCAGGTATTGTGCTGTGGAGTGATCATAGCTGCTGACTGTCTGCCCCTCTTCTGCGGCTACGTTGATACCTGGGTGTCCTAAGAGAGGTGTCCACCAATACTCTCGATTCCTTTAAAGAGAGATGGGCAACACAGTGGGTGGAGTGTTTTATATTCACTTCCAATTCAATTTTGATTTAGCCCTTTCCCTGACCTTTGATGGTTTGCATTGCCCTGAGTAGGCTTTGCACATAAATTACTCAATTGGAAACATGGGGTGATTTACTAGTGGTCGTTAATAGATGACTTGGTAATGGAAAAAAATGTTCAGTTGTGTTTAAGAACATCCATAGATATAAAAAGGGAAGGAATAACTCAGGAAAATAACAATCACCAGAGAAGTAGCCATGAGTCAATTGTTGGAACTTTAAGCTGACAAATTCCTAGAGACAACATGAGGTCCTAGGGTCCTAAAGAAGTGGCAAGTGAAATAATGCATTGGTTTTAATTTTCAAAAGCTTATTTAATTCAGGATTGGTCCTATTACATTAGGAGAGTGTGAATGTAACTCCATTATTTAAAAACGGAGGGATATAGTAAGCATTGTAATAGGAAAAATGTTAGGAACTATATTTAAAGAAGTTATAGGAAGGCACTTATATAAGGTCAAGGTAATCAGGAACAGTTAATATATTTTGGTGAAATTGAAATTGCATTTGACCTATCTACTAGAGTTCTTTGAAGCGGTAACACATATTATAGATAAAGGAAAGCCAGCAGATCTGCTGCATTTAGATCTTATGAAGACATTTTAGGAAGATGTCACATCGACGGTTAATGCAGAGAATTAAAGCTCATGGTGCAGGAGGTAGCATTTTGGCATGGATAGAAGATTGGCTACCTAACAGAAAGCACAGAAAAGATATAAATGGTTTGCTTTCTGGGTTGGCAAGATTGGTGATCATAAGAAATAAAAAAGGAGAAGGAAACACTTAAGATTAATCACTTGTCTCCCCAACAGTAGCTATACGTTAGAGCAGAGAATAAATCAGGAGATAATGAGGGTATGTAACAAAGGCAGCACAGTAATCACCTTTTCTTTAGTTCAACTGTGGGACATGGGCATCACTAGCTGAGTCAGCATTTATTGCCTGCCCCTAGTTGCGCGTGAGGTGTGGTGGTGAGCTACTTTCTTGAACCATTGCAGTCCATGTTTGCAGGTAGACCCATAATGCTTTTGTAAGGGAATTCCAGGATTTTGACCCAGAGACAGCAAAGGAATGACAATATATTGGAGGGTAATATATAATAATAACGGAGTGGAACTTGTAGTTGGTGATGTTCTTCCCAAGTAGCGCTTATTTTGTCCTTCTGTAAGGAAGGAAATAATCATCTAAGTGAAAGGTGCTGTCTAAGGATCTTTGGTCAATTTCTGCACTGCATCTCGTGCATACTACATACTGCTGTTATTGAGTGTCCGTGGTGGACTGAATGAATGTTTGTGAATACTGGGTGCCAATCAAGTGGGATAATTTGTCCTGGATGGTATCAAACGTCTTGAGTGTTATTGAAGTTGCACACAACCAATAAGTGAGGGTCATTCCATGACAATGCTGACTTGTGCCTTGAAGATGATAGGCAAGCTTTGGGGAGTTACGAGATGAGTTACTTGGCAGTAATGCCACTGAACATAAAGGGGTAGTGATTAGATTGTCTTTTCCTGGACATGGTAATTGCCTAGCATTTGTGTGGCATGAATGTTGCTTAGTACTTTTTAGCCTAAGCCTGGATACAGTGTACAACTTGTTGCTTTGGACATGGGCTGCTTTGAAAGTGCTTTAATCTTCATGTAGATTAAGATAGTCAGGTTGGCCAAGATGACTGTGATGAAGAATTCATAGTGTATTCAGAACAGTTTCATAGAACATTACACTGTACATCCATCTAGGGATCCAGGAATCAGGCTATTTTAGATGTGGCGTTGTGAAATGAGACAGGTTTAATAAATCATGTCAGTGTAAAAGATCCCACAAGGAAACAGTGACCATAACATGATAACATTTAGTATTCAATTTGAGAGGGAGGAACGTGGGTTAGAAACAACTCTGCTAAGCTTAAATAAGTGCAACTGTAAAGGAATGAAGTCAAAACTAGTTAGAGTGGACTGGGCAAGGAGGTCCGTAGCAAAGAAGATTGAGAAACAATTTACAACAATAATTCATGGCTAACAGCAAGGATATACCTCACTCAGGAAGAGGGATTCTAGGAAAGGGCAAAGCCAACCATGGATAACCAGAGAAGTTATGGATAGCTTCAATTTGAAAGAAAAAGCAGACAATGTGGCAAAGATTAATGGTAAGCCAAAGGATTGGCAAAGTCTTAAAATCCAACAAAAGACAATTGAGAAAATAAAGCGGGAGAAGATAAACTTTGGGGTAAACATGCAAGTAATATCAGACCAACTGCAAGAGCTTCTTTAAACTTAAAAAAAGAGAGAAAACAAAGTGAACAAGGGCCCCTTAGAGAATGGGGCTGGGGAAATAATATTGGGGAACTAAGAAATGACAGAGAACTTGAATAAATACTTTGCATCAGTCTTCTCAACAGAAGATACTAACAGCATTCTAAAGTTATTAACTTAGCAAGGGGCAAAAGGTGGAGAGCCAACAAAATTGCTTGGAAAATTAATGAGGAGAAAGACTGATCAGTCACCTTATCTGATGGGATACGTCTTAGTATATTAAAGAGTGTAGCTACAGACAGAGTGGTTGCAGTGGTAGTAACAATCTTGCAGATTTTGGCAATGTCTCAGAGAATGGAAAACTGCCAATGTAACATTCTTAAGGGAAGAGAATGAAAACAAGTAACTGAGGGCCAATTAGCTTAACATCTGTTATTGGTAAAATATCAGGGCAATTCTAAATACATATTACGATCAAGCAGTGTCAGCATATCTTCATGAAAGGGAAATCAAGAGCTTATTGGGCTAGTTGGTTCTGGGAATAGAGGGATTTTCTTAGGAAATTCTGAGGAGAGGATGAATATGTTGGGCATGTAGTCACTGGGGGTTAGAAGAATGAGATAAACGTATAAGAATATGAGGGGTCCTAATAGAACAGACACAAAAAAATCGTTTTAAATCAGAAATGTGGAGGTTTCTTTTTTCTCTCTCTGAAGGTAGTCAAATTGGAATTCTTTACTGAAGAGGGCTGTCACCAAGCATACTCCCAGCCCAGATATACTGATCCTTAGTTCAGTGAGGGAGTCAAGAGATATAGGAAAAAGACAAGGAAGTAAAGATGACGATTATAAGCTTGGCAATTCCTTGGAATCAAGAAGGCTGACATGTGAACTAATTTATGTGTTTAAGGGAAAACAAAGAATAGATAGAAAGTGATTTACAAAATATTCAGAACTAGTTAAAAGGACATCCAGGAAAAGCCTAACACAAAGGGTTGAGAGATTTGGGTCACTGTCCTGTAGAACCACCAATTCAAAGTCAACCCAGTGTTTTAAAGGAGAAAATGGGTGTGTAAATGGAATTAAGGGTTTTGGTGAAATAGAGATTAAAACGATATATACGTTATGACAAATAAAATTAGAGCAGCACATTCCAGGGGCTCATTGGACTCTCTTGTAGCAGTTAGCAACAGACTATGACATATGGTAATAATATTATTTGTCACTGCTTCATTGTAGATGCATCATACAATACTTATACCTACCTTAATACTAGCACCGCTTGGACTTCCAATATTCAATAAATGAACATTAACCCCACAAAATAAATAAAGGTGCATTCGGATACTAATTTCAACACTGCTCAAAACTTCAAATGTTCAGAAAACAGTTGGAAACTGTTTACAACATTAGTACAGCCCTAAAATACAACTGCTGCTTTATAAACATTTGTAACTAGCCATCTCTATCAGCACAATGTCACAAGTTGATGTTCGTTTAGCCATAGATCCAGGGCTATCAATAAATGATAATATTAAACACAAACGGCAGCAGGTCCCAAGCAAAATTCTGGGCAACACAATGCAGATTAACAGTTATTTATTCATTGCAGACTGTAGCACTAGGCTGGATGCAGAATGCAATTTTTGCAATGTAGAAATTCAGCATAAAAACTATTAAGATATTAATTAGCATTTTAGCACTTGATGGCAAGTGACTTCTTGGAGAAATTGTTGCCACATATGATGGTTGACAGAGAAATGTATCAAGTACTTACCAAATGTATGAAGCCAGCTCCCGTTAGCCATGTGCTTATAAATATGGATAACAGATTCACCAACTTGATGGAATTGCTGTCCAAAAGAGAAAAATAAATACTGAATGGTACTATTTGAGAAAACATTTCAAGGTGAATGTTTTGTGCATTTTTGTAGTGCTTGGTCACTTAAGTGGTCCTGGAATATCTGAAATGCGTAACTTCAGGATCAGTTGTGAATGATCAGAAGTTAAACATTAAAACAAAAACAGGAAGTACATGAAATGCAAAGCAGGTTAGTTGATCTCAGATACTGAAGTCTGTGTTCGTGTGCAGCAAAACCTGGGCAACAATCAAGCTTGGACTGAAAATGCAAGTAACATTTGCGCCACAGAAGAGCCAGGCAATGACCATCTCCAACTAGACAGAATCTAACTATAATTCGTCAATGGTTAATGATATTACCCATTGCTGAATCCCCCACAGTTAACATCCTGGGGGTTGCCATTGACCAGAAATTGAAATGGACCTGCCATTTTAACACTGTGGCTATAGAGGAGGTCAAACGCTAGAATTCTGCACTGATTAATTCACCTTCTGTTTCCCCCAGTGCTTGAACACAGCAGAAGTCAACAACGGAACAGAATAAACTCATCGAAGCAAATGAAGTATAACTCCAATAAGACTGAACAAACTTGACATCATCTAGGAAAAAGCATCCTTCTTTTTGGCACTACACCGACTACCCTCAACATTCACTCGCTTCACCACCAGCACAGAGCAGCTTCAGTGTGTTCCATCTAAAAATTACACTGCAGTAACTCGCCAAAGCTCGTTCAGCAGCACCTTCCAAACCCCCCAACCTCTAACACCTGGCAGAACAATGTCAGTACATGTATGGAAACTCCCACCTGCATGGTCACCAAGTAACACAGCATCTTGTACATTTACATTGCCTCTCCTTCACTCTCACCGCGTTAAACCCTGGAATTCCCTTCTTAACATCACTGGAGTGTCCAAATATCCCAAGGACTACAGTGGTTCAAGAAGGCAGCTTGCTACCAGCTTCTCCAGGCCAAATAGGGATGGACAATAAGTGTAGGCCTAGTCAGTGACATCCACAAATCAACAAGTGTCTTTTAAAAAAAGACTAAGGATACTTTACTACTGCTCAGAGAGCTGTGTCGGTAAATTCTGAGACAGCTATCTGAATTCATCTCCCACAACCTTTTCAAATGGGTAATATTGTATCATAGAGATGAGAAATAGGGAAAAACTTAGTGAAGAGAAAACCCATACTTGCTACCAGGAAATTAAAAACAATATCTGTCTTTATCAATAAACTTTATGTTTTGAAATTGCACAATATCCCTGGCAATTACAAGGTAGCAGGAGAGTGGCACTTTACAATATAATTTATACATTTAGTAGCAGGCATTTGTAGCAAGATTAAAAATAGTTTCTGAAGTATTCTTTGAATGATAGCTTTCCGCTTCTCATCTGCTGGTGAACTGAATATATAACACCGAAATATACATGCATGAACTCCCTCAGGCACGTAAACATACATAAATACAGACAAAGTACTGGCATGGATATGCTCAGCTAAGTGGACTTTTTATGTGCTGCATGTATGTACATATAGGTAAGCACACATGTACATGGACACACCACATTAGTATATATATCTCAATAAATCATCCATCTGCTTAAACTTCCTGACTAAAACCAAAAACAGACTAACAGGAAATAAAATTTGCAGACTAGAGAGAACACAGACATAGGAATTCTAATTTATTATGGGTCAAGACAAAACTTATAACTTTAATGGGGAGGATTGAATTATGTTCTGATCCTATTACCCTGCCCTTCAACTCCACTCTATCTGACGACCACACGGGGTTTCATCTCCCCATGTGCTTTACATGACATATATACAAACAGATGTGGTTTGACAACCTTAGCAACAACTAACAAACTATAATTTACTTAATACAATGCCAAGAATTTACCAGAAAAATATCTCCACATGCGCTCTGGATTTCTTTTAAAATAAAACAGCTGACAAATTTAGCAGAAAGGAGATTAGCATATTTATTTAGGTGGGCTGTTCAGACTATCACGTCAAAGTCCCTTTTTTAAACACAGTTTGTGTGGAGCTATCATTAGAGCTCACCTTCACCATTTAAATCCTTTCTAAGATTACAGAAGCTTTTAGCCGTTTAAACTATCAACCTTTACATTCTGCAAGTTCATAAACATCGCTATTCAACAGGTGAAGAAAGACAATATTTGTAGATGGTGTGATCATAAAGCACTTAGTTATATGGCAGAACCTGAAATGATGAGTGCAAAATTCCATACAGTACAATTTTTTATTCAAGCTAGTGAAATATACATTCTTTAACCAATGTTACAATTAGATATATTAAAAACACTTCAGGGGAATGTAACAATTAGAATAAATAACAAGAAAACTATACTTTACAAAATTTTATTAATTTCATTTCAGACTTAAGTGCATGACAATTCTTATCAATTCTTGTTGATGGCAGAACATGTTTAAATGGATTAGAGTCTTTTCCACTTTCAATCAGAGCAACTAAAGATGACCCCTGGATTAATCCGGAGCATGTTCAAGCTCCTCGACATCTGTGCACAGCTAGGATTTCAACAAGGTCTCAAACTGGCTTGAAAAATCCCCATTTTGCTCTTGATCAAATAATAACAATTTCGAAGACAGAGTTCATATATAGGCACCATTGGAGCTTGCCTTCACCATTTAAATCCTTTCAGGATTACAAAAGCTTATAGTTATTCAAATTATTGACATTTACAATCCTGCACTGCACCAATATAACATCTAGCCAGGAGCAAAACAGACCATTGTGAAACTCAGTACAATGTAATTTACTTTTGCCTGCAAAGTAAATTTTTACTCCAACCCTTTCTTCAAGATAGCAAGATGGAAATACATGCCTATCATGGGCACTAATTGCTTCCAACATAATCCAGACCAAGTGAATAAATGAAATGGACACTTGCTTGGCATTGACCATAGCTGCATTAAGATATTTCCATCGCAGATACAGCACTTCAAAATATTATGGGCAAAGCTCGGAAATGTTATGTCAGGAAACATAATCTAATTACTTGCAAAACTTGAATTTTGCATCACAAACTGGGTAATACAGCTACAATGAAGCTGAAAATTATTCAGACAGTCACAGCGTTATACATAAAGGAAACAGACTTTTCGGTCCAACTCACCTGTGCCAACCAGACATTCCAATCTGACCGAGGCCCATTTGCCAACATTTGGCCCATATCCCTCTAAACTCTTCCTAACGATATGCCCATCCAGGCACCTTTTAATTGTACTCACCTCTTCCACTTTCTCTGGCAGCTTGTATTATACACATGCCACCTTCTGCATGAAAATGTTACCCCTCAGGTGCTTTTTAAATCTTACCCCTCTCACCCTACCCTATGTCCTCTAATTTTGGACACCCCACCCTAGGAAAAAGATCTTTGTTATGCATCGTGTCCATGCCCCTCATAATTTTATAAACCTCCATGAGGTCACCCCTCAGCGTCCAACGCTCCAGGAAAAAAAGCAACGTTTATGACATCGTCATATGATTTATTCCCACACACTAATCCTACTGTATCATGCTCACAGGGGATATATCATGATCCAGAAGGCAGTTCTCCCAGGACAAGACTGAGCTGAAAAGCTTCATCATCAGAAGATCTCGAGATCATCAATGGATTGCGATGGCGAGCAAAACTTGGGAGGATTGCTGGATGCGCTGAGCTGCGATTGGTGGATCCTTCTGCTTCGGCCTAAACTAATGCCGACTCAGCGATCAGCCAATCAGAGCTATGGCTTATACTAGAGTCCACGCCCCAGAATAGGAGGTCCGCAATACAGTCAGGATGACAGTAAAGAAGGTGGAGGGAGGATCGCCAGCCGACTGGACCTTCTTTGTAAGGAGAGTCTCCTGAATCGCCGCTGGTTCCAAGCAGCAGATTTTTTCTGTCTGCAGAATTTCCCCAGCAGGGGCTACTTCAATGTGACCTTCAGGAGCTTAAAGCAATGCGAGTGTCTCCTGAAGGTATTTAAGGAGGAAGGAGGTGAGGATCCTTTGTTCACTCTCCTAGCACAGAAAAGCCAGGTTGTTACAATCCACATGTACATACCTGTACCCTGGCAGATGACCTGATCTTCCTGAAAAGGCATGTATAGCTGGAAGGAGGCAGCACCGACTTAATGGACACCTTTGGAATCTGGACCATCAAGCAGCAGGTCAAGGTGGCCCTGAAGACAGATGCTACCAGGAACACCCTCCACCCTCACAGTCAGAGGGATCCGAAGCTACATGACATACATGGGGCAGTCTAGCATGTGTTGAACATGTGGGAGGACAGGGCCCATGGCGGTGGACTGCAAAGTGACTCTCTGCAAGAACTGACAACAGGACAGCCACATGACAAAGGATGCAAGGAGTCTAAGAACTACAACTACAAGACAGTGGGGCGCCATGTGTACTCAGATTGCATTCGACACAACCTCGACCTGAACAGACAGAGTCAATGGAGGAGGAGGAGGATACAATGAGAAACAACTGGAAAAGGAAAACACATTGGGCCCCTACCGTCCAACAGTAAAATGAAAAGAGGCAGCTCCACTGATGAAGAAGCATGGAGGGATGGCTGCCAACAAAAAAAAGTGGCACAGCACTGCTGGGAAGGCGGCAAGGAGCACCCCCCAACCCAGAAACACCGGGTGTCAAGAGGGGCCCGGTGAAGTCCAACCTCTGGTTGTTGGGAACTGGAGACCCACCACACCACAGCTCCAGGCAACCGGGAGCAGCAACACTCTGAATCAGGAGCACGGCTTAACAGTTCCTCTGTCGGACTTAGAACTGGATTTCCCTGGCTTTGTTCTCACCATGACAACACCAGATCAGGGCAATCACCCCCCCCTTCCCCATCACCAGGACAGCTACCTCAGTGCAGAGAGTGTCCAATAGTTCACCCACACCACAGGGCTGTAAGTAGTCACCTAGTCACGAGACCACAGGTGAACAAATATTGGGTCTACGGGTAATTCTGTAAACTCTCAAAATGGGTTTTAAAACTGCCTGGATTAACACGCAAAATGTTAAATCTAAGGAATATGTTTCCACGTTGGCTAATCTGGCCAACATCAAAGCGGACCTCCTGTTCCTGCAGGAGTGTGGGATACCACACTTCAGCAGCTACAGGAGGTGGTCCAGCTTGTGGACCACAGGCCTTCAATTCAGTCGAGGGGGAATGACAGCCGTACCTCTGGCCTGGGTATTCTGCTGCAAGGAGGTAAGTTCATCTCCAAAGTTAAGGAGGTAGTGGGCAGGTGCCTCCTTGTAGCAGATGCTATGGATAGCAACACTCCCCCAAGACTAATTAACTGCAGCTGTTGACATCCAGGTCAGTCAGTCATTTTGCCAGAGACTTCAACTGTATCATCAATGCAGAAGAACGATTCGGAGGGATTGCCAGCCAACTGGGCACCACGTCCAGATTCCTGAATGAAAAAGTTAAGGTTGCCAAGCTGCACAATGTCTTCAAGACAATAAAATGTGAGGCTGGATGAACACAGCAGGCCAAGCAGCTTCTCAGGAGCACAAAAGCTGATGTTTCGGGCCTAGACCCTTCATCAGAGAGGGAGATGGGGTGAGGGTTCTGGAATAAATAGGGAGAGAGGGGGAGGCGGACCGAAGATGGAGAGAAAAGAAGATAGGTGGAGAGAGTATAGGTGGGGAGGTAGGGAGGGGATAGGTCAGTCCAGGGAAGACGGACAGGTCAAGGAGGTGGGATGAGGTTAGTAGGTAGGAGGTGGGGGTGCGGCTTGGGGTGGGAGGAAGGGATGGGTGAGAGGAAGAACAGGTTAGGGAGGCAGAGACAGGTTGGACTTGTTTTGGGATGCAGTGGGTGGAGGGGAAGAGCTGGGCTGGTTGAGTGGTGCAGTGGGGGGAGGGGACGAACTGGGCTGGTTTAGGGATGCGGTGGGGGAAGGGGAGATTTTGAAGCTGGTGAAGTCCACATTGATACCATTAGGCTGCAGGGTTCCCAAGCGGAATATGAGTTGCTGTTCCTGCAACCTTCGGGTGGCATCATTGTGGCATTGCAGGAGGCACATGATGGACATGTCATCTAGAGAATGGGAGGGGGAGTGGAAATGGTTTGCAACTGGGAGGTGCAGTTGTTTGTTGCGAACCGAGCGGAGGTGTTCTGCAAAGCGGTCCCCAAGCCTCCGCTTGGTTTCCCCAATGTAGAGGGAGCCACACCGGGTACAGTGGATGCAGTATACCACATTGGCAGATGTGCAGTTCGTCCCCTCCCCCCACTGCACCACTCAACCAGCCCAGCTCTTCCCCTCCACCCACTGCATCCCAAAACCAGTCCAACCTGTCTCTGCCTCCCTAACCTATTCTTCCTCTCACCCATCCCTTCGTCCCACCCCAAGCCGCATCCCCATCTCCTGCCTACTAACCTCATCCCACCTCCTTGACCTGTACGTCTTCCCTGGACTGACCTATCCCCTCCCTACCTCCCCACCTATACTCTCTCCACCTATCTTCTTTTCTCTCCATCTTCGGTCCGCCTCCCCCTCTCTCCCTATTTATTCCAGAACCCTCACCCCATCCCCTTTTCTGATGAAGGGTCTAGGCCTGAAACGTCAGCTTTTGTGCTCCTGAGATGCTGCTTTCCCTGCTGTGTTCATCCAGCCTCACATTTTATTATCTTGGATTCTCCAGCAGCTGCAGTTTCCATTATCTCTGCACAATGTCTTCAGCGCTCTTGTAGACTGAGCGCCACATAGATACATCTGGTCACGACCAGATGGATCTATCTGCTCAAGGATAGATTTCCAGTTCATGTGTCGCTCATTATTGGTCAGATTGACCGATTTCAAGCAGTATTCTTCTCTAACTAGTGCCTCCTGCTGGCTAACTGTCACCTACTGGATGACCAATGGGCCAGCAAAGGCATGTGGAAGCTGAATATAAAACTGTCAATGCCAAGACAGTGAGGAACTCAAAGGGACACAAACACCAAGTGTCACTATGTACCAAGGTTCTACCTGTCCCCAGTATAGCAAAGGATGGGCCTGGACTCGTTGCTGTGGAATGCTTAAGTAGTTGGACCTTTCCATACCTGCCCTTCATGGAGAAATCTGCAAAGGAAAACACCTTTGACCATAAGTCCATCAGGAAGTGGTCAACACGTAGCATCCTTGAGACCCTGCAGGAAAAGAAGAAGGTGGATCCTGTCACGTGGTTCCCTGAGCAAACTGTTGAAGTCATTTGGCAGAATGCCTCATCATCAGAACTTTCAAGCAAGCGCCAGGCCATCGTTTGGCTGGTGGTGAAAAGGGCACCACACACGGGCTGTCTGCACCACCTCGCACTGTCCCTGTCATACATCTCCTTCTGGAACGGGCCTTTGCAGAGGAGGTCTGAAGAGTGATGTAATAACAATTTTTGTCCAAGTTTGTCCCGAGTAGCTCTGTGATGCAGAACTCTGCCCTGTCCGGGCTGTTCCCGTATGGGATGCACGCTGGGATAAACATCAACTGCGCCTGGAGGACCATCATTCAGTGAAAGATGCTCCATGGTCTACCCAAAACTTGCCAGTCTTCCAGAGCAAGGAGTGGACCTCCATCAAGACATTCCAAGGTCCAGGCCTACATGCTGAGGGATACACTAAAACTTGGGGCAGCTACCACCAAGACGCAGTGAAGAAAGATCACCATCTAAGGTCTTTATGCCAAAGCCAAATGGGGGTCCATTCCATTATCAGACCTCCCCGGTGCCTCAAATCTATGTAAATATAGTGAGGATGATTATAAATGAATGAGAGAAGTGAGAGATTCTTTACCAATGTGCTTAGCTCATCAAGCTTTTACCCTCAATCCTCCAACCAGTAAGCTGAAGAAAACTTTAATGCCATTTTGTGTTCATCAGGCTCAGAGTAATTATATTTAAAAATACAATCTCAGTCATTGGGCAAAACTGTAGTGTCAGAAGTCCAGAAGAGGTAGAAGGTTGGGCTGGAACATATGGAGCAACTGGAAAGGAACAGCAGGAACATCTGTTTTCCCCAATTAAATGATTATACTAGACTCCAAAATGGGATGGGAGCTCCAACTTAGGTGGTCTGCCTACTCTCAAATTACTTCTACTTTCATTCTCTTCATTCCTCTGGCATTTTTCTGAGTGGTGTCCAACAGCCACCTAAACAAAGACGTCAAAGAAATAGTGGACAACGTAAGTGGGCATGCTATCAGTTACAAACTGCTGGGTCTGTCAATTAAATACCATCTGAATATATTGTATATTCTTGGTGTAATATTTTATCTTAATGAATAATGAATAGATATCATTTCTGAAAAAGAAATAAATTTTGTCAAAACTTTGTCTTATCATCATCAGGGCATTTCGCAAGAATACAAATCCAAGAAGAAAACCAACATTTACCTTGCAAAAGAGGAACACGTTGATGAGTTGGCAAGTGGACATTGATTGGTAGTGGCCTGACTTAGAAGAATGCTGATTGACAGTTAACAACCAGACTTTGTTTAAATTTTATACCAGGCAGGTTGATTCTGATTGGTCGGGGCATTAACTTGATAAAGGAACCAGTGAGTGGCTGTCACTGGTTTTATTCAGTTGAAAGAGGCACAGTTTGTGAACATTTTTTTTGTCTGACAAGTACAAGCTCGGTGTATGCACATGTTAATTTTATCTATACAGTACAGGGCTGTGCATAATAACATGTTTCACTTCCAATACATGCGGTGCCTGTGTGATCTTAAGTATGTAGGCCATATGTACACAGACTGGCAGTTTACATTAAATGGCACATCTATTCAGTTGTTCACAATAAACTAGGTTGTGACTGCACCAACAAGCACATGCTTGGAAAATTCACAACACTAACGTCTAAGATTAGATGTGATTCTACAACTGGACAACATTTGCTGGATAATCCTGAATGTGCAAGAAACTATGCTGACAACCAAATTAAGATCATCAGTCAAGCTCACAGTACAGTACACTTTCTTCATAAGACAACCTGCAAATTTGAGATTTCAGTTTGGTAAATCTTCTCTCAACAGCTTCCAATGCACTTGTACATTTCCATAAATAAGGTGACCAATGCTGTGTACCATAATCTGGATGTGGTCTCAACATGTGTAACTGAAAGATAACCTCTCTACTTTTGTATCCAATTTTACACGCAATGAATAAAACTATTCTATTAGCTTTCCTAATTACCTGCCGCACCTGTAATTCATGCACTCGGTCATCCAGATCCCTCTGCATCTGAGAGCTCTGAAATCTGTCACCACTTAGTTAAGTTTTTTAATCTGCCTGCCAAAATGGAAAATTACACATTTTCCCATTTTATATTCTATTTGGCAGACTTTTCCCCGTCACTTTTTGTTTTGGAACTTTATGTCCCGTTCACAGCTTGACTTTTTAATTTATCCTTATATCATTAGCAAATTTGACAAACAAATCCTTCATGCGCGTGAAAGTTGAGGTCCCAGCACCAATCCTCTGTGACCTATGACTTATTATGTCTTGTAAACTAAAAAAACACCATGTTATGTCGACTCTGTTTCCTGTTAGCCATTCAATCTCCAACCATGTCTATACGCTACCTACTACAGCTATTTTCCACAATAACTTTTGATGTGGCACTTTATCAAATGTCTTCTGGAAATTTCAGTACAATAAACCCACTAAATCTCATTTATCAAGGTGTTACTTTCAAAAACAAAATAATTAGTTGGTTAAACATGATTTCCCTTTCATAAAGCCATTCTGACTCTGTCTGGTTATCTTTAACTTTTCAAATGCCCCATTACAACTTCTTTAAATCAGCTTTTCACAAGAAATTAGGAAAGCTCATAAAATATTATGTTTTATCATCAGGGAAGTGAATAAAAAAGGAATGTTATGCTTCAGTTACGGGGTGAGACCACATTTGTAAAACTGTGCATAGTGCTGGTCATTTTTGTTAAGGATACTAACTGCGGCTCTGCTGCTCAATCTATTTGGTGAACACAAACTCACAGACAACAAATTTGTTCAATCATAATCAATCTTTATTTGACAAAATGCAAGAGACTATCTTCTGTTCTGAAGTACTATGATATATTCCACTATGACACATTTCCCAAAAATAAGCAAAAGTAATCTCCCAAGAAAGACCGGTGAGTCAAGTCCGAGTCACAACAGCCTGACACTAACATGCTTCATGGTCTTCAAGCTCAGGGCTCTTCTTTCTTCTTCTTGCGATGGTTGTTTCTGGGTTGTTGCTCCAGCATTCTGTTCACCAGTATATTTATATCTTATTCCTGAAGGAAGTGTGTGACTCAGTACGTGCATTCCTGCATGTAGCAAGTCACCAAATCCAATCATTTCAACAGATACGATTTCATTCTCCAGTTGATCAGGTTATCTCTCAGTGTTTATCTCATTGGACATCTCGTTAATTCAGTAGATTAAGTTATCTTCTGCCATTGAGCCTGCAATTTGTTATGCCCATATTTGATTAGAGCCAGTCGACTCCTCCGAGTTGGCCATTTTTACCAGCATGCAATTTGGTCTGGCTGCAAGGTTGATGTAGATGTGTTGGAGGCAGTTCAGAGAAGGTTTACTAGGCTGTTACCTGGAATGAGATATGGGTTGTGGGCAGTTGTCTTATTTGGGAAGAAATACAAATCAGAGCAAGGCTCAAATTTGATGTTGCAAATATTCAAAGAAGTATCAAATAGTTTGGAAATAAAACAATCTGCATTTTCTGCTTATCATTCACAATCTCAAGGTGCACTAGAAAGACTCATAAAACTTTGAAGATTGTGAATGGAATTTATTGCCAAGTATTTCCTAAATGATTGGCATAAGGGAATCCTTTATTACTATTTTCCATTAGGAATACTTTGAACGGGTTCACAGGATTTAGTTTATTTAAACTATACATGGACATTAGGTAAGAGAGCCACTTAAAAAAAACATAATAAACCATTGCTCAGAAATACTTCAAACCCATATTTCAATTTTCAGAAAAGAGCTGCTCAAAATATGTGATCTGGTGAAAAAGCACTTGTCGTGCTCAAAAAGCAGTGAATGCTCAAGCAGATAAAAAGACCAATTTCAAAATTTTGCTGCTGGAGAGAAGGTGTTAGTGCTGTTATTTGTCTTTAGGAAAACATAAAATGCAAAGTTCATTGGATCTTATCAAATCAAAAACAAATTCAATGATGTGAATTATGTAATGAATAGGCCAGACAACAGACTGAACAAATAAGTGTGTCACGGTGAAAAGGTATTATGACAGGAATGATAGTCAGAAGAGAACTGTACCTACAGTGCTGAAAGATATAGGGAGTGAAAAAGAAATATCACAGCAATTAGCGAATGAATCAGAAATTAAAAATTCAAAGTACATCCTCCCGACAATCAGGCTAGAAAACAAATAAATGCTCAAGAGCACTTCATTACACTTCATCTTCCAGAAAACTATCAAGGTGACTTACAAACGCTATCAGACTCTCGTGACAAAGAATTGAAGCCACAGCTAAGTTAAACCCTATATATGATAGAAAACAGTACATTTTCAGGTGTTTGAGTATTGTAATGAGATGTTGTTGGGATAAATGGGATTGCATTTTATACCCTATGTCTCACAATTCTTAGAGGAGGATTATATGTGTAAATGTTTGGTTTATCCTATTCTATTTTACCTTCATTTCTTTTGCATAATATATTCTTGCTTTACTGTTAACCAAATTTGCAACATTGCATGCTTATGTTTCAGTAAGAGACCACCCTATTCAAGACGAACAAAAAGTTTCATCAAGACAGATGTCAATCTTGTATCTGACTAGTTCTATAGTAACAAGAGATAGATAGATTCTTGTTCAGAAAGAGGATGAAAGGTTTTTAGGAGTAGACGGGAATGCAAATTTGAGGTTAAAATCAGATCAGCTGTAAAATCTTTCACCCTCCCCTTATCCTTACCTTATGGAACTGGCCTTTCTTGCCTGTTTTTATATCCAGATTATGAGGTGGTTGGGAAGACATGGGATAGCAACAAAATTCCTGTTAAATTGAAGCCTTGTAGGCTCCTTCAAATGTTTTGATGACTGATCCACCTCCTCAGAGCACACTATCTGCTATGGAATGGCTTATGCCACATTGATATAAATCAGCAAGTTTGAGGCAGATGATGTTCCTGTTTCTACTCTGTTAACGTTTTAACTTCCTATCTGAACCAAATCCATCTTTTGCTGGCAGTTAAGTCTCCATGTTTATTGACTTAAAAGTACTTCAACTTAAGTTTGTTAGCTTACTTCAGACTACTAACATCAATTGCAAGAGTTGGAACATCATTCAACACTGATGTCTAAACTGTTAATTCCATAAATTAGAATTAGACAATGCAATGAGTTAGCACTTAGGTTTTCTTTGCTCCCAGAACTCTCTGTTAGAGATGGGGAAAAACAAGAGGGTTGCAATGGGGATACACTTATCCAAGATAACAAAGTGTGAAGCTGGATGAACACAGCAGGCCAAGCAGCATCTCAGGAGCACAAAAGCTGACATTTCGGGCTGAGACCCTTCATCAGAAAAGTGCTCCTAAGATGCTACTTGGCCTGCTGTGTTCATCCAGCCCCACACTTTGTTATCTTGGATTCTCCAGCATCTGCAGTTCCCATTATCTCTGATCATAAACTCATCCATGGCTGAGACAGTCACTTACGTTTACGTCTCATCTGACTTTAAGCGAAAAACTGGATTCATACTAAAATATTAATTGCGTGTAATACCACTTTGATGTCAATTTCGATAAATACTTGTTTTAGGTATGTCATATGTAGTTAATTCTGCTGGATCATATGCCAGCTCAGGTTAAACATCTGAGGTGTGGAAGCAGGAAGTTAAAAGAATATAATAGATTTGCCAACTGCTTAAAATACACTAAACAGAAGGAAAGATCCTTCAGAAGAACTTGGAACTGCTGGTAAACTGCATTCATTTTAAACATCTAATTTCAGGTTTGCGGATGAAGTGAAAATGCAAAAGGTAACAGATAATGAGCAAGGCAGTAGGTCAAAATGTGAGATTACGTCTTTTGGCAGGAAAAGTACAAGAACTGAATATTATTTATATGAAGAAAGACGGAAGAAAGCTACAGAGAAGAGGGATTTGGGAGTCCTCTTTCATGAATCACAAAAAGCTAGCAATGAGGTAACAGGGCAGGCAAATGAAAAGTGTTCATTTATTTCAATGGGAATAGAATATAAAATTATGAGGTTTAGGAATATTATGAACAATTCTGAACCAGGTATTTAAGGCAAGTTATACTGATACTGGAGGCAGCTGAAAGAAGGTCAATAGGCTGCTACCAAATATGGAGGGACTATCTTATGAGAAATTGAGTAGATTGGGCCTGTACTCATTTGATGGCAGGTAAAAACAGAAGTGGGTTCAGCATTACAAATCAGTCCTATGCTCCTAATGCATTTGTATCATTTTAATGTCTCAAACTCAGCTAAAAAGATGAGGACTAATACAAGAAGTTTCACTATGTTTGCAATGTAAATCAACTTTCTTCAAAGAATCAAGGCTTGCTACAGATCAAATATAAATTCACTGCTTTCCTTCTAACTGATATTATTTTGTCAGCAGTAGGGACTGTTTGTCCCTTTCCTATGGCAAACCTGTAAACATCAATGAGAACTGTATTTACATTTTAATCCACAATCATTCTTCAATCTATACAAAACACCTTTGACTTCTTCTTTAAACCATTTAGCTGGATTACTGAAATCCAGCTCAGCCCTCAATGAAATCAGTAACCTTTCATCCAAAATGCTTGTCATTAAAATAATGACTTTTTTATATCCTACTGAATACAAAACAAACTAACGCTGTTGTTAAAGGCACTATCAAGTGTGGTTCTGACATACACAGCACAGAAGAATCCCATATTTAACTTCCATATTGAGCTGATGTCAGAGCGTAGTTAAGGTACAGTAATTTTCTTCAGTGACCCTAGATGAAACTGATGGACTCTGCACATGTGCCCGAGTGTATGGACAGCTGTCAAAAATGGAATTAGTACAGATAGGTAGTAATACCTCTCATTCTGTACCAGTCACCAAATCGAGGCACAGCAAGAAAAAATAATGGGCCATGGAAACAAGCAAATGAAATTGTTTTTAAGTGCATTAACATAATCAAGATTTGACAAAAGAACATTCACTGAAAACTTTATCCAGCTAGGTTTACTTCAAGACCTGACTTGTAATGTTTACAAGAAATACTGTCATCTTGATTGACTGACTCACACTTTAAACAGAAATCCACAATGACACAATCAATAGGACAATAATGCCATGCAGGAGGGATTTTGTCTGACTGAAAATTATTACATTGCAGTTTGCAAAATCTCAGATCAACTCAGTTGGCATCAGTGTCACCTCTTGTCACGAAGCTTTTGGACTGACTCTCATTGTACAACATGACTATACAACTCAGACCGATTGAGGCATACAATTCAGTGCAGAACTGAAGGTGTGCAACGTTGTTGAAGGGCTGCATTTGCCCGTTCAGAGACACCATGATTCTGTCTGGAGATGAGAAAGGAGTCCTATTAGTTGTCATGAACTCCAGAGAGAAGATGAGAATGACTACTATTGACAATAAGGCAACATGTGGACCAAATGTGGCATCACAAGTCCTAGCAAAACTGAAATCAATTAAAGGGGCAAACACTGCTGAATCGAGTCCTAACTTACACAAAGCAAGATGTTTGTGGTTGTTGGAGGTTGGTCATTTCAGATTCAGGGGAGCAGTACAGGCGTTCCTAAGGGAGTGTCCCGGGCCCAACCATCTTCCACTTTACATCAATGACCTTCCCTCCATCATACAGTCAGAAATTCAATGCTGATTACATAAGATTCAGCAATATTTACAACACCTCAGATACTGAAGCAGCCCATGTCCAAATGCAGCAAGACCTAGACAATATTGACTTTTTGGCTGACAAGTGACAAGTAATATTCACACCTCACAAGTACCACGAAATAACCATCTCCAAAAAGTGAAAATCTAACCATCATCTCTTGGCACTCAATGGAATTGCCACTGCTAAATCCCTGGCAATCAACAACCTAGGGGTTTACCGTTGACCAGAAACTGAACTGCACTAGCTATGTAATTACTGTGGCCGCAAAGGCATGGAATCCGGCAGCAAGGAACTCACATTTTGAATCTGAAAGGCACATGCATTGTCTACAAGGCACAATTCAGGAATGTGATGGAATACTTCCACTTGCCTTGTCAAGTGCAGCTCTAACACTCAAGAAGTTTGACACCACCTATGCTTAACTGACACTACATCCACAAATATTCACCCTCTCCATTACCATAGTACAGTTGCATCTTTATCATCCACAATATTCATTGCAAAAATTCACCAAGGCTTCTTAAACAGTACCATCCAAACTTACAATCACTACAATCCAGAATGACAATGGCAATGTACGTGGGAACACTACCATCATCTGCAAGTTGCCCTGCTAACTACCCATCATCCTGACTTGGAAATACATTGTTGATCCTTCATTGTTGCTGGGTCAAAGCACAAGAACATTCTTCCTCAGCGAATTGTAGGGTAACTACCCTAAATGGACTGCAGTGGTTCAAGAAGGAACCACCATTGCAAGAGTGGTTATGGTTGGGAAATAAAGAGCTGGCCTAACCAGTGATACTCTCATCCCTTCAAATGAATAAGAAACAGCGATTAATTAGCTATAAATGCTCAGAGGCATCTCCAAGTCATAATAAGATGCAAGCTCTGAAAGTAAAAGCCCTGTTGCAATGGTTTGCATTAGATTAGATTCATCACCTGCCACATATTTAATTTCTGCACTTCCTGGATGTGTTGAAATGTTAGTTCATTTAAAAATATCCATAACAATTTAGTTGCATTTATACTATGGGAAAATTTGACTACATTTTAGCTCTGTAAAGAATTATACAAATTAATTATTTGACACAAAAATGTTTGAAAGCTGGTAAGAGAGCATTCAGTAATGTGTATACATTTGCCACATTGATGTGTTGTAACTACAAAGCTGAGAAAATAGATATTTTCATTAAAAGCTCTTAGGTCTTAGGCCAATCCACATCCAACAATCTATAACTTGGTTCATGTTTTGACAGCTGTGACAAACTGCATTACAGCTGCTGAGACAATCCATGACATTCTATAATAATTAACAACATTCTGAATTAGACAACCCATGATACTGCAACAAAAAAACATCAATTCTCAGCCTCCCTCCCACATACTAATGAATTGTTTAAAAAGTAATCCAGGATTTGAGTCCACAACTTCATCAAAAAGTAATTACTTCTTTCTTTAGCTATATTCCGTGACGCATTTTGTTGAAAGCTGACCATTACTTTTTGAGATTTATTTGTTACGGACAAACAGACTAACAAATGGACAAAAAGTTTACCTCCATTACTAATTACACAAGGCATATCTAAAATAATCCTTCGGAATGTTAAACATCTGACTCATAATTTGTGTTGCTTACCTTGTTTTTAGAATATTCAGAAACTGTAAAATTTCTGAGAACTGTATCAACCTGAGGGCTCTTAAAAATCGCAAGCCTGTGAAAAGAAACAATACATTAACATCCACTCATCACTTAACAACCTGTAGTATTCAGAACCAGTGTGACTTTGAGCTCCTACGTAACATATATAAAGAATCCAGGGGTAACTCTCTGCTAGGGGAGTCTCAATCTCTGGTGTGTAGATTAGAAGTTATAGTTTGCCATGCATACAAGTGAAACATGGCCTGCAACTCAATCGACGCACTGTTTCTGACAGAAATTTTTTCCTTGTGTCTTAATTAAAAGAAGGACACAATCTAATCTGCTTCATATTTTCAAACTGCCAGCCTTGTGAGCATCAGCACTGACAAAGAAAACACACAGAAAGATGTAGAGAGAGAGAGATAATAAAATGTGAGGCTGGATGAACACAGCAGGCCAAGCAGCATCTCAGGAGCACAACAGAAAGATGTGTCTGGAAACTCTGACCTGGTCAATTTGAAATATATCATTGAAACAGAATGCTGCTTGCCACCAAGTGGTGCTCTTTGGCAATGGATTCCAACAAGTCAAAAGGAAATGTGGAACTGTCGTCATACAAGACTTATAAGGAAGTTCTGTTTAGTCAGGCATTCCATGAAATGTTTGTGGGAGAATTGGTTTCCTTCATCATGTTTGCTGTAACATATGTTTCCCATTGGGTGAATGACAATTTTCACAGCAAGTACAAATCAAATTTCATCAGCTACTTTGGACATTATTACGACAAGAAATCCATCCATTCCTTCCCGAACAAACAAAAAATTACTTCTACCTTAATTCCTCTCCCAGAAGTGTTGATGGTAACCAAAGGTGGTTGGGCCTGACTCAGTATAATAGTTTCTATATCAGCTTATTTCTACACTATAGTGCAGTGAGACTGCTCCGACAGTACTAGCAAAAGTTTAACTGGAATTGATATGCATTAGATGTTGCACAGAAACGGGCCGCTCCTCCCACAAAACGCACTAATGTTTCACAAAGCCTGCTTTTACTTTTTCCCAACTAACTCCATCAACATATCTTGCTATTCTTTTCCTCTCATCTGTTTATTTCACCTCCATATTAGTCAAATGTGGTTAGTTTCATAGGATAAGCAACCACATAAAAATGAGCTCAATGGTTTCAATGGTGAGACTAGGTAATAGATGGGGGAAAACAAAGTAATTAGAAAATTGACTCAGTGTTCAATTTGTTTGTTATGTCAGGTAATCAAGCAGAAAAATAGCAGAAGTTTGTGACTCATAGTATCTGATAGGCTCAGCTGAAGAGAGATGTGAGAGAAAAGCACAAAGAGACAAAATAATAGAACACAATCCAAGCAACATATTTTATTAAAACCTCTATTAAAAACAATACACTACAAATGTTCTTCAGAATTTTACAACAGGTCAATGTAACACAATGTGTAATCATTTTTGATATAACTCAGGTATTTATGAAAGCTTTACTTCCAATCTATTTAACATTCAACTCACTGCTTGTCTAGATTTTGTGGCAGGCATGTCAACTGGCATTAGTCCAGGATCAGGGTTACACAGTCCATCGTACTGCACTAGTTCTTTGATAGAGTTAGGAATGGTTTTATAAGCAAAGGCTGAAAAAGCTGGGACTCTCTGCATTATAGTTTAGAAGAATGAGAGCTATCGCATTGAAAGTTATGGGATTCTAAAGGGGCTTGAGAGGGTAAATGCTGTGAGGACTTTTCTGCTCATGAGGAGGTCTAGGGCCAGCAGACACAGTCTCAGAATAAAGGAGTGCCAAATTAAGAGTGAAATGAGGAAGAATTTCTTCTTTCAGGCAGTTGGGTTTCTTTGGAACTCCTTGCCCCAGACAGCTGTGGATACAAAGGTCTTGTGTGAATTTAAGGGTGAGACAAACAGATTCTAAACGAGTAGGGGGATTAAGGGTTTTAACTGAGGGCAAGAAGTGGATAAGAAGAATGTCTGATCGGCCATGATCCTATTGAATGCCGTAGCAGGCTTGAAGGGTCAATTCAGTACCCCAGTTTCTCTGTCCTTTGGTCTTATCGTCTTATGCAATTAGTTCCTCCATCCTCCTCTTTGCCCTGTGTTCTTGCAAATATTGTCCTTGTCAATTCCCTCTCAAAATGTACTGTCAAATCCAGTTCCACCGTTCTTTCTGATCATGACATGCTGTGTAAATCCATGCCCTCTGGTTACCAACTCTCCTGCCCACTGGTGCAGATTGTTCCTCCATAAGCGTACTGTAACCTCACAGTTTTGAGCACAGACCAGAGGATGCAACTAAAACGTTATCGAGTTATACAGTCATAGTGCACTGAAACAGGCCCTTCGGTCTAACACGTGTGCTGACTAGGCATCCCAATCTGACCTAGTCACATTTGCAAGTATTTGGCCTACATCCCTCACAACCTTTCCTATTCACATATCCATCCATATGCCTTTTAAATCAACACAGTGTGGAGCTGGAGGAACACAGCAGGCCAGGCAGCATCAGAGGATCAGGAAAGATGATGCTTCGGGTCGGGACCCTTCAAGGCTTCACAGTGGGGTTATAACGCACTCAGAGGTAGTAAGAACTGCTGATGCTGGAGTCTGAGATAACACAGGGTGGAGCTAGAGGAATATAACAGAAAGAAGGTCCCAACCTGAAACGTCAGCTTTCCTGATCCTCTGGTGCTGCCTGGCCTACTGTGTTCCTCCAGTTCCACACTGTGTTATCTCAGATTCCAGCATCGGCAGTTCTTACTATCTCTGCCTGTTAAATTAGTTAGGAATGTTAAGTTACTTAGGAATGAAGAAAATAATACATTTGTATTGGTATAATTAGCGAATAAGACTGGAAAACTTTGGCTATTTTACCTCAAACTTGGAACATTCCAACCAGATGCATGGTCCAGTACAAAGTTTAGTATTTAAAACTCCACAGTTGCACAGATTGGAAATGTTCATCGAACCATAAATATAGTTGGACATCATGATTTAAACTAGATCCCTTGAGACATTCTGTTGAACTTTAAAGTGCAGACTGCTAGTGAGAAAAGAAGTTAGATTTTCAAACTGCTGGAAGTGAAATTTATAGCAAAGGATTAAAATTAAACTAAAAGATGAATAAAACTGTAATAAAAGGGAGGTTTCACTTAAACAGTGGGGGAATTTGGAATTTTCAATAAATTCTTAGTTCAATATTTAAATTCACTTTTGGTGAACTGTTCTTAAGAAATGCAGTGGCCTGAATATTTTGCTTAAGATTTTAAATGTGCAAACCTGAGGGAATGTTAAGTTTGTGGTCTGATGAAAGAAGAGAGATACTGCACAAACAGTAAATACAGTTAAACAACAAGTCGTATGAGAACATGAAGAATACTAAAGCTCGGAACATCAATTGCATTTCTAGACTAAGACATGTCACTCATAATATGTAGAGTATTATTATTCTAAAATATTCTGTGTATGTGCAAATTTCTCCAACTCTGCTCTGGACTAGTGTTTCAATTTGGAAACATTTACATACGATATAGTGATCACAAACCATGCATTCAGAAATTAACATGGAAAGCTACTACAGCAGCACTATTAATTGGAAACCCCTATGATTCCTGAGTTGCCCAGATCTGGAAATAAATCCTTTCAAAATACAACCAGAAATAATGTAATGACAATAATGTCCGCTTAAAAAAAACTGAACTGAGAGATAGGCAGAGCCAAATGTGGGACAACATTTTGAAGGTAAAACCATCATATCTTGGGTAGAGAAAAATCTTACCCCAGTAATACACAACACGATAGCAAGAAGCCAAAGTGTTTTGGAAGCTGTCTTGCTCCTCTTTGTCCGTGTTATGACTGTGACTAGCTCTGACACGGTATCCATTCTGGAAGAGGTCTCCCAGTGATTTCTTGCGTCTCCTGGTGCTCCGCAAAGTCTCAGTCTGGGTAGATCCATTCGGAGCACGATAGACTAAAATTTTACTTGGAATCATGATTCTTGATATTTTACCAGTTGGTTCCAAAGAGATTCGGTGTGTCTTGTCCTAGCTTCTCTTGCAGATTTCTCGACAATTCAAAGTGAGCATATAGTTTCTGAAGTTTGAAGTCAATGGCTAATTTCCTTTTATTGTGTGTTCAAATCTGTTTCTTCCACTGCTCATGACTACAATATGTCCACTTCCATTGAGCCTGATCAACAGTGTTCCTAAAGATGCAGGAACTTGCATTTATAAAATGCCTTTCTCAACCTAAAGTGCATTACAGCTAACAGGGACTTCAGAGATGTAGTCATTCTTGTGCTGTAGTCACGTCTGTCCTGGGACTTGAGGTGCTTTCCATTGATTACATAAAGCCTAAACCTGACACTCTACATCTAAAGAAATGAGGATAAAGATAATACACTTGCTCATCTGTAACACACATCAGAGACAGCTAGCAATGCTCAGCAGGGAAACAAACAGAACAAACACAGGACAATGAGAAGCAGGGACCTCCCACAGCTGCTGCTATGATCCTCAATAAGCAAAGCTTAAAAAGCCATTTTCCATCAGGATATTGCAACATAAGCTCCTTTTCGATTCAACCGGGAGAACCACCTTTGACTGTAAAGAACAGACGTGCTGCTTCTCCAACGTGCTATTCCCATCTACAGCTGGAGACTCATAAATTTTCATCTTGTTACTCTACACTGTTCACACCAAGTCCCTAGCAGGTGCTTAAAGATTTATTTTCCAGTGTTCACCTGCAACGATGAGAGTGTTAAAATTCCTTCTTGCACTGAACTGTGTAAGCAAGGGAGAGCTCTTGCATCATCCAATTCTTGAAGGATTTAGAACAGTCTAAATTTTTTAAAAATCCTATCTTAAACAAAACTCCCCAGACAAGATGCTACAGGCAGAAGATAATAAAAGATTATTTTTAGTGGATTCTTGGAAACAGCCATCAGATTTAATTTGCAGAATGGCACAATGCTTGCATAATTACAAATCAGACACCAGTCAAAAAATTAATGAACCTACTTTAGTCTTGAAATACAATAGTAATTCAATTCAACTATTACGTGACTAGCAACGATCTCAGGATGTTTCTTTCAAATATGGTTCTGCATAATTTTAATTCCAACAGTTCCTTCATAAAACAGACAACCTGAGTACAAATGAAAAAGCCATCAACAAATAAAGGAGTAATGGAAGGAAAGGAGTGAGCAGCGGGGACAAAGGAGGAGCCTGGGTGCAAATTGTGAGTGAATACATTGCTTATTTATTGAATGTGACCTCAACTACATCGATCTTGGAACCAAAGGTGCTAGTGAAAGAGGACAGGTTACTGTCTGTCAGTACAAACACACTGATTTTTAACACATCATTTTCTGAATCATCCTCAGGAAAATTCTCCATGTGGTTCATTCACAAGTGGTGTAAAAGGACTGCAATCAGCCAATGCTGGCTATAACTTGAATTCTTCTGGGAGTCAAAACTCTCATTTAGAGATACCCAAACTTTTTAAATCGAAGTACTGAATGCACAGCTTACAAGCTGGGTCACAATCTATTCACAGAGAATTGGTAATTTAGCAAGCTGGGTAGCAAAAGTCATGGAGTGAAACGGCTTCAAAATGTATTTAAAAATGAAAATCAACTGATATATCAGTGTCTTTGATCCATTGGAGGGAACTTTTAATTTGCTAAATCTCCCAGCTTGTCCTGGAATCTTTGAGTATTATTTCACCATTAACACAAAATGCGAAGGTGTAGAAGCAGGCCATTTAGCCCATCAAATCTGCTCTGTCTTTCAATGAGATTAAGGCTTATCTAATAATACTCAACTTTAATTTCCTGCCTTTACCTCATAACCCTTGATTTCTTTACAGATTAAAAGCCTCTCTATCTCAGCTTTGCACATACTTAATGAACCAGTCTCAACAGCCCTCTGTGGTAAAGAATTCCACAAATTCCATTCTGAAAGAAGAAATGCTTCATCTCTGTCTTGATTGTATGACCCTTATTCTGAGATTTTGTCCTGTAGTCCTACACTCTCCCAAAAAGGGGAAACAACCTTTCTGCATTTACTTTGTCAAGTCCACTAAGAACTCAATATGGTTGGGCCTGGAGCAAAATGCCGGAGACATGGAGAGGAGTGGCTGAGGGCCAGAGTGGAGTGGGGTTGGTTGTTGGGCTGGGAACCAGTGCAGGCAGTCAGCGGTCTGTGATGCCAGTCAGACCATGTGTGGAAGTCCTTGTGCTGATCTGCTGCAATGTAATTTGTGCGTAATCAGTTTATCTGTCTATAATGTTTCTCCCTTTAACTTCATGGTTTATATACTAACTTATACTATGAATCACTGGAAGGCAGCATAACATCTTTCGTCTTTATTTCTCTATTTTTGTAGCTAACATTTGTACCTAGTACCCTGTACCTAAGATGGCGCCATGAGGGGGCGACGGTGCCAACTTTTCACTGTACTCCTGCACTTCTGTGCTTGAGTACACATGGTAGTAAATCTAATTCTATTCTATTCTTTCTGTTCAATAAGGTCATTTCTCATTCTTCTATATTCCAATGAATACAGACCCAATCCATTCAATGTCTCCCCATTAAACAGTCCCTCCATTGTTTACAGAACCTTATCTGGATTACCTCCCATATCATTATAACGTTCCTCAGATAAAGGGCCTACAAAATTGTGTTCCAGCTGTGATCTGACTGATGCCTTTATTAGTTTGGAAAAAAACCCTCTTTGGAGCAACCCAAATTTTTTTAAGAACCGGGGACATTAAAGAAGTGTATTTTTTTAGTTTGCAGTCATGATTAGTTATAAAAATATTGGAGGCATGTAAAAACACGTTTGATCAGACAAAGCAGTATCAGTGGGGGAAGCTTGAGGCCTGAGAATACACATATGACACAATTGGGATGAGGTGCAGTAGAAGTGGCATGTTTGAGCATTGTTTGATTCACAAAACAAGTCATAAGTGGTTCCTTTGGTTGAGAAGGCACTTTATCTTGAAATAAGCAATTAGGAAGAATTCAGTATTATTTAAAATTGAAAATCAATTGGCATATCTGTGTCTTTGATCCATTGGAGGGAACTTCTAATTCGCAAGAATGGGCCAGTTGGATCAGGTGGGATGTTAAAAAAAATCTCAAATGCAAACTCAGCCTAGTCCACTTTTGATTTGTAACAGACAGGACAAAAAGGCAGGTAACATACAACATACATACAACATACAACAATACAGCGCACAACAGGCCCTTCAGCCCTCAATGTTGCGCCGACATCCTTCCTCTCGCAAGGAGACCAAAATCAATTGCAGTATTCCAAAAGCAGCCGAACCAACGTCCTACATGGCTGCTAAGTGACCTCCCAACTCCTATACTCAATGCACTGACCGATAAAGGCGAGCACACAAAATGTCTCCTTCATATCCTTTCTACCGGTGGCTGTAAGTACCAATCCAGTTCCAGGAGACAGAAGTCTTACTTAAACATTTTCAGTGAGCTGCATGCCTCACTCTCTCCATTACAATCTTAAGCCTTGTCCAGGTTTCTGATGCTTCAGGAAACTGTCAGCTAAAAGGAGGGGTGGGCTGCTGGGTTCCACCTAACGGCTGTCTTCCAAGCACAGCTTGTGGGTTAGATAACAAGGTGTAGTGTTGGATGAACACAGCATGCCAAGCAGCATCAGAGGAGCAGAAAAGCTGACGTTTCAGGACTGGACCCTTTTTCAGAAAAAATAATCAGGGTTGCGATTTGTGAGAGCGATAGATTTTAGTGAAGGCTGGAATGGTGGCTCAGTGGTTAGCACTGCTGCCACACAACACCAGGGACCCAGGTTCGATTCTATCCTCGGGCAACTGTCTATCTGCAGTTTGCACATTCTTCTTGTGTTTGCATGGGTTTCTGCCATGTTCTCTGGTTTCCTCCCACAGTCCAAAGATGTATAAGTTAGGTAGATTGGCCATGCTAAGTTACCCACAGTGTTTAGGGATGTGTAGGATAGGTTCATTAGCCATGGGAAATACAGGGTTACAGCGATAGGGTAGGAGGATGGGTCTGGGTGGGACGCTCTTTGGAGAATTGGTGTCAACTTGTTGGGCTGAATGGCCTGTTTCTACACTGTAGTCATTCATTCCAGTAAGGTTTGCTGAAGAAATACACCAGATGAGAGGAGGATTAAGAGGAGATGTTGAGGATTTTGGAAGGTTTTATTCATAATGTCTTTCGAAACTAACGAGGATTATGATGTGACATGGTGAGATTTTTAATCAGTTTTATGTAACCTACTTTCTTACCATTGGGGGAAGAGGAAATGGCCAAGTCACTCAGGCTAACGTAATTCTTATAGTTTCCTGTCAATGTCTACACAACATTGAAATTTGTGAGAATCTACATTGAACTTGAGCTTCATATATCAGGCAGTATACAGAAGAATTCCAAACTTGAAAACAGTATATCTTGTCACACATGAATCGGATTAAAATTTATGAAAGATTTTCTCCTACATTATGTTCACAACAGTTTCTTTTATCAGGAGCATTCGACAGATTTCCAGTCTAAGCAAACATTGGCCTTGCAAAAACGGGTTTAAATCTGTAGCTCCACAATCCCAGATTTGAAGTTATATAAACCCAAGCAAGATAATGTGATGCAAATCAGCTCTGCAGCTTATGTTCAGATGTCGTGATATCTGAAATGTTAACAAAACGCAATGGTCCATAAATTAAGCATTTAAAAGCAGCTTAGAATCAGAATTAAGCAGAAGGTATTTTCTAAATACTTGTTTTGAACTAAGAGCGATGAGGCATGGAAAGGAGTTCTGGAGTAGCAAAACGCTGCAATTACTAAAATAAACCCAAACCTGACAGCGCAGGATATGCTGAGTAATAGAGGTCACCACTAAATCACCACTAATACTCCCTGCTTTGACCTCCTTAATAAGAAGTCGACATTATTTTAACTTCTAAGCATCAATTAATTTAGCTTGTCTTTTTCCACAAACAGGTGCGTGTGATACTTTGTTGGTGGGCAAGAGTGAGACCTGGAGTTGGAAGAAATAGCAAATAATGCTTACCCATGGAACTGTCATTCTGATCCTGCATGCCATGGTTCGAAGATTGCACACTGCAGCTCAGTACAAGCTGCTCTATGCACACCTTTTTAAAATTTGCTCCTTTGTTTTCCATATCTCATTCTCCTTGGCCTTGGAACATAGCTTCTCTGTCATTCAATCTCTCCTGTCTTCCACCCGATCACTGATCTTCCTTTCATCAGTAGCCTAGCCACCCCATGCCCAAAACCTGTTGTACTTCTAACTTCCCCAGTTCCAATGAAACATCATGGCATTGAAATGTTAACTGTGTTTCATTGTCTGAATATTTCCAACATTATATTGATCACATGAAGTTCCCTTTAATACTTTGGAAGCCGAATGTTTCTCATTATAAATCACATGCACAATGTGCTATTTAACATTACTGACAGGAGTCAAGGTTAGATAAGAAACATTAGAATTCCCTCTGCTTTACCCTATAAGGCATCTTTAACCACAACGTAAACAACTTCTTAAGAACATCTGTGCAGAGGAACATTTTCCTTTCTGTTCTTTACAGTAGCAATCCTTACAGCTATTTTATACAAAACTGGTGGTTAGTTGGGTTGTGCAAGTCTGAATCAGATAATAACAGAAATTCTTTGATTTCAATGAATGACAACGTAATTTCTACAGTCAGCTATACAACATTGCACAGGACATACATGGCATGGTAACAGCACAATAACCTTAGATACATAATCATTGAATAGAAAGTTGTCATGCAACAGTGGGGCTTCTCGTGAAAAGGAAGAAGGTAGCTTACATAAGGTGGAGGAAGCTAGGGTCAAGTTCAGCTAGAGAGGATTACATGCAGGCAAGGAAGGAGCTCAAAAATGGTCTGAGGAGAGCCAGGAGGGGGCACGAGAAAGGCTTGGCAGAAGGAATCCGGGAAAACACAAAGGCATTTTACACTTACGTGAGGAATAAGAGAATGGTCAAAGAAAGAGTAGGGCCGATCAGGGATAGCATAGGGAACTTGTGTGTGGAGCCTGAGGAGGTAGGGGAAGCCCTAAATGAGTTTTTTTGCTTCTGTCTTTACGAAAGAAACGAACTTTGTAGTGAATGAAACCTTTGAAGAGCAGGTGTGCATGCTGGAATGGATAGAGATAGACGAAGCTGATGTGCTGAAAATTTTGTCAAACATTAAGATTGACAAGTCGCCAGGCCCGGATCAGATTTGTCCTCGGCTGCTTTGGGAAGCGAGAAATGCAATTGCTTCGCCACTTGCGAAGATCTTTGCATCCTCGCTCTCCACTGGAGTCGTACCTGAGGACTGGAGAGAGGCAAATGTAACTCCTCTCTTCAAGAAAGGAAATAGGGAAATCCCCGGCAATTATAGACCGGTAAGTCTCACGTCTGTCGTCTGCAAGGTGTTAGTAAGGATTCTGAGGGATAAGATTTATGACCATCTGGAAGAGCATGGCTTGATCAAATACAGTCAACACGGCTTTGTGAGGGGTAGGTCATGCCTTACAAACCTTATCGAGTTTTTTGAGGATGTGACTAGAAAGGTTGATGAGGGTCGAGCTGTGGATGTGGTGTATATGGACTTCAGTAAGGCATTTGATAAGGTTCCCCATGGTAGGCTCATTCAGAAGGTCAGGAGGAATGGGATACAGGGGAACTTAGCTGCTTGGATACAGAATTGGCTGGCCAACAGAAGACAGCGAGTGGTAGTAGAAGGAAAATATTCTGCCTGGAAGTCAGTGGTGAGTGGAGTTCCACAGGGCTCTGTCCTTGGGCCTCTACTGTTTGTAATTTTTATTAATGACTTGGACGAGGGAATTGAAGGATGGGTCAGCAAGTTTGCAGACGACACAAAGGTCGGAGGTGTCGTTGACAGTGTAGAGGGCTGTTGTAGGCTGCAGCGGGACATTGACAGGATGCAGAGATGGGCTGAGAGGTGGCAGATGGAGTTCAACCTGGATAAATGCGAGGTGATGCATTTTGGAAGGTCGAATTTGAAAGCTGAGTACAGGATTAAGGATAGGATTCTTGGCAGCGTGGAGGAACAGAGGGATCTTGGTGTGCAGATACATAGATCCCTTAAAATGGCCACCCAAGTGGACAGGGTTGTTAAGAAAGCATATGGTGTTTTGGCTTTCATTAACAGGGGGATTGAGTTTAAGAGTCGTGAGATCTTGTTGCAGCTCTATAAAACTTTGGTTAGACCGCACTGCGTCCAGTTCTGGGCGCCCTATTATAGCAAAGATGTGGATGCTTTGGAGAGGGTTCAGAGGAGGTTTACCAGGATGCTGCCTGGACTGGAGGGCTTATCTTATGAAGAGAGGTTGACTGAGCTCGGTCTCTTTTCATTGGAGAAAAGGAGGAGGAGAGGGGGCCTAATTGAGGTATACAAGATAATGAGAGGCATCGATAGAGTTGATAGCCAGAGACTATTTCCCAGGGCGGAAATGGCTAACACGAGGGGTCATAGTTTTAAGCTGGTTGGTGGAAAGTATAGAGGGGATGTCAGAGGCAGGTTCTTTACGCAGAGAGTTGTGAGAGCATGGAATGCGTTGCCAGCAGCAGTTGTGGAAGCAAGGTCATTGGGGTCATTTAAGAGACTGCTGGACATGTATATGGTCACAGAAATTAGAGGGTGCATACATGAGGATCAATGGTCGGCACAACATTGTGGGCTGAAGGGCCTGTTCTGTGCTGTACTGTTCTATGTTCTATGTTCTATGTTCTAGTTTAAATAGCAGGCATACGTAGAAAAGAAAACCTCATTTCCAGCTGGTGTATTTGCTCTTTGCGATTCATTCATAAAATGTTGTTTACAGAGTTAAGCTTTAATTTTCAGTCAGACATTTAATTTCCAAAACATGATGAATGTGAAAAGAGATATTAACTGATTACCATCTCAAAAAACCTCAATAAAAGGAGAACATGTCTCATTATTTTAACACTGGAGGCTGTACTAATCTTCCTGCTTCAAAATAAATAATAAACGGGAAGAGATTAACAATTGCTCATTCACTTTTAGAATGCCAGGCAATATTATGAACTCCAAAATCCTTATTTATTTCATCTAAATAAATAATCAAATCTTGCAGTGTATGACTTGATACTTTCAGTCTCTGAAAGTGATGCAACAACTAGGGAACTGGAGAAATGCAGGAATCCAGGGGAGAATACTCAGTCAAATCTAAGATTTCATCCAGGAGGAAAGAGTGATAAAACACAAGATTAAAAATAAAATTGATACAATGACAACCAAAGGCTCAATGAAACTCAAAATTATTTAAAAAGTACAAATGTTTTCAACTATAATGCAGCAGGTCAAAAAACATGAAACAAAATTATGTTGTACACCCTTAACCGTAGAATCAGGATGGTCAGTGTCTTGGCGGGAAACTTGTAAGTTAGTTGAAGGTGGTGGTGTTTCAATTTTCTGCTGCACTTGCTCCTGTAGATATAAGTAGTCATGTGTTTGGGAGTGCTGAATAATGAGCTCTAGTCAATTTGCACAGTGTACCATGAGGATGGCACATGCTATTGCTACTGTGCACTGAGGATGGAGAGAGTCAGTGTTTTAAGCATGGTGTGCCAATTGAGTAGGCTTCTTTGTCCTGGATGGCATCAAGCTTCTTGATTGCTGTTGGAACTGCATGTATCAGGGTAAGGGCGAGTGTTCTCTTTACATGGCACCTTGTAGATGATGGATAGGCAGTGGAAGTCAAGAGATGAGTTATCCACTACAGGTTTCCTAGCATTTGACCAGCTGTTGTAGCTACAATATTCATATGGACAGTGCAGTTTAATTTCTAGTCAACAGTAAGCCTCAGGATGTTGATAGTATGGGCTTCAGAGACAACAACAAAAATGAGCAAAGAACAACAACAAAGAACAGCACAGCACAGGAACAGGCCCTTCAGCCCAACAAGACTACCCTTACACATGATGCCTCTATGAGGTCCATATCCCTCTATTCCCTGCCTATTCATGTACTTGTCAAGATGCCTCTTAAATATGTTGCTATTATATCTGCCTCCACTACCTTCTCTGGCAGCGCCTTCCAGGCATGTACCACCTTTGGTGTAAAAAAAAGGTGCCTCTCACTTCCTCTTTAAACATATCCTCTTTTACCTTCAATCTATGTCTCCTAGTAAATGACCATTCTATCTCGGGATAAAGACTTTGACTATCCATGCCTGTCATACTTGTGTAAACTTCTATCAGATTGCCCGTCGTATTTCAATGTTCAAGCGAAAACAAACCAAGTTTGTCCAATCTCTCCTTGTAGCTAATACCTTCCAAATCAGGCAACATCCTGGTAAACAATTGCTGTACTCTCTCCAAAGCTTCCACATCCTTCTGGTAGTATGGCAACTAAAACTATACACAATATTCCAAGTGTGGCCTAACTAAAGCTCTATACAGCTGAAACATGATTCACAATTTTTATGCTGTATCCCCCAACCGATGAAGGCAAGCATGCCTCATGCCTTCTTAACCACCTTATCCACTTATGCTGCCATTTTCAGGGAACTGTGAACCTGTACAACTAGGTGCCTCTGTATGTTGATGCCACTAAGGGTTTTGCCACTTACTGTATACTCCCTCCTGCATTCAGGCTTCCAAAACACATCACCTCAGATTTGTCCAGATCAAACCCCATCTGTCATTTTTCCATTCAAGTCTGCAGCCTATCTATATCCTGCAGTATCCTCTGACAATCCTCCTCACTAGCCACAGCTTCTCCAACCTTTGTGTCTTTTGCAAACTTACTAATCAGGCCACCTACATTCTCCCGGTCAGTTGTGTGTGTATATACAGTGCAGGCCCAGCACTGATCCCTCCTGAATACCACAGGTCACAGTTAGAACACAGAAAATAGAACATTACAGCACAGTACAGGCCCTTCGGCCCTCGATGTTGTGCCGACCTGTCATACCGATCTCAAGTCAGAAAAACATCCTTCTACTGCTACACAGATAGTAGGAAATGCTGATGCTGGAGAATCTGAGATAACAAGGTGTGGAGCTGGATGAACACAGCAGGCCAAGTAGCATCAGAGGAGCAGGAAAGCTGACATTTTGGGTCCAGACCCGAAATACCAGCCTTCCTGCTCCTCTGATGCTGCTTGGCCTGCTGTGTTCATCCAGCTCTACCCCATGTTATTTCTCTTCTCCTGCTACATTTAGTTTTACTTGACTAAGCCAGTTCTGTATCCAGTTTACCAGATCTCCGCAGATCCCATGTGGCTTTTGTACCAGTCTGCATCAGGGACCTTGTGAAAGGTCTTGCTAAAGTCCATATAGACAACATCTACTGCTCTGCCTTTATTAATCACCTTTGTCATTTCCTCAAAAAAGTCAATCAACTTTGAGAGACACAACCTTCCCCACGCAAGGCCAACCTGCCCATTATTAATAAGACCATATTTTTTCCAAATATGTATAAATCTTATCCCTAAGAACCTTCTCTAATAATTTCCCTACCACTGACGTAACGCACACCAGTCTGTAATTTCCCAGATTATCCCTGTTGATCTCTTTAAACAAAGGAACAACACTGGCTGTTCTCCAGATCGGGTATCTAATATGACTAAAGTGGATACAAAGATTTTGTTCAGGGTCCCAGCGATTTTCTCACCCCTAAATCTCTCAGCATTCTGGGATCAATCCTATCAGGTCTTGGAGACTTGTCTACCCTTTTGTTTTTTAAACACCCAACACTTCCTCCTTTTTTTAATACAGATGTGCCCAAAGTATCCTCCCAAAATACACCATCCACCATATCCTTCTCCTTTGTGAATATCAATGCTCATGGATTAAATGCTTTAAGGAAGTGAACTGAAGTGAATGTGTCTTCATTAATGACAGATTAAAAAGCAGTCCTAATTTCATCAAGACACTTAGAACTGCTTCTTATTTTATCTCCGCATGGGCACTGAGGTCTGACTATTGTAGATAAAGGGTGAGTTGTCATGAAGGATGAAGGGAAAAGAATGGTGTGAGGTGCATGGGTTGGAATGAGTTTGCACTTAGCTACCATAGGAGTCATGAGGAGTCAAAGGACTGGATAGAGGTGCATCGATAGACAAGGAGGATATGAGGAGCCATAGAGGTTTGGGGGGGGGGGGGGGGGGGCGCGGTATGCAAGGGGCCATTGAAGGGCATATGGACATGAGGTACCATGGACTGGTATTGATTGTTGACCTATTTCTCTGTAGACTCTTTTCAGCAAGGATAATTTAACTTTTTAAACTTCACATTCTGAAGAGGAACAAATGTATCTTGATTTCAAAACCATTGTATAGTAAGTTGGCATTTGATATAGCCCCATTAGCATTGTTTCACTCTTATGTTACTAAGCTATTAGGACCAGAAATCTTGAGTGTTGCAACTACAACTTGACCTAATTAGTACTATTTTGGTCAGAACTATTCCCCTTCTCAGACGTGCGGCTTCTTCCACTTATCCAACTTATTGTCTTTTTTTGTGCCACATTGTCACTCACAGTCTTTACCAGGGAAGCTCCTATTTCCACAAACCCACAGGGTACTAGGCATGTCTCTGCTTGGTAGCATAGGGCCTGCGGGTGCCAGCCATTTCAAGTTCAGCAGGTAGGAAGACCAGCAAGCCCAGCCACGATCATCACCCTGTTAGAAGGGGAGAGGGAAGGTGATCAAGGGCCTGCACAAGCTAAGAAGCACAGCCTCACTGAGCAGTAGCCCATACAAACACCAGAGCTGGTGACAGCCAGCAAGAAGGGACCCAAGTAGGTCCCTAAAAGGGCACCACCAGGCAATGGGCACAGTGCAATCAGGAACAAGCAATGGCTCCAACAGGAGATCAGAGCCATCGAGCACAGGCTTCCTGGCAAAGATTCTAGGCACTGGTGCCGATCTTAGAAGGTACACTTCAGTTGGTACTCTAAGTATAATGCTATATTTTTTCTTTGAAACAATTACATTTATCTTGTTTTAACTGTTTTGAATTTATCAATTCACCCAGTGCAGATGGTACTGTATTTCAGTTTAGATAGCACAGTTATAATATTTTACATTTTTAACGCTAATGAAGGCTCTATGAAATTCAATTCCGATGGGAATCAATGCTTCACTTAAAGTTTTATTACTTCAAGTAGCGACTTCCAGGATAACAACCCTTTGAAGACACCCCATATGCATATTTCATACAATTTTACACACATTCATAATGTAGGTAGTTCAATGAAACATATATTCCTGAGTGAAATCTCCTTTCCAAGTATGTGTCAGGTACGGCTCAAATGGTAGCACTGAGTCAGCAAATTGTGGATTCACAAACACACAAGGGATAGTAAAAACAGCCGATGCTGGAGTCAGAGGTAATACAGTGCCTGAGGAAGGGTACCAACCGAAAGGTCCGCTTTCCTGCTCGTCTAATGCTGCCTGGCCTGTTGTGTTCCTCCTGCTCCACACTGTGTTATCACAAGCATACAATTCTGGTTTGATTCCCTTTCTAATACTTGAGGGAGCACTGGAGGTGCTGACTTTTGGATGAGATTCTAAATCAAGGCCCTGGCTGCTTTCTAAGCTAGGCCTAAAAGATCCAATGGAAACATGTTGAAAATGAATAGGGGAGTTATCCTAGGTACCCTGGTCAGTATTAATTCTTCAATCAATATCACTAACACAGATTATTGAGTTGTTTTCACATTTCTGTTTATGGAAGTTTGCTTGGTGTAAATTGGCTGCTGTATTTCCTACAATACATTATCTTACAACAGTGGCTATTCTACAAAAGTACTTCATTGGCTACAAAGCATTTTAGACAATTTTGAGATGTAAAAGGCACTAAAGCAAATCCAGTCTTTCTTTAACTATTCTTGCTACTGAAAATAATGTAATGTTTCAGTCCACATAGCTAACTGCCTTACTATTTTGTACAGAATTTGTTTCACGATGTCTTAACTTTATAGTAACACATGTTACGGAAGAAAATTAGGTGTAACTGATTGCAGTCAGTGATTGCCAATATTCTTGCACAACCTGACAATTACACACTAATTGCAGTGTAATGCTGGAGTTCCACTCTGAGGTAACGCTGGGGCAATGTGCTGTCATATCTGCTTACGTGATCGGTGCCCATCAGTTTAACACAATGCAGAGCGTTATGCACCAATGTGGTGTCTGTTGGGTTTCCCGAACACTATTTGGAATTCACCCGGGTCTGATTTAAACACTAAGAAAATGTAACCCACTGGCCCAGTCTTAAAATTAACATCAGAAACGGGTACACTATCACCAAGCCTTTAGCACACAGTTTTGTCATAGACCTGACACCTCGAATCAAAATCAAGCAATGTAAACCAGGTACTAACTGGCCATGTCAATACGTAACAAAAATGCCAGAAAAAACTCTCAAATGCTCTTAAGTTTGAGGATCCATGTATCAAATCATAGCTTTCAGGGAAATCTCAGCAGGCCTCCCTACAATGACATCCTGTCATAGTTGCACATTATTATTTATTCATCAGGTCTTCAGAAGAGTAGCTTATCACTCCAACAAATGATAAACAGAAAAGTTGTTTTGTGATGCATTAGCATGGAGGTACTGCCAAACGCATCTGGTGAACAAACCATGCTGCAAATGTAGTTAATGTGTGTTCCTTAAACGTATTGCATGAAAGATGTCAGACATCACTGATGATTGTTCCTTTGTGTGAAACCATCAACTCACATGTCAATAGCTGGAAAATTAGATTCCAATTGCAAAGACACATACGATCATTGATAAATTTTTAGGTTTACTGTTTGCTTTAGCATTACAGAATGTCAGAGTTTCAGCTTTGATCTCTCAGTTCTAAAAGAGAATTCTCATAGTTGTAGCGGCTAAATTGATCACTGAGGATTGAAATCTAATGCTTGAATAAAATTCATCCAGTTTAAAGCTGAAGTGACTTGGGCAACATTACGGCTGGAACAGTATATGTTAATGTTCAAGTCAACATGCTCCTCCTCTCACTCTCATTTATACCATCTCATCAGCACACTGGATTCATTTTCTCTCATGTCTGTCCAAATTCTATTTGAATATATTTATATTATATCAACGACCTCTTGTGATTGCAACTAACCTCTGGACAGAAGTGTTTTTCCTGACTTTCTAATTAGATTCATAGTGATTATCTCAAATTTATGGCCCCTAAATTTCCCAAAAGTGAAAACACCATGACCCTGGCCTTATCAAACGCTTCATAACCTTAGAGAGCCCCCATTAGGTCTACCCTCCATCCTAAGGTCCGTGAGGATGTTTGCTGACGAACATATAATATTCAGCACCGTTGGCCACTCTGGAGCAGTACACATCCATATGCAGCAAGACTTGAACAACATTCAAGGGTGGGATGAGAATCGACAAGTGACATTCATATCACACAAGTGCAAGGAAATGACCATTTCCCAGAACAGAACAAGAATCTTTCTATCTCCGCTTGCCATCCAATGGCATTAGTATTGCCATTAAATCTCCCATGTGAAGTTAGAGAGAAAGCTTGTACTGGGGCATGCTGACTAATATGAGCCAGACAGAAGTACAAGTAAGTATTCTGAGGAAGGCTATAACAAAAGAAAACCGAAACAGGAGTGAAAAAAAATAGGATTTGTTTTGAAGAAAATATGGCAGGATGATATGGTAAAGTCTGCAGCTAGAATTGGCACTCGTAGGAAAAATCCGACAAGTCAGAGGTTTCCAATTTGAAGAGCCAACAAATGGAGCCCTGGGAGGAGAAAATGAGGGGTTCCATATTTTGTGGTTGCATTCCCAGTGGCTATGAAATAGAAAATGATGAATAGAAGTGACAAATACCAAACAAAAACAGGTGAATTACACCATAGAAACTTAATAACAATACCAGATTTGTGAGGAAATAACAGTTCTGTGAAACACTACTCAAAAGACAGCAAAAAACAAAGATGATGTTATAGGCAAGTTTAATCATGGCATTGTGAATTGTGTACATTTCACTCTTGCTACATTGGAAACTTAACTCTGAACCACGTATAGTTAAAATTTTAAGACCAGCAAAGTATTGGAAATTAAGTGGGCAAACAGCTGACTTGTGGGATTAAAATGAGCCGAGGAATTAAATTTTGTCAGACAATTGTAATTAATTGCAATCCATGCCCACTTTCCCTCGGGAAGTTAAAAAAAAAGCCTTCTCAGGTCAGTTTGGAATTTCCTAGATAAAACTGGAGAGATTTTCCACCTTTGCTAGTAAACATAAACAGAAAATGCTGGAAAACATGACAGATTAATTGACACCTGAGATAAATGAATTTACATATTGTGTTTTATTTCAAAGAGGCATTCCTGACTTGGCATTGTTTGTGAAATTACAATAAGTGAATTGTATTTTTTCAACGGCCTCATATTTTACTGTATTTGCTGCCTCACAAGAAACACTAGAGGGTGCTGATCGATCACTTCAATACCACAGAGCAGTTTACATGTAAAGTTTACACACTGGTATTTGACTGAGGCATTAGCTGATGAGCAGTCCGTTGCAGGTGAGCTTTCACGCCACTATTTTCACCCAACCACACACCATCTGTTTTAGTACACTGGCCTTTTGAAACTACACTGAAAGTACATTTTTGCCAATCCACTGATGGTAAATTGGTCAATCAAGATAAAGACTTTTTTTGGGAATTGAATCATGCAGAATGCTGAGTCCGAATTGATTTCAATTCATTGATGAGCCGCAGAAACATCTCAATTTTCAGTCATGCTGGCTAGATAATTAAATGTCTCCAGAGTCGATTATAAAGCTGTCAAAACAATATCCTTTGTTTAACTTTCCATTCTTTTAGCAAGAACGAACTGCTGAATCCTGTTAAAGATCAAATTTCCACCTGGGAATTTTGTCATTAGATAAACTAAAATTAGGCAATTCTGCACAAAATTTATTGCCCTTTTCGCAATGTGGAATGGAAACTAAACCATGGTAAGTATGTCTGTCACTCTTAATATAAAGCATACAAAAACAGGCAAGGGTGAAACAAAGCAATACAAATGCATTAACAGGTTTCAGCTCATGAAAATGTAGTTTCTACAAAAGTTATCTGCTGAACAGCAAACAATGCATCGTGCTTTTGAGTGCTCTGATGGGTCAGCCTGGCTCCCAACCAAATCTGCAATACAATTTTAAGTTAGCATCTATGCACTGCAAAGTTAAGTTTCAAAAATTTGAAGCCAACAGTGATTTACAAGGGCTAAAAAGTAACATTTATTTTCAGACAGGAACCAAACAGAAGGGCCTAAAACTTCTTAAATTCTCAGTGGCATTAACAGCAAATTTGCTGCCATTTTCCTTCATTAAATTTAATTAATTTATGGGTGATATTTGGCATAGCAATGTACTTGGACCAATAAGGCGTTCACACCACAATGCAAGTTGTGTTGGCCAGTCCACTTTCTGCCTGAAACACGAACAAAGACAAGCTGATTTTCTTGTCAGAAATGTCTTATGTCTGAGTTTCTTTGGATTGTGGACTAAAAGAAAAGGAATGTACTGCTTTAAACCAACGAAAGATTGTGTAAAAAGATGGCTGCAGTTTTGAAGATCAGTTTTTTTGGAGTACGTTATGAGTTGTATATAATTTCTGGAACAGGAAGAACAAAAGCAGACACAGCAGCGCTGATAGGTTCTGAACTAAGGGACAACATCTTGACAAAGTTTTTGAGTGGTTCCTCATTATGTGGCCATGACTTGTGTGGGGAGGGTACAGCAGTAACACCTAGCCTGCAAAGGCAAAGCAAAGATGTCTTCCTGTGACCCTCTCTTTTCTGTATCTGATAGTCTGCAGTAACAGCTAGCTGTATTCCACTTCCTTTGCTCATTCCCTTGTTGAAAGGAAAGCAATGATCCCTGCAGAACACTGCTAGTCACAGGCCAGTTGAGAAACAACTCTCCATCACCATCCTCTGTCTCCTACCATCAAGCCAATTTTGTATCCATTTGGCAAGATCTCTCTGAATCCCATGTGATATATCTTTACGAAATAGTTACGAATAGCAGAACCTTGTCAAAGGCCTTACTAAATTCCACGTAAACAATGTCCACTGTTCTGCCCTCATTTTTCTTATTGGTCACATCCTCAAAAAACTCACTCAAGTTTGTGAGACACAATTCCCCATGTGCAAAACCATGCTGACTATCCCTATTCAGTCCTTGTCTCTCCAAATGCATGTAAATCCAGCCTTTCAGAATTGCCTCCAACAACTTAACCACCGCTGGCGCCAGACTCACCAACCTATAGTTCCCAGGCTTCTCCTTGCAACCTTTCTTAAATAAAGGCACATCATTAGCCACCCTCCTGTCTTCTGGCACCTCACTAGTGGCTGTCGTTGGTACAGATATCTCAGCTGGAGGTCCCTCAATTTCAGTATCAAAGGAATGTGGAACTCAAAATATAAAAACAGATCAAGCATAACCTTACTGAAGGAGAAGCAGGTGCAAGGGATCATATGGCTTACTTCTGCTCCTAATTTCTATGTTTTTAAGTAATTTTGAAACAATTGCTTCAGGAGGAAAGACAAGCAAACTGAGAAATGTGTTTTCTCTCTCTCTTCCTTATATCAAAACACTTACATTCATACATACTGTTACATGTTGTTGTTCATCAATAGCTCAAATGTTCTAAAAGTGAGGTTAGAAGTGTTATGTCATGTAACACACAATCCATTTCAAGTCACATTTGTGACTGGAAACATCAGATTCTCTACTGTCATATCAACTGCATGTGACAGAAGATACGTTACAAGGAATAAGTAACATTCATAGAAGGATTGCATATGAGTTATTATTGATGGAAGTCAATATTTGCTCCATAATGTCAATGGTGAATTTTCTTGCCTTCCTCCAATGAAGGAATGTTTAATAGAGAAATTTTTTATTCATTCACTTTTTGGGATGTGGGCAGCATGTCGGCAACTTGAAGGTGGTGGTGTTCCCATATATCTGCTGCCCTTGTCCTTATAGATGAAAGTGGTCATGGGCTGGAAAGTGCTGTCTTAGGATCTCTGGTGGATTTCTGCAGAGCATCTTGTAGATAGCATATACTGCCGCTACTAAGAGTTGGTCGTGGAGGGTGTGGATGCTTGTGAATGTACTGCCAATCTAGCAGGCTGCTTTGTCCTGGGTGGTGTCAAGCTTCTTGAGTGTTTTTGGGGCTACACCCATCCAGGAAAGTGGAGGGTATTCTATCACACTCCTAACTTGTGCCTTGTAGATGGTGGACAGGCTTTGGGGAGTCAGGAGGCGAGTTACTCACCTCAGTATTCCTAGCTTCTGACCTGCTCTTTTATTTGCTGCATTTATATGATGAGTCCAGTTGACTTACTGTAAAATGTAAGTGTTTTAGTTATCCATATGTAAGGGCTGATTGTCAATTTTATGATTAATCACTCAAATCCATTTCACATTGCCGAGTATGATTTCCAGAATTCTACAAACCATCTGCTGAAATGTTTGAGCCTATAGTTCTTCCAGAGGTTAAGCCAACAGCTGTGATTTTTCATTTTGTTCCACAGTACTACATACAGTGTTATTCCTTTCACCCAAAATGCCAAAATCAGTTAAGGTATACTGCAGTTAATGTCAGAGATGATCATTACATTAGGCAGAGGTTATTTTCGATCATAGCCAGAAAAATGGGTTGGATGGGTTAAGTTGGGAAATCCCAAGAGCAAAACCACTCCGAGGGACTAGTCTGCAAATGTTTTTCTGTCTTGCTAAATGCCAGTGCCGATTATAAATTGAAGCATAAAGTACTGGAAATCACAACAGAACACAACATTTGCGAATGGTGAATGAGCAGTCAAAGGGCAGGGCTGATTAACTACATCCTGCATCATTAAATAATAGCGTAAATTTACTTCCCAAAATGCTTTACATTTGTCAACTTTTTTTTAAACTTTACACAGTGACACTTCTAACATAAGTTGACAGCCAAGAATTTTAAGTGTCGTTCCAATACAGTGCATAGAAATTAAGTTCCGAGGGAGGGTCACTGGACCACAAACCTTAATTCTAATTTCTCTCCAATAGATGCTGCCAGACCTCCTGAGCTTTTCCAGGAATTTCTGTTTTTACATGGAAAATATTAATTTCCAGTAGTTTACCTACTCATCTGTGCATATAAGTGGGAAATGGAGAAAAATAAACAAAAAAGCAAGCTAAAATCGTAAATTCCTTGAATTCAATTATTCTGAGTTAATGTTCAAATTAATAGAAATTATGCATTTGAAGAGAAACAAATTCTGGAACTCACTTAACAAAAAGCTGTGGATGTTGGAGCAAGTGAAACTTTCAAGACTGAGATTGAGAAACTTGTTGGTTAAGGTGATAAATAAACATGGAATGTGCATGACCATGTGGAGCTAAGGCACAGATCAGGAAGATCTAACAGAATGTCGGAACAGGCAACAGGGGTTGAGTGGTCTGAGGCTGTTCCTAAAATAGTTATTAAACATTTAATATGGGAAAAGTGAACTATTTAGATAAGTGATTTCTTTTGAATTTGTATTATTGTGTAACAACATTTGTAGTTACCAGAGTCTCCAAAATAATCAAACCCCGAGGACTCTAGTTTGACCCAAGTCTGGCTAAGAGGGAAGAAGAACTGGAGGTCACAGGATAAATTCAGTGTTGCTACTTCTCAAAGCAAGAAGATAAAGAGGTAGGATACCATGGAGATCAGTTAGAGCTCATTCAGAAAATTCCGCGACGCCACATCTCAGTCAGAACAAAATCAGAGATGGAGTTTACTAGTCTGCAGCAGCAGCTTTCTGGCCAGCACCTACAACTGTAACCTTTAAGACTTTAGGTATTCTCATTACAAATAAGCAGTTAAAAGCTTTACTCATTATAAACTAAAGGCCTACAACAGGTGTCAGCCTACATTGTTTTTACGGCGAGAGCAGTGGCTTAGTGACATCGCCGTTGGCTGTGTAAACCAGAGATCCAGGGAATATTCAGAGGGACCTGTCCTCCAATCACACCGTGACAGTTGGTGTAATTTGAATTCAATTAAAAAAACCTGCACTTAAAAGTCTCATCATGTAATTTGAGGGAAACTGTTTACTATTGATGACTGCAAATAAAAGATCCAATTTGGAATTGTCCGATTGCTCGTCTGTACGTGATGTTCCCTTACTGGACAATGATGGGCTATACGGGTCTACAGCGGGCATTGGAGAAGAGTAACAGTGACTAAGAGAAGGCGTTTACATGGGAAGTAACTAAGAACAAGTAAACTGTGATGTGGCGGTTGAACAACGACTAGGGCAAGATAGTGGAGTTGTGTGTGCGTGGACGTTTCAGCCATACCAGCAATATGCCTTGCCCATTGATGGTGGCTGTACCATTATGTTGTTGGCGAATGGCAGCACCAAATTGCTGATGCGTGTGCACTGCAGGCTTTTAAAAGACACCAGGGATGAGAGTAGCAAGGAACAGTCAGTGGTTAAATCAGGCTAAAATCTGGTGAGAGAGGCACCGCAGGGGCAGTTAGACAGTTTTAAAAAAAAAGACGTGGTGGCAATACATGTTTCATAGAGAAAAATCCTCAGCAAAACGTGATGAAACTGACAGTCAAAAATATTCAGCCCCATACAATGAAAAGGCTATGGAACTCCTGATTAGGTATTCCTTGCAGAAGATGTTGAAATGCTGGAAGCGGTTGCAGTGCTAGCACCAGCTAGAGTAAGCTCTGTGAAGTGCCACATAACCACAAGCCTCCACCACCATCTTCGGCAATGCCATCTATGTGGCCACATTCTTCCTTCTAAGTACATGGTGGAACTGGAAGCTAGATAAAACTCCTCAGCTTGTGTGTTTTACATGTAAAGAATGTTGTAACCGTATGGTGTAACAGTTACATTTAGTGATTGATATAGAGTATTGGAGGAAACTAGTTTGGTTTGTACATTATGCAATTCAAATTTTGAACAGTCATGTTGTGTACTTATAAAATTATTTTTCAGAAAAAAATTCTTGGCTTACAGTCAGAAAGGTATGGTTAAAGCTCTACTCTAGAGATTTATCATACAATCTGGTACTCATACATAGTGTTGAGGGTGCACTACATTGTTGGAGGTGATGTCTTTCTGCCGAGCTGTTAAACCACAGCCTTGCTGAAGATGATGATCATGGAGAGGCAATGGCCCAGCAGTATTATCGTTTGACTATTAATCCAGAGACCCAGATAATGTTCTGGGAACCCAGGTTCGAATCCCACCATGGCAGATGGTGGAATTTGAATTCAATAAAAAAAATCTGCAATTAAGAAGCTGATGATGACCATGAATCCACTGTTGATTGTCAGGAAAAGCCCATCTGGTTCACGAGTGTCAAAGACCAAGAAAATTACAACAGAGGAACAAGTGCCTTCGGCCCTCCAAGCCTGCGCTGATCCAGATCCTCTAACTAAACCTGTCGCCTATTTTCCAAAGATCTGTATCCCTCCGCTCCCTGCCCATTCATATATCTGTCTAAATATATTTTAAATGACACTACCATGCTTGCTCTACCACCTCCGCTGGCAACGCATTCCAGGCACCCACCACCCTGCGTGTAAAGAGCTTTCCACGCATACCTCCCTTCAATTTTTCCCCTCTCACCTTGAAATCGTGACCCCTAGTAATTGAGACCCCACTCTGAGGAAAAAAGCTTCTTGCTATCCACCCTGTCTATACCTCTCATGATTTTGTAGACCTCAATCAGGTTCCCCCCTCAACCTCTGTCTTTCTAATGTAAATAATCCTAATCTACTCAATCTCTCTTCACAGCTAGCGCCCTCATACCAGGCAACATCCTGGTGAACCTCCTCTGCACCATCTCCAAAGCATCCACATCCTTTTGGTAATGTGGCGGCCAGAACTGCATGCAGTTTTCCAAATGTGGTCGAACCAAAGTCCTATACAACTGTAACACGACCTGCCAACTCTCGTATTCAATATCCTGTCCGTTGAATGAAAGCATGTCATATGCCTTCTTGACCACTCTATCAACCTGCGTTGCCACCTTCAGGGTACAATGGACCTGAACACCTAGATCTTTCTGTGCATCAATTTTCTCCAGGGCTTTTCCGTTTACCATATATGTCGTTTAGGGAAGGAAACCGCAATCCTTATCTGGTCTGGCCTACGTGTGACTCCAGACCCACAGCAATGTGGTTGACTCTTCACTTCCCTCTGGGCAATTAGGGATGGGCAACGAATGCTGCCTAGTCAGCTATGCCCCAATTCCATGAATGAATAAATTTTTAAAAAATCTCACCAATCAGGCTCAACCTTAGGTATATTTTCCATTTTTCACACTAGCCACCTTCCAGTCTCTCCAACTCAGGCTACCAACTGAAATCATGTCCAAGTGTTTTTTTCCCACCTCTCTCAGCTCACATGTGTTGTTTCACAATGAACTAAAATGAACTGTACAGTTTAGTTAGGGTTAAATAACTCTGTCTGTGTTAAATTATAATTAAAAAGTTCAACTTCTTTGATGCATATCTTTAATCATGTTTTACCTCATATTCATATTCTATCTTGAATAGAAGTCTGGAAAATTTAATATATGCATAATGTTTACCTCATAAATGGAAAGGCAGTTAACCATTTGAGTATTCAATCTTCTCTTGAATAAGTATTGCCTGATGTGAAGATACAAATTAATCACTTTTTAAAAGCATCGATCAGCTGAATTGCAGGATTCCTCATTGTGGATTTCCACATACAAGATATGAAGAGTTTTTATAACTGCGAATTATTAGGAATAGTATGTCAATTGTTGGATGCTCCATGAGGTTCTGTCCAAAAGCTACAATGAAAACTCAACAGCCAAAGGAGAGGGAGAAAATTGGGAAGTCCTCCATTAAAGGAATGTAATGGCCAAACCAGTATTAGGGTCAAGAATATTGTGGAAAGCCACTGACACTTACAACCAACTACCCAAACATGCTCATACTCCTGAAGAAGGGTCCCAACCCGAAACTTCAGCTTTCCTGCTTCTCTGATGCTGCCTGGCCTTCGGTGTTCCTCCAGCTCCACAGTGTTATCTCATACACTTTACAATTTATATGTGATACCAGATAGGGAAACAACTGCATAATACTGCAACTCATACATCATAGTGAACTAAGGAAATGATGCAGTCTTGTTACAAATTCCTGCATAAAGTGTGAAAATTATAAACATTCATACCAAGCAAGAATGTTCAGCATCAAAACAAACGATATTTAAAAAATACCCTTACTGTAATAAATCATTCCAAGGTACTTCACAAAAGCACTATAAAAACAAAATAATGCATGGAGGTAACGAAGTGTGGAGCTGGATGAACACAGCAGGCCAAGCAGCATCTGCATGGAGGCATTAGGAGAAATTACCAAAAACATGATCAAGTGGTAAGTTTTAGTGAGAGTCTCAAAGAAGGAAATCAAAGTGGGAGGGAAAGACACTTAGTATTCCAGAGCCTGGACCCGAGTAATTGAAGTACAGTCACCATTAGTGGGGTGGTTAAAATTGGGAATCACAAAAGGCCATTGAAGCAGCTTGAACTTACATTGCAGATTTCTAGTAGTAAACTGTTCAAATTTACTGGATGCTTCCAAGACATCTTTCAAACAAAGTTTGACACCTAACCACACTTCGGGGCTATTAGGGATGGTCATCAAGATCTAGTTTCAAACAATAGGTTTTAAGGAGTATGGAGAGGCTGCGGCAAAAATAGAATTCGGGAGGGAATTCCAGAGTTAACAGCAGTTGAAGGCATGGCCATCAATGGCACAGCAATAAAAAGCAGATATGAGCAAGACTCCAGACATTTAGGCAAGTTCGAATGAATTTGTCCCACAAAGCGAGAAGGTAATGAAAAGTACTATTTATATACAATGGTTTATGATGCTCATGTGAAATATTAACACTGAACACAAGTGAGCAAGGTGTGAATAATAAGACAGCATAATCACAGCATGCATTGATGGTGGTTTTCTGATTTTCAGTAGGAAGATGAGCCAAGTCTCAGTGCATTTCCTCAGGGAGCAGGGATTTTTCTTTTGTGAAAGATGATGGAAATATTTCCTTTTAAGATTAAAGTATTTTTTTGTTCCATTTAATGTCTGTACCAGGCACCAACTGCGGCCCAGAGTGCAGCTGTACACTCTCCATTGGAGTTCTGAAGTTGACAGTTTAAATAATACAGCTGCTAGGGAAGGATGGTTTCCAGACAGCTCTTTCCCTTTTCAGCTAAATAAAAAGGATTATCGACAACATTTATATAATGCCAGAAGACACTTCACACAAGGATAATCAGGCAAAAGTAAATAGCTAACCAAAGTAAAAACTGAAGTAGTAGCTGGTATCAAAGATTATTAAAAATTTGGAGCCCTGCTCTGCAACTCCATTACATTATGATTGATCATCAACCTCTGGAAATTTTTTCCCACTATTCCCATATCCCTTAATGCCACTGGTATCTGGAAACAGTCAATTTTTGAACATGATCAAGTATCACGTTTCCAAAGCTGTTTCTGTAAAGAATTCCAAAGATTTGTCCCTTTCTGAGTGAAGAATTTCCTCCTCACCTCAGTCTAAACTGCCTGCCTTTTATTCTGAGACTACGTCTCCAGTTCTGAAGAAAAGTCATTTCAGATTTGAAGTAACTTTGTTTTGCTCTCCACAGGTGCAGCCAGACCTGCTGAGTTTCTCCAGAATTTACTGTGTTTTAATTTTTGTAACCCTGATTCTGGGTTCTTGCTAGGGGAAACATCCTTTCCACATCAAGTATTTCCTGGAAGAATTTACTAAGTGAAGAGTTATAGGTGGTTGTGAGGTTGAGAGATGGGAATTCCAGAGGTTAAGACTGAAAAGGTCAAAGGCATAGCTATCAGTTTGGGGAGTAGAGAGAGGACATGCTCAACAGTTCAGAATAAGCAGAAAACAATTGTGGGATACAGCATGGGCTTTAGAGTTGGAGGAAAAAAAATGCCAACACCTGCACATTAAATTTTGAACATTGGATCATTATATGTCAACTTATCAGACTGAGTGACAAGTTCAGGCAATTTCATGCAGTATAGGATATGGGCAGATGAGTTATGGATCAATTAAGGCTTTGCAGCATGGTGGATACCACTCCAAGTCATGAAAGCAACTGCACATTTAGTCCACACGAGATAAAAACTGAAAACAAAAATTGCCCTTCCAACAAGAGATTCAGGAATAAAGGAACATAGAAGCAAGAATAAGCCATTTAGCTCCTTTAGCCTGCTCGGTCATTCTCGAGCACAGCTGATCATCTCAGTGTCATTTCATTGCAACATAACCTTTGATATCATTAATATCTAGTAATCCATCAATCTTTGTCTTGAACATGCTGAATGAGTAAGCTTCCATAACCTTCTGCTGTGCAGAATTCCTGAAGTGAAGAAATTCTTCCTCATCTCAGGCCTCATAGGACAGCTCCAACTCCCAGGAATTGGTCTGGATAAAGCATATCCTTCCTGATGCCAGGAGACCAAACTAGCACACAATGCTCCAGATGTGATTTTGTAAAGGTTCTGTATAATTGAAACAAGAAAATGGACAGATTCTTATCAGGGCCTGAAAACATGAGCTACATCGAGAAATGTGGCAGAACCACTGAAAATTTGGAGAGGTCTATCGTTTTCTGCATCTTTTAATTAAGTTCTGAGCATTGATGTTGCTGTGTACTGCTCTAGACAGTACTGCAGCGCTGAAGGGGCAAACTCGAACCAAGCTTACGCAGCTTGATGACATGACCTTCTGTCCTGGCACGTGAAGAGGGCATCCCACATCTGTATCATCTTGTTCAGCAAGACACCTGCCTGCAAAAGGGAGACATCAGTTTTTCCTTAACTGTCTTAACCAGGGCAAATATGTCAGGAACTGTGCAGATTTGCTCTGGACTAATGGCACTTGTCCACGTATGTAGGAGCCTTTTAAAGATGGCATTAGTTCCAGGGATGCCAGTCAATTCCAGGGTATTCCGACAGTGGTGACGTGTTCTGACCACCGGCTCATGTTAAGATGGCAGAAGGTGTCGAGCTGGATGTACACAGCAGGCCAGGCAGCATCAGAGGAGCAGGAAAGCCAATGTTTTGGGTCTGGATCCTTCTTCAGAAATCTGAAACCAGCTCTACACCTTGTTATCTCAGACTCCAGCATCAGCAGTTCCTATTATCTCTTAAGATGAGAATAGATTCAGGAAAGGGGTGCTATTAGGGATAGTTGATGAGGTGTGTTTGCTGCAATAAGGTGAGAAATCTACACTGACCGCACAGTGAGAACACCTCCAAGAAACTTGACAAAACTCACACTTCATCAAAAAATGTAAGGCTCAACCCATCATCATTCCTATACTCAAATTATTTTGCTATAAAGACCAAGTTACCACTTGTCTGCCAAAATGCCTGCTACATCTGGATGGTATCTTTCAACGAATTATGAACAAGACTACCCAGGTTCCTTCAGGTATCAACTTCTGACTTTAACAATTTTTTGCTATTGAAGAAATAGCTCACACTTCATCCTACTCAAGCGGATATCATTTTCCATCTGCCATGTCTTGCTTACTCACTCAGTGTGTACTTTAAGGCTGTTTGCATCTTCCTTGCAATGATTTTGTGTAATTTTCAAACTTGGATATATTACATGTCGTATCCACATCTAAATCACTATTATGTGAACAGCTGGAGCTGAGGCACTGGTCCTTGCAGTGCTCCACTTGTCACAGTCCGCCAAGCTGAAAATAACCCATTTATTCACACACTTTTGCTTCCCTCTCAATTAAATAATCCTCAATTCATACCAATATGTTTATATATTCCAGCATTCAATTTTGTTCATTAATTTACTGTGCAGGATGTTGTTGAAAGTCTTCTGAAAATTGAAATATACTGCATCCACTGGTCCTCCTTATCCACTGTGCTGGTAACATCCTCAAAAAAAGTTCCAACAGATCTGTCAAACACAATTTCCCTTTCGTAAATCCATGTTGCCTCTTCTCATTCAGATCATTATTTTCTAAATGTCAAGTTATCACAGCTCATCTCTTCCAATAAATTCTGGTATTTTCTCTACCTCTGATAGGAGGCTACAGGTCTATAATTTCTCATTTTCTTTTCCTCTTTCGAACTGGGGCTGTACCTTCCAATCTGCAGGCACCATTCTGGGATCAATAGAGGTTTGAAAGATGATCACCAACTGCTTCCCAGAACATTTGTGGGCAACTGCATGAGATAGTTCACCTCACATTCATCTCCATTCCCTTGCCTCCTTGCGGCTGGCTGCAATTTGTAAACCCCTGGGTACCTCCCAGCTGCCACTAGTGCCTTTCTCTGACAATGGTAAAGTGCCATTGGTTGTATTCAATTATATGCAGTCACTGACTAACAGCTGAAAAGTCTGAGTTACAAATATTGCAAATCCAATGAATTTGATTTTAAGTAGGCTTTAGAAAGATCTCTTGTTCCAAGCTTAATCCTCTTCTCATCCAGGCAGTTCCAGGAAACCCTGTCATATGTTTAATGTTGTTACCGCAATGCTGGGGTATTAAGAAATACAGAACCAAAGAGGATGAATGAAGTGAATATACAAATCATCCTTGATCCAACTGCATGCAGAGCAAGCTTCAGGGGTAACTAACCGACTCCTATTCTAGGCCTATATGAAGGGGAGGCGATGGCCTCGTGGTATTATCGATGGACTGTTAATCCAGAGGCCAGATAATGATCTGTGGACCTGGGTTCGAATCCTGTCACATCAGATGTTGGAATTTGAATTCAATAAATATCTGGAATTAAGAATCTAATGATGACAGTGAATCCACTGTTGATTGTCAGAAAAACCCATCTGGTTCACTAGTATTCTTTAGGGAAGGAAACTGCCACCCTTAACTGGTCTGGCCTACATGTGACTCCAGACCCACAGCAATGTGATTGACTCTTAACTGCCTGATGTGCAATAAATGCAGCCTAGCTAGTGACACCCTCATCCTGTGAATGAATAAAGATTAAAAAAAAAGAATTTGGCTATACTTCCAAGTTTCTCAGGCTCAACTCTGCTGATTTTCCTTTGGTCAAACTGCTTGAAACTACTAATGGAAATTTAACCATAACCAAGCTGATCACAGGCATGAAACTCCAGATCTTTGTCAGTGTCCTGCAGGACAGAAACATTCCTATAAAAACAGTGATGCTGAATATTTATTCAAGTCTTTTTCACTCGTTTTTCCTTTGTTGATGCAAGACTTTGCAACCGGCCACTGTCGAGCCAGATTATACTGCATCTATTAAGGGAAGGAGAAATAAGTTTTTGAAGCAGCAGATGATAAGAGGCCATTGCAAAGTAAAATACTGCAAATTCTAAAAATCTAAAACCAAGAATACAGGGGAAGTGATGGGGGGGTCCTGATTGCCAGCAGGAGAGCTGGCCAGACACCTGCACTGTGTCTGTTCAAGCAAGCCTGCTGAAACGTATTCCACTCAGCCACGGCTGGAATCGAACCCAGGTCTCTGGTGTATACACTTTCTTGTTAAGAGTTTTATTTCATTCAATCACACACTATAAAACCTTCCTCCTGGCTAACTCTTCATTATATACTTTTTAATCCTTTTTTGGCAAAGAACAAAGGGCAGACCTAGCCAACTTAAATAAAAACAACCAGCTCATTAGGGCATCATAATAAAATAAAAACTAGGAGATAAAATTGAGGTGGTGCTAGTGGCAGAAATAATACACAGCCCCCCATTCCCAAAATTAGCGTACACTAAAAAAGCTTGGGGTGTGCCGAGGTGTATATGTTTAATACAACTAAGTAATAGTTCACAACAATAGCTTGCCTTGTTAACTTTAATTCCTAGGTAATTCACAAAATATTAACAGAAATGGATGCAAACAGAGGGGTGATAGCTATGTTCTCTTTGGTTAGCGATGGTCGTTGCCTGGTATTTGCATGGCACAAATGTTACTTCCTCTTATCAGTTCAGGCCTGGATGCTATCTCGATCCTGTTGCATATGGACATGGAATGCATCAGTACCTGAGTCATCGTGAATGGTGTTGACCATTGTGCAATCATCAGCAAACATCTCCACTTCTGACTTTATGATAGAAGGACAGTCATTCATGAAGCAGCTGAATATTATTGGGTCCACATCACTATCCTGCGGAATTCCTACGGTAATATCCAGGGATTCAATGATTGACCTTCAACAACTATTAATTACATTCCATTGTGTAAGGTATGACTCCATCCAGCAGAGTTTTCTCCCCAAATCCCACTGACTCCAGTTTTTCTCGACCTCCTTGTTACCATGTTCAATCAACTGTGGCATTGATGTCAAGAACTGTCACACTCACCTCTTCTCTGGAGTTCAGCTCCATGTTTGGAACTAGACTAGACTCTAACGTGGTCAGGAACTGTATGGCTGTAACAGAGCCCAAACTGAGCATCACTGAGCAGGTTATTCCTCTGCAAATGCTGCTTGACTACACAGTCAAAGACCCTTTTTGTCACTTTACTGATGGTGGAGGTTAGACAGATGGGTCTATGCTGCCAGTGTGACAGGTCTTACTCAGAGATGATGATGTCTGGGACGCTGTCATTATCATGGGCTCACACTTTAGACACAATGCCGTACAGCTGCTTGGCTAGTCTGTGGCTCAGCTCTCAAAATTTTGACATATGCCCTCAAATGTTGATTGAGAGAAATTGGAAGCGTTTGCTGTTGTCATTTCTTATGCATAATTCAAAGCTAAATCTCTGTCTGGTTTCATTTAGACTTTCATTTTGGCCTAGCAGAAGTTTGATAGAACTGAGTGGCTTCCTTGGCCATTTCAGAGAGCAGTTAAGAACAAAATACATTGCTAAAGGTCTGGAATCAGAGGTAAGCTAGACCAGGTAAGGATTGCATATTTCCTTCCTTAAATGATATGAGTAAACCAGATGGATGTTTATGACAATTGATAATGTTTGTCATTAGGTTAGCCTTTAATTCCAGATTTTACTGAATTCAAATTTCACTCATCTGCCGTAGTGGGATGCAAATCCATTGTTCACACAACAGCTCTTCTCACATTAGGGACCTATAGGCACAATAACAAACGCAAGTACCTATTGTTTTCAGGACATAGCTAAAAGTACATGAATATCACTGCAATGAGGTATTATAGGGACCATTAAAAGATAGCATGGAACATTTAGCATGTAACTAATTGCTTAAAAAACTGTAAGGCAAAATAAGAAAGGGTTGCAACACTTGCTGAAAAAGTTAGCTGTCAAGCTGTTTATAGGATAGTACACAATAAAAATTAAGTCAACTAAGCGATTAATGATCTTCCATGCTCTGGACCAACTTCAGCCAAAAAAGTACATGAAGCATGAAAATATTTCATTCAGTGCTGAACAGTAATTAGAAATATACAACCTTATGACTAACAAATACAACCGCAGCCTTAGTGATATAACTCATGGAAGGAGAAGCAACAGTTAACTTAGCTGCTCTGTACTTTCATCTATGACCAAGATTAAACACCCGAATGCAATCTTTCTACTGGGGAAGAGTCGGAAAGAATTTGCATTTTGTAGCAATTTTCACAACCTCAACATGTCTCAAAGCACTTTGTGTCCGATGAACTACTTTTTGAAGAGTCGTCACAGTAGTAGTAGAGAGGGTGTAGTTGGCACTCTGATGAACTTGTCAGTTCAATTTGGATGGTTGTCACTCTGCCACTGTTGAAGGGAGTTTATCACCAGTGATGTTTGTTAGCAAGCCTCAAAGTATTCTTTCTGTCATGGTTTTTCATTTCTGAAGGTTAATTCTTTTCTGCACGCTTCGTCACGAGAGCGGAAGATATAACTGATCTCCACATCTCAAATTTCACTGTGATCCTTACCTTCAAGTTCAGAGAACTGTCCAAGTGCAGTCCTTAACAAGGGAAGTTTAATTTTTGTTTTAGCATTTATAACTAGTAGATTGGAATATAAAGGGAAGAAAGTTTTACTACAGCTCTACAGTTGTGCAATCCATATGTTATGAGTGGCAGTACAATTCCCCAAATATAACAAGGGTTAGATTTGGGAGATTACCTATCCTCAGCATGTTTGCTTTGGAATTTCCTTTGGGAAAAGGTGGTTGGATTAAGGTTATTAGGGATGGATAGAAACTTTTTCTGTTGTGGTAATCTAATATAAAGGACATGTAGCCTTAAAATCAAAGCAAGAACCTTTGGAGGCAAGTTACTAAACAATTCGTCCTGCAACAAGTGGCTGAAGTGTACAGCTGTCGTCAACAGAAAGCATAAGTAATTTCTAATTAAGTAATTTAAAATTGCTTAACAATTTAAAATCTTAGATAAATAGATTTTTGCCAATCAAGCGTGTAAGAGGTTACGGAACCAAAGCAGGAAATACAGGTAAGATACACATCAGCTATGATCTAACTGAATGGCCAAACTGCTTTGAGAGTTCCTAGCTTTGGACAACAACGCGAAGGTGAAGAATTCTGCAAATCAATTTCTCACTCATTTTATTGAAGTCTGTCCAAACTGAACCATTTCTTTCCAAAAGTCAGAATATTTTAATGTTCTAGGTCACATACGTCACTGTGTAAGTATAAGGTAGCAACTGACCGGAAAAGACGGCAGTTGGTGAGGAGGCCTAAATTTGCCTTGCAAAGCTTGTAGGATCATTTCTGTGGCCTGCTTCAGACTTCTGCATCTCTACAACTGGAGGATTGCTGCTGATAGCTTCTGGCTATACATTTGGCTTCTGCCGCCCACTTTAAAAGGAGCCAAAAAAAAGCAGCAACTCCCCAGACAGGGAATGGATATTTCAAATTGACGTCACAATAGGAATTGGACAGATTGAATCAAAGGTTGATTTTCAGGATTTGTAATTTGCTCAAACTGAACAAATGAACATGCAAATGCGATGGTGAGAAATCTGCTGCTTGTATAATGAACGGATACAGGTTATTTCTGTTTGTTTTTCATCACTGCTAACAAAATAGCAAATTGACTTGAACCACTGATTCCAACATGCCCATAGTGGCTCAATGTCAATCCTGATTTGCTTATATGGAAGAGAAACCTGTAGGTTATCGGATTAAAAGGCACCCACTTTCAATCTCACCAATCACGGGAGCATAAAATAGTTCAGCACTATTTTGGTGAGGGGAAGGCACAGTTTTTTCTTAGCCTATATTGTTTCTGATACAATGGAATGAATTTAATGAAGTTGCACTATCCAGAAACCTATACCTGTAACTATAAAAAAGGGTCAAGCATTTCCTTAAACCATGCAAATCATGATCCTGAAGAAAACACAATACATTAGCGTTCTCCCTGAATTGACTAAAGTAGCTTCTAAACGTTGCATAGTTTCCAGTCACTCTTTTCTCCCCATTATAGGAGCTTCAGGTTTTCCTACCACCCAGTAACAGTTTTGACAGTTGCAAATATTATCCAGGAGGTTTTACAATGACTAATTAAACTTATAAATAGAAATGCTGAATGTCTTTGAGGAAATCCCTTCATGTGTATGCAATCATGTACCGAAGAGTACATTTTATCTGGAGGATTTTATTTCAGGAAAACTCATAAGCAAACAATTGCATATGTGAGAGAGATAGGAGGAACTACCGATGCTGGAGAATCTGGGATAACACGGTATAGAGCTGGATGAACACAGCAGGTTAAGCAGCATCAGAGGAGCAGGAAAGCTGACGTTTCGGGTCGAGACCCTTCTTCAGAATTGCATATGTGACCCTGTTTGAATTTCCACTTTGCAGTATTAATTTGCACAACACTAGCAGATGGAACCTGCAAAATAACCCAAGAAGGTGACTCAGTGGTTAGTATCGCTGCCTTACAGCACCAGGGACCCGGGTTCAACTCCACCCTTGGATGACTGTCTGTGTCACGTTTGCATATTCTCCCGCTATCTGTGTGGGTTTCCTCCAACAGTCTAAAGATGTGCAGCTGAGGTGAATTGGCTATGCTAAATTGCCCATAGTGTCTAGAGTGGGAAATACAGGGATAGGGTAGGGGATGGGTCTGGGTAGGATGCTCTTTAGAGCATCAGTATGGGCTCAGCGAGCCAAATGGCCTGCTTCCAAACTGTAGGGATTCCATCATGATCCTTATGAAGGAAATCAAGGTCTTCTGCATCTCATTCATAGGGAATCACAGACTGCCCTCTTTAACTTGTGAGAAATGGGACAAGAAAAATCAGGTTGCATCTAGGCTATGGATGAAAGTGATAATGGGAACTGCAGATGCTGGAGAATCCAAGATAATAAAGTGTGAAGCTGGATGAACGCATGCTGTTTGACCTGCTGTGTTCATCCAGCTTCACACTTTATTATGGATGAAGGTGGATGGGAACAACACCAACTAGGTTAAGTATATTTAGCCATGCAAGGAAGGGAGCCTGCCTCCTCGCCCAAATAAGTGACACCACCATGTAAGAGTGAGGGTGCATCAGCAAGCAATTCAGGTCAATATTTCCCAGCCAAGTGGAGTTAGACATCAGACTGCCCCTGGGTTTGGGGCCAAAGTTCCGACACTGACTTGACCTGCACCTGGAGCTGCAGAATTGTGGCAGAACTGGATTTGGCTGTAGACCTCATTAATATTAACAGAATAAATCTGTTGGGCTGTCACAGGCACCTCTTCCATTTGAAGAAAACTACTGTCAATCTTCTTGCCTCTCTACCGCAGCCAAAAATCAGCAACAGCAGTTGTGAACATTCAGGAGGTGGTAGGTGGGTTTCTGAATATTGTGGAACAGGGGGATCTCACCTGTTCCAATGCAACATCCTTTTAAAAGTGGGATTTTTTTTTTTATTAGCTGAAGCATTTAAAGCAGAGTAATACCTAATTTCTGCAAACAAACCTAAAATTGGTATCAGATTCCCTCAATTACATCAGTAAGGAACGCAATGCCTTTTATATGCAGTTACCAGATAGTTCTAAAAAATGGTCCAACCCAATATCAAATTTCTCAGATATCCTTTGGATTCAAGCAATGTTCACAAAAATTGGCCCTTTTCACCCATTTTACTCCCTAATGGGCCTAATATAACATCAGGATTTGACATACTGTTAAGCTGACTCTGTAACAGTAACAGTTAAATGAGGGGCTCCTGATAACTTTCCAATGAGTGAGTAATCTGGGTTTTTGCTTGAGAGGAGAGCTGTAGGGTTAAAATTGCTATCCCTACCATGGCTAGTTTCGGATACCAGATAAACAAGAGATTTTGTATCTAATCCAATCTGGCACTGTCAGGAAATTGCTGTTTTAAGTAACAAAATGCAGATAATGTGCCTTGAGATTGTTAATATTATCAAAATGCTTGGCAGGTTGCATGGTGGCAAATTATAGAACTCATAGTTGCTGAAGCTGTGATACAGGAGTCCAATAAAGATCCTGCTTTGAATCCACTTTATTTAGCTTTGATTATATTGCCCCAATTCATTATTGGATGATTATGTAAGGCTAATGCTTTTACTTTAAATCTCTGCTGAGTTAATTGTGCCTCTTAATGACATTATAAATAGATATTAAATGCAGATATTAAAGCTACTGAAGTACATTTTGTAAATTAAATCGATTTTAATCTTTACCATCTGACAACTGCAACTTTTCATCACCAAATCATTCTACTTTTCGAACAACCTCTGACTGTACTAATAGAAATCTCTCAAGTACATAATGTGCTGCAGTCCATTTTATGTTCACTGTTAGATACAGAATGCAGCCTATGTATAAACAAGGTATGTATTCCATGTATTTGGCAGAGGAGATAAAGCATCACAAGGAATTCCATTTAAGACGACAGAAATACTAACTTTCATTGCTACCTAAAACATGGTATAAGTTTCTGAATCAGATATTCTGCAATCTCCCGAGTTCACATGACCAAAAAAAATGATAAAAAGAAATATAACCTACCCCAACTATTCTGTGTTACCATTCTCCGTCTGTAGCTTACCATCTAAAACAATGCTGCACTAATATAGTTAAAACATTTTACATCAATAAAGCTCCAGTAACCTGGAGATGCATCTTGCAAAGTACGTGCAAAAGCAGCTCTAGCATTTTAAATCTCCCTTCCAAAGGAGATTACCGAATTTCCAAACATAATTATTTCTATTTTCATTGTGTCAATAGATATGAAAGAATAGTCTTTGTAAACAATGATAATGGAACAGGAAACAATGATAGGCTTTCAAACTAATCAATATGGCACTAAATCAAAGTGTCACCAAATGTCACCTTTAGACAACTAAAACCCAAAACAAGTCATACTGAGGCACTTCCAGAGTAAGAAACAACAACAAAATTTCAACACAGGAGTGCTTTAAAATAATCAAGGCTGATACTTCAAGTATTGTTCTGAGATGGTGTTGGATATTTGGAGGTCTTTGCATTAAGTCATAAAAAGGCTTCAAGTGTGTCCTGTTCAGGTGGATGGAAAATATGATACTATTTGAAGGAAACCAGCCAATATTGTTCCCTTAAATGTCATGTTCAGAAACAGATTACTTGGTCATCTGCTGCTTATGAGAGCTATTGCATAAAAATTGGCTGCTGCAAGTACATTTTACTTACGTGACAGGAATAACTGCATTCCATAAAAGCAGGTCATAGTTCATTAAGCATTTTCAGACTTGCTCAGGATATGAACATGATGCACTCAAATGAAATTGTTAAACTCGTGGCTGTAAGAGATGAGAGCTCACTATGCAGTGAAGGTCTTTGCGCAGAGTAAAAATCTATCAGAGATGTAGATAATGCAAGACTAATGTTTGCCGCAACTCATTGTAGTGCAAGATCCATCTGGTAGATTTGCTGTCAGATCATTATACCTGGTAGAGATCCACAGGGTGCTATAGAAAAACTACCTGGTAATCTTCTGAGAAAAGGCTTTTGCCTTAAAATGGTGTAGTTTGTAAGATGAAAGCAACTAAGCACAAGTTATATCGGTATGATAAACATTATTACTGAGACTGACTGAGACCATGATGTTAAGTCTAACTCCCTTGACATCAAAAGTTGTTCCCCTGCACAAGTCCATTTAATATCACCCACACTGGGTGGAGCTTAATGTACACCTTATTATTAACCCCTCAGACTTTTAAATCGTTATACAGCAACAAACCCCAAACTTCTTTTCCAATTACTGACATTGTACATGATGTATACAATTACATTTTCCTCTATCGCATCTCCCAACAACTCACTAACTTCACAAATTTAGGTTTTCTAGTGGCTTTACAATTTTCCCCAGAATTACTTCTCAGATTTGGAAGACTGACAGATCTCTGGATTGAAAACTGTAGACTTTGATTCCGTTCCTAACAGCGTGAGGTCTACAAGTCCTGACAAACCGAAGGGTTTTCATCTCTTCGATTTCCTTTGCTCAGGACACCTTTCCTTCTGAGACATGATTCATCTAGAGGATCTTTAATCTTATGTATTTTGTACACATTGGATAGATTTTCTACTGAAATAGGCATTTTCTTTTTGGCAGTAATTTAGATCTCCACTGGGCACTATCCCAGTGTCTGAGCCAGGAAATTTTTTTTGTCCATGTCCTGAATCTGTGGACATTGCCTGTCCCATTTGAATAGTGACTTCCATGGAGTTGAAATCACCGTACCTTCAATCTGTGTGAGATTTTTATTTTTGTTCTGCTAATAAATCTAATTTGAAGTGTTTAGATCCTTTAACTTATTCATTAGTTTGAATGCTTCCATCTGCCCATAGTGATTGCTTCACTCGTGAAACCAACATGTTCACTTTTTCAATCATGCTCTTTCAGGGTTGCTTCTTGCTCAGCATTATCTGTATTACTGGTACTGATGATTGTTCCTGTGAAAATGCTACAATAAATATTCTACTTGAACTTGCGGTGTCTCTCTGTACCTGACATCAGGCTCAAGTACATTATCACTGTCTGTTCACCAAGCTGTAATGTAATCTGAATTATAGCAACTGACAATTCAGCTATGAGTTCAAGTGACGTAAACCACTCATTTGCTGTCTCATCATTTACATTTCCCAACAAACTTTGCGGATTCTTATCAAATGTGAATCATCTTCACAATTAATACGAGTGGAAAACATCTGTGCTGACCTCGTGTAGTCACAGGTTTCCGTCTTGCTGACGGTATGAATCAAACATTTTTAAGCCACCATAACTAATTGCAATGAATTCAGTCTTCATCTTGGGTCCCACCATCAGCCGAGGAAGCCCGATAGAAACTTCTACCTGTCGTCCCTTCACCTGTTGTTCAGTAATCAAAATGACTTTGTTCCACCGTTCCTTGAGTGGCTGTTTCTTGACCAGTTATTCCGTAACAGTGGCTTTGTTTTACTTAATTGATTTGTCTCCTTCCTCGACCACATTTGCAAATGGTTTTAAATCAGTTCCCTCCCAATCTTGATCCTTCACAAGCAGGAACAGTACCTCCTTACCTACCCTACTGAAACTTCTCATGATTTTGAAAACTTGTGTAAAATCTGCTCTTGGTCACCATGTATCCATAGAGAACGACCCAACCTCAGTCTGTCCTCACATCCTTCCTATAGTGAGGTCCAAAGAACAATGACTTCTGTCTGTTCATCCTCTCCTAGAAAACGTCTTGCAGCCAATCTGTCCACTTCAGAAATCAGGAAGGAAACGTACCATCTTGGAGTCGCAGCTATGGCCATGGAAATGCCTGCTTGTTCCCATAACTGATGAATTCCCTACCATTACTGCTTCTCCTTTTTTCTTCCTCTCCTCCTGGAAGGCCAAGCTATTCATGATACCAGCAACCTAACTCTGACTACAGTCCCTGGAAAAACCAGTGCCCTCACCAGATTCCAAAACAGAAAAACATTTTGTACGTGGAATCCTAGAGGAATCTTGCATTAACTACATGTATCTCTTAGACTCCCTAGCTCATTCCCCTCTGCTTCCTCCCCATGCCAACCCCATTCCCCTTCATTTCTATTGGCCAGAATCTTAAAGAAGGTGTGAGCCAACCCCAGATTAAATGAAACCTCTACTATGGTTAATCCACCTAGCATGCAAATCACTTGACACTACGTGGCAATTTACATGGCCGATCAACCTAACCTGTACATTTTTGGGAAGAAACTGGAATAATCATTGAAAATCCATGCTGGCACAGAAAGTGTGTGCAAACTCCACGCAGGCAGTCAACCAAGGCTGGAATTGAACCCTGACATTGTGAGGTGCAATGCTAACCACTTTCACACAATGAAATGCATGTGAGAGGGGCATCTGTACATCTCATGAGAGGTCAGTGTGAAAGAAGAGGAAATGGCTAACATCCACTGGGCCTCCGTCTGAACATTAGCCGAAATGTTGGGTTAAAATTCTGCCATACATGCCAGATCTTTTTAACTCATTCTCCCTCATACATACTCGATAAACATGACTCAAAGAATCATGACATAAAGCACAAAAATGCTTGGTAGCACTGTGGCAATAACTGTATACATGTAGAACTGTATTGTAAATCTCTTTCTATGTGGGTTCTATAACAAATTTTCTGGAACAATTACTCTGCATGTTCTCATTGCTCCTGTTTAACTTGTTTGAAGTTACTGATACCAGATCCTCTTTTTCAAAACAGTTTATTCATAAAGTAACATACTTCACTCCCAAAAATTGCTTTTTAAACTACAATTTAAATTTCAGAAAAATCAACAAAAAAACAATGAAAAATAAAAATAAACTAAACTCAGCAATGCTCCTATGAGGTTAGATTTTAATTCCGTTTAACATTCTTGATGTCCAATTTTAGATTAAGAATCCAACTTGCTTACAGTTAATTCACTCGAGAGGTTTAGGTATGCAGCAATCTTTTTCCACCAGGAATTAGTGTTTTTTTTTAATTTTAACATCCCCATGGACATATAGTCAAAGTCATCTTCTTTGCTTAGTGACCAACACTGCTGTGGTTAAAGGCAATTACACTAAGGACGGATGTCGCAGGGTATGGATTACCTCCCAAAGACAAATGTAAAACGCGGCAACCCCGAACCAAAAATATAAAGGTGAAGTAAGAATAAACTTGCATTTAGGTTGCATCTTTCACCACCACAATTCACCTCTTTTACCAACTGAGCACTGTAATACAAGAAAGTGTAACTAAGGATCCTCCTTCTAAGTTTTGGTTCTGTAACAACTGCATAATTATTCACCACCAATACCTGTTTTTCATACAGCCAGTGCCAAGTAATACCAAACTAGAAGCCATTATGTGTAGTGAGATTCCTTCAAGTAGGTGCTGCTTTAAGATCAGCCCTTGGGAGAGTTTGGTTACACATGGTGCTAATCACTGGGGCCAGTACTCTCGGACAACCCAGGCTCATTGGTCAAGTCATCGGTCTGGATGGTCAAACAGCAAATCTAGTATGTAGATCATCCTGACTGACAACATACTACAGAACAATAGCAATCATTGACTGAGTAGGTCGCCCTTTCTTGCTTGCCTCAAGTGAGGACTAATATAAATGCTATTCTGTTGCTGTTTTACTTTTGCTATTGCAGTGCAAGGAAATGTAATGGGCTTGGTGCCTCACCCCTATTGTTAGAATAGTTAATTCTACCTTTTGACAGCTCTCAATAGTCATTTTTGTTTTATTTTTCTTTAAGAATCCCTACAGTGTGGAAACAGGCCCTTTGGCCCAACAAGTCCATACCTACCCTCACAGCAGCCCACCCAGTCACATTCCCCGATAACACAACTAATATAGGCCCCTGAACACTATGGGCAATTTAGCACAGCCAATCCACCTAGCCTGCACATCTTTGGACTGTGGGAGGAAACCAGAGCACCCGGAGGAAACCCACACAGACACAGGGAGGCGCAAACTCCACACAGATAGTTGCCCGAAGCTGGAATCAAATGAGGCAGCAGTGCTAACCACTGTGCCGCCCCCTTGCATTTTTCTTTAAAAGAAAAATCAATAGATTGACTTTTTTTTGTTAACAAGCTTTCTTCGTACAAAGTCTTTGTTTTTGATATTCGTGTTCAATGTTGTGCCAAACCAGATCTTAGGCAGCTGTTTCTGGGTTTCTTGGTAAAGGGGAAAGACAGACTCTCAAGAGGTCTGACTGCTTCTGGAGAGCCCAAACAGAATGGGAAATATTGGAAACGTTCAGCCAGATCCAGCCGCATCCGTGCAGACAGGAATAGAGGTTTTTGAACCTTGAGAAGAACTAGCGAATGTCATTGAAATGAAGCATTGACTGTTTCTCTCTCCACTGTTGCTGAGAATTGTCAGCATTTTCTGTTTATAATTCAGATTTTCAGCATTTGCCATACTTTGCTCCATGACCATATTCACCATTTTGGGTACTTCTGGGTGCTGCTACTTTCAATTTAAAATGAGAAAATAATTAATCACTAAATGCGAAATGCAATTTTTCTGTTCACAAAGTCCAGCACTTTCAGGTGTTGCTGTCAAGATATTGCATAAGATGGCATTTAAAGCAGAGCTGGTTGCATAATATGACAATGAAGCAAAGGCAAGTTCAATGGGGCGTTCAAGAGGGCCTTGGAAGATTATGGCCAAGTTATACGTAATTGCCTGATAAAACAGGGGTTGTAAAATGTATCACACTGAAGCCTCAGCATTTGGTGGACTTTATAAATGTAAGAATATATTTACAAAAGCCAAGAAGATTTGCTCAACCTAAATGGAAATGTTTGATCCCAGTGTGACTATGGTTGCCAATTCTGGCCACGTAAAGGAGGTGAGGGGTGGGTGCAAGTAAGGTGAGGGAGCAGAATAAGAGGTCAGAAACGGGAGAAGAAACAGGGCCCAGAACTATTTCCCTTGCCCTGGATGAGACTCATGGTGGTGTACAATTGCCTCAATCAGATGAAGGGAAGTTTCATCTCCACAGATTAGGCTCCAAGTTGCATAGGATAAACGAACAGAAAATAACCAGTTACCTAACAAAAATGGACTTGTCGTTTTATGGAGTTTTATCTCAGTGGTATTTTTATACAAATTCAATTTTAATAAATATATTCTATAATAAGCAGAATTTTAATCAAGTAACAAACACACAGGTATACTACACTGTGATACAATGAGAGACACTAATAGGTCTTCAAGGGTACTCCTGGACACTTGAGCAAAAGTAAGTTGTTCAATATTTTGATTACCTGAATAAATTGAACAACTGAAAAATATATTCTTGTTGTACCTTGTCACCAATTAGACCCCATCACTCATGCCCTCATTATGTTGCACAGTTGAACAAACAAGAAAGAATTGTAAGTATGCTACTCATATACATTAGTGTAGAAGATGGAAAGATGGGAATCCATTATTACACAGAAAAATCCATTGACGGAGCATTGTTTTTGTTTCCAAAAAGCTGCTAATACAGGTTCTCTCTACAGAGCAACTTGTTCAGCGTGTAACAGGGCTGTGACACCATATGGCCAAAATGAATGCAACTGCGGGTGTGGTGTGAGATTACACAACCTTAATATAACTGATGTTATAAAATGGTGGCATGTGAAACTAGAAGCTCACATCTGTGCCATCCACAGTGTCCAGGCAACGTTCATCATCGGCAGTACCTCTCACAGAGGATGACTCTCTTCCACTCTCAGAGAGAGTCCCCAGGTCGCTGTGTGGACTGATGCAGCTACCGCAGGCTCTGTTACAATTGGGGCAGGACAGGGAGCAGTGCTGGTGGGAACAGCACTCCTTACCGTGTTATCGCCTGGCTTCCACTTATTCCTGATGGCAAGACTCAAGGCGCTTGACACCTTCTTGGAAGCTTCTCCTACACTTTGGGCAGTCTTGGGCCAGTGATTCCCAAGTGTCTGTGGGAATGCTGCACTTCACCTTGAGGGCATCACCGAAGCATTTCCTCTGTCCACTTCGGGCTTGCTTGCAGTTTCAAAGCTGGGAGTAAAACATCCTTCTTGCGGAGTCTCTGACAGGTCATATGGAAAACATGTCCAGCCCATTGTAGCCGATCAATCGTAGTCAGTGCTTCAATGCAAGGAATGCTGGCCTGTTCGAGGATGCTGGTGTTAGTGTGTCTTTCTTCCCAGTGGATTTGCAGGATCTTGTGCAGGCAGTGTCGCTGTTACTGTTCCAGCACCTTGAGGTGTCTACTGTAGACAGTCCATGTCCCAAAGCCATATAGGAGGATGCAAACCACCACAGCTCTATAAACCATGATCTTGATTTCAGATCTCATGTTATCCTTGAACACCCTTTTCCTTAGGTGGCCAAAGGCTGCAAAAGCACATTGGGGGCACTGCTTGATCTCTTCATTAATAGAGACATTAAGAACGCCGATACTGCAATCAGAGACAACACAGTGGGCCAGGAAGCATCAGTGCAGGAAAGTGGATGTTTCGGGTTGGGACCCTTCTGAAACATTAACTTTCCTGCTCCTCTGATGCTGCCTGGCCTGCTGTGTTCCTCCAGCTCCACGCTGTGTTGTCTCTTCATTAATAGCTTTTTTGACTGACAGGTCACTTCTGAGGTACTGGACATTATCCAAGGCCTCCTTAGATAAGCACCTTACACATGCTACTCACGAGCGTAAAGGATCCAACACCCAAAACCGGCAAAACTGGGGTAATTTACATAATACCATGCAAGGACTGTGAGAAACACTAAAGGCCAAACCCGAAGAAAATTGACTGTGGGGATACATAAACGCCAACTAGCTACCAAGAAACACGACCAATTCTCACTTGAACTACACGTGTTAGAGAAGCAAATTTGACTGGGGCAACACATCAATAATCGTACAAGCCATAAGAGACACGCCAGGGAATTCACGGATGCCTGGTATTCCAACCAGAACTCCATTAACAAACGCATTGAATTAGACCCTGCGTACAAACCACTGAGAAACAAAACCGGAAACAATACCAACCACCCCAGCAAACCAAAGCACATAAATAACAAGCGGGACAGAACACGATGCTTCACCGGAGGCGCACTGACGATGTTACCTAGTAGGGTAACGAAACATTTGCAATCAAACCCACCTACTCGGTGAGCATGTCAACAATCTCAGACTTGCTGCCGTTTGCCAGCAATTTCCATTTTTGATGCATGCACCATTTACTGTATTCACAGAAGTAGGTTCTGACCTATCCAACCGCCTCCTTTGTGGAGAGGCAGACTATGTCTTCAATGAATTTAAAATCAAGCTCCCACAGGGTAATTAAGAACCCAGTTTTTATGAACTGCTGCAGTGTAGGCTTCTCAGGGAATTTTTATTCACTCATGGGATGTGGGCATCACTGGCTAGGCCAGCATTTGTTACCTGTCTCTAATTTCCTTTGAGAATATGGTGGTGAGCTGCCTTCTTAAACTACTGTACTCCATACTATGTAGTCACACCTACTCACACCCAAGTTCCAGGATGATGACGAGAAATTATGAAGGAATAGCAATACAGTTCAATTCAGGATGATGCATGGCTTAGAGGGGGAGTTTTCAGATGATGTTCCCATGCATCTGCTGCCTTAGTACCTCTAAGGGTTGAGGTTGTGGGTATGAAAGGTGCTGTTGAAGGAGCTTTGCTAATTTGTTGCCATGCAACGTGTAAATGGCCACAGTATACTAGTGTGGGATTCAGCTATCGTAACGTCTTCAAATATCAAAGGATGAAGTTTAGATTCTGTCTTGTTGGAGATGATAATTGCCAGGCATTTGCATGGCTCAAATGTTACTTGTCACTTATCAGCTGAGGCCTAAATGTTATCCAGGTCTTGCTGCATATAGACACGGGCTGCTTCAGCCTCTGAGTGATCAGAAAATTGGACTAAAAATTTGTCATCATCAGCAAACATCTCTGCTTCCAAACTTATGATGGAGGGAAGATCATTATGAAGCAGCTCAAGATGGTGGGACCTAGGATACTACCCTAAGGAACTCCTGCTGAGATGCTTGAAGCTGAAATGACTGACTTTTACAAATTACAACAATCTTCCTTTGTACTAACCATGACTTCAATCAGTGGAGAGTTTCCCCATTTTCCCTGAATCCCACTGACTTCAGTTTGATTAGGCTCCTTGAAGCCACATTCTACAACTGCTGACTTGATGTCAGTGCAGTCATTGTCACTTCACATTTCCGCAATTAACGGATGGTTAAAAGGAAGATTTGGCACTTCCCATTGGCCAGGAGTTAAAGGAGTTCTTACCTGGTCCCTCATCAAAACCTTTGGCCTCCTCTCCCCTTTTATTCCCTTTCCTGAGCGCTGAGCTTCCCAGCTTCTGCTTAAAAACTCCAAAATTTCCATCCCAATTAATTAAGACTGTTCCCAAGTGTTCTTGGCTACATCAGCCTGTTGTTGGTTTTTGCTCCCTACTGGTGCTGGGTGGTGAACAGAACAGTAAAATTTCATTGTAACACAAGTGTGAGGCTGGATGAACACAGCAGGCCAAGCAGCATCTTAGGAGCACAAAAGCTGACGTTTTGGGCCTAGATCCTTCATCGGCCCGAAACATCAGTTCTTATGCTCCTAAGATGCTGCCTGGCCTGCTGTGTTCATCCAGCTCTACACTTTGTTATCTCAGATTCTCCAGCATCTGCAGTTCCCATTATCCCCAGTAAAATTTCATTATACTTTTGGATAAGTTTAGCAGGACGTTTTTGATCCTGAGTTTGCCAATGTTCTCACTGTTTTCTGTCTCCCTCACTCTCCTTGCCACCAATTAAATACTGGGGTCATCAGCTTTCAAACTAAGCAATATTCTTAATGGCAATGGTCAAAATATGTTTTCAGCAGAGCCTTTGACTCTTAACAGAGTTTCTGATGAACTATTGACAACATAGTTGCCAGAGATTAAGGCTGTAAACGTACTAATTTAACATAGATGTTTGTGACTGCTGTTGTTGTCAAAACTGATTCCTTCATCATGTAAACAGAATAGATTCCATGATACTAGAAGTATGGGTTGCAGAATTACTTCTTAAAGGAGTTCTATGAAATGAGAGCAGCTTCTTTTGATTTTCTATCATTAGTGGGGATCATGTACATAGGAACTATTCTTTTATTTTAATCTATAGCACATTGCAGCCAAGCTGAATATGCGCACATCCCCAGCCTTGCATAATGATTATTGGATAATGGATCAGAGCCAATGTAATTGCAGCACCAAATTTTACAACTTTTCAGGTACTCTGCATTTGGTCAATGAACCATGGAGTTAACCTCAGCCTATTAAGGGACAAACCGAGCAAGTTTGGGATAACCAGTCGTTTCTTACACTTCTGGGGTAAGCTCAACAGCATTATTGGCAAAAGCCTGTGAACACGCCACATACACAACATTGTCAATACATGAGGACTGCTCTGTACTACTCGGAGGTTCCAAAGGAATAAGTTAGGTTAGAGAGTAATTTTTTTTTAGGATGGGTGTTCAGTGAAAGGTAATGGCTTGAGTACCAGGAGTACATTCCTCTTCATCTTCAAACAATGCAATGTGATATTTTACAAACACCTGAATAGGTAGACAGAATCTGATCCAAAAGTCAAAATCCTCAGTAAATTCATCACAATGCACAATATGGGTGCTCACGGCATGGAGTGAGGATTGAACCCCTGCTGACTAAAGGTGATGGAGTGTTATTATTGTATCAAGTGTGGTGTCATTTTGCAAATCAAGAAGATTCATAATACCAAGCTTTGCTTGAACTTACCTAATTGATTTTAGACAGGGAAGCAGCCATAACTCCTTCTTAGCAATCAAGGAAAGGGAGGGGAATAACCATCAGTAACCGCTTTCTTTGGTGCGTGCACTGAAAGAAAAAACTTTGACCAGGAAATGCCAGAACAGCTTTGGATGAATATGGGTTCAAACATGACTAAGTCTTGGTCAAATAGTCTACTACCACTTATTAATTAGCAGACTTGCATATGTAAAAATGTTCTTTAAATATCATTCCAGACAGTTTGTAGCACCCACATAATCACAGTCCAGTAATATGTGATACCTTCAGAAAGGTGGAAGGTGTGGGGGTGAACCACAGAGTTATTCATCTCACATTACAATTATGGATAGTAAGAATTCTAAGCATCGTCACACCACAATCACAGCTGCATTTTCTAACTTTCAAAATGACTCAAACAATTTTATCCCATATTTTAAATCCACTAGACAAAGTTTAAACAAACTTAGTTAAGATTTATCCACGTGTTGAAGTTGATTGGATCATAAGAGAGAGTTACTATGAATGGTACTTATGAAGGAAAAGACTTGCTGAAGAAAATTCTGAGGGAACATTTTGACAGGACATTTTGAGCTGAACTTGAATATGAGCTCCCCTCGGCCCATATATACCAGAAGAAGGCTGTACAAATTCAGTTATTTCATTCTTAAGCTGTGTTTGAACACTCATCTATCGGATTTTCCAAAACCCTTTAAGGTACTTTTCCATTTAGATGTATTAATACAAGCCACAAAATTTACCCTGAACTCTCACACTGCATTCACACCTCCAACAGTATTCTCTGATATTTTATAGTGATTCAGATGATAGCCTCAAGCAATTGGTCATTTGTGCTTTTATTTCACTCAGTGACAGGTACCACTCACTGTCACAACCCTGCCCGAATAATATCCGTTAAGGACACAATTCATACCTTACTTCTTCCTTATAGGTCATTAATCATACTCTGCCTCTGACATCACTTCGGAAGTCACAAACAAAGTTCATAATTGTGAACACTAACGATGTGCAAACCTTGGGAAACTTCTGGATAAAACTTGGGCATTGATAAGAAACTGTCTAAATGGCAGAAAGCAATGGAAACTGGACGAAGGAGGCTTAAGCACAAAAATCTACATCGATGCTCCAGCAAAGTAATTAGGGAATACAACATTGTCACAGATGTTGAGGTTTGGATGAGATATTAATCCTAGACCACGTCTGTTCTCCAAGACAGATCTATAAAATCCCATGGTGCTGTTCTGAAGTGATCAGGGGAGTTATTCTCAGTGTCCTGGCTTCAAACACAGTCAAGATTACCTAGTCATTAATTCACTGTTGTTTATTGCTGAAATATTTCAATGATGATTTTCATCTTGCATTCATCAGAACAATTTACAGGGAAATCAATTCTACAGGAAAGCCAATACTGGTTTTTAAATAGCAGATAACAAAGTGTGGAGCTGGATGAACACAACAGGCCAAGCAGCATCTTAGGAACAGAAAAGCTGACATTTCGGGCCTAGACCCTTCATCAGAAAAGGGGGATGGGGAGAGAGTTCCGAAATAAATAGGGGCAGGGGGGAGGCAGATCAAAGATGGATAGAGGAGAAGATAGGTGGAGAGGAGACAGACAAGTTAAAGGGCGGGGATGGAGCCTGTAGAGACCACTCAGTCCGGGACTCCCTGGTCCGCTCCACACTCCCCTCCGACCCCACCACACCCAGCACTTTCCCCTGCAACCGCAGGAAGTGCTACACTTGCCCCCACACCTCCTCCCTCACCCACATCCCAGGCCCCAAGATGACTTTCCACATCAAGCAGATGTTCCCCTGCACATCTGCCAATGTGGTATACTGCATCCTCTGTACCCGTTGTGGCTTCCTCTACATCAGGGAAACCAAGGGGAGGCTTGGGGACCGCTTTGCAGAACACCTCCGCTCGGTTCACAATAAACAACTGCACCTCCCAGCTGCGAACCATTTCAACTCCCCCTCCCATTCTTTAGACGACATGTCCATCATGGGCCTCCTGTAGTGCCACAATGATGCCAACCGAAGGTTGCAGGAACAGCAACTCATATTCCACTTGAGAACCCTGCAGCCCAACGGTATCAATGTGGATTTCACAAGCTTCAAAATCTCCCCTCCCCCCACTGCATCCCAAAACCAGCCCAGCTCATCCCCGCCTCCCTAACCTGTTCTTCCTTTCACCTATTCCCTCCTCCCACCTCAAGCCGTGCCTCCATTTACTACCTACTGACCTCATCCCACCCCCTTGACCTGTCCGTCCTCCCTGGTCTGACCTACCCGCTCCCTACATCCCCACCTACACTCACCTCTACTGGCTCCATCCCCACCTCTTTAACTTGTCTATCTTGTCTCCACCTATCTTCTCCTCTATCCATCTTCAATCCGCCTCCCCTCTCTCCCTACTTATTTCAGAATCCTCTCCCACTCCCCCACCCTTTTCTGAGGAAGGGTCTAGGCCCGAAACATCAACATTTGTGCTCCGAGGATGCTGCTTGGCCTGCTGTGTTCATCCAGCTCCACACTTTGTTATCTTGGAGTCTCCAGTATCTGCAGTTCCCATTATCACTGGTTTTTAAATGCCAGTTTCTCCATTGAACTGGTATTCTTTTGAAACATCCAGATGAGCACTAGATGAAAAGCTTCGATAAAATGTCTCTTTTCTCAGCAGTATTTATGTTCTATACAACCAAGCTACTTTGCTGTTTATGGAAGAGATACGTGTAAGCTTTGCTTGAGGCATTCCCAAAATTACAACCGTGACAAACTTCAATAAATATCCCATTTATCAGAAAGTGTTTTAGGTCATCTTACACTTGAGAAAAACACATATAGTGCATTTGTAGGACTTGTCAGAAAATACTAAGTGCGGTCAGTGAGTAAGGTTCAGTGTGCGCATCACTAATTTGCGTCAATTTTTGGATTCTGAAACTCAATACAAACTGAAGCTGAAATTAAACCAGAAAGGGGCAATGGAATGAAATGATGCAATTAAAGAATAATTGAACTAAAATATGTATGTGGGCTAAACAGGGGCAAAGGACACATCATGAAGGTAAGTGCTGTATTTCATTTAGGGAGAAGTGACTCTGGAGAATTGGCACTATATTCTGTATTTTGGGAGCCTCATCTTGATGAAAACAGACATAGACTATGAAATTTAGGATCAAATGCATTCTGCCAGCTCAGCATTTGGCCAACTCAGCAAGGGTCTATTGAGGGCAAAGCACTGAAACCCAAGTCTAAGGCCATGGTTTACCAGGCAACAGTGATCCCCACAGTCATTTTTACATCAGAGACTTAGATAACTTACAAAAAGGCATCTTAAAGCATTGGGGAAGTACTATCACCAGCACCTTCACAAGATCTTTCAAATCCAATGATAAGAAAGCAGTTCAAAAGTCGTGTCTCCTCCAAAGCCAACATATCCAGCATCAATGTATTAATCACTTAAAATAGATTGGGGGCAGGGGCAGGAAGTGTTCAAATGACTGACATCAAACAACCAAAATTACTCTTCTACTCAGAACACAGCAAGAGATTCCCGGAGCATAATGCAGAGACATTTGGATGTCCTCAAAGCATCCTTGCAAAATTCAAACAACCTTGCTAATTCAGGAGAGTTCTTGTTATGGGATCTTCCAAAATGGAGGTGGCATATTTTATAAAGCGCCAAGCCTATTGAGATATGTTGCATGGACAAACAGCAAAAGCTTCTAATCAACATATCTACTTGAATTTTCAAGCACTATCTGCCCTGCATGTCGCAAACCTTGGAGATCATGCATTAGATTGACCAGCTATTTCAGAGCCCATTAAACCAGTGTGGAAGCAACTCACTCCTTGCTCCTGAGAGATTGCAGAAGAAAGAGGTAAGAAAGAAGCAAGGGAACATGTGGATCATGCTTGATTTCTCAACAGTGATGAAAGCACCAAGGATTAAGTTAACAAAATCCAGAAGCCTCAGTAGACTTAGAGCTAAAGCATCTGCAAGCAATAGAGAGCTGCAGTCAAGTAAATCAAATAAACATTCATCCACATAGCCAGAAAAATAATATACAAGTTAAAGGGGGTCACAATCAAACTTTACTGAACCCTGGTCTGAGGTTACGCTGTGTTCAATTTCAGTCAATGAGAAAGAATAGACTCATTCAACTATGCAGGAAGCATTTTGAGTTTTGCAGCCAGAAAGAAGTTTTTTGAGAGATGATATTATAAAGAGGTGTAACATAAAAAATGGTATTGAAAAAGTTAATCCAGAATCCGATCATAAACCAAACGGGAGTAGGAAAAGGTGTCAGTGGTTCAAGATCATTAAGAATTAGTGCCAAGAGGTTCTTTGTCCAACAGTACAGTGAGTAACAACATTTGGAATATACTCTTGGGCGAAATGATGGAGGCAAAATTTCCTGAGTTTATTTAAGAAGTGAGAGAGCACTGAGGGCAGGGGAAGGGACGGCAGGTCAGGAAGTTCTAGATGGCTAAATAATGATGAGCCTCATGATGTTCCCCATCTTCATATGTCTGGTTAGTTTCATCCACAAGCTCATCAAAAAGCCCAGGTTTGCTGGGTTTTATGATCCTTTCCTAAGTGTTTATGCATTGTTATAAACATGCACCCACTACGCATTTCTCCTGCCCATACTGCCACTGACTGAATCATTTTACTCCCATCATCCTGTTTATGAAAGTTCACCGTACTAGCTGACATTTCAGCGACAGAGTATGAATCCAGCTGAATTCTAAGTGACAAAACACAAAGATTACAGAGATTTCCACCTGTACCTAAGACCATCAAATTGCAGAGCACCTTAAGTTTTACCATCCAGGAAGGACATTATTTCAAGACAACACATACAAGAAGCAACCTTCTGAAAATTAATCGATAAATGTTGAGAGGTTCTGAAATGTCATCTTTGTTTTAGAAGTGATCATTTTCTATCCATAATGTGTTAGAACAGAAAAGGTCAGGTGTAGAAGATGCTATGCACAGAGGATGAAGTTGTGTGCCACAGGCCGAGAAAAGGGTTGAAGTCTAAGGTTAAAGGTGGCTAAAGGTAACTCTAAAAAGATATAGACAGGTTAACAAATTAAACAAAGTCTGGCAAGGGAAGTATAATGTGGAAAGAGAGAAACTGTCCATTTTTACAGGAAGAATGAAAAGAAACATGGATTTAAATAGTGAGAGATGCAGCAGGATCTGAGTGTTCCAATGCAGAAATCACAAGATTGTGATTCAAATATAGCAAGCAATTAAAAAAGCTAGTAGAATGTTACCATTTATCATGAAGAGAAATTAGTACAAGAGTAGGGAGGTTATGCTTCAATTATAAAGGGTACTGATGAGGCTGGAGCTGGAGTATCGTGCACAGTAATTGGTCCCCTGAATAAAGGAAGGATGTAAATACACTGGAAGCAGTTCAGAGAAGATTTAACAGACTAATATGTGGAATTAGCGGGTTGACTTATGAGGAAAGGTTGAGCAGTCTAGGCTTATATTCTCTGGAGTTTACAAGAGTAAGAGGCAACTTGACTGAAGAAAGTATCATCCCGAGGGGGCTTGAAAGAGATGTGGAGAGGTTGTTTCATCTTATAGAATGGTGAAAAATAGATCACTGTTTAAAACAGCCATTGCCATTGAAACAAAATGAAGTGATTTGTTTTTGGAGGGCTGTAAGATTTTAGAACACCCTTCCAGAAAAGTTAGTTGAAGCAGAGAGCTTGAATATTTTTAAGGCAAAGGTGGATACAGTCTTGCTAAGAAAGAGATGAAAGGTTATCTGGGTAGACAGAATGTCAGTTTAAGGTTACAATCAGATCTGCCATGATCATATCAAATGGCAGAGCAGGATCAAGGGGCTGAATGGCCTATTTCTGCTCTTACATTCGTAGATTATGCGAAGGTCAAAGCATTACATATGCAAAGCTGTAATGGCTGGCTGGTTGTAATATTTGCAACTTTATCTTCTCTACACCGCCATCTATTCCTGCGCTGGGCCTAAGTTCTGTTTCTGAACTCCAGAGCATATTGGTGCCTATGTATTTTCTAATGCTCCTCCATAATATTGGGCTTGAACCCGCTTAATCAGGCAAAAATAGTGAGGGTCAAATGGGGTAATGTGAATATTGGAGCCTTCCCAGAAAAAATAAACATCATGAGAAGCAACACTAATAACAAACTGCACGACAGGTCTGAAAAGTAAAGTAATGCCCAGTATTAAAAACTTTCCCATTATAAAACCATTTTATTTGATTAGTTCTCTATTACAAGTCTCTGTCAATTGAAACTCCAGGACTTAGAGCTATAAGTACATGCAAAAACTGCTATGTCAGCACAAGGTGTATCTGTTCCCAATGCACGTCCACAATCTGCTCAGCACTGAATGCATCTGATCACTTTCAGATTATTCCTTTGTAAAGCCTCCAGCAATCAGCAATTAAAATGTACTAAAAACATAGTAAAGCTAATGAATAATAAATATATTTTCAAATGTGGTATCTGCTAGTTTACACCTGTTTGCATTTAAGTAAAAATATCTCCATTCATAAAACTTACAAATAACAGTTTAAACAGGTTTGAAATTGGTCTACATGCACTGATGATATATGAAAGTGTCCATCAATCTTTCATCTCCTCCTTATTGCACTCTAGTTTTGACCTACTTTACCCCATGCTGCTAAATTGTTTCTCATGTTAACAGTCCAATTCTAAACAGCCATTGCCTTCTAAATCTCATACTGGTGTTTTATGAAAAACAAGTTTTTGCAAAACCTTTCACTTATTTACAATAATGGAAAGGATGTCAAAAACACATTTCTGTGTAACCTGTTCAGGCCACTGTGGCTATCACATGAACATTTTTCCATGGACAAACAATTTCTTGTAAGCATTTACCTTAAAAAAATGAAATAAAGAAACTCTGATCACTTTAACGTCAATTCTGGTCCACACACTTAAACCCAGTCAACATTCCTCGCTTAACCAATGTCACGATCAACTGAGGATCCATTTAATTTCTATCTTTTAGTAATTTGCTGTATGCATAAGCAGCTGCCATATTTGCCTAAATGAAAGAATCATTTTAATTCAGTAATGTGGAGATCTCGGAGTTCTTTTGAATAGATATGATAAACAGCCTTATAAACACAAGCCCATTTTTGACCTGCTCATCTGACCAGGTAGTCAGGTCTCTGTTATCATTGTAAGTTTCAAATTTTCACTGGATGGGCCCTGCACAGTTAATTAAGCCAGGGACTCTGCTTCCCCTGATCCAAGAAGAATGCCAACAGCTGTCATGCACATTAATGCAAAATTGGTACCAACAAATACAATGGGGCCAAATGACCCAACAGAACACGAATAATACCTCCTCAGAGACATATGGTGTTATAATGTCAAAATATAGTTTTAATTATACGGTGTACAGTTGAAAACCTAATTATACCTCCTTGTTATTCACAAATACCAATATAAATTTCAGCTTTAGGACCAGAGTTTAAGATGAACAGCACTCCTTTATAGTTATGATAAAATATCCAAATGTGGGATGAGTGTGTAACAAATGTAATGCCTAAATGAACTAATAATTGCCCCCAGCAGCACAGCCAAACATTATGACTGGATTTTACACTGTAGTCAGTCTGCTATTTTGACAGTCAAGGGCCAATTTACTAATTCCCAGTGAAGCAATTAAAACTGTTTTTTAAAGAAAGGGAACACATTGCAAAAAGAGAAAAGCAGAAACAGTCCAAAAATACCATTCTGTTAAATGACAGCTTTATAGATTTCTGGGCCACATGACAGGTGGGGGTCATCAGCAGTATGAGACTACTTAAATTAGATGGGATTAAAATTGTTCTTGCTGTGGCAAGAAACTGATGTAAACAAATCAAGATTCCATCTCACATTCCAATTGATTTTCTTTACTATTTCTCCATTGAAGGCCGTTTATCTAAAAATGATTTCTCTGGTCAGTCCTTGTACCAACGGTAGCTATTGGTGCGTACACAACCAACAGCGTAAAATTTGGTACCAGGTAATTAACATCAATTTTACTGTTTAAAACAAGGAGTCGAGTTAAGGTATGGGAGCTGCCTCTTGTCTTTTTTGTAAAAAGTATTGATCCCTTCACTAATGTTTGACATGTTGTAGAGTGCTGCCTTTGGAAGAAACCTTGTAATATAAACTAAGTGATTTGTCTGCCCCTGGAGAAATTCAGAGTTTCTTCAGAGTTACTATAGCAATTTTTGCCATTGGAGAAATTTATAAATAGATGCTGTTTTCATTGAGGATGTGTCTCTGAACAGGACAATTTGGCACTGCAAATCTGCAAGGTATCTCCTTTAACATCAGGAAAACTGCACCAGAAAACCTGTAGTCCTGGCATAGAAACAGAAAACAAGAGCAGGAATAGACTGTTTGGCCCATTGAGCCTCCACCTCCACTCAATGTGATCGTGGCTGATCATCCAATTCAGTACCCTGCTTCTGCTCTCTTCCCATGCCCTTCGACCCCTTTAGACCTAAGAACTATATCTAACTCCTTCTTGAAAACATTTAATCTTTTGGTCTCAATCGCTTTGTGTGGAAACAATTCCACAATCTTGCTACTCTCTGGGTGAAGAAATTTCTCCTCACCTTTTAGCATGAAACATGAACAACAGAAACACAGTTGAGTCAAAGTCCATAGCAGCTCTGGGAGGCTGCTTTGCAATGAACACGGGGCAAATTCAAAAAGACACAAGCATGCTTGGATTATATGACAGAATCATTTCTGACAAAGCAGATTGGCCCTAGAGGGATGATTCGAAGTCTGATGCTCAAAAAGTAGGCAACAGACGAGTGAAAACAAAAAAATGCTGGACATCACAGCAGCTCAGGCAGCATTCACGGACAGAAAGCAAGCTAATGTTTTAAATCTAGCTGAACCTTCATCAAAACTAAGTGAAGTGTGGAGACGGCAGCATTTATGCAGTAGTGGAGTGGGGGGGATGTGGGACTGCTGGCGGAGAAAGGATGTTGATAGTTTAGATTAAGTGATCGGAATGTGTGCTGTTTGTGAAGTCTACATCTCTTCCATTACTATAGTACATTATTTTAATGTGATATCAAATTCATACAGCTATCTGACGGCATAGTTTCTGGGAGTGAATGAAGTGAGTTTATTCATGTGTGCTAAATTATACTCAATAAATTCCCAAAAAAAAGCACAATTCTGCAAGGATGTTAAAATAGCAACAGAAAATGGTGGAAATCCTCTACTTTAATTGCAGGGTGTTAACATTTTTTTCTTAATTACCTCAAACTTCTCTCTCTTCAGACCCTAGTTGATCTGTTTGAGATTTCCAGCTTTTTCTGCCTTTATCTGAAACAATTTGCAAGACCACCCCTTAGTTTGTGGCACTTTCTGCTGCAATTCTGTATTCTTTGGTTTTAAACCTTTTAGGGGCATAATTAAGTGATCTATATAAACAAAAATCTGGACATCCTTGCCAAAAAAGACTGAAACACTGCCAAATGCACGCACACATTTCATTTGACGGGACAACAAATAGAAGACCTCAGATCTCCAGGTGTTTCAAAAAAATAAACAGGAGACACATACTATAGGCTCTGTGTTAGCACTAACGTTATTTGCAATCTGTGCTATGGTCGCCATCTAAAGATGTGCCGCTATGCAATGAATTGCCTATAAACGACTACAGATTATTTCTCAATGAAGCTGCAGTAATGACGTCGGAGATACTCATGCGCTTGTGTGAAAGTCATCGCACAGCAAGGGCAGAGAATGTCCTGACAGTAGGTATTCATGGTGACAGCTGCTGTCAACACAAAAGCTGATCCAAACAGTCTCACATAAAGATGAAACAGCACCTACTAAAAATAAAGGAACACTCTTGCTTTATGAGAGCTGATCTTTTGTTTCTTTTTTATCTTGGCCTCCCATTCTTCACATTTACAACTTGCAGATGGTGCAGTTGAACCTAATTCCACTGATGTCTTCAAGGGCAAATTCATGAGGGAGAAAGGAATGGAAGGATATACTTAAACAGTCAGATAAATTAAGATGAAGGAAGGTTCATTTACAGCATGAACACTGGCACCTTCCAGTTGGGCTACGTGCTCTGCTTCTGTGTTTTAAATTATTCTCAGGTCCAGACTCCTGCTGGGATCTGGTTCCATGTGCAATCAATTAATTTCTGGTACACTATGCACAGGATTAATCTTCACATGCAAACAGGCAATGGGTTTTAACAAACTAGTAAGAAAACCATCACAGCCTTATCCTATCTGCACTTGATCTGCACATTTACATACTCAGGAAAATGAATCACTGGATTCTATGCTCAGGGACACTGAGCCTAATTGTAGAGGCTCAACCAACATCCTGCTTAAGATTTGCTCACTCAGTATGTGTCAGGTATCGAACCCGAAAGACCGTAAGCTTGTATCGCTCAGAGCCACAACAGTTTTTCTATGCAATACTTGGTTCCTAATCTCTGGAATTCCCACACTCCCCAGAATTATTCTATCTCGTTCTCCTAATTCTTTAACCAAGCTTTTGGTCGTGCTCTCTAATATCGCATGCAGACTGACATTGAATATTATTTGATTGCTCTCCTGCAACCTCATGATGGTTTACTGTGTTAAAGGCAATATGTACATATATGCAAGCTGCTTATTTACTTCAGAATTGACACACAATATTTGATAATATGAAATAGTAAAATGGAGTTTAGATCAATCAGACATCAGTTGGGTTTTGGCTAAAGGGACATTATTTGTGGAGTAAGAAGACACACCCTTGATGAGAGTTGTGAATTTAATTCAAAAGACAACTGCAGATGCTGGCAATATGAAACAATAACAGAAGTTGTCGGAGAAACTCAGCTTGTCTTGCAGCACTTGCGGGATTAAAAAAAATGGTTTGAAGAAGGGTCACTGGCTTGAAATGTTACCTCTACTTTCTTCCCACAGATGCTGCCACACCTGCTGAGTTCCTCCAGCAATTTCTGTCTTTGTCACTAACCTCACTGATTGAGTGCATCGGCTGCTAGGAGCAGATCACCTTCAAAAGTAACATTGGGTGGGAAGCATTTTGGGACATTCTGAAGGAAGGAAGATGCTTCTATAAATGGAATTTCTTTAATTTTAATTAGTGGCACTCATCGGAGTGTTTATTTGGGTTAGATCTCTAACAATGAGTGGTGTAGCGTTGGCAAAAGGTTTGGCATGATTATATTGGTTTATTATATCAGCATAAATTGTCACTAGCATAGAAAGAATGTAGTTCGAGTGAAGTAATTCTTTCGATGGCCATCCACACAGAGAAACTAGGATTCCTTATTGCTGGCTAAATGATGTATATGTCTGGTGCTTTTCAGCAGTCATTGCATGCTCCGAACATGTAGCCAATTGGCCTTCATGTGTAATTTTGAGGTCTTGCACTTTGGCAGGAAAGGTAGAATTGTTTATTATTTAAGTAGACAAAGATGTCAGAAAACTGCAAGAGAGAAGCATTTGGGGTTCATTCAGCATGAATCCTGAAGATGTTACTATACATGTTAAACAAGTAAGAGGGAAGGCAACAGAATTTTGGTCCTTATTTCAAAGGGAATGAAGTATAAAAGTAGGGAAGTCTTGCTAAAACTACACATGACACTAGTCAGACCATACTTTGAACACTGAACAATTTTAGTCCCCTTATCTAAAGGAAGGATATATTGGCATTGGAAACAGTTCAGAGAAAGGTCCATGAGGTAGATCCTGGGTATGGAGGGACAGTCTTATGTGGCGAGGTTGACTACGTTGGACTTGTACTCATTGAAGTTTAAAAGGAGAGAAGACCTTATTGAAACACATACGATTGTTAAGGATTAACTGTGTGGAGCTAGAGGAACACAGCAGGTCAGGCAGCATCAGAGGAGAGGAAAGTTGACGTTTCAAGTCGGGACCCTTCTTCTTTTGAAGGATCCCAAACCGAAACTTTCCTCCTCCTCTGATGCTACCTGGTCTGCTGTGTTCCTCCAGCTCCAGACTATGTTATCTCTGACTCCAGTATCAGCAGTTCTTACTATCTCTGATTATTAAGGGGCTTTTACAGGGCAAATGTGGAAATGTTTCTTTCCACATGTGGGGGAGTCTATTTTTAATCCTACATTGTTTGGTCTAATTATTGATAAAAATGATCATCAATAAAACTAACACTATTCCTCCATGACAATAAAGGTTTGCATTATTTCCTTGTCTTGATTATTGTCAGCTATGAGGAAAAGACCTCCAAGCAAACGTTTCAATAAGGAAACCATTGTACACGTAAACTAGAGAAGGGCTAAGTGAAAACAATAATACTTGACCTACTGCTACAAGAATCATCTGTCCCAATTAGAGTGTACCTGCCCCATTTGCACGTGAAACTATGTCAGGTCTACAGGCACAGAACACCTACGTTAACAAGACAAACAGGTTGAGGAATCATGGCTGAGTGAATTCCAACAACTGTACATGCAACTCGATTTTGCTGTTGATACTACAGCAATTCAAATGCACCTTCTGATTGTAAGTAATCTGATATTCATTCTGAACTTTGTTTGCACAGCTGCTGGTTCCAGCAGTGGCTGAATGTGGTTATTGATGAATTAGAGCCTGGGGTTGTGCGGGGATGAAGCTTTGGTCAATATAAGTAGCTGAATGGTCTGTGGACTAGTGACCAGTTATCAATAACAGATTTTCAGCATCCACTGTTCTTTTAGATTTTATCAATAACAAATGCGTTTTGCCTGCCAACAACTATGTGGTTGATGCCCTGGTAGCTGAACAGCTTGTGAGTAAGATACAAAAAAAATCCTTCAGATCTTCACAATTGAATATTGTTTGATTGCTCTCCTGCAAAGTCTGAAGAAAACCAGTTTGTTTTTCCTTCAGCAGTTGCTGTAACTTGTAACTTTTAATTAATAAGTCAAATACTTATAATTCAGAGCAAATCAGCCACCCTGTGCCCCTTCCAAACTAGTGGAAGCATTTGGAAAAGGAAGACTAAGAAGTAATGTTCTGATCAGCAAAAGAACCATCCCTGTGAACAGAGACCATTGAACCGCTTTATCCTTCCATCAATATTTTTTCTCCCCCTACCTGTTCTAAGGGTGAGTTTATAAGGTGATGAGAGTTTTAATTAGTACTGTTACATGCCAATGGTTCAATACTGTTTACCTTATACTACAGTCTATTTTGTTGTATCAAATAGCAATGCTTATTTACATGCAGAAACCTGATCTGTACTTTCTATTAATCTGGAGCTCAGACTACAGGTAAACTGGGAAGCTTTCATACTTTTCAAAATCTCTAACTTGTCTTAGAATTAAATATGAACTCAGTACACATTTAAGTGATTGAATATGTGTAGGAAATGTGATTGGCACGAACAACAAAAACAGCACAGGTCGAAAAACAGGAAACAGTTTCCAGCTACCCTCCTCCCTCTCTATTCATTTCAGAGTCTCCTTCCTCTCCCCCATTTCTGAAGAAGGGTTCAGGCCCAAAATGTCAGCTTTCCTGCTCCTCTGATACTGACTGCCCTGCTGTGTTCAGCCAGCTCAACAGCAGCTCTATCTTATAACAGTTTCCAAACAATGTGATATGATACCTTGATGGCACTGCACATTAGATTATACATTACTGTGAATTCAGGACTCCAGCTGTAGCTCTAAGTAGTAGGATTATTATCCTGCAAATATTACTAAATTCCCAAAAGCAACTAGAACAGAGGGAAGCAGTCAAACAAAAATTCCTGGAATTATTCATTGGGTCATGAGCACCAACATAGACAGAGAAGCAAAGTTAACAGTCCAGTTCAGACAGAGTTGGAAATTATTTTAATTGCTGCTTGGAAGATGTCAGCTCAATAAAAACTGCCAGTATGAATCATGGGAGTGTGCTGAGTTGTATTGTTGCTGCACAAATAATCCAGAGACCCAGGTAATACTCTGATCCGAGATTTAAGTACCACCATGGCAGATGGTGGAATTTGAATTCACTACAATCTGGAATTAAAAGTCTGATGATGACTGTGAAACCTTTGTCCATTCTGTAAAGAGCCATCTCATTCACTAATGTCCTTCAGGGTAGGAAAACTGACGTCCCCACCTGATCTGGCCTGCACTGACTTCAGAAGCCACAGCAACGAGATTAGCTGAAAACTCTCTCTGCAACAGCTTGGCAGTCCACTCAGTGGTATCAATCACCTCAACAAAGGAATGAAACCACATGGGCCACCTGCCATTGACTAAGGCACTGGAAACCGTGAGGCAAATTCAGCCCTGTCAGCCATGCAGAAACCTCCGAACTATCATGTGCTGTTAGTGCCAAAAATGGATGAGTTGTCTCATAGACATGATAAGCAAAAGCCTGACACAGTCATAGTCATGAATTATGTCTTATAGATCATGTACCCCTGCAACACTGCCACCATTGCTGAGTTATGTTCTGTCCCACTAGCCCACACAGTCCCAGCAGGCATGGCAGCACTGTACAGTGCAAGGGGGTTGCCTTGGGAGTACTCAACATTGACTCCAAAACCCATGAGATCTCACGGCATCAAAACAAATATATGCAGGAGACCGTCCTGCATACTGCAACACCCTAACCCCAAACAAGAGGAAACACATACTTGACCTCATCCTCACCAATGTGAGGGCCACTTATACAACTGCCCATGACAATATCAGTAATGGTGACCACCACATAGTCTTCATGGAGACAAAGTCCCATTTTTATATTGAGAATACCCTCCATCATATTGTGTGGCACTAAATGGGATATTCTTCAAAAAAAAACTTCACAACTCAAGACTCAGCATCCATTGTGGACCATCAACACAACTAGAACTGCACTTCAATACAATGTATAATCTCTCAGTCTGGCATATCCCCCACTCTATCATAATCATCAAGCCAGGGAACAATCTCGGTTCAATGCTATATGCACCAATACAAAATGTACATAAAAATGAGGACGGCTTGGGTGCGAAACAGGATAAGCAGCAAGTGATACACAAGATTAACCAATTTTACAACCAATAGATCCAATCTATGCGCTGCAGTCCTGCCACACCCAGTCATAAGTGGTGGTGGACACTTGAAAGTCTCACTGGAGTAGATGGCTCCACAAACATACCCATCTTCAATGTTAGAGGAGCCCAGTATATCAGTGTGAAATACAAGGCCGAAACACTTGCAACAATCTTCAGCTAAAAGCACCAAGTTGATGATCTATCTACGCTTCCTCCAGAGGTTTCCAACAACAGAGATGCCACTCTTCAGCCAACTCAATTTACTCCAAAACAAATTGAGAAATAGCTGGAGGTACTGGAGACCATAAAGGGTATGGGCGCTCACAACACTCTTAACAACAGCACAGAACTTTTAGTTCAAGGAAATCTGTAACTTTAGACAACATGAAGCTTTATGAAGCTTCCAAGTTAGGAGAGCTCGGATAAAAATTGCTGCATTATTAGAAATAAAAAGTTTAGGCACACGAAAGCACACACCAGCTGGCTCAGAGGAAGTTTAAAATTATCTTCATAATAAAGAAATGAAACTGGGATGAGTCAGTTTAAGACTGAAATAGGAGTAAAATTTCTCTGGAACTTAACAACTTGAAACTTTGTTTTGCTATTTGAATTATAATCTTTTGTACTGCCTTGTTCGTTTTGTAATGTCATAAACATAATTTGTTAAAGCACATCTGCAGCCTCGTGTGAATACATTTCACTGACTAACCAATGTTTAACTTCAATTAAGGGAAGCTTTTTACATGCAATTATTTGCAATAGAATTAGTCGTCACTTGGAAAAAGAATTTATGAAGGGGAAATCATGCTTGCCTAAGCTTGTGGAGGTTTTTTTTGAGGAGGTAAAAGGAAGGCTCCATAAGGGTAATGCTGCTGATGTGGTGTACATGGACTTCCAGAAGGTGCTTGATTGAGTGTCAAACAACAGGCTTGTGAAGAAAGTTATAGACCATGAAATAAAATGAACATTGTGTTGTAGATACAATACATTTCTCAGACCGAAGGAAGGTTTGTTGTGGAACTTAGAAGGAGCTGTTATTGAGATTTTTGCTTTTCTGAGCAATATATTAATATTTAGATCATGGTGTGTAGGGGACAATTTCAAAATTTTCAAATTTGGAAGAATTGTAAACTATGAGGAGGCCAGTGCAGAATTCCAAAAGGACACAGATAAGTTGGTGGAGTGGATGAAAGGTGGCAGATGAGGCTCAAAGCAGAGAAGCGTGAGCTGATGTATTTTGACAAGAAGAACATTGAAACAGAATATGCTACACTTCCTCTCATCCACCTTCCTGCAAAAATGCCATTCCTATTCCCAATTCCTTCGCCTCCGCCGCATCTGTTCCCAGGATGAGGCATTCCACTCCCGTACATCTCAGAGGTTCTCTTTTTTCAAGGACCACAACCTCCCCCCATTAGTGGTCGAGAACGCCCTCGACTGTGTCTCCCTCATTTCCCGCAACTCGTCCCTCACACCCTGTCCCTGTAATAACCACCAAAAGAGAATGCCCCTTGTCCTCACATACCATCCCACCAACTCTGGATCCAGTGCATCATCCTCCAACACTTCCGCCATTTACAATCCGACCCCACCACCCAAGACATTTTTCCCTCTTCACCCCTGTCTGCTTTCCAGAGAGACCACTCTTTCCATGACTCCCTTGTCCACTCCACACTTCCCTCCAACCCCACCACACCCGGCACTTTCCCCTGCAAGCGCAGGAAGTGCTACACTTGCCCCCACACCTCCTCCCTCACCCCCATCCCAGGCACCAAAACGACTTTCCACATGAAGCAGATGTTCACCTGCACATCTGCCAATGTGGTATACGGCATCTGTTGTACCCGTTGTGGCCTTCTCTACATCGGGGAAACCAAGCGGAGGCTTGGGGACCGCTTTGCAGAACACCTCTGCTCGGTTCGCAATAAACAACTGCACCTCCCAGTTGCGAACCATTTCAACTCCCCCTTCCATTCCTCATAGGCCATGTCCATCCTGGGCCTCCTGCAGTGCCACAGCGATGCCACCCGAAGGTTGTAGTGACAGCAACTCGTATTCAGCTTGGGAACCCTGCAGTGCAATGGTATCAATGTGGATTTCACAAGCTTCAAAATCTCCTCTCTCCCTACTGCATCCCAAAACCAGCCCAGCTTGTCCCTGCCCCTCGAATTGGTTCTTCCTCTCATCTATCCCCTCCTCCAACCTCAAGCTGCACCTCCATTTCGTTCCTACTAACCTCATCCCAGCCCCTTGACCTGTCCGTCCCCCCTGGACTGACCTATCCACTCCCTACCTCCCCACCTACAGTCACCTCTACTGGCTCCATCCCCGCTTCTTTAACTTGTCTATCTCGTCTCCTCTATCTTCCCCTCTATCCATCTTCGATCTGCCTCTCCCTCTCTCCCTATTTATTTCAGAACCCTCTCTCCCTCCCCCTTTTCTGATGAAGGGTCTAGGCTCGAAACCTCAGCTTTAGTGATCTTTTTGGGTGGCACGGTGGCTCAGTGGTTCGCACTGCAGCCTCACAGCACCAGGGACCCAGGTTCGATTCCAGCCTCAGGCGACTCTCTGTGTGGAGTTTGCACGTTCTCCCCACGTCTGCATGGGTTACCTCCGGGCGCTCCGGTTTCCACCCATAGTGCAAAAATGTGCAGCCTAGGTGGATTGGCCATGCTAAATTGCCCATAGCATTCAGAGTTGTGTGGGTTATGTGGGATGGGTCTGGGTGTGATACATCAAGGGGCGGTGTGGACTTGTTGGGCCGAAGGGCCTGTTTCCACACTGTAGGGAATCTAATCTAATCTAAAGAAAGATGCTGCTTGGCCTGCTGTGTTCATTCAGCTCTACATTTTGTTATCTCGGATTCTCCAACATCTGCAGTTCCCATTATCTCTGATATAGTATATGGGGCACGGTTCTACAGGGCTCAAAGACTAGAAGGACATACATCACTGTAAGCAGCAGACCAGTTAATAAAGCATACGGTATTCTCAGTATTATCAGCAGGGGCAGAGGGAATTACAGCTAGTAGGTGACATTGAACTTACACAAGTTAACTATCAGACCTCGGCTTCAGTATTGCGTACTGTTCTACGTGAAATAACAACACAAAAGCTGGAATCACATCACCAAGACACCCTTTATTTACATGTGGCGAGTCATTGACACTGACCCATCTAGCTCAGAGCTAGCTCCTAGAGTGAACAGAGCCCTTGACAGTCCTGTTTATGCCTGTCACCAAGGACTCTCTGACCGGGGCTGTTAACCTGGTCCAATCAGGGAACTTATTCTATGAGGCCTACCTACCAGACATTGTTCCAATCAGTACATCAAGCATCATATTACAGGAGGTACACAAATGCACTAGAGTGTGCGCAGAAGTGATTTACACAAGAATGGCTCCAGGGATGAGGAATTTTAGTTCTGAGGATGGATTGAAGAATTTGGGACTGAACTCCATGGAGGTATGATGGCTAATAGAGGTTTTCAAAATCATGGGCAGGCTGGATACAGTGGATAGAGAGAAAATGTTCCTGCTCATGTAAAGAATAAGTGTGGAAGGGCGTGATATTTAAAACGATTTTTCGAAAGGAACAAATGTGATGTTACATAGAGTGTTAAAGTATGGACTGTACTAGCTGAGTGTGTGGAGGAGGCAGGTATAATTGAAATATTCAAGAGGGCATTCTTTGGACAGAAATCATATGCAGGGTAGATCAGCAGGAGATCAGCACTGAGCAATGATGCTTATTTGAAGAGCCAGTTGTTATACATGATCGGTCTAATGGCCTGCTTCTGCACTAGAACTCTTCTGTGATTCTATGAACTGCTACAGAAACCAACTATAATAATTAAACATATGATCTAAAAAGACAGATTTTCTTCTTTGTCCTTCTTTTCTGCCATCATTTCAGATCATAACAGTAAACAGACATAGAATCATAGGATTAGGGCAATACAGAACAGAAAGAAACCATCAGCCCACTAAATCAAAGAAAGATCCAGTTACATGCACTCTCTGAATCTACTCCATTTTCCTAGCAATATTTTCTCCTCCAACTATCTATCCAATCATTCTAAATTCTAACCTTTCCTGTCTTTAAAAGAAATTCCCTTAAAGTGCTTGTTGAATAAACAGACAAAACAAAGTTGGTTTACAAGTTCTTTGGGCCGTGACATTTTCCTAAAGTTTTCATATTTTGCATGTAAAAATTCATATTTATATTTATTGCTAGATATTATAGATTCATCATACATGTAATTATACATAAATGTATGTATAATTACATGTATACTATATAAATGACATTCCATTTAGCCCATTGCATCTGCTTCACCATTTGATCATGGTTGATGTTTCTCAATCAGTCTTCTGCCTTCCCTCCTAACACTTGATCACCGACTAATCAAGAAGCTATCTCTGTTTTAAATACACTCAATGACTTGGCCTCCACAACGTTCTGCAGCAACAAGTTTCACAGATTAAGCACACTCTAGATGAAGACATTCCTCCTCATCTCAGTTCTAAAGGGTCGTCCCTGCATTCTGAAGCCGTGCCCTTGGGCCCTAGTCTCTCCTACTATTGGAAGTATCTTCTCCACTTCCACTCTATCCAGGCCTGTCAGTAGTCTGTCCCTTTCAATGAGATTGTTCCTCATCCTTCTAAACACAAAGTACAGGCCCAGAGACCTCAACTGCCCTTCTGAAGACAAGCCCTTCATCTTTAGGATCGTGCTTGTAAACTTCCTCTGGACCCCCTCACCAACACTAGCACATCCTTCCTTAGGTACAGTGCTCAAAACAGCTGACAATATTCTAAATGTGGTCTGACCAGAACCTTCCAGCCTCGGCAGTACATCTTTGCTCTTGTATTCTAGCCCTCTTGAAATGAATGTGAACATTGCACTTCTCCTCTTAACAGCCAAATAGACCCTTATTTTAACATTAAGAGAATCCTAAACTGGGATTCCTGAATTTCTTTGTGCTTCAGATTTCCAAAGCCTTTGCCCATTCAGAAAATAGTCTACTCCTCCATTCTTCCTACCAAAGCACATTATCTCACACTTGCCCACATAGAACATAGAACATTACAGCACAATACAGGGCCTTCGGCCCTCGACGTTGTGCCAACCTGTCATACCGATCTCAAGGCCATCTAACCTACACTATTCCATGTACGTCCATATGCTTGTCCAATGACGACTTAAATGTACCTAAAGTTGGCGAATCTACTACCATTGCAGGCAAAGTGTTCCATTCCCTTACTACTCTCTGAGTAAAGAAACTACTTCTGACATCTGTCCTATATCTTTCACCCCTCAATTTAAAGCTATATTTTATTTCATCTGCAACTTCTTTGTTCACTCTCCTAGCATATCCAAGTCGTTTAGCAGCCTCCCCACTCCATCAACATTACCTATCCCTCGTCCTATTTTTGTGTCATCTGCAAACTTATCAAAAAGTCCTTCAGTTCCTTCATCCAGATTATTAATGAATAACACAACGTGTGGTCCTAAAACTGACCCCTACAGAACTCCACTAGTCACTGTCTCCCATCCTGAAAAAGATCTTTTTATTTACATTCTCGGTCTTCTGCCAGTCTGGCAATAAATGCTAGCACAGCCAGCAACACCCACGTCCAGGAGTGAATAAAAAAAATTGCTGATCCAAAGTTTTCTTCCATTATTGCAGTTTAATCAGTTATAACTCTCCAATTGTTCTATGTCTCTTTAATTCAGCGCCAGGCTGGTACTTGCACGCTATTTTCACTAACTCAACTCTTGTATATCTTGGGAAATCTCTTCCAATTAATATTATGGAAATCCTTTATTGTTTTAACTAGTTTGGAGAAATCAAATATTTTACGTTCAACAATAATTAAAGGTCCAACAGGAAAGTTGATGCACGCTGGTTAAAAGGACAGAAGTGGTTCACAAGGGTTGAGGAAATGACTCAACCACCCAAACATTCTGCAACATGCACTTGCCTGCTAGCAATTATCCACACTAATGTCCTTCTGTATTTCCACAACTGCATCTTCCAAATCTGTGACCACTACCACCTAGAAGGGCAAAGGCAGAAAATGTATGCAAACACAATGATTTGAAATTTCCCCTCCAAGTCACACACCATCTTGACTTGCAACTATATTGCTGTTCCTTCATTATTAGGTCAAAATCTTGCAATTGTCTTTCTAACAGCACTATAGATGTACCTACACAACATGGACTGCAGCAGTGCAATCAGGCAGCTCACTACCACCTTCTCAAAAGCAGTTCAGGATGGGCAAAACATACTGACTTAGCCAACAATGTCCACAGGCAGTGAACAAATAAAACAAATATATAAAATAATGGTTACTCAAGCACAGTAAAGAAATGTTCTTTGAACCTGTGCCTCTTCTGAGAACTGCAGAAAGCATTGGAAACCATGGTGTGTCAAGGTTCTCTTCACCAGTGGCCTGGGTACTGTTCTGGAATTTTTAAAAAAAAATCAGAGGCAAAAAGCAGCACGGTGATTATTACCTTTATCTTTGGAACTCTCCATGCAAACTGTTGTGATTGCTCAACTGTTGAAGGATATTAAAGACTTAAAGTAATATATTTTTGGGGAACAATGGCATCAAGGGATATGGGGGTAGGGTAGGAAAGCGAGTTGAGGGATAAGGTCAGCATAATCTTACTGAATGTCAGAGACGGTTCACAGGGCCATATCACTGCTGCCCTCCTAATTCTAACAATAAATTGGTAACTTTTGTTTAAACAGTTTCATCAAATTAGCACTAGATGGTGCCAGCACAGCACAGAAGCCACTCTTAGCAGTCACCGGATTTGTAATGCTAAAAATCAGAAACCAAGTTCGGAATGTCCCAGAATGAACATTTCTACTGTTTCAGATTGGAAAGAAAAATACATGATTTCTACATTCACAAATTATTACAAATTTATCACAGTAGCTGCTTGAAAAGACAGTCTTGGACTAATGCTGATTTTACACGCATCATAATGTCCTCAAAAGACTAGAGTGTGTTGTATAAGGGTGTAAGGGTCTGAAAAGGTTAATGCTGACGAGCGTCTTTAGCACATCTACTGTGGTGATGTCATATCAATTTAGTGGTAGAACTGTTTAGGATGCTGAAGAAGTATAATCTACCGTCATAGTCTCTGCAACTATGTCAATCATTACAATGTTGAGACTATCATGTTAGTTGCTAACATGCAATAAATTCAAGTTCCTTTAAGTCAGAAAGAGATGGGAAGGCACAATGGGAGGCAGTGACGTACTGGAAATGTTACTGGGCTACGGTGATGCAAGGAGTATGATAACAATATTAATTATTTTAAAATTTGGATTTTGAAGTGGTGGCAAGAATTTGAGAGGTGGGGGGTTAACGATTAATTTGGCTAGTATTGTTGGAGCCTTGAATTTAAAAGCAGTCTGAAAGAGGGAGCTCTGGGGGTGAAATTGGGATTTATTTGCATTGGGGACGTTTTATGAGTAGACAGTAATTTTTGAGCAACATTAAGCTGCTTATTGTTTAGAAGGATCAGGATTTTTTTTGCTGAGGGGAAATTCCCATCGATTAGAAAGCTTTATTTTTCAAATATATTTCATTTTGCAGAACTCATGATCACAGTTAGATAGATGTAACAGTTTGTCCTAGAGAAAGGAGTTAGTTCATAAAAGTTAAGAAATAGATTACCTAGCACAAAGGCTTTATAGTTAAAAGCTCCAGAACATAAGTGTTTGGTTAGAACCATGAAGGGGTTATTTGAAGATGAGAAAGTCTAATCTTAACAAAAAAAAGTCTGCAAATGCTGGAAATCAGAAACAAGTTTTCAAGGAGGATCACTGGATCTGAAAAGTTAGCTCTGATTTCTCTCCACAGATGCTGCCAGACATGCTGAATTTTACCAGCAATATCTGTTAAAGTCTAAACTCAGTTGTGTGATTAGAACATAAAACATAACAGCGCAGTACAGGTCCTTTGGCCCTCGATGTTGTGCCAACCTGTGAAACCAACCTGAAGCCCATCTAACCTACACTATTCCATTATCATCCATATGTTTATCTAGTGACCATTTAAATGCCCTTAAACTTGGCAGGTCTACTACTGTTGCAGGCAGGGCATTCCATGCCCTTACTATTTTCTGAGTAAAGAACCTACCTCTAGCATCTGTCCTAATCTATCACCCATCAATTTAAAGTTATGTCCCCTCAGGCTAGCCATCACCATCCGAGGAAAAAGGCTCTCACTGTCCACCCTATCTAATCCTCTGATCATCTTGTATGCCTCTATTAAGTTGTCTCTTAATCTTCTTCTCTCTAATGAAAACAGCCTCAAGTCCCTCAGCCTTTCCTCATAAGACCTTCCCTCCATAGCAGGCAACATCCTGGTAAACTTCCTCTGCACCCTTTCCAATGCTTCCACAGTCTTCCTATAATCAGGGAAGAGGCTACTAAACACACAAGATTGAAAATGCAGAAAAACAGCTAAGTCAAACTTATAGATATGACTCAGAAGGAAATTCTCTCTGTTGTTTGGGTATTATAATGTGACAGTACCATTATAGATGGGACTGCCCTGTTATTGACTGTTTCCAATTGTTATATGTAAATAGCTTGGTTTATTCTATTTTATCTTCATTCCTTTCATCATGAACTTTTGTTTCACAGTTAAAACCAAATCTGAAGTATTGTATGTTTATATTTCAGCGAAAGACCATTTCATTAAATAAAGCAAAAACAAAATATGGTCTATCAAACCTGATTTCAGTCTAGCATTAAGAATAATATAGTAATAACAATATAGTAGGTAATAATAATATGGGATCATAACACTCATAATCTAGAACCGTACCCCAACTGCAGTTCAGAGGACATAGGTTTGATTTGGACCATGGCAGATGGTGAAATTTAATAATAATAGAGTAAAAAGTGACCTAACGATGACCACATATCTCATGTTGATAATTATAAAAAACAATCTGGTTCAGCAATGTCCTTTAGAGAAGGAATAACTGCTGGTCTAATGAGGAAAGCCTACTTTTTCATGAAAATGTAATTTCTCATTAGACTAGCAAATTGTTTTCTTCTGCCACATCAGAGCAAGTGGGCCCTGTAGATTCCTATCCCATGGTGAGAAATAATGCAGGCAGCCTCACATAAGGTCGTTCGAGATCAGGATTGGTCATACAGAGTACCAGAATCCTTGTCTACTTTACATTCAGAAGCCCTTAGAAAATCCATCTCGCTAACATTTTCAGTCATAATAAACAACAAATTTGTTTTGAGCTGTAAACATTCTCCTTTAAATTGACAATTTTACATTCCAATAATGAACTAACATTATAACATCTGGAAAAATTGTGAAATTCAATCGTGTGTCAAGAATGGAAAGTCAAACTTCTTGCACATAATTTAATGGCAATTTTGATGTAATTGACTTTTTCATCAGCTGATGCACAAATCAGTACTACAACTCTGAACATATCATCACCATTTATATCCAGTGACCTGACTTTGTCCTCTAATCATTCCTTCAGGCATGTTTCTCTCAATTGTGATTCACTACATGCATACCCAAACCAACAAACCCTCAGCATAAGTCTTACTGTATCAGGTTTTATTGATCAAGTTTTCAATTAAGGAATTACTTGAATGACGTTTATAAACTAAGGCTAGTTGGAAGCCCAAATCAGAGATCAAGGTGATAGACACATGTGATGACATGGCTGAGAGGTTAAGGTGATGGATTGCTAATCCATTGTGCTTTGCTTGTGTGGGTTTGAATCTTACTCTTGTGACTAGTTCCAGTAACTTTGGGGTGGCTTGATGGCTCAGCAGTTAGCACTGCAGCCTCACAGCACCAGGGACCCAAGTTGGATTCCAACCTCGGGTAACTGTCTGGGTGGAGTTGGCACATTCTCCCCATGCCTGCAAGGGTTTCCTCGGGTGCTCCGGTTTCCTCCACAGTCCAAAGATGTGCCGGTTAGATAGATTGGCCATACTAAATTGCCCATACTATCCAGGGATGTTTTAGGTTAGGTGGGTTAGACATGGGAAAGGCAGGGGTAGGGAAATGGGTCTGGGTGGAATTCTTAGGTCAAATGGCCAGTTTCCAAACTGTAGGGAGTCTCTCTAAACACTTTTTCCAGTGGCAGCACTCCTGCCTCAGACAGAAGATCATGGGTTCAAAGCCAAAAATAGAGTGGGTGTTTGAGTAAAGTCAAACGCAAACACAAAATCTTTGACCCAGTTTGATCAAAGTGAAATTGAAGGATCAACAAGCCTGCTCTCAGGAGGTAGGTCCCTTGCTCAAATGTATATACAAGGCTGTGTGCTATAAATTTTCTCTTACCTTCAACCACAAAGCCAACTGCATCGATTTCCAGAGCGCTCAGGGAGACAGAGACTTCTATGGACCAAGAGGATCAGCTGTGCTCATCCCGAGCACATCAAAACACCATTCGGCTGCCAGGTTGCTGACATTATAGTGGTGACTACAGTGGCTGTTCAGTGCTCAAAACTACGTGGTGAAAGGCGGTCTATAAATGCATAATTCTTTGTGTATAAATATAGCTTAGATGGCTCGACACCTATAGTTACCTGGCATTCAATTAATATTAACAATGGAGCTATCAGAACCAGAGGAAAGTGTAATGATGACCGATCATAACCCCAAATCACCCAGAGTCGTCATTCTGCCTGAACTTGTAATTACAACATTATTTTTGGAAAAGAGAACACACAGCCAAAACTAAGATAATGAAATGTGAGGCTGGATGAACACAGCAGGCCAAGCAGCATCTCAGGAGCACAAAAGCTGACGTTTCAGGCCTAGACCCTTCATCAGAGAGGGGGATGGGGAGAGGGTTCTGGAATAAATAGGGAGAGAGGGGGAGGCGGACCGAAGATGGAGAGAAAAGAAGATAGGTGGAGAGGAGAAGATAGGTGGAGAGGAGAGTATAGGTGGGGAGGTAGGGAGGGGATAGGTCAGTCCAGGGAAGACGGACAGGTCAAGGAGGTGGGATGAGGTTAGTAGGTAGGAAATGGAGGTGCGGCTTGGGGTGGGAGGAAGGGATGGGTGAGAGGAAGAACAGGTTAGGGAGGCAGGGAGAGGTTGGACTGGTTTTGGGATGCAGTGGGTGGAGGGGAAGAGCTGGGCTGGTTGTGTGGTGCAGTGGGGGGAGGGGACGAACTGGGCTGGTTTTGGGATGCGGTGGGGGAAGGGGAGATTTTGAAGCTTGTGAAGTCCACATTGATTCCCTTGGGCTGCAGGGTTCCCAAGCGGAATATGAGTTGCTGTTCTTGGATTCTCCAGCATCTGCAGTTCCCATTATCACCCACACAGCCAAAACTGACTGATAGTATGTATTCTGAGCAATGTAGCTCAGTGTCTGTCTGGAATGCCTTTGTGGATTATCTCAGCCTTCAAGAGGACCCTGAAAAGTTAGACCAACTGATGTCAAGGACATTTCAAAGAAAAAGGCTTGAATTGAGAAGCTCACGGAAAACTAAACTGTAATCTTCAGACAGTTATCTCAAGACAGTGAGTATGACAGGAAAAAAGAATGTAGGCTGAATGACAGACATGCTGTGTTTTCCCCTTTCAAGAGTGCACAAACTTAAACAGAACAAACTGCAACGCCATCAATTTCCAGTTTTGATCGAAAGGGCAACAAACTTGCTTCCACGAGGTCGGTCCCTTATTCATGTATTTTCAAGAGGTTGCATGCCTTAAATTTTCTCTTTACTTCAATTATAAAACTGGCCACATGGATTTCCAAAGCCTTCAGATTGAAAGGAAATTACAACCCTATGTGGACTGGTTGGAAAAAGCAAGGATCACAACTGAGATAATTTCTCGTCATCCCTACACATTAGATAAAAAGAAAAGGACTCTTTCTTTGCTGGAAAACAAGTGAAACCATGTTTGATTGGAAACAGGACTAAGGTCTTTCAGCCTCTCAAAGTAAACTGTTCACCTACAAACATCAGTGCTACTGGAATCAACCAACATAACAACTACAATGTCCAACTGTCTACTTTTGGCAGAACTCAAAAATTGATGTGTATATTTTTATAACTATCATTTTCTTTGGATTCAGATCTCTTTTCTAATCTGTATGCTTAACTGTTGTATCATTATTTCTTTTCATGTTTAGTAACTCATAACTATAATTAATACATTCACTTTATCATGAACTCACGAAAGCCTGGTTAAAATGGCTCAATTTAGAACATAAATCCAGTTCTTAAAAGAAAAAGGAAAGTGATTTTCAAAATAATCTTGGAGACCAACCAAGGGTATTCCCATTTAGAATCATAATAAATTTAGGGAGCATAACACAGGAACTGGTTGGAATCATGGTCAGTTTACCATTTTGCAAAGTATATGGTTGCATTTCAACCAACACTTCTGTCTCCAGGTATACATTCATGTGAGTCCTGTTAAATACGAGACTGAGGCGTCACTCTGTTACAAAAGATTAAACATCACCAGCAAAAGCCAGCAGCACATTCTTCAGTGATATAGTTTTAGACATTAAAATTTAAAAAAGATATTTTACTCCGAATATAAACTCTGCAAGAGTTACAAATTACCAGGATCCCATTAAATTGCAAAGAAACACAGAAAAGAACTGACTTAAACAACAATCCCCACATTAACATGTGCGTCATCAACTCGCACTCCTAGTTACATCAAGGCAATAAGATGGGGAATACTGACACATGGTCTGTTGCTTTAATCAGCAAACAAACTCAAATTCAAAGGCTTGGATATTTGGGAAGGGGCAGAGCAGAATTTGAGGCGCTTGCAGACAATGTTCTATGCCTTAATGATAGGGCTCAAGAAACAGAAGACAATCACGTTTAGTTATTAAAATGTGAGGCTGGATGAACACAGCAGGCCAAGCAGCATCTCAGGAGCACAAAAGCTGACGTTTCGGGCCTAGACCCTTCATCAGAGAGGGGGATGGGGGGAGGGAACTGGAATAAATAGGGAGAGAGGGGGAGGCGGACTGAAGATGGAGAGTAAAGAAGATAGGTGGAGAGGGTGTAGGTGGGGAGGTAGGGAGGGGATAGGTCAGTCCAGGGAAGACGGACAGGTCAAGGAGGTGGGATGAGGTTAGTAGGTAGCTGGGGGTGCGGCTTGGGGTGGGAGGAAGGGATGGGTGAGAGGAAGAACCGGTTAGGGAGGCAGAGACAGGTTGGACTGGTTTTGGGATGCAGTGGGTGGGGGGGAAGAGCTGGGCTGGTTGTGTGGTGCAGTGGGGGGAGGGGATGAACTGGGCTGGTTTAGGGATGCAGTGGGGGAAGGGGAGATTTTGAAACTGGTGAAGTCCACATTGATACCATATGGCTGCAGGGTTCCCAGGCGGAATATGAGTTGCTGTTCCTGCAACCTTCGGGTGGCATCATTGTGGCAGTGCAGGAGGCCCATGATGGACATGTCATCAAGAGAATGGGAGGGGGAGTGGAAATGGTTTGCGACTGGGAGGTGCAGTTGTTTGTTGCGAACTGAGCGGAGGTGTTCTGCAAAGCGGCCCCCAAGCCTCCACTTGGTTTCCCCAATGTAGAGGAAGCCGCACCGGGTACAGTGGATGCAGTATACCACATTGGCAGATGTGCAGGTGAACCTCTGCTTAATGTGGAATGTCATCTTGGGGCCTGGGATGGGGGTGAGGGAGGAGGTGTGGGGACAAGTGTAGCATTTCCTGCGGTTGCAGGGGAAGGTGCAGGGTGTGGTGGGGTTGGAGGGCAGTGTGGAGCGAACAAGGGAGTCACGGAGAGAGTGGTCTCTCCGGAAAGCAGACAGGGGAGGGGATGGAAAAATGTCTTGGGTGGTGGGGTCGGATTGTAAATGGCGGAAGTGTCGGAGGATAATGCGTTGTATCCGGAGGTTGGTAGGGTGGTGTGTGAGAACGAGGGGGATCCTCTTGGGGCGGTTGTGGCGGGGGCGGGGTGTGAGGGATGTGTCGCGGGAAATGCGGGAGACGCGGTCAAGGGCGTTCTCAATCACCGTGGGGGGAAAGTTGCGGTCCCCCCACGGTGATTGAGAACGCCCTTGACCGCGTCTCCCGCATTTCCCGCGACACATCCCTCACACCCGCCCCCGCCACAACCGCCCCAAGAGGATCCCCCTCGTTCTCACACACCACCCTACCAACCTCCGGATACAACGCATTATCCTCCGACACTTCCGCCATTTACAATCCGACCCCACCACCCAAGACATTTTTCCATCCCCTCCCCTGTCTGCTTTCCGGAGAGACCACTCTCTCCGTGACTCCCTTGTTCGCTCCACACTGCCCTCCAACCCCACCACACCCGGCACCTTCCCCTGCAACCGCAGGAAATGCTACACTTGTCCCCACACCTCCTCCCTCACCCCCATCCCAGGCCCCAAGATGACATTCCACATTAAGCAGAGGTTCACCTGCACATCTGCCAATGTGGTATACTGCATCCACTGTACCCGGTGCGGCTTCCTCTACATTGGGGAAACTAAGCGGAGGCTTGGGGGCCGCTTTGCAGAACACCTCCGCTCAGTTCGCAACAAACAACTGCACCTCCCAGTCGCAAACCATTTCCACTCCCCCTCCCATTCTCTTGATGACATGTCCATCATGGGCCTCCTGCACTGCCACAATGATGCCACCCGAAGGTTGCAGGAACAGCAACTCATATTCCGCCTGGGAACCCTGCAGCCATATGGTATCAATGTGGACTTCACCAGTTTCAAAATCTCCCCTTCCCCCACTGCATCCCTAAACCAGCCCAGTTCATCCCCTCCCCCCACTGCACCACACAACCAGCCCAGCTCTTCCCCCCCACCCACTGCATCCCAAAACCAGTCCAACCTGTCTCTGCCTCCCTAACCGGTTCTTCCTCTCACCCATCCCTTCCTCCCACCCCAAGCCGCACCCCCAGCTACCTACTAACCTCATCCCACCTCCTTGACCTGTCCGTCTTCCCTGGACTGACCTATCCCCTCCCTACCTCCCCACCTACACCCTCTCCACCTATCTTCTTTACTCTCCATCTTCGGTCCGCCTCCCCCTCTCTCCCTATTTATTCCAGTTCCCTCCCCCCATCCCCCTCTCTGATGAAGGGTCTAGGCCCGAAACGTCAGCTTTTGTGCTCCTGAGATGCTGCTTGGCCTGCTGTGTTCATCCAGCCTCACATTTTATTATCTTGGAATCTCCAGCATCTGCAGTTCCCATTATCTCTGATACACGTTTAGTTATTCCTGGCTTCATCGGTGGGGGATTGGGAATTTATTGATTGGGCGTTGGAGAAGGAATCTGTAGAGGGAAGGATAAGGCCAGTGGTTTCTTTAATTGGGACCAGTGAGAGGTACATTTGCTTTTCCTGATTCAACATTCAAGTACAAATATTTCTAAAGCCAACCATGTTGGTTGTACATGTGCACTTTCTGCATACAGTCTGCATCAACAGGATAATTAAGTCTTGCAGTGATGGCTTACAACAGGCAGCAAGTCCTATCTTTGTGCACACAAAGGGCTTAATGACTGTTATAGGCATGGGCATAGCACAATGATTTTTTTAAGCCAAAATGGCAGGCATTGGACATCTGACTTGAAATGAACATACACATCCTGTCCCGTTCCTAAGGTTTATTTCAGCTAAAAATTAATTTAATTCTCCACAAAAAAAACAAGGATTTATATTTCAGTCACTTTAGAATGGCTTTAGGATGTCACAAAGTGTTTCAAAGCCATTCAGCACTGTTCAAATGCAGCAACAGTTATAAAATCCAACAGCCAATTCTCAGAAACAGCCAGGTGTGGTAACGATCAGATAATCTGTTAGTAGTGCTGCTGATTGAAGGATAAATATTGGGCAGAACGCTGGGGAAAAATCACCTGCTATTGCTTAAAACAGTGTCATGAGATCTTTAATCTCCCCTAGATCGGGCAGACGTGGCCTCGTTACAATGTTTCGTTTGAAAGATGACAACGCTGACATTGTTGCAATCTGTCAATACAGACTGAAGCATCACCCTTGAAGCATCACCTTGATTTTTCTGTTACATTGAACATTTTATGTTCAGGTCTGAAAGTTTTCACTTGTTCATCAGTATGGTTCAACACTGGGGACTAGAATTTTTTCCCATTTCCAGAACCCAGTATCAATATGAAGTACTCTCTGGTCTCAAGCAATAAATCCAGCTCTGTGCTACACCAGGAAAATGCCTCAGTCGCATAAAAACAGCGCTCACTGCTATAAAACAATGTGACATTTTTGTTTCCTACTGAAAAACATCTCTGGGGAAAGCTGAAAATTGCCAAATTATATTAGTCGTGTGGTGAGGGTTTTCCTGCCAAACACGGGAAGATGATCTTCACCCTGAATGAAAACTGAGAATGTGCAGCTGTAGTCACAGTTTTAAAAGGATTGTTTACTACCCTAGGATTTTACTAAAGCCCCAATTCACTGATTTTGAGGACAAAAACCAGCAAATCTGACAGGGAATATAACATTTCAAATATTGTGCACCAAGCATCCTCATTACAGGGATGCCACTCATTAAACGGATGGATTATGTACTTTGCGGTCTGAGTTATAGTGACCACATCAGGATGTAATGTTTTACCTAAATCAGATGCTTCATCTACTTACCACCGTTACAATAGTAGGTAAGCTATCCCTCATCGTAACGAGAAACTTTGTACTCCTGGTCACAAGGTAATAGATATACTCCATTAATCAGAGTGATTGTGAACTCACAGTGGTCAACCTTCCCAGGGCTGTTAACAGCTCTGCCATAATAGATCATTAGTGACTTCCAGACACAAAAAGAAAATTAAGCAGGAAGTAATCAAAAGACAACAAAAACATCTCAATATTCAGGTAAGTTCTACAAGTTCATAAACCGACTGAGTGACACCTGAAATCTCAAGCTTGTCATAATTACTCCTCAATTTTTGAATTTGTGACTTAAATACATTACTTATGCACAACAGAATTCAGATTTCATAACTAGGAGTAGTCGTAGGCAGGCTGCTTGTTTCTGTACTCACTATGATATTTCATGAGGAAACTAAACATCCTCTAGCTCTCTCTTAGCAAAGAAAGACAAGAAGTGTAAAATTAACAGCAAGTCCTGGAGCTAAAATTGGGGGAACAGAGAAACCGAACAGTCCAAAGAGCTCTGAAGAGCAGGCCGTGTTATGCTTCTTTCGTACACATTCACCAAACGGTTGTGCTTACACCTCAACCCATCCATTACTGCACAGACAGCCTGATACTTTACTAAAGGATTAGATAGTGTAAAGTTGTAAAAGAACACTATTCTACATGCAACATCTGGCTAAATTGTACAACTTCAAAAGGGAGTAAGCCTGCACTAAAGCAGATCATTCACAGCTCATCATGCTCTTTCATTAAACTTCTAATTATACCACCCTGCAAATGAGAAATACAGAAGGAATTAATTTTCAGTGACCATATTTGTGGTGATTATTTTTGCAAATGGGTTTGGCTTGAGGTATTTTCATGCTCAGTTCGTGATGATGAAAGCTGCATGACTTGGACTTTTTCTGCTTGAACAACTATTCTGTAATCACAGCTTTTCAGTCATTGCTTGATGCACACAAGGTCAGGCTCTACTTCTCAACTCCTGCACAAACAAATCATACATGTCTAACTTTTCCATATTGTACTGAAGGTCATCCTCACATTCTGGCAGAGGAATGCAAATGTCAGCCTTTTCACCAACTATTGAGATAATGGACACAGTCACGATTCATCTACAGGGGGGGCAGAAAATGATTTTGGGTTCACATCGAACCTTCAGATAAGCAAAAACGCAACCTGATTCTGGAGCTGTAGAATCATCCAACACCTCAGCTAAAGTGATGATGAAGAATATCTGGAATGCGCTGGCTCCCAATCACACCAAAGTCAGACTAGGTCTTAGAGACAAATTTATACTCCAAGAATAGCCTCAAAGCACGTTAAGTATTAATACATGTAGAGATGATTCATGACGCATAATTACCAGCTAATTTTATAACAGTTGGTGTTTGTGAGTTGACACAAATGAAGGACATGCAACTTACCCAGCCAGCTTCTGCTCAAATAGACAGACACAAAGACAGGTGGGACGGTGAAGAAATCTACCACAGAATTCACTTCCAACCAGAACCATAATTTATCATTTGCTGCAATAAACTGAAAGAGAAATGAGAGTGTATTATTTCAACGTTCCCTTCTACGCCAGGCACATTCAGCTTTGCCAGATACTATCAAAACATCAACACACTATACATTCTTAAGTTTCTGAGGTTAGGCATTTTATTAATATTTGAATCAATGTAATGTGATGAGTCATGAATTGATGAGTGGCAGAATGGTCACGTGATAATTCTTTAAAGTCTTAGCTGCCTAAACTCAGAACCTGTAACTTCTCAATGAGGAGCCTTGAGAACGAAATTCACAGACGACTGGGTATCCCTAAATGTAGAACCTCATTAGTTTTACCCCCATGCGCTCTGACACATCTTTTTTCAATCATTTCTCAATAAGCATTTTGGCAAAATCTGCAACTTCCCATCCAATGGAGACCTTGGGGCAACTGTCAATACTGGAACCATTTTTGGAAGTTAAACCTGCAGATCACAATCTATGCACAGTTGCTGGTGACACTGGACAATTGACATGAACTGAAAGAAAGTTTTACTTTAGAGGTTACTCTGTTTTATTCTAACTTCCTAAGCACATCCAATTAGACTGCAATTTTGCACTTACTGCAAAAAGAACTCTCAACTGTGATCCTTCACAACAACTGAATGAAAATAGGCATGGAAAATCAGTGAAACTCCAGCAGAGGAGGCCAGTTTGAAAATCTGTTCAGTAATTTCACAAAGCAATGGCCATTTTTTGAAACTGTCCTGTGGCAACTATGCCAAAGGGCATTAGTGAGGCTCAACAGACCCGTTGAGAAACAACATATTCCTCCCAAAGTTCTGTTTAGTATTTAGATTTACCCCATCCAGAACTTCAGTGTAGAAAATATTTGTTTCTCTCTGTAAAGACATGATAAATCTTCTCATAATAAAAATATTTAAAGGCAGTACCATTTTACATGCTGTGATCTTTCCAACTTATTGCATTGTCCACACAACAGTGTAAAAGTCGTTACGCTCTTTTCTAAAGTACTTTCTATTCCTGAAAATGGCAATTGATAAATTATTAGACAAGAATATTTAGAATTTAGAGGCGATGGAACCATGGCTGATAGAAACTTGAGTGTCAGATCAGCAAAGTTCTAATTGAATGGTGGAACAGACCGAAGAGGCTGAACGGCCTGCACCAGCTCCAGTAAACCTCAGTGCAAATCTTTGTGTTAAAGATAGTTTTCACCCATTTTTCAAGCAGAGCTTTATGGGAAGTAAAGAGCTTAATTACTCCTTGACTGAGCAATTCAGACTTGTGATCAATTGTTCATCTCTGCTTGTTTCTTATATTAAACTCTGATTAACTCTACAAAAGTCATCCTTTGATAACTCTGCAAAAACTCCCAAGAAAACCTCTTATTAATCAGACTTCTCTTGCATTATTTTAGTGACAGCGTTGTTAGTCAAGGTAAAGAAAATTTGAACAGATTGACATTTCAGGATATCCCATTAAGCACTCAATAAGATTTACACTTTTCTTTCCTTCACAGCTGAGCAGTCTTTTTTAAATGCAAGATAGACATAATCTCTTTGAACTCATCTTCACTGTATAAATACATGTCACTTGTATTAAGGCTAGTGAGGTGTTTAACGTGGCTGCTTATTGCCACTGCACGCACACACCACAGACATCAAGTGTAGCTTGGAACTGAAGTATGTTTTGTTGCTATAACTACAACATTGCCTCTAAAGCACACGGGCTGCAGGCAAACTATTTATCCAACTGACAAATTTAAGGGAAGAAAGGGAAGGGTGCACTTTCTCGGTTATTTTTTGGTTGGAAGATGTTAATTTTGAAAACAACCTTAGATAGAGCTCACTCACAAGAAGGCAGACGGAAGCAGGCCTCTTGACTGCAGCCTCTCCACAGCATCCAACCACTGTTTTAGATGGCATGAAGGATAATTTTTGATTAAATTGTGAATTTGAGCATAAAACAAAAAGGGACATCAGAATAACACAGTGCTAACCTGAAAGATTGCAAATGCTAATATGCAAAATTTAGCCTGGATCAAACTAGGAATTCTTCTCGTACAAAATTTGTAACAAGACTCATTACTCATGCAGACAATGTACAAGGTCATCCTTTATTCATGAACTTAACCATGTTAAAATTCTAGAAGGGATATGAAGCCAGGAACGGTTTGATGTCATGGCATGGACATCACACGGTCCATTTAGAAAATAAATATGTGACAAGGCATAACTTTGAATTTCAAACTGAGTTTTAAAATCATTTATAAAACAAAATCCCAAGTAATTGTACATTTCTAACTTAAACCAAAGGTGAAGTAGAGGCAGAACCCCATATGACCTGATTTCTGTAATTACAAAGGTTGTGAGGACAGCATGACAGAGATCATTAAAAAGACCATCTAAACTATTCTAATATAATGCTGTAAAAGCAAGACTAATTCAAATCTGAGAAACCACAAGAACTTAATGTACACACTCATCCTACAGCTGATCAAGGTTGAGCTTGTGCATTAATACGGCATTATTCTGCATACTGCATTTTTGTTCCATTCCTCTTGTGATCTGTTGAAAAACAATTACATAAACTTAGATGATCTGGCATCCTGGAGTCTGCTTTGGGACAATTTAACTTCAGGCAGAATTGTTGACTTTGAATATGACGTCCTCATTTGGCTTCAAAAGGTTGGGCTAACCACTAAATTAGGCAGTAACAAAATGTTCCACTTCAACAGATTGAGAATACTAGCCCAGCACAGTTTATAAACTTGCACTGGAGGTGGCTGCAGGGGAGCCTCCATCGCAACCATCATACCCACACCCCAGTGACCAACAACTATGTTGGATGGGAAAGAATGGGGTTCTCTCAAAGGAAGATGAGCACAAATCGCAGAGATTTAGCTCAAGCTCTGACATAGCATTGAACTGAGTAAGACTAACACGTGGTCAACTGTTGAACTTTATTTACACACTCATGCCCCCCTCCAGAGATTTCAGTGAGACAAAACGCACAGCTCTTACTCAGTAATACACTCCTACACCTGTGGTTTTGGTAATTTTTTGGTGGAGGAACTAGTAGGCAACAAGCAAAATGGTGGGTGAATCGAAGTAACTCCCACCAATTCAGCCTGCACTCCCTCTTTTACTCACCTAGTGCTGACAGGATTGAACAACAGAATAACAAATATTAACCGAAAGACTATTACAATCATGTATTCATATTTTACTTTGTGAGATAACTCACTATCATAGGTATCTTACTAAATCAAGACAACAGAAAAAAAAGACACCACATGAGTTTAACTGCACATTGAAGGGATGAACAATGCCTCACTGGTTAGTACTGCTGCCTCACAGCATTGGGTTTGATTCCAGACTCGGGGCGGCTGTCTGTGTGTGGAGTTTGCATGTTCTCCCAGTGTCTATGTGCATTTCGTCTGGGTGCTCCAGTTTCTTCCCACAGACCACAATGCGCAGATTAGGTGGATTGCCCATACTAAATTGTCCCGTAATGTCTAGGGATGCTCAGGCTAGGTAGATTAGTCAAAGTAAATGCGGGCTTATGGGGTTAGGTCTGGGTGGGATGCTCTTTGAAGGGCAGGTGTAGACTTGAAGTGCCAATTAGCCTCTATCTGCACTGTCGAGATTATGTGATTTTAAGATATATTCATATTGAGTACATAAATGTTCACAGATTCACTTTAGCATGTACAAAGACTGGCCGAAACTAACAGTAATTCATAATCAGTTGGAATCAAATTACCTTAATTACTCTGTTTAAAGCCAAAAGCCTTCCTAGACTACCTGTGTGATTACATTCCAAATGTAACTTGTGTTTTAAGTTGGTTCTCACCCGCAGTCCAAAGTAGAGTAGGAAGAATACATTGAATGCCATGTCAATCTGCAACGTGAAATCTTCATAGAAATTCTGACAGGATTCTATTGGGCTAGTAAAACACAGGAAAGGAAGGTTAATGATGAATCAGGACAAAAACAAAAATGTACAGAAACACAAGCCATAATAAAACATTTCCAGTCCTCATTATATTCCTAAATAGCAACAGACTTTCATCCTACAACTTTCAGGTTAGCTGTTTCGAAATTACATATACAGGAGGAGAGAGCATCCGATATCAAGGAATGCCAAAAAAGAATCAGGAACATATGGGATTTGCTGTAAAAGAAGGGACATGCACAAAAAGCAGTTATGAATCATAATTTTGTTGATCCTTGATTAACCCTTAAAGGACTGAATACTTAAAACTGATTTTAAAAATTATAAAAATATACTAAGTCTATTCTTAAACGTAGAATGTACACAGCACCCTTAACGTGGAGTGCCTCAAAACACAAATACACTATACCTTTACATAAACAGTAGGTTAAATAGCAGTGCTTTAAGGGTTACTAAATTCATGCAGGATTGATTTTCTCTGTGTGAGAAGCAGCCATAGCAAATGCTAAGATATCGAATCTCTTCATGTGTATCAGTATCAGGCACCAGTTATTAAAAAAATATGTATTTTGAAACATGCAGTTTATTTGAAACAAATTATAATCACAACTCCCTGTAACTTTACTTGCGAGGAACCTTTTAATCTGCCCATCAGTAAATAAATTGCAGGCCAGTAAATTATACAGTAAAAGGCTCTCCAAACTAACACAAATGTTTAGAAACATTCAACTCAAAGATGCACATGCATATTGACAAAGTCACTTAAATGCACTACCAAACTGATGTCAGAACAAAAAGTAATGCTTTAACTGAATAGAATTCCACTATTATGAAAATATTTTACCCAATACTTAAAATATATAAGCAATAATTTTGATGTTTTATTCACTTCCTGTGATACACTGGAGTTAAAGTGTTTTAGGAATACACAGCTGATTTATTTGGGAAGCAAAATTAAATACCCAAATTAGACACGTTGAGAAGTGAAAAATGCTGTAAATATCCAGCAATGAATAGCTGCCACGGCCATGAAGCCCCAACTAAAACATTAACTGGCCTTCTGTCTTTCTCAGTGCAACTTAACTGCCTTATATTTCCAACACTTTCCATTTTTAGCTCAGACTGTCAAAATTACTTTCTTTCAATCCATCCCCTAACCCTTCTTACAGTCTACTCATTTGGGGGCTCTGAATACAACACTAGAGCTCCTTCGACATTGCACATTATAAGTAAATCACAGTCAGTCTTAAAATGGATATGCTATACAAATAGACAAATCATATTAATTAGTTGCTAAAGTAAATCTGTTTTAGCCTGATCACACCCAAAAGGTGTTCAGTTGAATTTCTCTAAATATATTTACACACATATAAAAAAAAGTCACTCAGAAATCATTTAATTTTAAAAACCTGGTTTAGAACTAGGTACATTGGACTATATTGACCAATTTTAATTTGAGGCTGTGCAGCTTACCCAGCATTTTAAGGATGTAATACGATTGTAATGAAGTGTGAAGTCTACAACACTTTAACCAAAGTGCACTTTTAAACATTTTATAAAGTGATCGCCTATATTTTTGCTCGTAGTTAAGTCATCTGATATTACAAATGTTAGTTCCTGTAGTAGTCAAAATTCTATTCACCCCTAGATGGAGCAAAACTCCTTAAGATAACAACATATAATTATTCTTTGTAATTTAGTTGCTATCTGGTAGAGGACTTTAGCAGATTAAAATTTGCCTGCTAGCTTCAGGCTGCAGTTCAGAAGCATATGGTATTTAAAGATTATTTTGCATCTATAACAAAGTATGATCACTAGAGTAATTTCTAATTTCATTGACGCATTATTTTTATATATTATTGTGAATAAATGTTTTCCTGACAATGATGCTTTAAGTGTCAGAGGGTAAAGAGGAGCTCATTGTTTTTGGCTGAATAAAGAAAGCAGTTCTACGAAGCTGCTTTAATCTAGGGTAAGATAGTAAGGAAGGCTAAAATGGTTGGGAGGGGAAGGTGGTTCTTTACAGGAACAAGAATGAGAAAAATCACTGGAATTATGATAGTTTTGGATGAAGGAAGCTTTTATTAAGACAGAGATAAACAGGAGAGAAAGGAAAAAAACACGAGCAAGCAAAAAGCTTGGATGCATAAAATGGCTGGCTTTAACAAGAGAAAGTAAACATTCTGTTCAGTTGCTTTCATTCACTGTTGCCATTTTAGTGGCATCCATCAGTTCAAGGTCTATTGTGCAAAGAGGAAAGGGGAAATGAAAAGGAGAGGAAGTCAATACATTCCTTGGAGGGAATGTTGATTTTGTAACTATGGATTCTACGCACAACAGATCAGTAATGGTTTTTCTCCAATCTTGTGAATCTCTTATAACATGCAAGTATTGCTATGAAAATAACTAAATCAATGAGCTAGAGTGGCACTCTGGAATCTAATAATCTATCCTCAAAGCACAAAAGTTGCCATCAAGCAGAGGAATGATTTGATTTTGCACACTAACATCAATTGATCGTCTCAACAAATCACCACGCAAAGCTGCAAAATCTCAGGTTGAATTACATAGCTTTGAGGGACAAAATGCAGCTATTTAAAAATCACTGAGAATTATTTCCACTTTTGAAAACATGACTGTTTATAACTGAACATTGTGTCTGTAGAAAATTCTTACAAATGCTGCAAAATACAACCCTGCTAATAGGATAGCTGGGAACTCGTAACTCAAAAGCTGACAAGTGAAATGTGTAACCAGCAGGTTCTCACATGATCTCAATTTTATCAAAGCACAACTAATTCGCCAATCAAATCACTCTAGGTTTTCTAAGCTCTTTAATTCCATCAATAACATATATACACAGGTACCAGTCCATTCTTTTAAAGTCTCTCTGAAACAACATTTGTTAAATAAAGATGTTAAAGCAGTCAAATACTTTTAATTCTGAAAGTGATCATGCTCAGTGATGGGTTCTAAAAGTTCAATGACATCCTGTGAACTTTTGCAAGGGGGCCAGGGTAGGTGAATTTGTTGACAGGAGTTTTCGTTACTATTGTTACAGCAGTAAGTTTAAAAAAATCTAAACAGGAGATCAAATTAAAACAGAGTGTAGTACTAGTAAATTTAGAAACAGCACAGAAGTTGAATGCAAAAACTGTTTTCAGTCTGTACCACAAGACTTCATCGACTCAAAGAACACAGCTGTCAGCACAGTGGGAGCAATCAAATCAGTTCTTGGTATCATGATTCATCAGGAAATAAACTTGTGCATGGTGAAAATAAAAGCATCAGGAATGGTCCAATGTATTGAATACGACTCTCCCTAAAGAGGCACGGTGGCTCAGTGGATAGTACTGCAGCCTCACAGCGCCAGGGACCCGGGTTCAATTCCCGCCTCGGGTGACTGTCTGTGCGGAGTATGCACATTCTCCCCGTATCTGCGCGGGCTTCCTCCAGGTGCTCCAGTTTCCTCCCACAGTCCAAAGATGTGCAGGTTAGGTGGATCGGCCATGCTAAATTGCTCGTAGTGTTCAGGGGTGTGTGTGGGTTATAGGGGGATGGGTCCGAGTGGGATGCTTCAAGGGGCGGTGTGGATTTGTTGGGCCGAAGGGCCTGTTTCCATACTGTAGGAAATCTAATCTAATCTAAAGCCTGTTTCTATGTGGAACTGGACAAATTAAGAATTTGTTATAATTTAAATCACTATAAGTATCAGTGCATGATCTTCTACCGTCTCAGAAACTAACAGGACTGATGAGCCCTAAACCAACGTTAACCAAGAGGCAGGTTTCTGGCATACCGGTAGTGCCCCTACCCCTCAATTAGGGAGCCTGGATCCAAGTTTTGCTTTTCCAGAGATGTGTCAGAACATGTCCAAACAGGTTGATTAAAAATACCTGTGCATTTTAAGTCATTTTAGATAAAATTCCACGATATCATGCAGTTTTCCATTTCACCACTGAAATAAAGTTTTGACTTTTATCAAGCTTTTCAATTCCCGATTTTGTTTAAACAACCCTAAATCTTCCAAACTCAAGGAAATGTACATAAATTTTCTGCAACATATCTCTTCATAATTTAGAACATTTAGCCTAAGAATTTTTACATTGAATCTGAGCTACGACCATTCCAAGGGGGGCTGTGAATTTATCTGAAGCTGATTTTTGCAGCGTTAAATCCTCAAAAATGATCCAGGATGATACAGTGATATTGAATATTGTATCAACTTTCCCCTTTGTCTGTTGGTAAAACTGAATAAATCATTAACCTTAAAATAAACAATAACTCTAAAAATATTCATCCCCCATCTTCCCCATCAGGCTGTTCTTTTACACTCCTTGACCAAGAGCAAGTATAACATTCTCTTGAATTTCTGGTTACTTCCCTCATCTTATTTTTGCAATACCTGGCCTACAAAAGTCTTGTACGCCCAAATCTTTATAATTATAAATATCACAAATGGTGGAAGGAACATGTAGCTTTGATAATGGGAGGCCTAAGGGTCAGGATTTGGGTCAAAGAAGGACCCCTAACCTGGGGATATTCATGGGTAATGGTGGGGGCAGGGAGGATGACTTGGTGGATGCTTTGAGGAGAGAAGGTTATGATGGATCTTCACTTTAGGTCATTTTAGTTTTCTCCAGCTCAGAATGCAATTCCTCACAGATAGTGAACAGTGAAATTAGGCAGAGGCTTTTGTAGGTGAAATGAGTTATTGTAGTGTTCCATGAATTGACTGAAGGCAACCCCATTAATAAAGTCAACTGCATGAGAACCATCCTCAGTTGTGTTCTACTCCTTGATGGAGAGGTCCACATGGCAACATATTCTCTCTCATGATTTCAAGGTCCCAGCAATATGGGAAAGTGAAGTGAGGTGTGAGGTGAAGCACATCTATTGATGTGTAAGGCAGGGATAAGAAAACTGCAATGAAAATGCTGAAGAGATCAATCCAGCCATTTGTTCATATCTATCATCTCATGCACACAAAGGAGCTGGGATAAGTAAACCCTGCACTTCTATCAGCTTTGGTGCCAAGTGTCATTGAAATGTGGGACTACTTTATGTGTGGTCTGAGACTTTTCAGCCCAAAGTGTCAAGGGTCACAAACATAATCTGATCTTCTTGATCTTGATCTAGGCTTGCAGAGACCTGGTGTCCTTTAAATCTGGTGCCCAGACCTTCAGCCTTAGAATGTTCCCAGGTCCTAGGGTCCTTCCAGCCTGACCCGTGAGATTTGCCCTTCTCTTCAAACATGCATATGTAACGAGCTAACATCATGTGACTGTACAAGGAAACTTGAGCCCAGTCAGAGGTAACTCCTCTTTCTAAGCCTGGCATTGGACCCAGGATCCACAGGAGAAGATTTTACACAAGGTCAAAAACTTAAAAAAATACGGCTCTTCTTGGGTCCAAAGATTTATCCATTGTAGCCATACACAATAGGAAGGTGCCAGGGCAGCTTTCTATCCTATACTTAAATAGGTAGCACTTACTTGAAGGTCTTCCAATTAACTTCATTGGTTGAGGTTTTAAGTGCAGAAGAGCTGGGCCAGGGTTCCCACTGGCGACTGTTAACCAGCAATCCTGCTGCGGTCATTGGATAATATCACTATTGGGCAGAGCTAAGAGAACAGCTCTCATCGGCTAGTCTATTACCACTGACTGCCAAAGGAAGTTGACAGAAAGTACTGTCAATTAAAAATAGTGAATGTTTGCTCAATATTAGTGAAAGTAGCACAAATGCCTTCAAGGAGAAGCTGATTAAGTTAGCGAGACAGAAAAGAATAACAGCAAATAAATCTGCTGATAGAGTAGATGAAGTATAGTGGGAAGAAGTTCATGTGGAGCATAAAATCTGCCATAGAACAATGGATAGAAATGCCTGTTTCTGTGCTATAAATTCAGTGTAACTAAATGTAGAAGTCCCTTGTTTGCTGAATCATGGGATAACATCAGTATAGGATCTAGGTCATCACATGCAAGGGATGTATAAGGCAGTACTATTGTCAAGGACTGTTCATGCGTAAATAAAGGGTGACTTGATGATGGGACACAGGCCTCTGGTAAATATTTCAAAGATAACAGGAGAATTTGCACCTAGGTCGCTGACAGAGTGATTCTAGGGTTGCCTCAGATGATCTTCCCTCACACAATGGCTGTGGGGAAACAGCAATTAGGATGAATTCATGCAGAACCTTGGATAGCACCATTCCATTCAACTCCCAAGGAACTTCCTCATCTCAGGAAGCAGGATGCGCAGATATGAAAGATTAGTAAGAAGAAAGATCAAATCAGGTAACTTTAGAAGCAAACAGAGAGTTCTAATACAACAGGAATGACAAAACCAAAAGATAAGCCACGGCCTTGGCGAAAAGCGGTGTAATGTGCTTGTTAGAAGGTGATGAATTTAGACATAGATGATCGCCACTGCTTAAGTGTGAGCCGAGAATGATCTAAAAAAAATCCGGAATAAAGTGCTTTCAAAAATTCAAAATGCTTCAAACCAAATTAATATCGGAAAGAAAGAGAAACAAGCTGGCCTAAACAATGTTCAGAGAGGGCAGTTAGGCCTGATTGTTGAAAGTAGTAAACACAGGCTCACTGAAGAATACGGAAAGGTTGTTAAGCGAAAAAAGACTTCAACTGCAGACAAACAACTCAAGTTGACTCGAGTAGGTGAAACCTGTTCAGATACAAACTAAAGACTTCTCCCTATTGGAGGAATGCAGTGGTGATACTTTTCAACAAAGTAGTCATTGCGGGACTGAGGGTATTTTTTAAATAATTATAGCTTGTTTATGCATTTGGTTAGCAAGTGAAGTATTAATATTATATTCCGCTCAATTATATTCAATGAAAAACACTGATTTCTGTGAATCAAGCTTGTGCACTGAGTGGAGTGCCACATTAGGTCAGGTTAAAACGAACAAATGGCAGAGGCTTGCTTTCATGCCCCAGACAACATAAACCTGGACTAAGAAACGGGAAGATATTTTGAAGCGAAACCTTCGATTCAAAGACACAGTTTTGTTTTTTAAACTGGCTTAATTTTGTAACTGCATAAATTTGGATTCAAATCTTACAAATTGTGCTGCATGATGATTTCTTAAGACAATCTAGACTGTACTACATTAATACAGTGATAAGGTTTGATTCTTGGGCATATGACTCCCACTTCTATGAAGAACAAAGGAAGTGACTTTTCAGTTAACCTGTTCCAGGCAACAGCAGTGATCCTGAAGTCCCGTATGAACAAATATTTCTTTCAACTGAAAGATATCGTTTGGGTTTGGAAATCTCAAGAACATTTAATTGAATCAGTTATACATTTGGAATGCTATTAATCATTGGAATGTGACATTATATATCCTCTAAGCAGACACAGATTATTCTGGTGATGCCTTCATAACTTATTAAGTTTACGTCTCTGTATTAAAAAAGAAGTGCCATAGTAGAAGGATGTTCCTACAAATGATGAATATCTTAAGAAATTGGTCAAGAAATAGTTGGAACTGATATCTGTGAGATGACTATTACCCTTAAGAAATCAATCAGGAATTGGGCACATACTACCCTGCCAATCTAAAACTGATCATGTGCCAGCCATGCAGTGGTGAGCCAAATTAGAGCTCTGGCCTTTGACCGATTATAGTCAGGAGTAGTAGCTATAATCTTTAGCAGCTCGACACCCAGGGAAGACAACAGGACGACAACTTATTTTAACACAAGGGATAGGCACCTAGTCAGTTGGAAGTCACAGGCTGATGTATGAAAAGAACTAAATGAACCATTGTTTTATTAAGTATCACTATTTTGTATTTATTGTGACAAGCTTAATAAACTCTATGGAACTTGTAAAACATACTTATTCCCTTAGTCTAAAACTGTAACTGACTTAAGTCCCACAACAAATTGAATATGCAATCTTGACTTCAAAAGATCAATGACCTTGGCATTTTACCTCAGTACCTAAGTGTAAACTAATTTTATAAGGGCATTTCAAATACAGTGCCATTAAGGAGTACCAGTTTTACAAACTAATTTAATGTTATTTATTGAAATAACTAAAAGATTAATACATAATTCAAAAGGATGTACTGTAATATCTGTACCAGTGGTAAATACTTCTCAAAGCATTGGTTTGTGCAGGAAAAGGAGAAATATTCAGTAATGTACTTAAATTCTCAATAGGATGGCAGAGGCAGAATAACATGGTGTGATTAAACCTCCTCTCCCTGAACATCTTTAAAAAAGTCAAACTAGCAGTCAGGTGATACAACAGAATGACTTTGTGGGTAAAAAACGTAGCAGAGAGGAAGGTAAACAGAAAGCTGAGCATCATTGTTCACTGCCTTGCTGTGCCATGGGGAGATAAGTAGCATCATTGTGACAGAACCATCAGAACACTGAGCCTCAAGGTTAATTACAATCCCACATGAGGGCATAGCTGCACTTCAGAGCCTGATGCATCAGTGAAAGCAAGCAAAACCACAACACACCTGCCAAATGGTCTTGGTGATGGGTTTACATCATGTGACGACAGTCCTTGAAAATATGAAAGTGCTGAATTCCCACAGCATAACACAGGGAAAAACCTGTACTTCTAAAGTAAAATACAGATTTTTCCTTAATCAATTTTAACATGTCTAAGCACAGCTACTTATATACCTATTACAAAATATTTATAAATTAATGAGTAATTGCTTGTAAATTCATAGTTAAAAATGAAATACAATGGAATAATTCCACAAGGTTATAGCCATTTTTTTAAAAATTGAAGAAATAGACTCTGAGGTTTTTTTAACATTATAATATTACTATGAATAGTATCCACAAAATCAGAGCCAAACAAAAGGAACATAGTCAGAAATATTTGTACATTTGCCCAAATAGCCACCCTTGGATGAAACTGAAACGATGCAATGGAAGCACTTTGACAAATACAACACAAAATGAACAGGATTCTCAATTTTAAGTCGATGAGGATAACCCAAGTTTTTTTTTAGCAGATTGAGATTTATATGCTCCATTAACTGATCCGATTCCAAGGTGGAAATAAATCAATTGGAACTGTTGCAAATTTGTCTGTTTTTCTTTAACTATTGTAAACTTACTTTCTGTTGGTTACGGGGCAACTATTGAAAGAAGCTCACAGAGGAAGGAAAACACCGAGTAAAATCAGCAATTAATATTCAATGTTTCAGTTGGAATGTATGTTTATGGTTTAGCTAATTAAACACTTCATTTCAGATAGAGAGACAGTTAAGAGATTTCCAAGCTCCAAAGTTTAACCCAAACCTCTGAACTGTCGCAACTGGAAGAAAACTTGTCACAGTCGTTAACTTGCGATTTGTTACTATGATCACTCATTTAGTATCCCAGCTGGAGCCTCTGCCTCAAAACTTAAACTTATTTTGGTTCATAACTGGCTCTTCTCTTGTACAATTTTTATGCCTATGGAAGATTTCCGTATTCCTGCATGTTAGCTGTTAGTCTCTTCCCATATGCTTCTCATTCCTCTTCTTCACTTATTCTGTGCATGTTATCTTTAAGCTGTGTTCTCATATATAATAACCTGACATTTGTCTCTCACACACACTCTTTCTGCCTTGCTTTTACCATACACTTTAGAGGCAGCGTATTACTCTGTCACAGATCTGCCTGTGAATCTCTGGACGTGATCTGTTCTCACTCACTTAAGCTGATCGTCTACTAATTAATTGTTCGTGGACATTTCCTATCATTAGCCTAAACCTCATGATACCATGACCACTATCCCCCAAATATTCCCCAGGTGAAGCTTGATCCATTTCATTTCCCAGAACCAGATCCAGCAACGCTTTCTTCCTCATTCCTCCTATTTCCCAGCTGTGGCTGGGCCCAGGTACTTGCATAGGTGGCTGAGCATTCCAAACACTTTTATGGAGATAAGACTTTAAGATGCCAATGTCTTCTTACCTTTTGGTTCTTTGTTTTATATTTTTCAGTTCTTATTTTAAATTCTGGTTTTGTAATAAAAACGGCACTGGAGAATGACAACTCTGCGCACTTTTCACAGTACTCACAGATATAAGTGAAGTTATACACTTTAGTGTGAAAAGCTGAATTGCAGAATATAATATAAATGGTGATATATTGGGAAATGTGGATGTACAAAGGAATCCAGGTGACCTTGTACACGAGTGGAAGTAAAATGAGTACAGTGGAAGTAAACAAGCAAGAGGTATTTTCGCCTTCACTGAAAGAGGCTTTGAATTCAGAAGTAGTGACGTTTTACAGTGAGTATACATGGCTTTGGTAAAAGTGCACCTGAATTATTGTGTGCATTTCTGGTCTGCCTAACTAACGTAGAATATACTTGTCATAGGGGGAGTGCAGTGGAAGTTCACTTGGTGATATCAGGGATGGTAGGAATGTTGTGCGAGAAGAGAGATTGGTTTGATTAGACTTGTATTCACTGGAGTTTAGAAGAATGAGAGAGGATCTGATTGAACCATATAAAATTCTAACAGGGGTAGACTAATTAGATGCAGTGTGGCGGTTTTCCCTGGTTGGAGCAGTGGGCACATTCTCTTGACATGCAGTAGGCCTTTGAGGAAACATTTCATTCGTCAAAGTCTGGTCAACCTGCAGGATTTGCTACCATAGAAGGCTGTGAATGCCAGGGAACTAAGTATATTCAAGAAAGGGAGTGATCATTTTTTGGATGTTAAAGAAATCAAGGAGAATGGAGAGAAACTGAGAACATGACGTTCAATCAGTGGATCAGCCAGGATCATATTGAATGGTAAAGTGTCAAAGGGCCAAATGGCCTACTCCTACTTCTTGTTCTAGTTTCTATGTTTCAATGAAATCTTATCCAGTTTTGAACTGCATGTGTCTCAGACTCTCATCTATGTGGTTGATACTTAAACTGTCCTCTGAAATGGCCGAGCAAGCTACTTAGTTCAAGTCAGTCAGGGACAGGTGATAAATGTTGGCCCAGGAATCCTATTAACGATTTTTAAAAAACACTATAGCTGGTGGAGACAGTTACATAGTAATTGGCCATTCAACCTGTTGAGCCAATTCCACCATTTAATACTACTGTGGCTGATGGAACATTTCAATGCCTTTAACCCATGATACCCCCACAACCTTCTCCACATTGATGATCGAAAATTTTATCAACTTCTTGAATCATAGAATTACAGAATAAAGAAGAACCCTTCAGCCTACAAAGTCTATACCACAAAAAATACAAGCACTCCGTCACCAACTCGAACAATTTCACCAGATTCGTTAGCATAACTTCGCTCTGACCAAGCCATACTGACAATCCTGACTAAACCTTGTTTCTCTAAATGGAGATTAATTTTGTTCTTCTCTATTTTCTCCAATATTTTCCTTACCACTGATGTTAGACTCGCTGCCTATAGTTCCCTGGACTAGCTTACCTCCCTTTTTGTAAAGTGGAAGCAGATTAGCTGTCCTTTAGTCTTCTGGCATTTCTCCTGTCATAAGAAACGATTTAAAAATTTGGGTCAAGGTTCATGCAATTTCCTCCCTCAATTTCCTCTCCTCCCACAGCAGCCTGTGACATAACTAATCTGGATCTTGGAATTTAACACTTTTAAATTTGTCAGAACTTTCAATATCTCCTTGGTTCTTATGTCAATCTTCCCAGAACGTCACAGCCATCCTTCTTGAATTTTGTACTTTCACCCTCTTTCTCCCAATGAAAGACAGACGTGAAATACTCATTTAACACTCCACTAATGTCCTCTGGCTTCACACACAGATTGACCAATTGGTCCCTACTCTTTCTCTGGTTATATCTTTCGCCATGATATACTTGCAGAATATCATGGGATTCTCTCTAATCTGGCCTGTCCCCCTCTTTGCTTCTTGAGGTGCCATGCGTCTTCTCCGTCTTCCCCCTTTACCCCAGTTGTCATTGAGAACAACTGTAAGCAGATCCACAATACTGTTAGGGAGGGAGTTCCAAGATTTCAACCCACAGTGAAAGAAAGATGATACATTTCCAAGTTATTATGCTGATTGGTTTGGAAGGGATCATGCAGGTGATGGTGTTCCTATGTATCTGCTGGCCTTGTCCTTCTAGATGGAAGTGGTCGTGGGTTTGGAAGGTGCTGTTGAAAGATCTTTGGTGAATTTCTGCAGTACATCTTATAGATGGTACACACTGCGGCTACTGAGCATCGGTGGCAGAAGGATTCAATGTTTGTGCATAAGATACCAATCAAGCAGGCTGCTTTGTCCTGGATGCTATCCAGCTTCTTGAGTGCTGTTGGAACTGAATCCATCCAGGCAAGTGGGGAGTTCTCCATCACACTCCAGGAGTCACAACTCATGCTGCGTATCTGATCCCCTAATTATGGAAGTCCCTATGACTATGGCTATGCTCCCTATTCGTGGCATGGTAACTGTGGTTAGTCATGCTCCCTCAGAGGAGCTGGGATTCAATTCCTCTCTTGGGCAACAGTCTGCGTGAACTTTGCACATTCTCCCCGTGTCTGTATGGGTTTCCTCCAATTTCCTCCCACAGTCTAAAGATGTGCAGGTTAGTTGGATTGGCCATGCTAAATTGCTCTTCCTGTCTGCGGGTGTGCTGGCTAGATGGGATGCTCTTCAAAGGGCCAGTGTGATTTGATGGGCTGAATGGCCTGCTTCCACAGTGTAGGTATTCTATGATTCTAGTGAGTTTTGAGAAGATTTGTAGCTCAGGTTGAGGTTCTGGATGTGAGATTGCTCGCTGAGCTGGAAGGTTCGTTTTCAGACGTTTCATCACCATTCTAGGTAACATCATCAGTGAGCCACCGACGAGGCTTCGTCGGAGGCTCACTGATGATGTTACCTAGAGTGGTGACGAAACGTCTGAAAACGAACCTTCCAGCTCAGCAACCAATCTCACATCCAGATTCCATGATTCTACATGCTCCTATACTTCAGTACATGTGATGACAAAATCTAATTCTAATCCTATTTTGAGCTTATTTACAAGGAACAAATGTAACGGACTGCTTAATGATTAAGAAAACTCAGAGGATGTTGTATGGTGGATCAAATGTAAACTATTATGGAAAAGGTGGCTGGAATGAGATGAGAGGTTTCACATTATGATAGCTAAATTAGAAGCAGGTTGAAGCTTTGAAGACACTGGAAGTCTGAATTTTCAAGATGCAATATATACATTTAGAATAAAAAAAACTGCAGAGAACAATACCAATCCACAGTACTACACTCCCAAAAGGATAAGGATGAAGTGAAGTTCTATAAATACAGAGGAAGATAGCTAAATGAAAATTATCATTGTATCAACAGCAGTTTACACAGAGGAATGATAATGACAACCAAGTAAATAGCAGCTGATCATTAGCTCAGGATTGAGAAGAATTAGATTGTGGAGCATCTCTCCACAATTGCCTTGAGTCTTTCTGAAGAAGTGACATAGAAGCTTGATGAAGGTAGAACAGTGAACATTGACTATGCGGATTTCAGCAAGGCATTCAACAAGTTTTCACATGATAGACTGCTTAGCGAGGTTAGAGGACATGGAATCTAGAGAGGCATCAAATTGCATACAAAATTGGTTCAAAGGTAGGAGACAGAGGATGGTGGTGGAGGATTATTTTTCAGACTGGAAGACTATCACCAGCGGTGTGCCACCAGGATTGGTACTGGGTCTGCTACTTTTTGTCATTTATACAAATGATCTGGATGTGAATGCAGGAGATATGCTTAGTAAGTTTGCAGATGACACCAAAATTGGTGGTGTAGGGGACACTGAAGAAGGTTGTCTCGGAGTATTAAGAGACCTTGATCATATAGGTCAATGAGCTGAGAAGTGGCGGATGAAATGTAATTTAGATAAATGTGAGGTGTTGCATTTTGGTACGACAAATCAAGGCAGGTCTTAAACACTGAATTGTAGGATCCTGGAGAGTGTTGCTGAACAAAGAGACTTTGGGGTGCAGGTTATTAGTTCCTTGAAGGCAGAGTCACAGATAGACAAGCTAATGGAGGTAGTGTTTGGTCCACTTGCCTTTACTGGCCAATGTAAAAGTTGGGACGTCATGTTGTGGCTATACACGAAATTAGTAAGGCCACTTTTGAAATAATATCTTCTATTCTGGTCTCCCTTCCATAGGAAAGATATTGTTAAACTTGAAAGGTTGCAGTAAAGATTTACGAGGATGTTGCCAAGATTGGAGGATTTAAGCTATAGGGAGAGGATGAATAGGCTGAGGATATTTTCCCCGGAGCATCAGAGACTGAAGGGAGACCTTATAGAGGTTTATAAAATCATCAGGAGCATGGATAGGGTGAATAGCTAAGGTCTTTTTCCTGCGGTAGGGGGGTCCAAAACTAGAGGACACAGGTTTAAGGTGACAGGGGCAAGATTTAAAAGGGACCTAAAGGGCAACATTTTCACATAGAGTGTGCATGGAATGAGCTGCCAGAGGAAGTGGAGGAGCTGGTACAATTACAACATTTAAAAGGCAGTTGGATGGGCATAAGAATAGGAAAGGTTTGGGGGGAATATGAGCCAAATGCTGGCAAATGGCACTAGATTTATCTAGGATATCTGGTAGGCAAGGATCTGTTTCTATGCTGTCTCACTCTATGACTTTATATGCTGAATATTTCCACCATTTTCTATATTTAAGATTTTCTGTATGCACAGCTTTTTGCTTTTAGAATACAGGAACTGTACTTTATTATGGTAGAATTCAAAATTTCAAATGCATGAACAGATCTGAAGCAAACGAAATATTGCAATGGATGTAGGAAGAATGTCACAAAAATAAGAAGTGACTCAACACATGTAAATAGGTAATGAGACTGATGCTACACTCAACTTAATATTCAGCAACAAATTTATCAAGATAATAACTAATAACCTCAAAATGAATGACCAAAAAGTTGAGAATTCAAAGTGCTTTTTATAGAAAACATTGATATTTGTGAAGTTTTTAAAAAAGATTAAGGTTTATGGAATGAATGGCAATTTATCACAGATGAAATGAAAGCTGGACAGGTAAATAGCAGAAATTGTAATAATTGAACAAGCTTGGTCTGAAGGTCAGAATGAATGAAGCTCCACAAAATAACAACAAGCGGCTTGTCCAAGGTCTGGTGCAAAGGGGGAAAGAATAATGTTTGATGGGAACTAAAGTAAATCAGTGTTCTGAGGAACATCATACACTTTTCAGTGGAAATATACCTTTGAGCAGGAGTCACGTAAATGACCTGTACATCACAACTATCCAATAGCTCAGCTGGTAACAAGATGTAATGTGTGTTTGATTAGTGTCGCTCAAGGAGAACAGTTAGTTGACGTGAAACTATATTCCTCAAGACTAGTCAAGGGTTGGGAGACACCTTCATGGAGGCATGGATCAAACAAGTCCATTTTAGATTTCTACCTGACTGTTCAGTGAGAGCACATTTCGAACCATGTGCAGTATGGGCACCTACCATCAGAAGGACAATGAAAGCAAAGTAGTGCAGATGCCATTGATCTATAATACAAACAGAAAATGCCAAAGAAGCTCAACAGGTCTAGCAACATCTGTGGAGAGAGAAACAGAGTTAATATTCCAAGTCCAGTATGACATCTTTGAAACTTAAGGAGGTTGGAAAACCAAAAGGTTTTATGCTGTAGAAAAGGGGGTAGAAGAAGTGCAAGTAGAACAGAGAGTAATGAGCCCAGAGCAAAAGACAAAAAGAGTGCTAATGCCAATTAAGGGTTTTAAGAGGGCATTAGATTATTTGAATAGACACAAAGCTTAACAGTACAGGGGAAAGGTAAGAGAATGACACTGTCATAACACCCATTGGAGAGCTGCAGATTACACGGTAAGTGAAACAACAGCCTTCTACACCATTAGATTTATCAGATTCTGTTGGAGTAGAGAAAAGATATAGATGAAGCTTAGTTGTTAATGGCATAAAATGGGTCAACTCTGCTGTAAGCAAACCTATGCAAACAAGACACAGAAAGGATGGTGGGGGGCGGATACGGGACTGTAGAAGGGTGAATCAAAATGGAGAATAAAGTTCATAATCTGTAATTGCTGAACTCAGTGTTGAAAGCTGTAAGTGTTAAAATGCCTAATTGGGAAATGCCTAAATGAAATGTTGTTCCTCCAGCTTTTCCAGCCCCCTTCAGTGCTGAAGCAGTCATTTTGGACTTTTTTTTGTTTGTCTTTCCACAAACGTTGCCAGATGTGCTGAGATTCTCCAAAAGTTTATGATTTTATTTCGTCAGAGACTGGTTTGGAATAGAACTCCAACAATCCAACTTACTTTAATAAAAAGCTTCTTAAACATGCAAAGAAAAAATGAGTGTCATGGATCAAATAGGCTTTCTTGTTCCATACTTTATATCTTAGCTTAGAAAAATTGAGCACCAAATAAACTATCTAAGATAGTATATCTGCAAACTGAATTTCCTCAATTTTGAGCAAAATGGTTGCACACGGGAACTAGCTCCAATAAGCATAGACAAAATGGCAATATGGAAGAAGGTTAAAAACAAACTCACAGAACAAGTCAAATAAACAGCAGTATCTAACAGAAATTGGAACACTCAAGTCTTTTTTTCTCTCAACATCCTTTTTACCATGAGTACATGACAGAAAGTAAGAAGATCACCAATTACTGTATGCATGACAAATGATAACAATATAAATTATTTATGTACAGATTATGCTATAAAATGTACAGCTTAATGCAGTTCGATTTTGGATACGCATCTTGTTTCTTGGGTCATGAGTCAAATAGCCAATCCTTGCACACAAACATTATTTTTCCTCTGCCTTGAAGGGCATCTCAATTTATCCTTACCTGACATCTACATACAAGTACATACAGTAATGATTACTGCATCATGATTGGAGAAGATAACCTCCCAATTATTCCCTCCCTAAACAAGGGATGATGAAACCAAGTGTAATACCTGGCCAAACTATCATATTCGGCAAAGTCAAAACAGCTCATGGAGTTGAAGATAAATGCATGGCTGAAATAATTAGCTCCTGAAGGGCCCTGACTCCAGTAGTGGAATGGGGGAAGCTGTACTGTAAAGGCAAGCTCTGCTTTTTTGAACAGGGCTGGCACAAGTAATCGTGGAGGCAAAGATTAAAATGGACTGCTAAAAGAACTATAGGAGCTAAAGTAACATAAATCTGAAGAGCAAAGAACTATGCAGAAGTAAAGTTCTGATCAAGGGTAACAAATATTGTGGAAATAAATCCAGTTCTTAAGCAGAAGTATAAAATCACTGCAAAAACAATTAAAGATTAACTAAGCTGCATACAGCAATGTACACAATGTTCAAAATAAAACTGGGCAAGTGGAAGTAATAATCTATAGTAAGGAACCAGATACAGTAGGAACAATTCAAGTACGGTCACATAAGACCATAGACCATAACAAATAGGAACAGGAGTAGGGTGTTCACCCCTCAAGCCTTTTACACCCTTCATAAAGACCATGGCAATCCACTTTCCTACATTCTCTCCACAACCCTTTATTCCCCCATTGATCAAGAATCTACCTATTCAACTTATAATATACACAAGAACTCTGTCCCACAGCCATCTGTGGCAAGCAGTTCCAAAGAATCACAACCTTCTGACAGAAAAAAATTCCTCTGCATCTCAATCTTAAATTGGTGCTTCTTTATTCTGAGACTAAATAACAGGATTTCCCACTAAATATTTCAATACAGCTTAATAAAGGGATGTAAACAACAGAAGGTTAGGAACAGAATACATAAGCATTGAAATTTAGGATAAGAAGGATTGATTTCATATATGGCAATGATAGAGGCCTCCAAATAAGATGAAGGAATTGGAGGAAGAAATTCGGAAGAAAATGCATAAAATGAATACATAGAGTAATATTGACAAGAAAGGTTTTAACTACTACAAGATAAAGTGAGAGGTGGAGGAAGCACAAAACATTTGGAAATATGTTTTTAACAATTTGTGCAGAATTCCTTCCTTATATCGATAAGAGAAGTAAGAACGCAACTACATGAAGGCAATAGGCATCGTAGCTTGAGATTTAAGATAAAGATTAAGAAGAACATAAGCAAGACAATAATTAAATGAATAAATTGAATAAAAGTTGATTTTAATTCACAATACTTCTTCACAAGCAGATGGAATGGAAGTGGGAAACATATAAAATAATTGCAAGTCGAATCCAAGAGAAATCTAATCTACTTAAAATCAGAAAGAAGCTAGCTAAAAAGAATGAGCCATGCTTGAAACAAGATTTAATGAAATAGTTGAAACTAAGTTAGAAAGGCATAGACCAAATGAGACGAGAGGCAACAAGGAACTGGAGAAAGTTAGAACTTTGGGGGAAAAATGGTCAGAAGAAGCTACAATTGAATTATGAAAGAACAGAAAAATAAATAAAAATCTACAAATACATAAACAACAAAGGATAGTCATATTGCAACTAGAAACTGAAAATGAACTGTAATGGTGTTGTCAGTTTAGATTCCAAAATGAAAAGAAACCAACAAACAAGGGGAGTAAGGGTAGATGTTTCTCATTTTGTTTGCAACAGGTTCTTTTCAAAAGTATTGAAAGTGGTGAGGAGGGCAGTGCAGAGCTTTAGAACAGCAAAGGTTAGTCAGTTCATTTTCTCCAGAGCGTTGGCTGTGAGGAAAGGTTAAAAAGACTAGGATCATTTTCACTGGAAAGGCGGTAGCTCAGAGGAGACCTGATAGGGGTTTACAAGATTATCAGAGGCATAAATAGGGTGGGTAGTCAGAGGCTTTTTCCTGGGGTTGAAGTTTCCATTACAAGGGGGCACAGGTTCAAGGTCAGAGGGAGAAAGTTTAAGGGAGATGTGCAAGGGAGGTTTTTCACATCGATAGTGGTAGCAGCCTGGAATGCACGACCAGAAGAGGTTGTGGAAGCGGGCACACTGAAGACTTTTAAGAGGCACCTAGATGGGTACATAAATAGGAAGGGAATAGAGGGATACAGATCGAAAAATGGCAGATTTGTTTTTGGATTAATTAGGGCATGGTGGTTGGCACAAGCTTGGAGGGCTGAAGGGCCTGTTTCTTGTGCTGTAGTTTTTCATTTTTTCATCTGAAGTGGGCACATAGATGACAAATAAAATTCAACGTGCAGAAACATGAGCAATCCACTTTGACATAAAGAACACTAAAAAAAAGACAGGATGGGGTACAATATTTAAGGGACGGCAGAAGTAGGTCTTGTGCATATATGTATTAAAACCAGTGAAAGTGGTAGCATAGGTGGGGAGCTCAGCTGGTAAAGTATACAATATTCTGGGCTTTATTAGTGTAGGCATAAACTACAAAAGCAAGGAGCTTATGCTGAATACAAGACAGTTGTTAAACCTCAGCTGCAGCACTGTATTTATTGTTCTGGGTGTCTCACTATATGAAGAGTGTAAACATACTGGGTACAGTGTAGATGAGATTTCGACAAAAAAAAAATTCGAAGTTGTGAGGATAGATTGGAGAAATTGGGACTGTTCTTCTTGGACAGAAGATGGTTAAGAGAAGATCTTATAGAATTTTTTTAAATTATGAAAGATCTCAATAGAGGAGATGGCAGAAACTGTTCCTGCTTGAAAAAGTATCATGAATAAGAGGGCACAAAGTTAAGGTGATTTGCAAATATAACATGCAAAAACATTTTTTTCATACAATGTGTGGTTCAAGTCTGAACTGCACTGCCTGGAAGTACTGTGGCAGTAAAGTCAATGAAGATAGTCACGGAGATATCGGATGACAAAATGAATAAGAACATTGTGCAAGGGTATAGCAGAAGGCACTGGTTGGCTCTTACTACTGAACAAGGAGGCCTGGGTTCAAATCCCATATGCCCCAGGTGAATGTAATAACATTTCTGAACAAGTTGAGTAGAAAATAACTATGGGTAGAAAGTAGGTGAGTGGAACACAGATAGTTGGAGAGCAGGTACAGACACAATGGTCTGAATGGCCAATTGTGCACCATAACAATTCTACAATTCTGTGAATAAGCAAGAATATAATAGACTCATGTCTAAGATCAGAACATTTGTGTGGAATGAACTTCCAGACGAAGTTTTGGATACGAGTACAGTTACTACATTCAAAAGATATTTATATAAGTAAATGAATAAGAAATGTTTGGATGGATATGGGTCAAGCACAGGCAAAATGGGATTATTTTAGTTTGGGATTACGGTCAGCATGGACTGGTTGGACCGAAGGGTATATTTCCGTGCTGTCTGCAAGAGACAAATAGTAGAATGAAAAGCAAGTTGACAATGGAAAAAAAAAGCAGAATTAAAGGTCATCAGTCAGGCTGACTAAACAGTAGAAGTAGAATTTTACAAAGATAATTTGCCTAATGATTTGGTCCTGGTATTCAGAAATAGAATTTCAAAATTCACGAGTGGTCCCAAAAAAGAACTGTATTTAATGCAGTATGATTGAGACAAAATATAGATAAACAGAATGGGCATGCAATTGGCAAACAAACGTCACTGTAGCGAAGTATGAGAATATACCAATAACAATTGGCCTGGAAGAAGATTCCAGTGATGGGTGCAACAAAAGAAATTCCTCACAATCCTGCTGACACTAAGACATATCTGAATGGTCTTCAATGTTGAATCACTTGAGACACAGATATCCTTCATGAATTGCCCTTGAAAATGATCACATTGCGACATCGTGAACCAAAAGTCACTAAACATATCTTCAATATCACTAGTACAATGTCTATATCCATCAGTAGACTACAATTAACTATGCAGAAATTTATTTTAGTTAAGTCTGAAAGTTGTTGCCTTAAGTTAATTAAGTACACAAGAAAGACTAAGTCATTGTGTAAAGTAAATGTGTTCTCTTTAACATTCCTCGTACCAACAAAAGAGCAAGAAGTTAGGATCACCAATGTGTTGGCATATACAAGAAGAGTGTCCATGGTTTTGGCACACTTTTTAATCTCACTTGATTGCACCAGTAGCATGTTTTCAATTGTTTACATTTATGCAAGGACAATCTTGTAAGGTTAGAGAATGCATATATTTGCAAGTCACCTCAATGTCAAGCAGGTCCGATGTATTTGTATGAAATGCTTTTCCCAGATTGGACCACAAAAATTCAAAATATTAATAGTTCTATATTATAAGGAATAAAAGCAAAAAAGGAATGCAAGAACATATGACAGAAACAGTTGGAAATGTTGTACTTAATTTGTGTTGAAATGAAAGGTCATCAGTTCTGGACAACAAGACAATTTATAGATAATAAAGTGTGAACCTGGATGAACACAGCAGGCCAAGCAGCATCTCAGGAGCACAAAAGCTGACGTTTCGGGCCTAGACCCTTCATCAGAGAGGAGGATGGGGTGAGGGTTCTGGAATAAATAGGGAGAGAGGGGGAGGCGGACCGAAGATGGAGAGAAAAGAAGATAGGTGGAGAGGAGAGTATAGGTGGGGAGGTAGGGAGGGGATAGGTCAGTCCAGAGAAGACGGACAGGTCAAGGAGGTGAGATGAGGTTAGTAGGTAGGAAATGGAGGTGCGGCTTGGGATGGGAGGAAGGGATGGGTGAGAGGAAGAACAGGTTAGGGACGCAGAGACAGGGTGGGCTGGTTTTGGGATGCAGTGGGGGGAGGGGATGAGCTGGGCTGGTTGTGTGATGCAGTGGGGGTTGGGCAAGGACTGGGCTGGTTTTGGGATGCGGTGGGGGAAGGGGAGATTTTGAAGCTGGTGAAGTCCACATTGATACCATTGGGCTGCAGGGTTCCCAAGCAGAATATGAGTTGCTGTTCCTGCAACCTTCGGGTGGCATCATTGTGGCACTGCAGGAGGCCCATGATGGACATGTCATCTAAAGAATGGGAGGGGGAGTTGAAATGGTTCGCAACTGGGAGGTGCAGTTGTTTACTGCAAACCGAGCGGAGGTGTTCTGCAAAGCGGTCCCCAAGCCTCCGCTAGGTTTCCCCAATGTAGAGGAAGCCACACCGGGTACAACGGATACAGTATCCATTGGGGAAACCTAGCGGAGGCTTGGGGACCGCTTTGCAGAACACCTCCGCTCGGTTCGCAATAAACAACTGCACCTCCCAGTCGCAAACCATTTCCACTCCCCCTCCCATTCTTTAGATAACACGTCCATCCTGGGCCTCCTGCAGTGCCACAATGATACCACCCGAAGGTTGCAGGAACAGCAACTCATATTCCGTTTGGGAACCCTGCAGCCCAATGGTATCAACGTGGACTTCACAAGCCTCAAAATCTCCCCTTCCTCCACCGCATCCCAAAACCAGCCCAGTTCGTCCCTCCCCCCACTGCATCACACAACCAGCTCAGCTCATCCCCTCCCCCCACTGCATCCCAAAACCAGCCCACCCTGTCTCTGCCTCCCTAACCTGTTCTTCCTCTCACCCATCCCTTCCTTCCACCCCAAGCCGCACCTCCATTTCCTACCTACTAACGTCATCCCACCTCCTTGACCTGTCCGTCTTCCCTGGACTGACCTATCCCCTCCCTACCTCCCCACCTATACTCTCCTCTCCACCTATCTTCTTTTCTCTCCATCTTCGGTCCGCCTCCCCCTCTCTCCCTATTTATTCCAGAACCCTCACCCCATCCCCCTCTCTGAAGAAGGGTCTAGGCCTGAAACGTCAGCTTTTGTGCTCCTGAGATGCTGCTTGGCCTGCTGTATTCATCCAGCTTCACATTTTATTATCTTGGATTCTCCAGCATCTGCAGTTCCCATTATCTCTAAGACAATTTATAGCGCTGGTTGAACTTGATGGAAATCAAAGTTCCCTCTTCATTGCTTCAGAGGGCATCCTCCCATTTTCCAGTGCTCTCTCTTCTGTTATGGTGGTAATATCTACCATCACCATAACAAATTAATTGATTATTCAAAAAGTTCATTATATCCATAAGCCACAATCAAACTGAATGGCAGAACAGGATCGAAAGGCGAAACAGCCAATTCCTATTCCTATTTTCTATATTTCTATTTGCAGTAATAAAGATTTTAATGCCATAATTTTCAGCTAATCTTGAAAGAGGATTGAAAAAAAATGAAGAGACAATAAGCTATCTCCTCACTATGCGCAGTCTCCTGTCTGAACTTTCGATGTTAAGTTTGAATATTGTATAAAATGTTAACAGTCATTATTAGCTTCTCTAGAACTAAAAACTAGCTTTAAATAATAGAAATTCATACAATTGATTTTGCCAGTCTTAAATGTGTAAAATCAAATGAAATTCATGTTTCTTCTTAAATCATCCTTTTGTTTTTCTTAACCTACATTCAAAACTGAAATTTATGATCTTTTAGGGTTTTTAAACAACATAATTTATGAAAATGGCTTTAAAATCAACCAGAACACAACGTTGGTCAATTAGAAAATGATAGATCCATATGACATTAACATGTACACAGTGTTGCAAACTACTTCACAGTAAACGTTCCACACAATGTCAGTCTTTCAAGTAGTTGGATGCATTTCTTTGTGGATTCTCTTCTATCCATTTCATTTTTTGCTTACGCAGATACAATTAAAAAAAAGCATGATATATTTAACAATTAAATGGAAATTCCTAGAAAATGGAAGTGCTGTGAAACTGAAATCGGTTTGTTAGACAAAGCTTACATTTGAGTTTGTTTTCAACATGTTAGTGCCACAGTTTAGTAATCAAAATCATTCATGCATATATACTCCAAGACCAGCCAACAAAATAGCGGTTGTTAATAAACAAAATAAGCAACACTCAACACTGTTACAATTATTTCTCCACAGAACATCCAGGAAACATTTTGATTTCACTGAGGTTAACAAGTGTTTTAGCAACTCATTGCAGTTCTTTGACGCGGTGATTTTGTAATGTTAATTTGCAGTCTGTCAGCATCAAAAATCTATAACTAAATTATTCCACTATCATGGCACCTGGGCCATCAATGGAATTTTTTCTTCCCTATTTTTCTATTGGCATGCCTTGGAATCTTAAGTTTCTTACTATGAAAATTCACAGTTAAGTCTCAAAATTGCCTATAAACTATGGAAAATGCTCAACACAATATATTGACAAATTCAAAAAGGAATAGTGTGTGCATAACTATAAAATTTTATGTACATTCAGTTAACAAGTCACCAGGCTGATAATGTTGCATGCACAGGCAGCATTGGCTTTAGCTATGGTTGGTCAGGGATGCAATGGTTAGTACCATCATGCAGTTAGTGCATGGCTTTAGTGCCATGCAATAAACCTACATCAATGAGCCTGGAGTGCGTTTCCTGGGTAAGACATGACATGAAACAGGGCTTGGTTAGTACAGCAGTGACAGACCCAATGCAAAATGCTGTTGTTATTAAAAATATTCTTTTAGCAATACTAAATTAATTCAATAAATACTTCCACATCAGATGTACGATAAATATTTTCACATTTTTTTTTAATTCTAGAAGGTCCTTGCCATTTTAAGGAGCCCAATAATGAGTTTCACTTTCAGCAAGTTATTGGTTCTTAACATATCAAAATATCAGGCAGTGTCATCTGTGGAACCTATTTCCATTGCATACTCACCATACACAGCCCAATTCCTTAATTCTGAAAAGCAGATATGTTCAATCAAGTCACATGTATCTGCTTCTAAAATGGTTACCTGTGTTGTGGTTCCACAGGAACATATATGTTTTTTTCAAGTGACAATACAAAAGCTTTCCGCTTCAAAAGTATTCTTCACCTTCTGTACTACTTCTTCTATTTTTAGATTTCTATTTATGATATAAGTTTTGAAGAAGGGAAAAAGTCCTTTTGTTGGCCCACAAAGCCTACAATGAACAACAGCTAAACGGAATAATATCTGCCAAATAGCGCACATTCAGCAATCTTGTATTTTGAGAGATAAAAGCCTAAATAGATCAACAGAAGGTAGATAAAAGTAACTAGGGATGGCAATGGTGTTTACAGCAGGTTTAAGTGAATCATTGAAAGCTCTGGCATTAGATGGAGCCGTGTCCATCTACAAAAAATTTAATATCTCATTATAAACTCACTAATCTCAAGGAAATATCACTGCCATTAGAATGAAAGTTTTTACCACTTGCAACTTTCATGTTTATTTGTTCCATGTGTGGAAAATAATGGTTTAAAATATGCGATAAAACCAATTCTCCACCAACAGAATTCACCATTTTGAAGGGCTGTAATCTAATGCCTAAAGCATAATTTATACAATGAAAAAGTATTCAATTAGGGCAAATGAAGTTAATTTCAATGTTCTTGAGCCACTCCACTTTCATACTTCACTTGGATACTTCACTTTCAAAAGCTCAAAGTGTATGTTTGATTAGATCCTTAGCTTGGAGGGTTTGGCAATCCCATTGTAAGAATGACAATACATAATTCATAAATTATAACTTTTGTAATCAGATGTTATTCTGACATTTAGCTCTGCCCAAAACTAATTCTTATAGAAGGCTGAAGAACCCAGGAATTAATTTGCATTGGCCATAATGATGCAAAATAACTAGCATATTAGCAACATTGATGAAATACTGGATCATTCAATTGTCCAATTTTTCATGCAACAATACTAACACAAAGTAGAAATGTGACCAGGATGGGCAGATCTAGTAAATAACCAGCATATTTTGAGTCGGTCACTTTTCTTTTTACAGATCCAGTTTTTGCAAGTTTAACTTAACAGTTTGCATTTCAGAAGACAGAATTTTCAGACCCAGACAGAATAACCTTACAACTACATTGACTCTTTACAGGCACCAATAAAGAAAATCAATGCACTTTCCAGGAACTTTCCATCCAAGTAAAAATGAATTAAAAAGTGAACACTGAATTATCTGTTTAATTCTTCCATGAAACAAAGTTTGCAGCAAACATTAAAAGCATTGTAGATACGCAGTATCTGTAAAAAAACTAGACAGAACTCAAAGTACACAGGAGGTCAGGTAGTATCTGAGGGGACAGAATTAGCGCTATAAGCACTGAACAATGACCTACCAACAATTCAACCAGTTTTGTTGAAAGGTCACTATCTAATATGTTAACTCTGTTCCTCCTGTCACAGCCTGACCTCTTGAATATTTTCAGCATATTCTGTTCTCTTTTGATCTAGAAAACTATGACCTGCAATATAAGGAAGATCATCACTACAGCAGTATAATGACTTCAAAATTCTAAATTTAATTGCGGATTGTGGACATACAACACATTTAAGTAGCCAAGATTCTACTTGGTCTTATGAAAAAGTGTGAATCAAAGACTCCTTTGAAAAAATATGAAGATTAATCACAGGCATGAGCCAGGCCTTATTAATTACTGCCGTAAAAGCTCTCAAAATTTTTCTAATCATTTTTCTAATTATAACACAATGAACTCTGCATGTTATTAAGTAATAATACGCAAGAGTCCCACAAATGCATCTTGCAGATCAAACTTTTGGTTGCAATTTTATTCATACAGTGGTAACTTCCAGACATGGAGAAAATCAGTGGCATAACCAATGTCATCTTATTAAGTAAAAACCGAAAGAACTGCGGATGCTATAAATCAGGAACAAAAACACAGTTGTTGGAAAAGTTCAGCAGGTCTAGCAGCATCTGTGAAGGAGAAAACAGAGTTAATGCTTCAAGTCTGGTGACCCTTCCTCAGAACTGATGATGACTGGGAAAACGCCACTTTATATGCAGAAAATAGGGAGGTGGGTCCGCAGGGAGTAAACGATAGGATAGTGCCCAAAGAGACAGAAAGACAGTTGCAAAGCAGAAGTACAAAGGGATCTGGGAGTGTTGGTCCAGGATTCTCTAAAGGTTAACTTGCAGGTATAGTCTGTAATCAAGAAGGCAAGTGTAATGTTGTCGTTTATCTCAAGAGGGTTGGAATATAAAAGCAGCAATGTGCTTCTGAGGCTTTATAAAGGTCGAGTTAAGCCCCACTTAGAATACTGTGTCCAATTTTGGGCCCCACACCTCAGGAAGGACATACTAGCCCTGGAGCGTGTCCAGCGGAGATTCACACCCCCTGGAATGGTAGGTTTAAAGTATGATGAACGGCTAAGGATCCTGGGATTGTACTCATTAGAGTTTAGAAGGTTGAGGGGAGATCTAATAGAAACTTACAAGATAATGTATGGTTTAGAAGAGGTGGACGCTAGGAAGTGGTTGCCATTAGGCGGGGAGACTAGGACCCGTGAGCACAGCCTTAAAATTAGAGGGGGTAAATTTAAAACTGAAATGAGACGACATTTCTTCAGCCAGAGAGTGGTGGGCTTGTGGAACTCATTGCCATGGAGTGCAGTGGAGGCCGGGACGTTGGATGCCTTCAAGGCAGAGATCGACAAATTCTTGATCTCAGAAGGAATCAAGTGCTACGGGGAGAGTGCAGGGAAGTGGAGTTGAAATGCCCATCAGCCATGATTTAAATGGCAGAGTGGACTTGATGGGCCGAATGGCCTTACTTCCACTCCTATGTCTTATGGTCTTATGGACAGACAAAGGAGTTACTAACAATCAGGCTGGAAGGGTGAATAGTTGTTCATGGGAACTGTTAGTGACTAACAACAGGGGGTATGTAATGGCAAGCTCTGTGGTAACAAGGCTGAGTGTGTGGGGTAGGGGGCTGGGACATGGGAGAATTTAGGTCCCAAAATTATTGAACTCAATATTGAGTCCAGAGGGCTGTAAGGTCCGCAAACGGAACATGAGATGTTGTTCTTCCAGCTTGTGTTGGGCTTCGCGTTTTTCCAGCGTTTTCCCCAACCACCATCAGTTCTGAGGAAGGTTCACTGGACCCGAAATGTTAACTCTTTTCTCCTTCACTGATGCTGCCAGACCTGCTGAGCTTTTTCAGCAACTTTGTTTTTGTTATCTTATTAAGTGCTTTGTACATAATGGTAATCACCTCCTCATTATACTAGCCATTTTCATCATCAGTCAAGCAGTCAAGTTGTTTTGCATCATGCAGACGGTATTCAATCTTTGATGGATTCCAAAATATCATACTTACGCCAAATTCAGATTGTACACTCCTTGTATAGTTTTAATGGGTGTAATTATTTTACATTCCTTATCCACGTTACCTGCATTGTGCTCGGAACAATATTTAAGTAATCGATATTCTATCGCACAGAGTGCTAATACATTTGTAATTAATAGACAGGTTAAGCGAGTGGGCAAAACTGTGGCAAGTGCAGATCAATAGGAAGGGTGTGATGCTAGAATCAACAAAGGGCAAAGCAGAATATTTTCTTAATGGTTACAGACTAAAAAGTGTGCGGGGCAATGGGTTGTAGGCATCCAACTACAAATTCACTAAAAGGTAATGCATTGCTCTGATTGCCGTGGTGTAATGGTCAGCACGATGGTTTCTGAGCTCTGAGATCCGAGTTCATGTCTGGGTGCAGCCTATTTCCTGCCCGGTCAGGGCTGAGCCTTGCGAAGTCTCGTTGGGGCGGCATTGTGGCTCAGCGGTTAGCACTGCCAGGCTCACAGCGCCAGGGACCCGGGTTCGATTCTCGGGCGACTGTCTATGTGGAGTTTGCACATTCTCCTTGTGTCTGCGTGGGCTTCCTCCGGGTGCTCCGGTTTCCTCCCACAGTCCAAAGATGTGCAGGCTAGGTGGACTGACCATGCTAAATTGCCCATAGTATTCAGGAGTGCGTGTGCCATATGGGGATGGGTCTGGGTGGGATATATCGAGGGACGGTGTGGACATGTTGGACCAAAGGGCCTGTTTCCACACTGTAGGGAATCCAATCTAATCTAATTAGCACAAATATCAAAACTGCTACTGTAAGTATTTTTGTAAATACCATCCTTGAAACTGTTATGGTATAATGGCTTTTTCTGCTCAACAACATTCATGTGCTAATAGTATCCTTTTAATGTGGCACTTACCTATTTCATTATAAGATGCTACTTTAAGATTTGTCAAATAACAGTGAATCTATTTGTTGACAACTCTAGGGGAAAAGCTAGAAATGTAGGATATTATTAGGCTTAAGAAGAACAAGTTAATGGATAGTGCTTGGGCATCAAGAATGCATTTGACCAAGTACAGTATCAAGGATCTCCAGAAAAATTGGAGCCTATGGAATTCAGAAGGAAAACTCTCCATTCAAGAATATGTTGTGGATATTGAAAGCCAGTCATCTCAGCTCCAGGACATCTCTACAGGAGTTTCTAAGGGCAGTGTCCTTGCCTCAACCAAGTTCAGCTGCTTTATCAATCGCATGCCCTCCATCATAAGGATAGAAGTGGGGATTTTCACTGATGATAGCATAACGTTCAGCACCATTCATAGCTTTTCAAATAAAGCAGTCCATGCCCAAATGCAGCAAGACCCGACACTATCTAGGTTTGAGTTGACAAGTGAAAAGTAACATTCACACCACACAGGAGCCGGGTAATGCCTGTCCTAATAAGTGGGAATTCTAAACATCACCCCTTGGCATTTAACATTACCATTGCTAAATCCCCACTATCAACATCTGTGGGGTTACCAATGTCCAGAAATTGAACTGACTAGTCACTGAAGTACAAGAACAGGTAAGAGGCTAGGAATTCTGCAGTGAGTAACTCAACTACTGACACCTGAAAGCTTGCCCATCATTTACAAGGGGTGAATTATGAATGTGATAGAATATTTTCCATTTGCCTGGATGGATGCAGCTCCAACAACGCTCAAGAAACATGACAGCATACAGGCCAAAGCAACTCATTTGATTGGCATCACATCACAAATGTTTATTCTCTCTACCACCGATGCTAAAAAGCAGCAGTGTGAGCCATCTACAAGTTACATAACAGAAATTCACCATAGCTCCTGAGATAGCACCTTCCAAACCCATGACAACCATTATTGAGAAGGTCAGGGACAGCAGATAAATGGGAACTCCACCACCAGCCGGTCCCCTAAGTCACTCACCATCCTGACTTGGAAATATATCATTTCTTCAGCATCACAGGGCCAAAATCCCTCCCTAATGGAATTGTGGGTCTACCTACAGCAAATGGACTGCAGCAGTTAAAGATGGCAGTTCAACACCACCTTCTCAAGGGCAACAGGAAATGGGCAATAAATCCAGGCCTAGCCAAGGACAAACCCAACCTATGAGTGAAGTTAAAACAACAATTTTAGGTTATTGGAACACAGTCAGTTCTGCACTTTTTAGTAAGTTCATTGGGTAGTTTATAGTAAAGAATTTCCACTTTAGTCCACATAACACAAATGCTCCAATAATTCTTTGGGGGAAATTTTTGTGTTTTCATTTCCACTTACAACCTCCCAACTAAATTGTTGCACATGTTCACAGATAAGCTGCAGAGCTGGGCTGAGAGGTGGCAAATGGAGTTTAATGCGGGCAAGTGTGAGGTGATGCACTTTGGTAGGAGTAACCCGAATGCAAAGGACCGGACTAATGGTAAGATTCTTGGTAGTGTAGATGAGCTGGGAGATCTCAGTGTCCATGTACACAGATCCTTGAAAGTTGCCACCCAGGTTGACAGGGTTGTTAAGAAGGCATACAGTGTTTTAGCTTTTATTAATAGAGGGATCGAGTTCCGGAACCAAGAGGTTATGCTGCAGCTGTACAAAACTCTGGAGTATTGCGTACAGTTCTGGTCATCACATTATAAGAAGGATGTGGAAGCTTTGGAAAGGGTGCAGAGGAGATTTACTAGGATGTTGCCTGGTATGGAGGGAAGGTCTTACGAGGAAAGGCTGAGGGACTTGAGGCTGTTTTCATTAGAGAGGAGAAGGTTGAGAGGTGACTTAATTGAGACATATAAAATAATCAGAGGGTTAGATAGGGTGGATAGGGAGAGCCGTTTTCCTAGGATGGTGACGGCGAGCACGAGGGGGCATAGCTTTAAATTGCGGGGTGAAAGATATAGGACAGATGTCAGAGGTAGTTTCTTTACTCAGAGAGTAGTAAGGGAATGGAAAGCTTTGCCTGCAACGGTAGTCGATTCGCCAACTTTAGGTACATTTAAGTCGTCATTGGACAAGCATATGGACGTACATGGAATAGTGTAGGTTAGATGGGCTTCAGATTGGTATGACAGGTCGGCACGACAGTGAAGGCCGAAGGGCCTGTACTGTGCTGTAATGTTCTATGTTCTATGTTCATATATTGGCAGCCGAGTTAATAAATAAATTTAGATCACACATATACTACAATTCTATTACAACCTTAACCCCATATAATTGATTTGGATTTACTCAATTTTTCAGGCAATTCTTCATTGTGCAAATCAATTTGAACTTCCAAAACAGTCCAACTTTCTACACGAAGCTTGTAAAGCTTGATGTAACCATGGCAACTGACAACACTTGCTTCTGGCAATTGAAGATTGCAAATGCAAGTCGAAAGAAATGCAAACGCTGTCATTGTAAATGTTTTCCAGATTGGTTGTATTCCTTAACTACCAGACCATTTACGGGAAAGGATAAAATGCATGTCCCATTTTTGAACTACAGTCAATATTTCTAAGAGCAAGTAGGCCCGTGGAAACTATTTAAAATAACATTCTGAAAATTTACAAGAGTAATATGTTTCTCTTCCCTCACTTTATATTCCTTAATGTCAGAAAGCTGCTCTATTACTTTGACCTATTACGGGTTTTGCCTCAGTAGCACTGCAGAAGGAAGAAAAATAATAGCTACATAGCACTTTGTGTTGCTGTACTTATATAGGGAGTGAAAGGGAGCAGAGGGAGAATGTAACAAAGCCAACAATAAGGAAAGCACAGTCATAATCCAAATAAATAATAGCCACCGGAAGAGAAAACAATGTAACATTATTAAATTTGGCACATTTAATAACATTACATTATTTTCTCTTCCGGTGGCTCCTATTTATTTGGATAACCAGCGGCTCGACTTCCTCAAGGATGTTCCTGATAGTTGGGAAAGCGAGGGTGAAAAATGGGTGTACAGAGGATTGACTATAATTGTATATGCAAAGCTGCAACAGGGCAAGGGGGTAGAGTCTGCTACCTTCGGAAGAGTTGCAGAAAGAAGCCACAACCAGCAAAATAGAGACGGATTGCTTCCCGACGGGGCTTGGAGAGATTTTCAGCTCCATGGTCTGTAAGATGTGCTGAAAGAGACACTAATGTTCTTGAACCTGCAGCTGCCTTTAACTATCAGTTATTAAATTTGGATTAGGCTTCTGGTTTCACTCTGGAATTCCAGATAACATTGTAATAGTAAGTAACTGGAATATAATTATCAAATCAAAATAAGTCAATTTCTCCAAAATCTCAAGCATAGGTATCATGCTATTGTTGAAAGTCTCTAACACCTGGGTGCACAGACATCATTGGATTACTCAAGGAAGTTTCAAATCTTGTTTGAATACAATTCTCTATACTTAATACAGCTGTAAGGTTTACTCCTTTTGATTGAGTCATATACGGAATAAAATTCAGGCAACCAGCTTTATTCAAAATTTGACCTGTAATGTGTCTCTTCCACATATCTTTTTGAGCAGCACACAAAACTCAAATTATTCTAACAGGCAGCACTGTTACTCTGTATTACAACAGTTAATTTTTGTGCAACTAAAATCAGATCCAATAGGGCTTAACGAACATGCAGTTTTAATAAAGAATGTTATGTAGAGCACTGAATAGTGCTATGGATCTCAAGCAATTTTATCCAATAGGGCAATGCCTCTGACTAACACCTCAGTAACGTACTGGAGCACCAACCATGACACCTGCTCAAATTCTGCATTGGGGCTTGAATCCAGAACTTTCTAACTGAGAGCTGTGTGTAGTACCAAGTGAGACACATGATCATAATTTGACTCATTGGTCAATTAGGAACGTCCCATTGAGAAGAAGGTAGAAGTATGAGTTAAAGATTTTGCAATTCTAACACTGGGCCAGATGATCACAAAACAAAACTATAAATAAGTTCAAAAACATTCACACATATCAATGCCACCCCAGGAAGGAGTTAAGCGAACATTCTCTGCACTGCTTCTTGCACAGTTCCATTCTTTTTTAAATAGGAGACTAAAGCTCGACACAGTACTCTAGATGTGTTCTCACCAATGCACTGTACAGCTGTAGCAAAATTTCTGGACTTTGATATTCCTTTCCCTTACAATAAATGCCAACATTCCATGTGCATTACTAATCATTTAATGTGATTTATCAGGGTACCCAGGTTTCCCCATGTTGCACGGAGTTCTGCAATCACTTGTTGACACTGTGCCTCACTGCACATCTCTTTAATACTGAACAATACATTATCACTGTTGGGCAACAGCCTTATTCATCTTACTCGTTGACTAAGCTATACTTCAGGAAGAGAGGTTTACAGTAGTTTATCAAAAACCCACATAAGATCTCTAGAAAAGTCAGTCTTTTCCTGCATCAATCCCCAACCAAGTCTTTGCACTTTAGTAGAAATAAACCAAGGATTTCCTGAACGAGAAACCAACGGTCCACAGCCTATCAACTCACTCAATCCAAGCTGCAAGATAATAAAAATGTTTTCTCTTTTTGGTAAATCCATGCATCTTCTTGGTAATAATTGTTTTATTTTCAAACAATAGATCTACTCTCTGATTCAGTATAATACATCTACACTCACAACTAATTACCTGACAGACGCTTCAACTTTTGCTGGTCGACACTGAGTAAGGAATTGAAACTTAAGTAATCACAGGATGTTTTGCATTCAATGGGAACAAGATACCAAAAACTTACATGGCATGAAATAGAGCCTTGTAACTAATTTTGCAATAATTGCCTTTTTATTGATAGGAAATGCAAGTCCAAACTATTTTCAACTATTTTAGTTTTTTTCCTTATAAGTATACAATTAACCTCATCAAAATTGCACAATAGATAGGATGAAGCAGAAATTTAATCTAGCTTGGCTTCTATGTAGAAAAAAAATCAATAGCAAATAAATTAAAAATCTCGCCTGACAGAAACCCAATGCTTCCTGCGTCTGAAAATCCTCCTGTTTGCATTATGCAGATAACATGACTTTATCAAAAAAAAACTGATTTTGGCTTTGTCTGAATCCTCACGATTTGCTGCTATTTCAAGACCTTGTTCAGAGACTGCCAAGCAGAAGGGTGTTTTTGTTAGACGAAGAGAAAAACAGCACACATACTGGGGCATTTTAAAAGAAATACAGTTCTCATAACGATTTTGAGCATGATTTTGATAATGGAAACACAAAATCACTGTGGTTATTAATTCTGATATCAGCCTGGCACTCAAACCTACATCATATTATCATGGTGATGCTAACATTCAAATCTTCAAATGCCTTTAGCATTTCACAGTGCATGATTAACAATAAACTATAATAAATTGCATACTAAACTTGCACAATTCATCCTAAGGTCATCAAATAATTAAACTGACTTTAATACTGGGAGCACATCAGCTCTAATTCTTATTCTTCCGTATTCAGCTCCTTTCCTGTGTTGGAACCTGGTGATGTATGTGGCCAAGGCTGGTAGTAACAGGACTGCCTGAGGTGCAGTGCTGACTAAACCACAAGCCTAAGGGTAAGGATTTTGTCAATTTAAGCCAAAGAAACTGGAAGTCTTAAAAGCATATCCCTGGAACAGTGTGTTATAGGCATGAGTCTAAGGTTAGCTATATAACTGAATTACTATGTCCTATGAAAGATGCTGATTCATGGACCGAAACAAATGATACACAACTGAGGTTTGGAGCCTAAATGCTGTATTCAATACCGTAACACTACAGCTCATACACAATAGTTATAAAGGAAGCAGATTACCCGATTTGGAGGTCTGTGGGCACCAGCTGTTCAAACCAAAGATCTAAAGCCACTGTAGGCAGAATAATTTACACTTTTCATCCAATGATGTACCATAAATCAAACTGTGGAAAGGATAACTCAAATGCTGAGAGATTATGGGAACTGCAGATGCTAGAGAATCCAAGATAACAAAGTGTGGAGCTGGATGAACACAGCAGGCCAACCAGCATCTTAGGAGCACAAAGGCTGACGTTTTGGGCCGAGACCCTTCATCAGAAAAGGTGGATGGGGAGAGGGTTCGGAAATAAATAGGGAGAGAGGGGGAGGCAGATTGAAGATGGATAGAGGAGAAGATAGGTGGAGAGGAGACAGGCAAGTTAAAGAGGCGGGGATGGAGCCTGTAGAGGTGACTATAGGTGGCGAGGCAGGGAGGGGATAGTTCAGTCCAGGGAGGACGGACAGGTCAAGGGGGCGGTATGAGGTTAGTAGATAGGAAATAGAGGTGCGGCTTGAGGTGGGAGGAGGGGATAGCCGAGAGGGAGAACAGATTAGGGAGGCAGGGATGACCTGGGCTGGTTTTGGGATGCAGTTGAGGGAGGGGAGATTTTGAAGCTTGTGAAATCCACATTGATACCATTGGGCTGCAGGGCTCCCAAGCGGAATATGAGTTACTGTTCCTACAACCTTCGGGTGGCATCGTTGTGGCACTGCAGGAGATCCAGGATGGACAAGTCATTTAATGAATGGGAGGGGGAATTGAAATGGTTCGCAACTGGGAGGTGCAGTTGTTTATTGCAAACCGGTAGGTGTTCTGCAAAGCAGTCCCCAAAGCCTCCGCTTGGTTTCCCCAATGTAGAGGAGGCCACAACGGGTACAGTGGATGCAGTATACCACATTGGCAGATGTGCAGATGAACATCTGCTTGATGTGGAAAGTCTTCTTGGGACCTGGGATGCGGGTGAGGGGGGAGGTGTGGGGGCAAGTGTAGCACTTCCTGTAGTTGCAGTGGCAAGTGCCAGGTGTGGTGGGGTTGGAGGGAAGTGTGGAGCTGTCAAGGGAGTCACAGAGAGAGTGGTCCCTCCAGAAAGCAGATTTGGGTGGGGAGGGAAAAATGTCTTTGGTGGTGGGTTCAGATTGTAGATGGCAGAAGATGATGCGTTGGATCCAGCAGTTCGTGGGGTGGTATGTGAGGACGAGGGGGATTCTCTTTTGGCGGTTATTGCAGGGGTAGGGTGTGAGAGATGAGTTGCAGGAAATGCGGGAGACACGTTCGAGGGTGTTTTCAACCACTGCAGTGGTGGGGGGTGGGGGGGAGGCAGTTGCAGTCCTTGAAGAATGAGGACATCTGAGATATACGGGAGTAGAATGCCTTAGAAGCAGATGTGACGGAGGTGAAGGAATTGGGAATGGGGGTGGAATTTTTGCAGGAAGGTGGGTGGGAGGAGGTGTATTCTAGGTAGCTGTGGGAGTCGGTGGGCTTGAAATGGATATTGACTTCGAGGTGGTTGCCTGAGATGGAGACAGAGAGGTCCAGGAAGGTGAGGGATGTGTTGGAGATGGCCCAGGTGAACTTGAGGTTGGGGTGGAAGGTGTTGGTGAAGTGGATGAACTGTTTGAGCTCCTTTTGGGAGCACGAGGTGGTGCCGATACAGTCATCAATGTAACAGAGGAAGAGGTGGGGTTTAGGGCCAGTGTAGATACGGAAGAGGGATTGTTCCATGTAAAATGCTGAGAAATAGATTTTTTGAAACAAAGTCAAAATATCCTATTGGACTCTTCGCCTAACACCTGAATCTCAAATTATATAACTTTATATTATAAAACTTCAATACATGTTATTAGACCTTGAAGTGTTGCCTCATTTTGCCTCCTTCTACACTGCTACCAAAAGCCCTTGTTATCTCTGAAGCCTGAAACAATCTGGGCTGTTAACCTCCTAAAAGTTATTTCAGCAAGTAGAAAAATGGGATTTCAATCTAGGCTTTTTATTGTCATACATCATACTATACCTGTTATTTACTGAAGACAATCTTGAGAGACCTCCAGAATATTGATATGCAACACAACAAATATATAGTTCATTCCTCCTCCCAGTAGTTTGTCCACTTTTTTTAAACATGGTCAAGTTCAGTTCCTCCATGGCACACAGGCTTAAAACTTGTTACTGATCTCAGGATCAATCTAATATTATGCTTGACATTCTTCTTAACTGGTCTCCAGCTTTTTGTAGAGAGGAAGGGCATAGCCTCTATTCTGCATTTTGTGCCATTTTCTACGTTCATTATTTGGTAATTCTAGGTTATCAGCTATTTTCTTGTTAATTATTAATCAGTACATTTTGAAAGATTTATTTGCTCTCAAGTTAAAAATAGCTTTTAACTATCTGAAGAAAAGCTTTCCAAGTTGAGGGACGGTCATGGGGATCGGCAGGAGAAAATAAGGAAGATCATGGGCTATTGATCTCAGACGAGAGCAGGCAAAGTGAAATAAGATGGAGGATGGAATCATTGAAGATGTAAAGTTGCTTGGCACAGAAGCTGAACGAATAAAGAAGTGAGGACGTTTTAGTTGGAAACCCAGGATAGGGTTTCTATTGATGGTAGAAAAGAAGGATTTTTCAAGAGAGTTAAATCAAAGTGAGATTTTCAGAGGGGAAATTAGTTCCATCAATTACGGCTGAGACTTTGTGACAATGGTCACACTGCATTAGTTTAGCTACATAGTTTAGATCCAATGTTTAGTGAAAGGAAAAACTGTGCATGTGGGGATTTTACTGAGGCCATTGTACATGAGCAAATTTTGTATCAAAGTCATAATGTTAATGCAAACAAGCTCAAGGTCATAGTGCAGAAGATATTTTTCCCTCCCCCACAATTAAATATAGTTTCTAAAGGAAGATGTGAAAAGAACAGTGAATAGGTTTCCATTGGTAAAGTCGTGAAAAGCAGTTGGAAGGGTGAGTGGCATGTGTCAGCAAGAAAAGACCTCAAGGGCTGTGGGTGAGAATGCCAGCTAGATGCGATAATTGGGTTTCTGGTTATCTAAGTTTGCTGATTGCATAATGGAGGCTGTGATCAGTGCCTCGATGATCCCTCTGGCAAATAGAGAGACAGAGAGTGACAGATAGCTGGAAGCTCCAAGTTTATACATGACAATAGCAGTGAAAAAGTTGGAAAGCAGTAGAATAGTGAGTGGTCAAGTAGGAATTTGGTAAAGCAATGTACCTAAAAGAAGGAAAATGAAATGAAGCACTAGCTAGTTTATGAAAAGAATGAAACCAATTTGAAGTACTTTTTAATTAATGTTTAGATTCAGAGTTAGCTTTGGAAGGTGATTGAACCTATTTAAGGCACAGAGTAATCAGTGGGAGCACTTTGATGTGCCAGCCCATGAAAAATGAGAGCCAAGGAGGTGTACTGAATTGACCATGAGCTAGAAGAAGTAAATGGTGGTCTCTGTGCTGTGTGTTGCATCGGGGGATCCAATATATTTTTGGAAGGATAAGTGGAGTCAACAACAATTAAAAGCAGAATGGAGGCAGTAATGCAAAGCTGAGGTAGCAAGCATCCTCTATCAGCAAAACAAACTCTCGGAAACTGATGAAGTGAACAAGCTCCTGACTGAACTGATAAAGACTCACTAGTCTGAAATATTGACACTACTTCTCTCTCCACAGATGCCACTCAACCTGGTGAGTCGCAACTTTTTGGGGTTTCTGTTACAAATTCAAAGCTACTCACCCCTAAATGCTGACACAATAATTGATACATTACTTTATGTAATATTAAGAAAAGCAGTCACCATTTCTTTGATAAAATGTGGGTACCTCTTACTTACCAAAGCACGAGAAGTAGTGGGAGTGGTTGAGGACGTTATCTAGTAGCACGTGGAAAAGCGAGGAGCCCAAGTTCCACCACATGCTGTGGAGTTTCAACCACATTTGACTTTTTGGCCTGACAGGTTCTCACCCAAATGTCAACCTGATTGATAAGACTTAGCTCTGGTCAGGCAGGAGATGTTGGCCTGATGCCTGTGTTTGGGGAAGAGGCTAGAGAGGTGGTAGGAAGAACAGGCTTAGTGAACTAGCCATGATAAATATGGAGTTATGTGGATAGAGTAGGGGGACGATGCTGGGTCTGGTTTAATTCAGACCTGATAGGTGCAATGGCCTGTTTTTGGAATGTAGGGATTCTGTGATTCCAATCCACCTCCTGGGAATAGATTAATTGAACTCTATTGTTCCTGCTCAGTAAAACCTTGAAGCTAGGATTGTGGGCACTAGAGTGAGATTGTTCAAATCCTTAGCAATTTTTCCTATTTAACATGCACCCACACTCAATCCCATCTGTTCAATCATGTTAAAACATCCTCCACCACCTCATCATTCACTATCCCCAAATGAATCAGCAAATCATAGCCCTGCCATTTGAAATAGCTCTGTATCCCGATTGCAATCATAACTTAAACAATCTGCTGACTACAATGAAGGAATAAAATAAAAATGATGTAAATTACCAGAATAAAAGGTACTATAAAGATAGTTTTACAAATTATCTGAAGAGTCAAGGTAGTGAAAGAAAATAATTATCCAAGGCTTTCATTCTTGGTTACCCACTGTGGACACATGTTTGGCAGAGAAATGCTATTTGTACAGATGTGCCTCCTGGCTTGTGATCTCTACAATTACACACTCACTGCAGGCATCCTTCTTACATTCAGTTCAATAAAAACATAGAACAAGCTAGGCTGTTGAGCTGTGAGCTCACAGCATGGTGTCACAATATAGCTGAGATTGAGTGTTCATCTAATCGCTACATTGTTGAAGAGCTGTATAGAAGCATAGCCACTAAAAGAGGAATACAGGAATCTTCAGAACTGCTAAAAGCTACAGGAAGCCATGGAAAAGGGAATAGAATAAAAATGAATGCCACAGCTGAAAGCATGTGGTTAAGACACAAAGACTCAAAATTTTCCTTTCCTAGTGCCAGTCAAAATGAAGTGTGATATGAAGAGCAGAGCTGACATTTTTTCTATCCATGGTGGCTAAAATCACAAAATCATGACAGATTTAATTGGCAGTCCACAGCATCTATGTATAGGAACACCTTTATCGTGGTTGGGGACAGACTGTTATAAGCTGCATTCTATCATAAATCTTTGAAGCACAATAACAGAAAAGAAGACAGAAGAAATACAAAGTCCTTGAAAGTATGTGCTGAAACCCAAGTCAATACAACTTACAAATAGTACACATTCAATATTAGGATCCAAAGTAAGGGAGAATCTATTGATCTGTAAGTGACTGCATTTTGATTTGATTTATTATTGTCATTTGTACTGAGGTACAGTGAAAGATGTCGTCTTACGTGCTTTACAGGAAGATCATACAGCACAAGTGCATCAGGGTAACAAAACAGAGTGCAGGATATAGCATTACAGCAGCCAAGAAGGTGCAGAGAGAGATCAACATTAACATTAATGAGATCCATTCAAAAGTCTGATAACAGTGGGAAGAAACTGTTCTTGAATCTGTTTGTATGTGTAAACAAACTTTTGTATCTTCTGCCTGACAGATGAGGCTCGGAAGTGTCTGGATGTGAGTTTGCTCGCTGAGCTGGAAGGTTAGTTTTCAGATGTTTCGTCACCATTCTAGGTAACATCATCAGTCGGAAGTGTCTTTGATAATGTTGGTTGCTTTTCCGAGGCAGTGGAAAGTTTAGATGAATTCAATGGATGGAGTGGGCGATGTTCTCAACTCTCTAGTTTCTTGCAATATTGGGAACAGCAATCGTCATACCATGCTGCGATGCATTCAGACAGAATGCTTTCTATGATGCATCTATAAAAATTTGTAGGAATCTTAATGAACTTGCCAAATTTCCAAAGCCTGCTGAGGAAGTAGAGGCGTTGTTGTGCTCTTTCAAGCATAGTGTCAACATGGGTGGAACAGGGCAGATTGGTGGTGATCATCACTCCCCAGGAACTTGATGCTATCAACCACCTGCCCCTCAACACCAATGATGCAGACAGTGGTGTGCCCTCCACTCCGCTTCCTGAAATCTTCGCTGACATTGATGGAGAGATTGTTGTTTTTACATCATGCTGTTAAGCACTCTATTTCCTTCTTGTACTTTGTTTTGTTATTATTCGAGATCCGACCTACAACAGTTGCATTGTTAGCAAACTTGTAAAGGGAACTGACAAGGAGTTTGGCCACACAGTCGTTTATGTGTAAGGAGTATTGTAGGGGGCTAATTATGCAGCCTTGTGGGGCACTGGAGTTGAGGGTTATCGTTTCAGAGGTGTTGTTGCCTTTCCTTACTGACTGCAGTCTGTTGGTCAGAAAGTTGAAAATCCAGATAGGCCCCAGAGTTTGGGGATGAGTTTGTTTGGAATTATAGTGTTGAAGATGGAGCTGTAGTTAATAGGTAGAAGCCTGATGCAGATATCCTTGTTGTCCACACTTTCGAGGGATGAGTGTATGGCCAGGGAGATGGATCTGTCATGGACTTTTGCACCAATAGGCGAAATGCAGGGGATCATAGCAATCTGGGAGTCTTGAGTAGATGAAAGCCATGACCAACCTCTCAAAGCACTTCATAATTATGGATGCTAGAGCCAGTGGGAAGTCATCATTGAGGTATGCTGCATGATTTTTCTTTGGCACTGGTGGGCTTCTTGAAGCAAGTGAAGACTTCAGATTGTATTAAGGAGAAGTTTAAGATATCTGTGAATACTCCTGCCAACTGGTCTGCACAGGATCCACGTGCACGGCCGGGGACTCCGTCCGGACCAGTTATTTTCCGTGGGTACGCCCTCAAGAAGGCTGATCTAACGTCTGGAGCAGCGACCACGTGTACAGGTGCATCAGAGGCTAATGGGACAGGCGATACTATTTCAGTGCATTTGCACAGCTCACAGAATCTGATGAATGTGTCATAGAAAGGTGATATAATTAAAGATAAAATTGTATTTGGCATAAACGATCCCACAGTGACATTGTATCTACTGACAGGCTCTTAACAAAGTGACTGACATGGGCAGCAGCTAGGGCACATGCTGGGCACAACAGTCCAAGCCCTGCATTATGCTGATGGATACTGCAGGTCAAAAGGATTGAAACATCAGGAAAAAGGGCAGGATGCAAATATTGTGGAGGATACTGAACAAAAGGAAAATAAGGCATGCTCAGTGTGCTCTCACAGCAAGAAGCTAAATAATTTTGTATACAAATGTTTGGCTAGGAGGAGGCACAACAAGCAGGTACAGATGGCCAGTGGAGAGATAGCTGAAGAATCACTCCATATCATACAAGAGTGGGGTCAATAAATCATAAGTGGTTTGTACCTGTTGGAACGATGACTGCAGAAGGCAAACAAGAGAACAAAATGTCAGATGGACAGCAGTGCATCATGGAACATTCTGATCTTCATCGACCTGTGTAAAATGGCTCAACATGATGATCCATAAGTGAAATCCTTGAAAGCAAAATCAATGCATAATGATGGAGCCATACTTGTACTGAGAGGACAAATTACATAAAAAGCCCAATGCAATAGCAAGGACAAAGAACTCGAACTCCAGATCATAAACAGCAAGCAAAATTTACTCATTTTCAGCTGGAACTGATGGAACTGATCTTGCAGATTAAAATAATTGCATTTATTTCAAGAAAGTTCCAAATGCTCTCAAGGCCAGCCTGAAAGAAAAAAACAGCAAACAAAGGAATTTTGCCACAGCCTGTAAAAGCAAAAATCAGAACTAACTTTTGGCATGAACCTTTGTTATGAAGCTGGATGAAAGCAGCAATTTTCTACCATGTTTTGGTGCTGTTCAGTTCATACAAGTGGTTGCACGTACTGTCTGGTATTTCCACGGTCATAGAGGAGTACCAATGCAGACAACATGAGATAGTTTAATGATCTCCCCACAGTGGAAGCAAGAGTGGATGACCTGCCTTTTTAGGGACGCAGAGGACATCATTGCTGACCATGTTCAAAATCTAGTGTGATTGTGAAACAGAACTCAGCAGATGAACGTGAAGCTGAACAAGAAAAGGTTGCAACTAATGATGTGATTGACTTCAGGCACAGGTTATGTACTTACAGCAAAACAGCATTGCAGTGATTTGTTGGATCCATCAACAATTTAGCTAAATTCTTATCCAATTTGTCATCAGAGTGTGAACCAACACACCAACTCTCTGCCAACTACATGCAGTAATATTGAAGAAGGAACAGCATAAACTAGTCTCTAGCAACTAGCAACAGCAATGCTGATGCTGAATTACTAAGGTGAAAATGATCAACTCACCCTGCAACATAACGGACGAGATACAATTAGAAGCAATCTTATACCAGGAAGGAAAACTGGCTGCATTTTTATCAAAACCATTAATGTAAATGAAACAAAGCTACAGTCAGATCAATAAAAATTGCCTGGTTATTGTTTTTGATGGCAAATATCGATATCAATATTTACCTAGAAACGATAACATGTCAGCGCAGTTGACCACAAGCCATGTCAAAGCATTTCTCCCAACTCTCTCCTTAACACTGTTTGCAAGATGTTTTTTTCTGGTTAGAGAAATGTCACCTGATGTGATATTACATGCAAAGGAAAAATGTGCAGATCGTTCACAAACTGTTGAGAGCAGTACTCCCTATGAAGAAGTTAGAGCATGCAGTTGCAGAATTCTAAAATCAAAAACCCAGCAGGGACATTGAATCCAACATACCAGTTACTTTCACATACTGAGATCCTGGCTCTGATGGAACAGCTCATCCAAACCACAGTGTTTACCTGAGATAATGGGAACTGCAGATGCTGGAGAATTCCAAGATAATAAAATGTGAGGCTGGATGAACACAGCAGGCCAAGCAGCATCTCAGGAGCACAAAAGCTGACGTTTCGGGCCTAGAGTGTTTACCTCATTATTTTAGAGAATGCTCAAAATGTGAGAAATAGCTACCTACACAGCAGGAAGGATTAGACAGGAATTGTACTACCATCCTAAAGCAAATTTTATCCATCCTTATTTTGTGACACCTTATCAGCGCAAGTGCCAAACATTAAACACCCAGTCCCCAATGCTGGGATCCAGTATCACCTTTCTACACAGCTAAATTCCTCATGCTTCAAAATAATTATTCAATTATCATTAACAAATGATACATCACTAACTGTTGTTAATGGAAAGTGTAAGAAATAGCTTTTGTTAAAATTGTTCATTCTTTTACTTTAGTTAGGGCATAGTTTAGCTATTTATATTCTAGACTTCTATTCAATGTGACCTTCAGGATGACTCATACATATGATTGGTTATATAGCAGAACAACTCCCCCACCCTGAAACACAAATGACTCATGAAATGAATTGTTTGCTGGATGGAAAAAAAATTCTTCCAAATTGTGAAGTAACCCTTGTCAGTCGAATTGTTTATGACTGTAAGTGGTACTCAATGGATTACAACTGTGACGAAATGCTGTAAGGTTTCTTCTCCAGGTTACACACAACTTGCTGTAATCAGCCCAGTATCCTCTACCCAGGAGGTTGACAGTAATCTTTATTTTGTAGTTAATGCTAGTGAAACACGTGAAATGAAAGCTCCACCATAAACTGGTGCAATTTGTAAAGCCGTGAAGTCCCAGAAAAATTTTTTATACTCTTTCATTTTTTTACACTCTTGAATTAATCCTGCATGGCATGATATCAATTTCTTACATATTTAATATTCAAAGGGTTTGGTGTTAAATTGGCAGATCATTTATTGACAAACTAATGTATTTACTTTCTCTTATTAAGCATAATAAACTTTTTCAGGTGTATATTAAAATGGAATTACTTCATAGCACCATTTATACAATTAATAATTTTCCCATTGGAGGGAATAAACTTTTGTCACACCATTTTCACACACAGATACCATGAAAGCGATACTGTCTTCATGAAGAAGTGTGCATTGATCAAACAGGCACACTGCACAAGAACAGACGCATACAAGAAGATAACGGTCTGAATCTTTCCAAGCGGCAGCAATGCTCTGAACCAAGATTCTCCAGACCTGGTACAACCAAAGTTCCTTTGGGATCTTCCAGTCCTCACCATCAAAGAAATGCGCAGCAGTCAGAGCAGAGTAGAGTTGGGGCAAACAAGACAAGTCCCCAATGTACGGTACTAGCGGCTATATGATGTTTAATGAATGTTAGTGAATGGATGAGTGAATGGGTGGGTGGGTGAGTGTGTGAATGTGAGTGTGTGTGAACAGGGCACCCAGATGGGAAAGGTTTAGTTAAGGTGGGCACAGCGAGTAGCGGTGTTGTCAAGTGGAAACTGGTTGGTGTCAAGGGGCAGTCGGGTGATTAAGGGAGGTGATTGGACAGGCACACTTTAGAGTTAGTCAGGTCTTAGACCGGATTTTAATCTGTCTAATATTTCCTACTTGACCTCTCTAGTTCAAAAGTTGGGAACTGTTGACAGCTTCTGCAGAACGAGAATTTGCCCAGTAGAAATTTAAAGTTTGCATGTGGGTCTAAATATTAGGATTTCCATAGGATCTTGAAGTACATTTTCAGGATACATTCAGTTTCCAACAATCTGAGGCCAGGATGATTTGGTCAATGATCCTAGGTTTCAGACTAGGTACAGATGAATAATGGAATACACTGGGTACTGCTGTCTTTAACAGGCTGGAGATCATGTAAGAACCCACCTGAATTTATCGTCTTCAGCCCCAAGAAAATTTCCCCAACAGTCCCCATTTATTCACATTAGAAAATACGGAATACTTCCATCCATTATCCCACTAATGATCAAAAGCAAAAATGGTCAGTTCATCAATTTGTGCAATAGTGATCTTTCAATGGTACAGTCTTTTCAGCTGACTCCTCTAACCTTCTGTCTAAATTTGGATTATACAATAAGGACCTTAACTGTTATTTTGAAATGTACTGTTGACTTATTCCTGAGCTTGAACTGATCTTCTATCATGTTTTCACTGCTACAGAAGTGATACTTTGACTCCACTCTCATGCTGGCAAGTTAATATTGTCACATGCTATACGCTTTATTTCATTTAAAGAAAACTTCTAGTTGGAACGATTAAAAATTGGACTAAGATTAGACAAACTACTTTAAAAAAAGCAAAGTTGCTTCAAGTTGAAGATGAGAGAAAATGAAATCACCCCTAGGAAAGGGAGACTGCCTACAATCCAAACTGATCAAAACTTAATAGTTCTTAGTAAAGCACTACATATTGACACCATGGCTGTCATAGACAAACCTAAGTTCGCTTGGAAATACACACAACAATATTATTTCAAGGGAGTTTGAGAGTTTTTGGGAGATTATTGAAAGGTAATCTGCTACATCCACTTCTCTCTCCAAAAATCTACCCAGTTTCCATGGAAACAACTTGCAAGAATAACATCAAGGAGACAAGACATTTAAAATAACTGTAATATTCACAACTGCTGTTGCATCCAAGAAACCAGCAAACAAAGCTTGGTCTCCAGTTAAAACTGTACATCTCAAGAACACTGCACATTAACTACTAAACTGCACATTATTTTATCTTCTGCTATATTAGGCACTACGTTCTTTTAACTTTGTACATATAATTATGTATAAGAGAATGAGAGAGAATCCAAGTGACTGTATTAGAGTCAAATGCTTCAGTCATGTCCTTACTATTCTTTTTCCTTAGTTTAGCAGTTAAATTAGTTGGTCTTTCCTTCACTCAAGGAAAACTTGTGATTGGCTCCTTATTGCTCACAGTAAAACAAGTTGACAATTAACTGGAGGGAGGCATAGCCTCATGCTAAAATAAACTTAACCATTATTGTAATCAACCAAGAGTAGCTAGCTCCACCATTTTTAACTTGGTCTAATAACAGATAATTATTGAAATTTCTCCCCATTTTAAGTGAATGGGATCGATTTTCATTCATTTTGTCTGATGCTAAGAAGGCAAAAGAGGGCAAAGAACGAATTAATAGTCTCAAAGTGAATGTTTTGACAATATTATGGTTTAAGAGGTGTATTTTGGCCTGGGTTTTTTTTTGAAGAAAGGTGCTTTAAGACAGAGATTTGGAGCTGTGTATTCAAATCCAACACAGTACACAGCTTGTGAAGCGTTGGGCTTTTAAAAAAAAAGTTGGAACAGTAGAAGCAGCCTGAATGAGTGTGATCAAGCTCCCCCAGAGGTGGGGTTTTTAGTTTTAGTTTCTCATTGCAATAACTGATGAGATGTTGAAGCTGGGTTTGGATACTGCAGCATATCTCTCCCTGCTACTCTTTCTACGAGTTTATCTCAATGTTTTTGCTCCTGGACTGGAGAAATGGTTGTGAGGCAATCCATTTTACTGAATTTCCCTTTGCAAAGCATGTGTTTATGGGATATTACTATATTGGAACAATTAATTGGTAATAATTATACATCTATTATTTTGCTAAACAATTCGATAGAGTTACAACTTAGCAATTTACTTCTTTTGTTTTTATTTTGTTCGTATTTTAACTGCAGTGTAAAAAAAAAGCGTGTTTTGCTTAATGGCAGTAGTGGTAGTTGAGTAGTTTGACCAATCAAATTACATTTGGAATACTACACCTCATTCTCACCTTTAACATTAGATAAATTTAGGGTCTAGACAATCATCTGGATATATTTTGCGGAGGGGTGTGGTCTTGTCCATAACAAGGCGTACCCTAACTGACACTTTAATTATGTAAGTGGCCTTCTGTTAAGCACAAAACCAATGAAAGATCAGCAACCTAAGATGTTAACTGTGTTTCTCTTTTTAAAGACAGTGTCTGGCCTGCTGACTATATCTAGTAATCTCTTTACTACCCTGTAGGGCCCTTTGGAACTAATCTTCCTCCAGGAGCTTTAGAAGTAATATTGGCCACAGATACCTCTAGACAATTTCCCGAGCATTACCTTGCTGCTGAACTGGCCAAATGCAATATCGCTAGGTGTTATGCTTATCAAGAAGACCGATAACTTAAAAAAAGCTCAAATTCCTAGTGACCAACTTAAGAAGACAACAAGATTTCAAGTTTCACAAAATGTTACTCCAATGAACAAACTAAAAAGCAAATCTGACTAAATCCCATGTTTGCAGCAAATTATACTTTAAACTACAAAGAAACATAGAAACAGAAAACAGGAGCAGGAACAGGCCACTCAGCCCAACCCACTATTCAACATTATCATGACTGAGCCTCTGTTCTTAACACCATTGTCCTGAACACTCCTTATAGCTTTTCGCATCATTAGTTTAAAAAAAATCTACTTTGTTATTAAATATGTTCAGTGATTTGGCATCCACAGCATTCTGTGGTAAAGAATTCCACAGGGTCACCACTCAGTAGGTGAAAAAATGTCTCCTCATCTCAATCCAAAATGGTCTGCTCATATGCTCTCCTAGAGCCTCTGGCCTAGGCAAACATCAAACCTGCATCCAGTTTGTCCATCTCCATCAGAATTTTATTCATTTCAATGTGATCCCCTTTCCTTCTCCTAAACTGCAAATGAATACAGGCCCATTTGACCCAATCAGTCCTCATAAGACAAAATGCCATCCAAGGAATCACCCTGGTGAACATGCACTGCACACATTTTCTTAGGTAAGGAGACCAAAACTGAACACAACACCCCAAGTGTCTTCTGACAAAACATCTGTACATCTGCTATAAGACTTCCTTGCATCTTCACTCAAAACCTGCTGTAATGAACTTTTCCCATTTAAAATGCAGTGTAACCAAAAGATCTCCCACTTGACAACTCACTGACTCTTTAATCCCCCCAGAATCAATCTAAAATGAATCTGTCTTCTCAAGGGTTTACTGCCACTCTTTTTCTTTCCCAGCCTGTTAGCTATTTAACCCAGAAATATCTTTTAACACCGGTTTTTTTCTGGAATTTCTCCCTCTAACTCAACCTAGAATGGAAATTTACTTTGCCTCATTGGAAACTTAATTTAAAAGGAAACATTGCAGCAGCGATGAGAGAGACAGGAATGAATTTTTGGAGGTGGAAAGAAGAAAACATTCTTGGAAATGCATTTACTACATTTTTCAAGAAGTGGTTAGGTATGGTTTTTAGGGCTAAAGGGATGAAAGGCTATGGGGCGAAGTCGGAACAGGGCACTGTCTAGGATGACCATCGATGACCATATTGAATAGTGGAACAGGCTTGAAGGGCCGAATAGCTTATTCCTATTCTTATTCTCTATGTTTCTATGACTGATTGGCAAGGAATCATGTGAGCACAGTTTTGTAATGGCAGGTCACAGAGGATACATAATGAAGATGGTGAGTTTCTTTTATTTTTCAAGGTAGGTGGCAGCGTTATTTTGGCTATTCCAGGGTGACATCCACACTGTCAGAGTTGAGTACTCACACTGAATTCAAAATATTGCAATGAAATGCATCGTAATATCTTCATTTCTGTTTTCATTAGATCCAAGAAAAAAACATGTCATGTGCACCAGGTTACCCTTGACAGTATGTATTGTCAGACTACACGTAATTTTCAGCACTTTCAAAGCTCTCGACATCATTGTTTTATCTTGCGTTTGATCAATTTAAAAATTCAAGAAAATCATTAAACTGATTAAAGGAGACAGTCAGCTGCAGCTCATTTGCATTGGGGCACTGTTACTGAATAAAAGCCATAGAAAGCCAATGGAATGTTAAGCTGTACCTTTTAGTAATATTTAGAAAACTGCTGAATTATCTTTTTGCATCAATTAATTGCCTCGCTGATAAACATTCTTCCTCGTGCAACAGAATTTTAAAAGGAAAGTAAACATAGTTAATTGCTGATAAAGGACATGCATGCTGAAACTCACTGGAGTTTCATTACTTCTCATCAGTAAATTGTGAAAGTTTTGATTTTCTAATCCCTATATTGATAAAACAATTGATGAATTAAGATTAGTGCAACAACACTGCACACCAGAATGGACTATAATGTTAGTTTCAGCATGTCAAACAGTTACAATCATCTCACAACTGATAAAGTAAAAGAAAACTCAGTAAATAGGTGGAGTGGGACCTTATCAGTTATTTGCCAGAAGAGAGTTTCTTTTAAAAGGAAGACAGCTACGAAACCTAATGTTTGCATTTCCTATCATTTACCTGACAAAATAATCCAGTATAGAAACATCATACCAAAACTGCTGAGGTTATGTCAAAAACATGGTAAATTTTTTTGAAAGAGTAAACTGTTCTATTAAAACAGGTATGGATAATGATGGCCATTTCTAGTTCATGCATTGCTATTTGCTATCTACAGAAAGCATTCCCAAATCAGCAAATCTCTACACTAACATAGTTGTACAAAAGAAAGGGCTAACTCAAGAGAAACGCAATTCTAATAAGTTCAGTAGGACTGTATGAAAGTAAGTGGGTGAAGGACTGCATGCTTTTATATTTAACAGCATTTCTACTCAACACTACGTCTCTAACATGTCTACATTCCTCAGCAATGCAAACATATCTATTACAGTTAAGAGGGTAAAACAAGAGCATGCACATCTTACCTTGATGAACTAATAATTTGATATTTTAAGAGGAAATGAATGGGAGAAAGAGCTAATATTAGATCAAGTTATTTTGATGGCAGATTCCATTAGTAAAATGTTAGTATGTGGCTTTTCTCAGAAAAAGAAACTTGTAATATCTAGCTTTCCAGCCACTAAGCACCAAATAGCTTTTCACAAACTTGCGGCACCACCAAAGCTGTGCAAAGCAGCAAATGAGAGAAGTACTTCAGATGTTTTATCTTCCCTTCAGCAGGCTGGGATGAATGATATCAGGGTTTTGTGTTGCAAGGAAACAAGAAATTAAATGAATAGCACAAAGATATTTGTGCACTCTCCTCTTCCCAATCATTACTAACCAATGTCATTCATAATATGATCATCCGAAGACCACTTCAGTTGAGGTACAATAAACCCAGTGCATATTCTGTTTCCAAAACAGTCACACGGAAGATTTTAAAATGTAGACTTTTATTCACTTTTTCCCTGTTCTTTTAACTGACTGATAAAGGATTGAAACATTTCATCTACAATATAGTTTAAATATTCACCAAAACCCATCAGTTTCCATCCCAGCATGTAACTACAGGTCGTCTGCCACCAATTTCATTTAAAGTTGGGTAGGTGGATGATAAAATAAAAAGTTATATTTATTGCAAACTATTGATATAATATAATTGATACTTTCAATTTGACAAGAAAGTTAATGACAAGTTTAAGATCTGGGGTGGTGATATACATTGAAGATCCTGTCGCTTTCCTCAACTCACTGAATTGCTGGTGCATGAGACAGAGCTAATAAAAGGCATCTCTCACGGCCATTGCTGTAGGTAGGACTCTTTTAAACTAAGAAGCGGTTGAACTTTCTGCCTAAACAAACAATGAGATCGCTTTCCTATAACAGCATTTTCTAAGAGTTTGGAACTAATGAAAGCAATTCATCATATGCCTACTGACCATCTGTTATAGTCATCAGTTACACTGTACCATCCAATTTGCAATTTTATTTAAACATCATTACAATGTGTGAGAAAACTGTATAATTTTCTCCTAGCTGCACATTGCAGGGATGTTGATATCTTAGTCAACAGGGTCTTGGTAATGGTCCTGTGATTTCCATTTACAACTTCTTTAGGCGCATTTTTTGCTTCTTTATTTTCAATTGTGGAAGGTCCTGGGTTGTAGTGGGTCGCATCCTGCCTATAAGTCAGAAGCTCCATGTTCAAGTCCCACTTGGCAGCCAATGAACGTGCATTCATAATGCAGTTTGTGCAGATAGGCTGTCGCCCATATTTTCTTCCAACACATGCCAAAAGCAGGAAGTAAAAGAATGAGAAATATCTTGTCAACCATGTGAAGAAAGGAAATTGGGGTCTCAACCATCATTTGCCCTGATCACAGCATGAGCATTAAAGTTCAGACTACCACGTCCATTCCGACTCCTTAGGGAACCAGTTGATTCAGTTGGTCAAACAACTGCTGTGAATCAGATAGGTGCCAGTGCCGCACAGTTTCATCCCTAATCAGACTGGGGTGGACTTGGACCTGTCTCTTTGTCCTACCCACAGTGGAGGTCACAATGTTGTCGGTCAGATCTAGATTTGGGCAGAGAACCGAAGATGATGTCCACGAATACCCTGCTTTTACCTTGCATCATCACCCCTTTTCTCATTTAAGTACCACTGAACTCTGTCCTTAGACAGAACTCCCCATCACTTCAAAACCCAACTCTTGGCTGTATTTTTCTCCCTGGCTCTGGAATTGCTTTTTAACAATTAAATCTGCAGTGTTTTTCACTTCTTATGAAAAATCATCAATTTGAAATGTTAACCCTACGTCTCTCACAACAGATGCTGCCTGACTTGCTGACTCTTTCCAGCATTTTATCAAGTACTTGGCAGCCATGGATATTAGTACCTTATCGTACTGACAGTGGCTGTCTCTGGCCTATTCATGCCTGCTCTTAAAAAATACTCCTTTTCAGGTATACACATGACTCTTTTCAAAGTTACTATTGAATCTGCTTCCACCACCCATTCAGGCAGTGCTTTCAGATCAGAGCGGCTCAGTTTGTAGAAGGTTTCTCATCATCCCTCGGGTTCTTTTTAATTATCTAATTATCCAATAAAGTTCAAATTATCTTAAATCTGCATTTTCCAGTTATCAAGAACATACTGATGTTCAAAAAATACTCCCATCTACAATGTTCACAGTAAAAAAAGCATATAGAAAATTTCAATAACAGTGATCTTCCTATTGATAAATTATGTGCGAAAACACCTCATTTCCTCTTATTTTCCATTGTACAGCAGACAGATCCTGGAGAAAAAAACCATCAACTAACTGTTGAAAAAGGTAAGGAAAACACATTAAAATGCTCCTGAAGTTACAGTATTCTTACTTTTAATTCTTTTTAAAAAATCACCAAGACAGGAAAGCAGAAAAACATTTATATGCTGGAAACAGGAGTACATTTGCTTACAAGAGTGTAGTTTCACAAATTACCCTGTCAGAAGGAAGTGTACATATGTACGATAAACAGAAATAAACTGAAACTTTGCCGATAGTCCATTGGAATGGGAAGGTTAAAAAGCATTCTGGTACTTACTCTGAAGAATCTATGAAGTATATTACAAGAGCACCAATGCTGAGAGCAAAAACCAAGACCACCTGAAAATGTGAGAAAGAAACAAATTTAAGTGAAGAATTTAACAAAAGCAAATTGACCTACTAATCAACATTAACTGTATCTACGCAATAATAGAACATAGAACATAGAACAATACAGCGCAGAACAGGCCCTTCAGCCCTCGATGTTGCGCCGACCTGTGAACTAATTTAAGCCCCTCCTCCTACACTATCCCATCATTATCCACTTGCTTAACCAATGCTGGCTAAATTCAATGTTTGACTGAGGTGTGTTGTGTCTTTACTTTAAATATTTTTTCTCTTATACTTCACATAATAATAAATTCATCAATTTCTGGGCTCATAGTTCTATGTTCCACTTCAGTAATAGTCAAAAGATTTTATGTCGGCATTGGTAGTTAGGTCAGCATGTATTTCCCATCCCCAACAGCCCTTGAGCAGGAGATAGTGAAGTGCCTTCTTGAACAGCTGCAGTCCAGGTTGAGTTAGGACACCTGCAATGCTCTCAGAAAGGGATCCAGGATTTTGACCTTGTGACAGTGAAGGAATTGTGATATAGTTCCAAACGAGGATGGTGAGTGGCTTAGAAGAGACTTTGTAGGCAGTGGTGCTCCCATCCTTTGGCTGCGCTTTTTCTTCCAGGTGGTAGTGGTCACAGGCTTATAAGGTGAATTCCGTTACATGACAAAATTGTGGGCAATATTTTTGGTTGGTTAGTTGATGAGATTGTCAAATTTGATGTAAAATCAATTACTCGGTAACAATAAAACTTTATTAGATATACTTTTTGACTTAATTTTGGAACAGCACAACCTAACTAGTCAACACTACTGATACTATGACAGCAAATGCAAGATCAATGGTTGGGTTGAATGGTCTGAAGTCAAGCAATATTATCCTTCCATTCAACTGAACAGCTCCAATGGTGGATCTATACTCAAATCTGCTTCTTCTTTTCAAATATTACTTCAGTAACTGTGTAGATGTTGTTTTGTGTTATAAATCACATACTCATACAATGTATTAGTAAGCCACTATGTCTCTGCAGGGTTTTGGGACAGTTGTTTTATTTTAGGAAAGTAGGATAAAAGGTTCTAATGAAGAATCACCAGGCGTGAAATGTTAAATCTGCATGCTGCCAGATCTGCTGAGCTTCTTCAGCAATTTCTGCTTTTATTTCAGAATCTCATTTCCCTTTCTTACCCTATAGACATGCAAATATTTCCTTTGCAAGTATATACAAGTGTTCTTTTTTCTTAATTGGCTCTATGGGACAGGAGTGTGCTGGTTGGTCAAACATTCCAGATATTCAAGAGATATGCATAAACTGCAGTACCCTGAAGTTTCAATCAACATCCCTCAAAAAAGCAATGTAAAAACATTAACAGACCTGCTAAAATTAATGTAAAAACACACAGTAAATAGTAGAAATATAATCCAGGGTGTATACATATCTCTGCTATACTTTATTTACAGCATAAATACTTGGATATCACGGTACAGGTGGTATATATTTTTTTGCCAGGTTGTCAAGACTGCTTGTGATTAAGGTGCCGTTTAAAACAAAGTTTGCTGTATCTGATTTTCTTTACTATAAAACCTATTTCCACCATCCTTGCAAACTATGCATTCCAGTTAATAACTTACATCTTTGTCTTCTCATTGCCAAACCTCCTGCCAATGGAAGCACTTTCTCACTATCTACTCTAAACTTCTTTTCATGTGTAATTTTGAAATCTGCCTTTAATCTTCTCTGCTGTAAATACAGCAGCCCAAATTGTCTAACTTTCTTATTTCATTCAAGTTCCTCAGTCCTGGTGTTGTTCTGGTAAATCTCCTCCCCATTTTCTCAAAGGTCTTCATATCCTAAATAGAAGACCATAAGCGCTCCAGCTTCACAGCTTTGTGTTATGAGGGGAGATTTGCTGAACTCGACATTTTCCTGTAGAAGAGCATGGGAAGGGTGTATGATTCAGGTCTTTAACTCACACAGTTATGCAAATGCATGCAGATAACATAACTCTGAATGTTAATGCACAGCTAAAGAATATATGTTCCACATGGTAAGCCTGAAGTGAGTATTTTTGTTGAGCAGTCACCATGGGTTGCCACAGACTCAAAAAAAAATTGAGATCACGAGTTCATGACACACTTGGGCCAACAGCCACTGAACTCCAACAAAAACTGGGACTTCTTCCCCTGGAGTGTAGGCAGTTAAAAGGTGACCTTATAAAGGTGTATAAAATCATGAAACACACAGATTAGGGGAAACACTTTTGCTCTTCACCTTGGGCAGTGGAGTTCAAAACTAGGGGCCATATTTTGAGGTGAGAGGAGGAAGGCTTAAAAGGGACCAGAGGGGCAACTTTTTCACACAAAAGATGGTTCATGTATGGAACAAAATACCAAAGGATGTGGTAGATCTAGGTATGGTTACAACATTTAAAAGATATTTGGATAAGTACATGAATAGGAAAGGTTTGGAGGCACTTGAATCGAACACAGGCAAGTCAGACTAGTTTAGTTTTGGAAACTTGGTTCCAACTTGACCATGCTGACCAAGTGTCTACATGACTCTCTAACAGGCATGCCACGTGTAGCTAGTAGGAGAAACACCAGTTATGATGACTTGACACATAGTTTAAGTATAATTACAATTAAAAACAAAATAATTAATCAGCTACTTAGCAGTCATTCTATTTCAGCTGTTGACACAAGGAGCATGTGAAATATTGTGTACACGCTTTTGCTGCATGAACAAAATTGCATTATCAGCATGACCAGAAATGACACATTTTTAATGCGCAGTTCCTGCAGCATTTTTTCAAAAGGAGTCTAACTCCAAGGAAATCAAGTTGGCTTTTCATAACTTAAATGGGCCCAAATCAGAACTAAATTTAGATCAGAGTGTAAGGTTCTTTAGGGCTATCTGATGCATTAAATATATAATGTATCTTTACAAAGATGGTGCCTGGCCTTTTTCATAATGATTAGAACCTCCACTTCTCCCACTCTTTCATGACCATCCACGATACTGAAAGAATAATTTTTTGTGTAAACAAATTAATTCTTAATTTTTCCATTATTTACTTCATTTTTGCATTAATTTTTCTATCCCGGTTCCACAAATTAGGAAGTGGTGAACTGGCCACCTCTAGGCCAAGCAATATAAGGTTTCGAGACAGACTCAGATGTTTACAGCAGAGAAGAAATCCACTTGGCCCATTATGTCCACACTAGTCTACAAAGATTTGACTACACTATTCCTATTTTCCCACCGTTGGCTAATTATTCTGGAGGCAGTGGGAACATAAATGAATATCTAAATACTGCTTAAATATGACAAGAGTTTCTGACTCAACTAACCTTTCAGGCAGTGAACTCCAGACTCACATCACCTTATGAGTGAAAAGCTTTCCTCAACCCTCTTCTTAGCCCTCTTTCTTGTACCTTCAATCTAAGCCCCTGGTTATTGTCCCCTCTACAAATGGAAAGATGACTCTCATTGTCTTATACATCCCTATCACATCTACAGCTGGCCAGTAAGAGGAAGGATCAGAGCAAACTCTCAGCAAAAAGAAAAATTACACATTCAACCTTCACAATGCGATTTGAGTCCTTGCTTTTCTAACTGAACCTAAATTTGGAGCTCTGATTGCAATAATATATAGTCACTCATTTTATATCCACGTACATGCATATCTACACATTTAAGTACACATACATAAAGCATACAAAAATAAAAATAGAGTTCTCGCTCCTTGTGATCTCAGGCAGTCTCTCAGGATTAAGATAGTTGTTTTCAGTCTGCTTGTTGATTTTTAAGATGGCATTTAAGTCCAATGCACCATTTGAGGGCTCTACCACATGCAGGGGCAGGTGGTGCTTCAAGCACAAGACACATACACAGTGACATACAAATATATAAAACACATGGGTCTATATAAATATGTGAATGCATCTACATATTCTGACGGAACCAGAGGAAAGAATAAGAAAAAGCCCTAAAATTTTAAGTCAGCATGATGAGATCTGCATGAAATTTATATTAAAAAAAATGAGGATCCCATCCTTGATGGTTACCCTTTACATTGTTATTAGCTAGCCACAGGCCCAGAATCCCCAGGTAATGCAATGGCTTCTTAATCAAATTGTTGGCAAATTACAATACAACCATTAAATGAGTTAAAAGACCAACTGTCTTTATCACCAACAACTAGCACATTTTACAAATGACTTATTTTTGATGATAAAAGATCATAAGTTTAAACTTAACATTCACCATAAAGCTGTCAAATATTATAATGCAAGGTGTATTTTAAAACAGAACTTCATATATGAAGTGCAAGTCCCAAAATACAAGTAGAAAGATTTAGGCTAGTTCTTTGAAATGATTTATTTTAAACAGGTCAGAAAGTCATTTGGAACTGCATTAATTCCAATAAATCAAGTGACTGCAGTCAGGCGTCTGGCAGAATCTGTGGTGCTAAGGGATAGAATGTTTATATATTATGTATTGTAATGGTTGTACTGCTGAGTGTATGACAGACAAGAAAGCTGTTGGCTCTATTGTTTTGAGCTCAGTTCAGATGAATCAGGAGTTCAATTCATAGTGTAAGGAGCAGCTTCTCTCAGCAGGAGATTCAAGCTTTTCATTCAGGGGAACCAGCACCCCCAGTCAAAGTGTTTCCATTTGTTCAGCTTTTAAACCAAGAGAGTTTGGAAAGAAATCTACAACTTGCTAGAACTGAAAAACTTTAGACCCTCAGAATCATAAAAGTTTCAGGCTAGTGGATTTGGAAAGAATCATTAAATTTCTCTGGAATCCAAAATAAAGAAAACAGGAGGAATCAATTAAGTAAAAACTTTAAAATGTTGAGGTAAGAATGAAGATTCTCTGGAATTGAGCAACTGTAAAAGGGTGTGATGGATACTCCCCTCTTCTTGGATCAGTGTAGCTCCAACAACTAATCAACAAGTGCAATATCATCCAGGACAAAGCTGCCTGGCTCATCCACACACATCCACAAACATTCATTCCCTCCACCATTGACACTTAGCAGCAGCAATGCGTACCATCTACAAGATGCACTACAGAAATTCTCCAAAGCTCCTTAGACCATATCTTCCAGATCCACTTCCATCTAGAAAAACAAGGGCAGCAGATGTACGGGAATACCATTACCTGCAGACTCCCCTCCAAGCCACTCATCACCCTGACTTAGAAATATATTGCTATTCCTTCACTGTCACTGGGTCAAAACTCCTTGAAATTCCTCCCTAAGGGTAAGTGGGTCAATCTACAGTTCAAAAAGGCAGCTCACCACCACTATCTTCTCAAAGGGAGGTAGGGATGAGCAATAAATTCTAGCCATTTGTATCAAACAACCATTTAACACGGAGTCTGAGAGGTGGCAAAGTGCATATCCCATGAAAACTAAAGGATAGTGTTGGAAAACAGGTTAAAACCTTGCTTTGTTGCTTGTGTTCAGATCTGTCTAAATATCTTTTATACATGTATAGCGTCTTCCTCCTTTTGTGGATTAAACATGTATTGCATAGTTAAAAACGATCATAAAGTCCCCACAGTGGGGAAACAGGCCATTGGACCCAAAAAGTCCACACCGCCCCTCCAAAGAGCATCCCACCCAGACCCAGTCCCCTACCTCTGCATTTCCCATGTCTAACCCACCTAACTTAAACATTCCTGGATACTATGGGAAAGTTAGCATGGCAAATCCACCTACCCTGCACATATTTGGACGATGGGAGGAAACCACACAGACACAGGGAGAATGTGCAAACTCTGCACAGATAGTCACCTGAGGGTGAAATCAAACCTGGGTCCCTGGCTCTGTGAGGCAGCAATGTGACATTGCAGCCTTATGTCTAAATGTTACAAAGCCAACTGCAAATATTAAACGACAACAAAATGTGAGGCTGGATGAACACAGCAGGCCAAGCAGCATCTCAGGAGCACAAAAGCTGACGTTTCGGGCCTAGACCCTTCATCAGAGAGGGGGATGGGGAGAGGGAACTGGAATAAATAGGGAGAGAGGGGGAGGTGGACCGAAGATGGAAAGTAAAGAAGATAGGTGGAGAGGAGAGTATAGGTGGGGAGGTAGGGAGGGGATAGGTCAGTCCAGGGAAGACGGACAGGTCAAGGAGGTGGGATGAGGTTAGTAGGTAGATGGGGGTGCGGCTTGGGGTGGGAGGAAGGGATGGATGAGAGGAAGAACCGGTTAGGGAGGCAGAAACAGGTTGGACTGGTTTTGGGATGCAATGGGTGGGGGGGAAGAGCTGGGCTGGTTGTGTGGTGCAGTGGGGGGAGGGGACGAACTGGGCTGGTTTAGGGATGCAGTAGGGGAAGGAGAGATTTTGAAACTGGTGAAGTCCACATTGATACCATTAGGCTGCAGGGTTCCCAGGCGGAATATGAGTTGCTGTTCCTGCAACCTTTGGGTGGCATCATTGTGGCACTGCAGGAGGCCCATGATGGACATGTCATCTAGAGAATGGGAGGGGGAGTGGAAATGGTTTGCGACTGGGAGGTGCAGTTGTTTGTTGCGAACTGAGCGGAGGTGTTCTGCAAAGCGGTCTCCAAGCCTCCGCTTGGTTTCCCCAATGTAGAGGAAGCCACACCGGGTACAGTGGATGCAGTATACCACATTGGCAGATGTGCAGGTGAACCTCTGCTTAATGTGGAATGTCATCTTGGGGCCTGGGATAGGGGTGAGGGAGGAGGTGTGGGGGCAAGTGTAGCATTTCCTGAGGTTGCAGGGGAAGGTGCCGGGTGTGGTGGGGTTGGAGGGCAGTGTGGAGCGAACAAGGGAGTCACGGAGAGAGTGGTCTCTCCGGAAAGCAGACAGGGGTGGGGATGGAAAAATGTCTTGGATGATGGGGTCAGATTGTAAATGGCGGAAGTGTCGGAGGATGATGCGTTGTATTTGGAGGTTGGTAGGGTGGTGCTTGAGAACGAGGGGGATCCTCTTTGGGCGGTTGTGGCGGGGGCGGGGTGTGAGGGATGTGTTGCGGGAAATACGGGAGACGCGGTCAAGGGCGATCTCGATCATTGTGGGGGGAAAGTTGCGGTCCTTGAAGAACTTGGACATCAGGGATGTGCGGGAGTGGAATGTCTTATCGTGGGAGCAGATGCGGCAGAGGCGGAGGAATTGGGAATAGGGGATGGAATTTTTGCAGGAGGGTGGGTGGGAGGAGGTGTATTCTAGGTAGCTGTGGGAGTCGGTGGGCTTGAAATGGACATCAGTTACAAGCTGGTTGCCTGAGATGGAGACTGAGAGGTCCAGGAAGGTGAGGGATGTGCTGGAGATGGCCCAGGTGAACTGAAGGTTGGGGTGGAAGGTGTTGGTGAAGTGGATGAACTGTTCGAGCTCCTCTGGGGAGCAAGAGGCGGCGCCGATACAGTCATCAATGTACCGGAGGAAGAGGTGTCCCAGATGTCCATGTTCTTCAAGGACCGCAACTTTCCCCACACAGTGATCGAGAACGCCCTTGACCGTGTCTCCCGTATTTCCCGCAACACATCCCTCACGCCCCGCCCCCGCCACAACCGCCCAAAGAGGATCCCCCTCGTTCTCACGCACCACCCTACCAACCTCTGGATACAACGCATCATCCTCCGACACTTCCGCCATTTACAATCTGACCCCACCACCCAAGACATTTTTCCATCCCCTCCCCTGTCTGCTTTCTGGAGAGACCACTCTTTCCGTGACTCCCTTGTTCGCTCCACACTGCCCTCTAACCCCACCACACCCGGCACCTTCCCCTGCAACCGCAGGAAATGCTACACTTGCCCCCACACCTCCTCCCTCACCCCTATCCCAGGCCCCAAGATGACATTCCACATTAAGCAGAGGTTCACCTGCACATCTGCCAACGTGGTATACTGCATCCACTGTACCCAGTGTGGCATCCTCTACATTGGGGAAACCTAGCGGAGGCTTGGAGACCGCTTTGCAGAACACCTCCGCTCAGTTCGCAACAAACAACTGCACCTCCCAGTCGCAAACCATTTCCACTCCCCCTCCCATTCTCTAGATGACATGTCCATCATGGGCCTCCTGCAGTGCCACAATGATGCCACCCGAAGGTTGCAGGAACAGCAACTCATATTCCGCCTGGGAACCCTGCAGCCATATGGTATCAATGTGGACTTCACCAGTTTCAAAATCTCCCCTTCCCCTACTGCATCCCTAAACCAGCCCAGTTCGTCCCCTCCCCCCACTGCACCACACAACCAGCCCAGCTCTTCCCCCCCACCCACTGCATCCCAAAACCAGTCCAACCTGTCTCTGCCTCCCTAACCGGTTCTTCCTCTCACCCATCCCTTCCTCCCACCCCAAGCCGCACCCCCACCTACCTACTAACCTCATCCCACCTCCTTGACCTGTCCGTCTTCTCTGGACTGACCTATCCCCTCCCTACCTCCCCACCTATACTCTCCTCTCCACCTATCTTCTTTACTCTCCATCTTCGGTCCGCCTCCCCCTCTCTCCCTATTTATTCCAGTTCCCTCTCCCCATCCCCCTCTCTGATGAAGGGTCTAGGCCCAAAACGTCAGCTTTTGTGCTCCTGAGATGCTGCTTGGCCTGCTGTGTTCATCCAGCCTCACATTTTGTTGTCTTGGAATTCTCCAGCGTCTGCAGTTCCCGTTATCTCTGCAAATATTAAACATTTGATCTATCATTCTGAGAACTGGCTTTTCCAATATTATCATCAGCTGGTACCATAACAACATACAGAAATTTTAAACATATTGTGGCAAAAATCCACTGCTCAGAGTATGTGTTAAATTGCTGTGTGATGCAAAATACTTCTTCCACATGAGTACTATTTTTAGTAAATATTTGATTCATTCTTTCATAGGATGTGGGCAATGCTAGCCAGGCCAATGTGATATTTCTAGACATCAGAACTTTGATAAATGTTCATTGATTGATTGAATCAACAAAGATAAACTCTTACACACACAAAGGAGCAGCAATCATTCTGTTTGAAATAAATTATTAAAGGACAATGACAAACTCAAACATGAATGGAAAGCAGTTAGTCACTTCTGGCAAAATTGAACAAAATTGCTTCAACACCTGCTTGATAAAATGGATGCTTTATTGCCAGATGGACAACTGATTGCCTTGCAGAAGAATTTAAGGAGTTTGTGCAGGAAAGGTCTGTCTACAAAAGGAACAAAGGAGCTACTTCCAATAAGAAGGCAAGCTGCAGATCTGCACTAATTTGGATGAAAGAATCTATTGAATCATTAATAACATCATATCATAACTTTAAATATGGAAAATTGTACAAGAATCCAACACAGAACAAATCAGTAATACAAATTCAAAGAGCAACACTGCATAAGGATCAAACCCTGGCCACTTCCACGGACAGACATGGTTCCTGGAATCTGGCCAAGTTGTGAGGTTTAATTTGCTTACTTAAAGGGTTTTATTTTTGTTGCTACAAGCGATGAAGTTTAAAATCACTATTTCACTACTTGATTGGCTACTTATTAAGAAATCTGACAGACAATGTAAAGGTAAGTTGCGGGTGATTTACCCACAACACTAACATTTGCTGTCCATTCAAAACTGCCCTCAAGAAAGTGTAAGTGGCCTGCCTTGAACCACTGCAGTTCATGTCCTATATGTATATCATAGAACTGGTTGGGCAGGAGGATGAGGATTTTGACCCAGCAGCAGTCTCAATTAACATAACGTCTAGCTTGGAGGAGAACCTGCTAGTGGGGATATTCCTATGCATTTGCTGCTCTTGTCCTTCTAGGTGATGGAGGTCATGGGTTTGGGAAGTGCTGTTGAATGACCCTTGGTCAACAAATGTACTGCATTTTGCAAATGCAATACTTCATTGCCACAGCGCATCAATGTTGGAGGGACTAAATGTTTAATGCAAAGGATGTGATGCCATTTAAACAGGCTGCTTTGTCTTGTTCAAGTAAATGAACAGACTCAGAATCCTTTTCAATCCAACGGCCCTAACAAGATGGGCAAGTGTTACAGAAAATATCTTTAGAGATAGGGATAAAAGACAACAGTAAAACTGCTAAGAACTAGAACATTCATGAGATTGTCCAGAGATTGAACCCTGCTCTTTTTAAAGGGATAATTTTGTTTGCTGTTTGTAAAATCATTTGACAGGATTCAACCTGCCTGGAAAGAACACTGTAAACAAAACTGTTTTTTGTTCATAATGCTCAGGATAATTTGCAAACCAGATGAACTTACTTTACATGGATTAAAAACTCTGTCACCAACAATGCAGCAGTTAACTACTTTAAACTGTCTATGCAATGAAGAAACTTATCTCCAGTGCTATTTACCCCCAATACACCACTTTATTTAAAAGACACTTGTGGCAAAAAAGCAGTGTCCCAGAGACAGTAGAACACATTGAAACAGGTTGATTAAAAACATCTACTAGCTGATTTAACTTCATAAAGAGTAATTCAATGGTTGTTACCAGATCAATAAATTTCATGGCCTCAATATGGACGTAGTAAGGTTACAGTTCTCCAAATGTTCGAAGATGATTTGTTTAAGGAGTTGGTTTTATTGTAAAGCAGGTTTTTTTTGAATATTTATGAATATCAATGTTTAGCATCTGTAAAACTTCAGTGGGTTATGAAACAGCATTTTAATCAAGGCTGCACACTGTCAGGATGCAGTTGAAAACATCTCTCCCATTGTGTGATCCTAGCAAGACCATTTTCAAATTATATACAGGAACATGAACAACTCACCACCATTAGTCTCCGTGGAAATATGCACAGAATTACTTCTGCACCTTAACAATGAAATCACATGCTTTCAACTATCAACTTAAGAAGTCAGAGGGGCAGGAAACTGCAGACATAACAGTGATATGAGAATATTCCAGATTCAGCATTTTGGCTCAATCATGTAATCCCACACTCTGGTCATACTCTGACCAGGAGTGGGTGAAGAGAATAATGGAGACCCACAAGTTGAACTTGATCTCTTTTAATAAGAGTAAAACATTGTTTAAGGTCATAAACAGCCACAACAATGTGCTCTTTTGCACCATTTTTGATGGCGTGGAATACCCTAAGGATCTTGATAAAGATGGACAGATATTAAACTGAGCAGCAGGTAAGAGTTAAGGGAGGTGATGAAAATCATACATTCAGTAAGCTTTTTCAAAACCAAAGAAAATATACAGTAGAGCAAAGCGTGATTCCAGAGTGCAGGCTACCAGAACTAAATGCTGAGAGAGTAGTGCAGGTACAGAACAGACCAGAATTTCAGGAGGTGTGAACTGGACCATGGGGTTGAGCAGGTTGCCAAATAGAGTTGTATGAAGTGCATGCAGGTGTTCTTCTATTGTCTTGGTGGCATTTTTCTTCTGGTCTCAGTGAACAAACAATACAGCAGAAACTACAAAAAAGTCAGGTGTGAACTCAGACAGGCCTGCCTAGGTGAATGAGGAAACATTAAAGTATTGGTCCATTTGCAGTTGTTCACAGCATTTCTAAGAGTCCATTACTGCCCTAAATGTAAATAAAAGTATGATTTAAATATTAATCCATTAGTTGGAGAGTCACTAATGCACCTTCACCTTGGCTTCTCCTGAGAAAAACAAGTCCTCAGAGGAAAATAAACCACTTACATTTGTACTTGTGTAGTCATCCAGGTGGCCTGGGGTAAGACTATCAGGAAATAATGAACTGTAATCAGATGCTGTTTGTAAGAACGTTTAAACTGTCAGCAGTTCTTGAATCTTCGCTGAAGAAGGCTCAAGACTGGGTTTGAAGTGGAAGATTATAAACTATGTAAACTTTGCTCTAGGTATTCATAATCACATCATAACCACTTGATGAATTTACTGCCATGCAGTCAGTCTGCGGTGCCAGCTGCTCTCCATTTAAAACATGTCGCTTGAATAAGATTAACCTGAATTCCAAGATAACGTGTAGAACAAAATAGATTTCTCTCCTTTTTAGGCAGAAACTAAACCGAATCAATTTGAATTGTTCTTTGAGAATTAAAAATTCAGCTGAGCATGCATGAAATTAAATGTGAGGTCAACAGTTTGGACAAGAATCAAGTTTTGGGAGCATAACATTACATGGGTTCAGTTTATTAGCAGAAATTTAGTGGGGAAAATTGTAAAATATCTAATTAAGTAAAACTGTTACTTGACCTCCCTACTCTAGTAACTATATTTTAATTACTTTTTGTGAAGGAACAATGAATCACATTTTTTTTCACTGCTAAAGTTTAATTTTGCTTTTTTTAGAAATATATTGAATACTTATTTCGGGAAAAATGAATTGTGCAGCATCCCAAGCACTTAAGTTAATTTGTTGCGTGAAATCAACAGCAATCTAAGCACTCTGTTGACCAGAAATCAGAAATCAAACTTGGTATCTTTAAGAGCCATGAATGAAGGAAAGCCACATCCAATAAAAGCCCCATTACTAATTTGCATCCTAGAAGTAATACATTAAAGGAAACAGATGTTCAGTTGAAAGGAAAAAATAAAAACAACATTGCAGAGGCTGAGATAAAACAATATTTTCTCTAATTGTTGGGTTGTAGCACTATCAGGAAAGTGACTGAGAATTTTTTTTATCAGTTGATGCTTTATTATTAACGTTCACTTCCATTGTATACATAGCACCCTTCAGCATATCGGTGTGATATTCATTGTTTGTCACTGCTTTTGGGTGACTGTAATAGACTTCCAGAGCTACAACAAACTAAAGAGAAATTAAACCACTACCATATGCACATCCACATGTGTGTTCTACTGATTGCCAATGGAATGACCATAACACAGCACAGCAGTGGTCATTCATCACATTGTGTTTGTGTTCACTTTTAGATAGCATACTCTAACATTAATTCAATTAAATCATTTCTCCCCCAACATCACACCTAAATCCCAATATTGCCTCATGTCCTCTCAATCTCTGCAAATGTTTATTCAATTTCCTTTCAAAAGGTTGAATGATTTTTGCACCAAGCACTTCCCATTATGAAGTATTCCACATTCCGTTGTTAATGTGTAACTGGTTCTTTGAACATCTCTCTTTTAATTCTGCCAAGTTTAAATGGAAATTCTTTTTGTCACTGATTTCCCAGCCAAGGGGAATATTTGTTCGCTACCAACACCTCTAGAGGTTGTAAGCCTCTATTAAATTTGTTCTTTGCCTTCAATGCCCCAGCAAACACAAAGTCCTATAAAATCTTCCCTCACAACTTTCATTACTCATAGCTGGAAATATCTTAGTAACTTTATTCCGTATACTTGGCCTTAACAGGAATTGATGTAAATTCAACATTTCTTTAAAGAGAAAGAGAGACAAACAGATAGACAGTGCACTGGCCAAATTTGTGCTGAGTGTTTGTGCTTTGCAGCAGCCAACTTCATTTAGAGCCAAACTCTGTGAAGCAGCTATGATTTTGTCATGAAGTGTTATACCACGGTTAGGACTGTATTTCAGTCAGTATTCCTGTGTACATCTTTGGACCAGTGCCAAAGCAAATGAGGTCTCTAATGGAGTCAAAATAAATGGGGTAAACACTCATGATATACCCTTGTTCTCTGCGCAACTGATTAGAATTTTATTGGGAGCTCACAACCCAATGGTCTCAATGTGGACTTACCAGTTTCAAAGTTTCACCACCCCCTGCCCCATCATAAGACCAACCCTCCCTCTCATCTCCACCTCCTCAACCTGACGCAACTTGTAAATCTTCTCTCGTACCTATTCGTTTCTCACTGACCAATCGCCACCACTACCCACCTACCTTTCCCAGCTCCGCCCCTCTTCTCTATATTTATTTCAGAGCTCCCTTCCCCTCCCCAATTTCTGAAGAAAGATCCCAATCCAAAACACCAGCTTTCTTGCACCTCTGATGCTGTCTGGCCTGATGTGTTCATCCAGCTCAATACTCTGTTATCCCTGACTCCAACACTGGCAGTTCTTACTACCTATCAAAATGAGATAGAGCTTCATTGTGGGCTTTCATGGAAATATGTTGGGATCACTTCCAATTGATGACTCTAAGCTTCAGGAATCAAAAGCTAGCAAACCACAACTTTTTGCAAGCATTCATGCCTACTAGTCCAAGGACATTTAAATGATGGGCAGCAAGATAGACATTTACATTCATGATGCTGAGACTTGCTATGTCTCATCTCCCCATTCCAACTATAAAAAAGAAAACTGATGAGTTCTAAAATCATTATTAGAAGACATCAAAGAATCTGGAAATCTACATATATGTTATAGATAAATAACTTGTTAATTTTGACACAAGTGCTAAGAATTGCCTCTGTAACTTTCACCATTCTGTCCATCTGCTTTAGTGAAATTCATAAAATTTGAACCAGGATTTACTTTACCTGCATTTTCCTTAAAGTAATGAAGATAATGATGAGATGGACATTAATCTATCTCCAGGTGAGCTGGAAAGTACATCACTTATTCAAGGTTATGATTCTAGCTGATGTTATTACTGGACCTGTTAGATCTCAGACTGAAATCTAGACTGATAAATCATATTCTGTTTTCTTCTAAATTTTAACGAGGTGATCACTCATCAAAACAAAAGCACGCAATGCTGATTTTGGCTTTAACAATAAAATAGAAGTCTGTTACACAAAAGAAATAAAGATAGAACAACCCAAAAAATTAATTTACAACACAAATTTAATTTGAAACTTGGTTTAAAAAACACATTACTGTCAATCCCAACAGCATCCCATAACAGTACTCAAACACCTGAGAGAAATTCCTTCTCTATCCCCTATAGAGTTTGACTTAGCTGTAGCTTCAATCCCCAGTCATGAGTTTCTGATCACCTCTTCCTTGATTCACCACAAAGCTGAGCTTAAAGTTCCTCAGTTTCAAATAACCCCTTCAGGTTTTTAACTAAATATACTTCTGGTCCTATGAAACTATTCACACTAAGGTAACCTCCTTTTCACAATCCTAAACTATCTTCTCCTCTTTCCAGAGTAACTAATTTGCATATTCAGCTTTAGTTGAGAATGCTGCAGAACTGCCCAAATTGAAATTTAAAAACTATGTATTATTCCCAAAGGTATGGGCGTTTCACCTAAGCCCCCAAAAATTGCAGAATCTGAATGCTTAACACAAAACACTGTTTGTATGTATTCTTTCCCAATGTAAACAAAAAAGAAATCTCTCCAAACTCTCCAGGAAGTCTTTCTCTCACTGTTTTCAAAGGAAATCACCATGGCTATAGTTATAAGTTAATCATTAAACCCCTTTGGACATAGAAAATCCCCATATGCTCCTAGCTCAGATTTAAAAATCCAAACTTAAAAATTAAATCTATATAAATCACACATCTTGAGTCACAATAAAAAACAACCCTGGAACAGAGTGACTTTAATCTGTGTGGTCAAAGACATGAGCAAAGGTGGAGAATAAAATATCACTGAAAGCAAAAGAAAGATCCTTATACAACCCAAAATAGCTGTGACTAATTTTCCTGGCTTGTCGTATAACAACTGAATGTCAGAAAATTTGAAGGGTAGATAGGTCTGTTTATTTGAGCCTTGTAGTTCCAACTGCAATGCCCTCAGGTTCTAGAAAGGTGACTAGGTTATCAGTCTCTGAGCAACTGTAAATCAGCAAAGAAATAACAAGAAATAGATGTTTTCAATTGGCAACTCTACCAGTGTCTGGTGGAGACAAAATGTCTGAAATTCAGCATGTGACTGTCACATTCAGGTATCTCTAGCCATATCTTAGTGAATAATAGTGTTAGAATGGGTAGTAGGTGAGGAGTTGCAACAATTTTTGAAGACTGTGGTGGTGGCCTGATATGATCATTCATGATCGTAAGTGTTAAGCGCATCAATACACAGAAACTGGAGTTTAGCCAGAAGCAAAATCTTATCTCAGTCCTACCATAGCTGTCCAATGAACTTCAAATCTCTTTCACCTCTACCTTATTTTCCAACTTACATTAAATGATAATATCAGTTTTTTGAGAAAAGTAAGAACACTTTGCTTCCATTGTACATTTGTCACCCTTCAGACATTTGCACTTGATTACTGATACAAAATAATACAAAGAACGTGAAACATGACCAGGCATGTATCCTAGAGCCTGAAATTAACATGTAATCTATTGCCCTATCATTTATCCATGAAATATAAAAGTAGATACAATCACTTTGATTCATTCTGGTAGTATTTGAGAAGTAGCTTCAGCTGATGGACGACTTTAGATTCCAAGCTACCATGAATAACTTATATTAAAATCACCCCGACAGAGAGATTTCCCATTCACTATCTGTATATCTACATTTCTGTCCATAAACTTACTTTTGATTTCACTCCTGATTATTGGCATCTTCTGCCCAAGGTTTGAGGCAGACACAAAGATTGCAACTAAGGCAAGTACAATATCATTAGATTACGTTTTGCTGTGCTTTGTTACAGTTGTCACTAACCGTTGATAGTCTAGTTTTACTTCAAACCTGTGGCTAGCTGCTCAGGCTGGAGTACTCTTTGACATTGTGTTAAGTTACATGAAGACTATAATACCGCCTGTATTCTACAAGCTAATATGGCACATATTGTTGATGTTCACTGTAGTAAATCATACGTCCACTTCATCAAATGCCACAGGAGGAGGCCATTTATTCCATCTTTCTAGATGAATGACTTCATCGCCCTTTTCCAGCACACTGGATTCTGATAATTGATTCTTCTGATGAACTGTTATCAATACGTCCAGTAGACAGCCTACTGTTTTTATAAAAGTTATTCAGAATGGAGCTTTTGACAAAGGGACCTGGAGAGATGATTTCTCAAAGTGCAGTTGGTTTTGTTCAAGTATTTTTGCAAGGATAGCACACTCGTGACACAGTGGCAGAAGGCCTAGGTTCAAGTGCCATCTGCCTCAGGGGCAAGCCATAATACATCCAGACAATGTAATGAGTAGAATGAGAAATAACCAAGGATCTAGCAGCAGGTGAAGGGGTAGATTAGGTGATGGACCTGCTAGGTTCGTTTTTCAGAGACATTCACGGACTTGATGCAAGAGCAAGACACTGACCCGGTTACAAAAACACAATCCTTTATTATTAAGCAAATACAAGCTGCGGAGGATCGCTGTATGCAACCTGGCACAGAGTGCTGAGTATCATGAACGATTCTCCCTGAACAGGGGACAGTTCCTGCTTTTATACCCTTGGAATTGGCAGGTACGTAAAATAGTTACTACATCTGAAACATCACGAGTATGTAGTCACGCTGCTATAACGAGAACAAGGATACAGTTTTGATCGTCACGAAGTGTATGATAACAACAGGATGCGATTTCAAGTGGTGACAACTGTCTGGCTTGATCAAAGGTCACTGACCTGGCCATTTCAGCAGAAACAGGGGTAGGCGGCAGTGTGGGGGCAGAGCCATAAAGATTACAGAGCTTAGCGCTTTTTGTGTTGACAGATGTTTCACACCCAATCCTATTCGGGCAGGAAGTTGAGACAGTGTTCACATACCCCTCTATGAGGAGATAAGGAGCATAATAATTAATGGGATGTTAACCCATTAACATCTCAGACCTAGTACATGGTTGAGAACTGAGACTTAGATACTAGTGGTGATTTAATACATTGCAAAAAATCTTGCAAAGAATTTCAAATACAATGTATCATACTAAAGTGTAGTGAGCGATGTAACACAAGCAAATATGGCAGCCATTTTACACAAAGATAGATCCCACAGGTAATAATAAGCTGTTTGGCAAGCTTGTTGGCCAAGGCATCAGGATAACTTCTCACCATAGAACCTGTAATTCCTATTTAGAGCACTAAGCATTACCAATGGGATTTTAGATAAATGTCTCAAATGCAGGACAGCACCACTTGAACATTCAAATAAAAAGAATATATTATGGATGCTGTAGATCGGAAATTAAAGCAAAAACAGAGTCCTGAAGAAACTCAGCAGGTCTGGCAATATCTGCAGACAGAGAATTAGAATTAATGCTCTGAGTCCAATGACTTTTCTCCAGCATTCTAAAGTGTTGCTGGGCCCAAAATGTTAACTCAATGCTCAGTATCTCTCCACAGATGCTTTATTTTTTTCCCTTACTCACTCAAACATATTGCATTAGAGTTTTCATGATGAGTTTCCATTGTTTTCTGAAGAATTGCTTAACATTAATATAAATTACCAGCATTCTGTTTAACGCTTTAGCACAGTCTCCACCGATTATGGTACTATTAATCTCCCTCGCCTCCTCCGTGAATCACACCTCACAACTTTTCAGAGTCTGGCAAATAAGAAGTGGGAAAAAGTTTGGAGTAGCTATTTCAAATGAGGATTCCAATGGCAAGATGAAATTACAGCATGGTATCTGTCCATGGTGCTGAAACATATGCATTATTTCAAGTTTGGGCCTGCCAGGAATTCCTTTTCTGGCACTGGCAACCTCGCAGTTTTCACATGGTTGTCAGTGTCCCACAGTGTTGTTCATGGGTAGTTTGGAATCTAAAGTAGTCCATCAGCTAAGGCTACTGCTCAAATACTATCAAAGTGAATATATTTACTTTTATATTCCATGAATAAATTACAGTGAAATAGATTACATGTTAATTTCAGGCTCTAGGAGACATGCCTGGTCATGTTTCACTTTCTTTATATTATTTTGCATCAGTAATCAAGTGCAAATGTCTGAAGGATGACAAATGTACAACTGAAGCAAAGTGTTCTTATTTTTCCCAAAAAACTGATATTATCATTTAGATTCATGGCTGGAATACAGATTTATAACCGAGGTATTTTAAGATAATGAAAGGGCTTGATGGGGAAAGGTAGAAAAACATTAACAACTGTAAAGAAATCCAATTAGATATCATAGACATTAAATAGGTGGCTGATAAATTCAAGAATAAATTCAGAAGAAATGCATTTATAAAGAGTGGTTAGAATGCACTATCACAAGCAGTCGTCGAGATAAGCAGCACAAGCTGTTTTTAAGAGGAACCTCAATAAGCGTGTGGAAGAGAAAAGGATTGAAGCTATGTTACTGGGGTCAGATTAAGAGGAGCTGAAGAAAAGATACATAGAAAAGACATGCTGGCATAGATCAGAGACACCCACTGGCCTTTTACTACACTGTAGACTGTACGTAACTTTTATGCAAAGTTAATGCAATTGCAAAGCAACAACCAAGTATTTAGCCAGACCAGATATACTACTTCTATGAGAAGTAAGTACCTTAGCTCACCAAAAACACCTTGTACCATTAAATAAAATTCTTACTAACAATTCATGATATTTCCATTCCAGGTTAGAAATACTTGTCTGGTATACTTTTGCTGAGGAGTTTGTTATGCACTGATGAGCAACTCATTTCCTGATCCCACCCAAAATCTTTTCACTGTAAAAACATTAGAAATGTGATGAATATTTTCCAATTGCTTGGATGAATGCAGCACTAACAACACATGAGAAAAGCTTGCAAATCACTGAAGATAAAGCAACCTGCATGATTAGCATCCCATCCAGCACGCTGAATATTCACTCCATCCGCCTTCAGCACAAGGTGTTAACATTGACTACTAACCACATAATGTACTCCAGGAACTTAGCAAGACTCCTTCAACAGCACTGCTTGATCCTACCTCATGACATTATGGAAGCAACGTCACCACAGAAGCTGAAGAAGTTCAAGACGTTTGTTCAATATAAATTACTAACTCGAGGGCAGTTAGGAATGTACAATCACAATGGTGGCCTTGCCAACTAAGGTCATCTCCCATTAACAAATAGACACAATGCGTATCATCAATTAAAAGTGAATTGAGCACTGGTGAGAAAAAAGGCCCATTTGTGGAAGCTTTTCACCTTGCACTCATCAGGACATTTTGCAACAGATAGAAATACAAAGAGAAAACAACCTTTTTATACTGTATGCCATGTTGAACAGGCCCAATACCATCATGTGAATCAGTATTCAATGAGCTTAAAAAGTCAGCAACTGACACTATTGAGTTCAGTTTTAGTAACTCCACACATGCCCAAATAAAAGGTGTTTCCATTGCATCCTGTCAAACCCAGCTCTCTCTTTCCTAGGTTTCATGATAAAAGCATCTTCAACGGAATGCACCTAACCTCTCACCATTGCATATCATGCTATATATTGCTCCTATATATACTATCGTTGAATTCACATTTGTATGTAAGAATTTTTTAAAAACATTTTTTAATGGACTCCATCCTGCTCTCAAATTTATATTTCAAATGGAACAGTTGAATGAACTCCATTTACTCAGTGTCCTAGTTGAGAAATTGTGCAGGGCATGTAGGCCTTAGATCCTAAACATTGTTGGATTATATCATCTTTGCAAAACAAGCCGGGTACTGACTGTACCCAATGCCATGCTTGCAAATTTCGAAACAGTGTCAAACATCTGATGTGATTCTACAACTGGGAACCATTCACTAAATAATCCTGAGTGTTCCAAGAATTACGCTGACAACCAATTTCAGGTTGCCAATTAGGTCTGCAGCACAACACACCTGTGTGTATTGGGAACTACATATACTAAAATACAGATTCCTGTTCTTTGCAGGCAGAAAGAATATAGACAAACAGCATTTACAGGTAAAGTCTAAAGGCAGATTATTTTTTTTAAAATCTGATACCAAGCCACTTAAGGAAATAACAGATGGTCAAAGTGGTAGAGTTTTACAGATTATCTCGAAGGATTAAAGGAAAATAGACAGGGAACCAGTGTTACAGAAAGAATTCAAACTTCGTCTCTAGGAAGCTGAAGCCAAGGTTGATAATATTGCAGTGATGAAAATGGGAGATGTACAAATGCTTGAACAGAACACATTCAGAGATCAGAGAATGCTAGGGTTGGAGGTGATTACAGAATCGGAGAAAGGCGGAGCTATGCAAAGAGTTGAAACAACGTGTGAATTCTTTAATCTGAGCACTGGTGAACTGAAAGTCAATGTAAGGCAGTGAACATTAAAACTATCAGCAAGAACTCACTGAACCATTGAGGGCACCTTTAACTACAGATCATCCTCAGACGTAGGAGCTAATTGAGCTCACCAAGTAAGAAATAAGATTTTTTAAAAAGCTTTATTAATGCTTGAAAATGTGTCACATAATTACTTTAAAATAATGACCATGCCACAAGAGTATAATGAACTTTAAACCAACATATCATTTGCTCGCCACACAGGTAGAAACAGCTTTGTCACACTGCTTAGTATCATACCAAGCCCTCAGTATTAGCCCTTGTAATTAGAAAACTGCACTGTTCATCTTCAAACCACAACTTAAAGGCAACAATGTACTCCTAAATTTCATTCCTCATTGCAGAAAAATTGTGAGAGGCCAGTAAGCCCTGATGTGAAGGTGCCAGTGTTGGACGGAGGTGGACAAGGTCAGAGGTCACACAACACCAGGTTATAGTGCAAGAGGTTTATTTGAAATCACAAGTTTTCAGAGGGCTGCTCCTCCTGTGAAGGAGCAGAGGTCTGAAAGCTTGTGATTTCAAATAAACCTGTTGGACTATAACCTGGTGTTGTGTGACTTCTGGCCATTCAGCCCAACAGAACCATGTAGTTGCAAAAGGTGCAATGCAATTGGTGTGTTTAAGATGCTCCTTTTGAGAATTGTTCCTGGTCGTGCCTGTGATGTCTCATACGATTGACTGCTCATCAGTTGCAGCAGGAAGTACACCCTGACACAGACTGAGCTCCAAAATCTGAAGGGTATGTGCGCCCGGCACTTTTTTTTTAAAAAACAGTGCATCAAGGGTGTGTAATGAAGATGCCTACAAACAAGCAACTCCCCCAATGCTGATTAGTCGGACCCACTGTTTTCTTGATTTAAAATTAGAACGGCCATACTGACAAACATCTATGTTCCAGAAATTATAAAATGTAATATGTCTGCACTCTTATACTCAAACCAAGCCCAGAGAGATGTATTTTAAATGCTGGTTCTTCGTTTTGGGTAGTGGGTGGGTTTAACTGGCATGAATCGACCAACCTTATTGACTGAGCACAATGAGACAAAAATTATAGCAATAATGTCACATTGGGACTCAGACAGATGGGAAGAATCCTGGTAAGAGAGCTATAGCATTGAATCTAAGCCATCTTTATCCTGACTTAGTATTGCTCAACCTGAGTGCATGAGAAACAAAAATAATGTTCAACTGGCTGGTACTGCATCATTATCTAGCTTAATGTGCATAATAGCACACACAGACAGAATAAATTACATTAAAATGCATCCAAGAATATTGTGTGCTACAAGCACCATTTCATTGTAAATTCAGAACAAGTACTTAAAAAAAAGACTTGTTCAAAATCCCTTCACATGTTCCTACTTGCCAGTAAACACTTGATATCTTATTACTGTATGGTAAGACAAATACCACAGGCCAAATGTTTATCAGCAAAGGTATCAGATGTATAAATTACAGGCTCCAAAACTAACAGCCCATGGAGAGCTGAAGGCCACAATAGTACCAGGAAAGACAGAATTGCACTTATGTAGTTCTTTCTTGACCTCAGGACATTCCAAATACTTTGAAATGTTGCAAAATAGGAATCTTTGCAGCCATTTGGTGCAGAGCAAATTCCTAAAAACAGCAATGAATTTTTTTGCACTGTGATGGTCAATGAAGGATAAATATTATTTAGAACACCAGAGATAATTTGCATGTTCTTCATTCAAATATTGACACCTTTTATTGTCCATGTGAGAGGGGAGTGGAACAGCCTTGATTTAACACCACATTCACAAAATTGTTCCTCTACTAGTGTCACACAATACCCTCCACTCAAGGGTCAGACCAACTGTGTGCTGAAGTCCCTGGGAGATGCTTGTACATCTGAGTTTAGGGGTGCAGTTGCTACCAGCTGAGACAAAGATGACAAAGCATAAGATTCTTTTCACCTTGCTGGATAGTAAGCATTCCCCACTTCCTTATACTAACTAGTTGCTATTTTGAATCTCATTTTTAGTTTTGTCTGATGCTACCCCTGACATGCCCACCTGCTCACTTCATTGAGCTGATCCCTAGTTTAACAGTAATGGTATGGTGTGGGAATATGCCAGGTTATAGATTGTGTTCAAATACGATCCTGCTGCTACTTATGGCCCACTGCCTTCAGTTGCTGAATCTGTTTAAAATTTCCATTTTAGATGGTTTGCCACACAACATGATGGAGGGCATTCTCAATGTGAAGACAGATGTCGTCTCCCCAAGGGCTTTACAGTAATCATTCGTACCCAGGACAGATGCAAATGCAACAGACAGATTGGTGATAGCCACCATCAAGTAGATTTTCTTCATCTTCTTACTAACTGCCATAAATCTAGCCCAGTGAATTACATCCTTCAGGGCTCAGCCATATATTATATTCTAAGTCTTGTGCCACCTTCAGATATGTCACATATATGTTGAATTGTAATCGTTTCAGTGTGCTGACTAGGTTTCATATCATACTAGGATGCTATTTCACTGGCTTACCTAATTAGATTTATGTCCACAGCAGTTAGAATTTTTTTTAAAAAAACTTTAATGGTCTTTCAGAAACACCCTGCATCATAAATAACAAATACAGGAAAGAAAATCAATAACTCAGTCTCACAGTTTAGATTACATGAAAGAACATTGTTCTGACTATAAAATGAAATTTAATCCTGATGGTCTACAGATATACATCACACCTTCCAGATTTTCGTAATAAAAGAAAAGTAAACAATGTGTCACCCTAATATCTACATTGAGAAATTGCCAGTCATTCCTTCGACTGGTAGATCCCGCTCTCTGAAAATGTCCCTTAAATCAGTACTCTTTAAGACCATCTGTAATATCCACCTTTGAGTGAATTCTGGGTCACTGCTCCCAATCCTTTCTCTGACTTGCCATCCATTTCTCCTTTAAGCCTCTTAGAATGCTGAGATGTTTCTGTGTCTTAAAGGTACTTTACTAAGTACTTGATGTTGATAGCTAATCTCTCAAAGAAAAGCATGACAACTTCTTACTTGAAGAAATAGCCCCACACCAAAAATCCAAATGAGTGAATTTACACAGACAGTTTAATGCTCTCAATTACAATTTTTTTTCCCCATTCTTAACCCAGTACAGATTTGGATATAAATTCTACAGGGTCTGTTATTCTTGGGATGCTCTTGCTACTACACAATATTATATAGAATAGGAAAAAGTCATTCAACCCAAGTAGTCTATGCATGTATTTATGCTCCACATGAGCTCCCAACCTTTCTTCTTTATTTAACACCAAAATTTCCATTTTTTCCTTTGTATATTTACAGTACAAATGTGTTATTCAGCCCCTCCAGCCTACTCCTCCATTCAATAAGGTCAGTGATGAGCTGCAGTGTTCTAGTAATATTGTCTTCTTTTGCACAGGCCTCCAGTATCTATGCATGGCAGTGACCTCTGGAACTGGAAGTCAATGCAGTGACAGGATCACCACACCTTGCATGGCATTACAGAGCAGCACATGTGTGCACCTTAGAGGGAACTTTGATTACCTGAGTGTAACCTCAAATTTGCATTCCCACCTGTCCCTGATAACCTTTCACTCCCTTGCTTAGCAAGCATTTATCTAGCTATGCCTTAAAAATGTTCAAAGGCTCTGTTTCCACCATCTTTTCAGCAAGAGAGTTGCAAAGACTCAAGACCTGCAGTAAAAAAAATGTTGTCTTATCTCAAACCTAGTTCTTGCTTCTTCCATAAGATGAACCATGCTATTCACATCCATTCTATCAAGGGACAGCCTGGTGGCTCACTGGTTAGCACTGCTGCGTCACAGGACCAGCGACCCAGGTTTAATTCCACCCTCGGGCGACTGTCTGCATGGAGTTTGCAAATTCCCCCTGTGTCTGCGTGTGTTTCCTTTAGGTGCTCTGGTTTCCTCCCAAAAGTCAAATATGTGGAGGTTTAGTGGATTGGCCATGCTAAATTGCCTATTGTGTCCAGGGATGTACAGGCCAGGTAGGTCAGCCATGGGAAATGTAGGGTTATAGTAGGTGGGTAAGGTCTGGGTGAGATGCTCTTTGGAGGGTTGGTGTGCACTCAGTTAGCTGAATAGTTAGTTTCTACATTGTAGGATTTATATAATTCTAACCCTCAGGTTTTTACCTGTTTCACTCAAATAATCTCTAATTTTTCTAAACTCCAGTGGATACAGGTTAGCTTGTCTGACTTTTCCTCATTAGGCAATCCTCTGTCCCACTTCTACGCTTCACTCCCATTTCAGATATTAATGTGGTAACCCTTCTCCCAACTGTTTCCAGCTATCAATATCCTTCCTTAAATTAAAAGACTAATACCATGCAGAGTGCTTTAGAAGTGGTCTCACCAGTGTCATGTGTAACAGAAGTATAACCTCCTGGTTTTGGCATTAAATTTTCCTGATGATAAATTTAAATATTCTACTAGCTTTCCCAATAATGTGCTGTACTTGCAGCTACCCTTTTGTAATCCAGACGTGAGGATGCCAAGATCCTTCCACATATCAGAACAACGGACTGCAACCTCTCAGCATTTAGATAATCTGCATCTCAATTATTCCTGACAAATAGACAATTTTACACATCCCCACAGTATACAGCATTTGCCACATCTTTGCCTACTCACTAAACCTATCTATACCACTTTGCAAGCTCATCATTGCTCTTCACAACTTATTTTCCTGTCTATGTTTGTGCTGTCAGTAATTCTGACAACAATATGTTCTGTCCCTTCATCTAAATCATTTACATAACCTGTAAACAGTCTTAAGTTGCAGCACTGATCCCTGTAGTACATCACTTGTAACATCTTGCCAACTTTTGCCTACGCTTTCCTTCCTGTTAGCTAGCTAATTTTACATCTATGCCAATATACTACCCCTGTACAATGACCATTTATTTTCCTTAAGAACCTTTGATGTGGCACCTTACCAAATAGCTTCTGAAAATCTAAATACAGTAAAACCACTGGTTCCCTTTTATCAACAGCATATTACTTTCTCAAAGAACTTCAAAAGATTGGTCAAACACAAGTTCACTTTCATAAAACCATCTGCCTAATTACCTTGGAATTTATGTCAGTGCCTTGCTGTAATTTCTTAAATAATATTTCCCTATGACAGATGTGAAACTGACTATCCTGTAATATCATGCTTTCTGAATTATGAGAAGCTCCCCTATTCCCCCTCTTCAGTTGACAGGTTCTATATGTTTGTTTTCTGACAAACAAAAATGCAATAGGCTTGCAATTAGTTATGTTGCAATAAAAACACATGCAAAACAATGAATGAAAGTTGTTAGGTTGTATTCTCTTGGTAGTTGAATTACATTGGAGTTTTGACATGCATTTATCATAAGAACCGGAGCAGGATTTTGTTTTTTATGTGTGTGTTGATGTTAACAGTAAACAATGCCAGAAATTATTGAGGACACCAGCTTGCATAAATATAATGCTCCACATCATCATAATATTTCTCCAATATTTTACAAGAGGGAGATAATATATGTAAATCAAACCTTGAAAGACAGAGGAATGAAGAAGACAATAGAAACAGGAATCAATTGTGATAAAAGGAAGTGTATAACTATAGTATATTTTAATGCAGTGGCTCTGAGAGGAATGTGGAGAGAACTAGCTGGAGAATTCTGGATACCTTAGTATCTCAAAAACACTGGCGACCAGTGACAGTGGTGAGCAAATCCAACATTACAGAAATATACATTGCACCTAGGGACATGAGGCAGATCAGTAACATAGGATAGAGGTCATGAACAAAGTCAAAAATAAAAGTAAGAATTTTGAAATTGATACAAATGGGTATTGAAGAGGTTAAGTTACTTAAGGTTTAAGTGAAGCTAGTACAAAGAAATGAATAACAAATGAGTCATTCAGACTTTCAAGACTGGCAGCGAAAAGCTGCAAAGTCACAGGCCTTGTGTAAAAGAACAGACGATGTCTATGAACAACTGTGGGAAAACAACGTTAATATATGATATACAGACACTGAAGTTTGAAACTGTAAAATGTATATAACTCAAAGATGTTCTGTAAGCCACCATAATGAGCTTTACACTTCAGTGCTAAAGCTTCCTCTCTGCACGTACATAGGAAATAAACGATCATTGTCAGTTTTCCCGAAGTCATCTCATGTATTTGCAAGGAAGAACTTGTGGGGCTTAAAGAGAAGTGATTGAACGTGCATTTCAGTATTGTCTCACAATTCAATTGGATATGAGTTGACTTTTGCTAAAAGAAAAATAGGTCTGTATGGTCACCCAATTAAGAACAACCAAGAGGAACACAACCATATTGATATTGTGAAACTTGCAATGTGAAGATTTGTATATTATCTATAGCCACTAGAGGGGGCAATGAATCTACAAAATGTGTAAAGCTAGCCTCTTAGCTCCCAGCAACATCTGTACAAGATAAGCAACCACCTATTACAGAGTTTCGGACATTTGCGTCCAATTATTTCATCTATAGCAAGGAGGTATTTGCCATTCCTCTGACAGCAGCTGCTTTGGAGATGGTTAGGATCATTTTTGAGACTACATGTCATTAGCAGGAGACAAGAGCAAAGAAATATTCCTTGTTTGGAGAATTCGCTGCAGATAATTTTGGCTAATTTAAATGTATTATGTACAAGCTCCAACTTTTACCCACACCTCTGCATTTAAGAAGTTATTCAAGCATGCTGTGTGGGTGAAATGAGATTTTAAAAACAGTTCCTGGCACAGTGGAATGGAAAAGCTGTTACTCAATAAATTTACAAAGATACAGCGAAAGAAGTAGGTAATAGGTTAAAATGCTTTCACCACACAAATTGGTTTGACACATAAACAATAGATTAGAGTTACCAAAAATTAAAATCGATTTCAGATTCTAACCTGTTTATTAAACTAGAAGATCGTATTGGAAGAGTTTTTTTTATATACATTCATGGCATGAGGGTGTTACTAGCTAGGCCAGCATTTACTGCCAATCCCTAATTGCCCAGACAGGAGCTATGGATTAAAAATATTGCTGTGGGTCTGGAGTCACATGGGGGCCAGACTAAGTAAAAATGGCAGTTTCCTTCCCCAAGGACATAAGTGAACCAGATGGATTTTTTCCCACAACTATCAGCCATGGATTCACCGTCATCGTTAGACTCTTAATTCCAGATGTTAATTGAATTCAAATCCCACCATCTGCCACAGCAGGATTCGAACCTAAGTTCCCTGAACATTATCTGGGTTTCTGGATGAAGAGCCCAGCAACAATACCACCAGGCCATTGCCTCCCCATTAAGGGTAGTGAGCAATAGGAGGACTCCACGACCAGGAGAGGAGTTTGGGGCCATAGAATCCTGAGGGAGGAAGCGTAACAGATGAAGTATGCCAAAGCAACAGCTAAACTCCAACAGGAAGCCCGTCAGTATTTTTAAAAAAGTCTGATGAAAGTGATGTCAATGCAAAGCTGAGAGCTGATTGGTAGATAGTGGACAAGTTGTTTATCACCACTTTAAAGCTCCAGTAAAGAAAGATAAGAGTTATACATTCACATTCAAAGAAAGTAATTTAAATAATTTTCTACTTAGCTTAAACTTAAAGGAAAGATAATTTAACTAAAAGTGTGAGAGGGACGATTAGTCCCATGTGTTGCACAGCCTGCAGAATGTGGGAGGTCTTTGAAACTCAAAACAGTCTAGGTGACCACATCTGCACTAGTGCCACGTGTTTGACCAGCTTCAATGCCAGGTTTCAGAGCTCAAGGCATAGAAGTGCATCAACAAGGCTGACTTGCAAGTTTTTAGACATGGTCGTTCCACAGATAAAGGAAGTGCAGCCAGATAACGAATAGGTGACCATCAAGAGGGAGGCAAGTTGTTAGTCAGGAAAACTCAAGAATGCATCTTACTCCAGACCAGTTTATCTATGCTGGAAAACAAGGACAGTGATGGTTCCTCAGCGGAGTGCAGTTCAGAGACCAGCTGCACAAGAGGAGTAGAGAAACAGGGGAAGAATAACTGTAGTAGGGGACAGGCAGGTGTTTCCACAGACACGGCCATGACTTCAGGGTAGCATTTGTCTTCCTGGGACAATTGTGAGAATGGTGGGTCCCCAAGTTCCTGTTAAGATGAAGGGTGGAAGAATCCACAGTACAAGACACCAAACCTGTGAGGGAAGTCACAGGTCATGGAATAAACGAGACTTTAACAATCTGGATTCAGAATTAACTGAATGAGAGAAACAGAACATATTTTTTGATATTAATACTTTTCAAACTGGAGGAAGGTTTGCAGGTGGTGTTCCCCAAGCATCAGGACTGGGACCCTTGCTTTTCCTGATGAGTATTAATGATCTGGGTCTTAGTTTATAGGGAACAAATTCAAAGTTTGCAGATAACACAAAAATTGGAAGAATTTAAAACTTTGAGGACAATATTGCACAACTCCAAAAGGATGTAGACAAGTTGGTGGAGCAGGTGGATAGTTGGCAGATGAGATTCAAACACGGGTAAAAGTGTGAAATGGAGCACTTAGTAGGAAGAACACTGAAAGTCAATAGAAAATATGAAGTACAATACCAAAAGGGGTGCAGGAATAGAGGGACCTGGTTGTACATGTGCATAGCTCATTGACAGTCACAGGATAAGAGAGAGCAGTTAATTAATTGTACATTGTCTTCAGTTTTATTAATATGTGCATAGCAAGCAAGACCAAGGAGGTGATATTGAATCTGTATTTGTCAGACCCCAGCTGGGGTATAGCGTACAGTATTGTATATACATTGTTTAAACAATGTGAATGCATTGGAGAGAGTGGTTCACAGGAATGATACCAGCAATGAAGAACTGCAGTTATGAGGTTAAATTGAAGAAGTTGGGACTATTCTCCTTGGGGAGAAGATTGCTGACAGGAGATGTGATAGACGTTTTCAAAATCATGAATGAGCAGGATGCAGTAGGGAGGAATAAGCTATTTCTGCTCATAAAAGCAATAAAAACAGGTGAGTGTAGAATCAAAGTGATGTGCTAAAGAAGCAAGGCTGAAGAAAAAATGTTTTCACACAGCAAATGATTAGGGAATGGAAAGCAGCCTGGAGGCTGGTTCAATTAAGGTATTCAAGAGGGAATTAAGGGATTATATGGACAGAAATTGTGTGCAAGGGCATGGAAAAATTAACAGGAGATTGGCACTAGGTAATGATAATCATTTGCACAGCTAGTGCAGGCACAATGAGGTAAATGGCCTCCTTCTGTGCCATACCTGTTCTGTAACTATGAAAACCCAGGATATGGAGGGATGTGCAGAGCTGGATAAGAAAAAGAGAAGCTTAGGACAGATAAGGAAGGCTCAAACAGAAGTCCTTGAGGTCGAGAAAGTACAGAGGATTACATGAAGATAAAATTAGTAGGGTGATGGGGGAGCATGAGAAAACACTAGGTGGGGGGTAAGATAAATAAATATCAAAACATGTTTTCTAAATACATTTGGGATAAGATGATAAACAAGGAAAAGAGTGTGGACCATTAGGGATTAACATGGCAATGAGTGCATGGAGTCAGAAGATAGCAGCCAGGTTTTAAGCCACACTGAAGGCTAGAGCAAGTTTAGAAATTAGGGAGGGACTCTGTGATATATTTGGACAAATTAGCAAATTAGCATTGAGGGAGGAGGGATTTGTAATTTCAACAGGCTTAAAAACGGATAAAATCCAGGCCCAGATAGGACATATCCGGGCAGTTGTGCAAGGCAAGGGAGGAGATTGCAGGAGCTGTGTCATCCATTTTGAAATCCTCTCTGACCACAGGAGAGGAGTCAAGAGGACTGGCGGATGGCTACTGTAGTCCCATTATTCCACAAGGGTGGTAGGGATAAACTCAGAAGCCACAGGCCGTGATTCCAATGTCAGAATGAATCTCCACCTGGAGAGGTATGGATTAATCAAGCAATGTCAGCATGGTTTTGTCAGTAGCAAATGGAATTTAATTCTGAAAAGTGGGTGATGATGCATTTTGGGAGGACTAACAAGGTGAAGGAATATATGACGGAAGGTAAGACCCTGGGCAGTTCAGAGGGGCCTTGGTGCACTTGCCCATAGAACTTTGAAGGCAGAAAGTCAGGCAGTTAAGGTGGCTACAAAGGCATATGGGATACTTGCCATAATATTTGAGATATTGAATAAAAGTGCAATGAGGTTTTGATGAAGCTGTATAAAACATTATACAGGCCACAGTACTGACTCTATACACTACAGTACTGTGTGCTAGACAATGAAAAGATGTGATTGTTCAAGACAGGGTGCAGGGGAGAATCACCAGCATGTTGCCTGGGCTGGAATGTTTCAGCTATGAAGAGAGACTATATAGCTTGGGGTTATTTTCCTCGGAGCAGAGAAAGTTGAGGGGGGACCTGGTTCAGTGAGGGGTGTAATTTGAATAGACAGGAAGAAACCTTTCACCTAGCAGAACACTGGAACACAAAGCAGAATCCTTCCAATATTTAACAAGTACTCCATGAACAGATAGCATACAAGGCGATTGGCAAAGTTTGGAAAATGAGATTAGAGTAAATAGGTGCCCGATGACAGGCACAGACTAATGGGCGTCTGTCCATGCTGTAGACTCTATTGAATGTAGTACTCAAAGGACAAGGTCAGTGCGTCAAAAGTCTTCTTCACAAACATTTCCTCAACGAAACTGATGTTAACTCTGACTAACACAGCATCAATCAGCTTTTAGGTGTTTTTTTATTGCTATAAATAAGCCTCTCTGACCCACTACATTGTGAAAGCCAAATTCAAATACCCTTAAGGCTGGTCTGCTCCTCCGTATGCAATAGTACTGAGTCACACAGTTCTCATGGAAATTCCATTTTTGATCCCCGTTATGTGCTGACTGAGTTGATTCCATCAATAGTAACACTACAATTGACTTCAGTGTCTCAGTTTTGGGAAATTCACAAGTCAGATCAACTGCTGGAGAATATACCGTGGACATCATACAGGAGACAGAATGAGGCTCATTTGGTATGGCTCTCCTTCCAATGCTCACTTGACATGTTCATATTTGGGATCTAGGCTAACATGAGATATTGTCTCTTGGATGTATTAGCAAAGGGTCTGCGGAAAAGAAAGTAGGAAAAAAAAACAGCTTTGAAGATGGAGCACAGGAATGGCATCTCCGTGCATCCATCCCCAAGTGTGATTTAAAAGCCTGAACTAAACACTGCAATACAGTCAGCTCCCGAAATATCCTCTCAGCTTACTTTTAAATATATCATAGCCTAAATATCTGAAGCATAGGCCAAATAAACACTCATTTGAAAAGGAGCTGACTTCACTCTGCCTTGCAAGTGATTAGAATAGACAACTAATCAAGATTCATGCTGAGGTACAACTTTCAAAGAATGTAGATGCTATCACCTTTCACTGCTGTCAACCATCGAAACAGGCTGCTGGGGTCCAAAAAAAGGACCTTATAATCTTTTAAGTAGCTCTTATCAACATGTTTCAAGGTATAAGATGTTGTGTGGATTAAATGTGGATACATTTTAAAATCTACTTTATGAAGATCAGCAGTAGGAGTACAACAGCCCCATATTGAGTCAAAAACATTAGGACAGACAACGCAAGCAAAACCAATGTTCCCATATCATAGCTGCTTATATGACATGGAGTCAGCCAGCCAAGCTAAATCAGCCTTCCTACCTCTGTATTTGCAACACAGTTAAACTAACCAAAGATCCCCAACAGCTACTCCAACAGTTCCTAACCAGACTTTTCAATAACTAATCCCAGACTTTGTAAACAATTAAATTGCAGATACCGGTTTTGTTTCTTAAAAAAACTTAATGTTTTATTAAATAAACATTAACTTTAGCAGAAAAATATAAACAGCAAGGCAATCTGATTAATGTCTATGATTTACACCAAAACGTTTGTTTTCAGCCCCATTTCACATAAAAGATAGACAGACAAACAGACTTACAAACACAATTAAGGTATAAATAAAAGAAAATACAGAACTGGCCAGATTACTTAGACGGCTTTCAACCATGCACAGTTTCACAGACACAGATGTGGACTCCGATCAGGAACTGCTGATCAGAATCACCATCCAAGTGCACCCAGGCAAAGGCAGCAATGCTTCCATTTCAGCTTTTTACTCTGAGCTTCCAGAAGCTGGTGTGGGCGAATACACAGGGAGTTTTCAAAATTTCATGCTGTGTTGAGAGCAGCCAAGATCATCTGCACAGAAAATATGGTTTAAAAACAAAACTATTTTGATTCTGGCTCTGCCCTGATAGACTGATAACCTCTTCCTAAGGCCTTAATTACTATTCAATGATTTCAGACTTGCAAGAAACCAATCCCAGGTACAGAACTCATTCATCACTGATTTCTGCTATCGGTTTGAACATAATGCTGTGTCTGTAGGAACTGCTTTGGTCAAGACTCAAGCTTACAGTTAATTTACAGTCCTGGCCTCAATAACAAACAAAGTTTGTTTGGTCTGTTCTTTTCCTTTACCACAAGCTGTCCCAAAGTCATTTTCAGCTCATAATTGACAGTTCACAACTTCAAACTGATAAAAGAATAAAACCGGAAATAATAAAAAATCAGCAAGGATTCAAACAGTGCATACAACACAGTATTCATTGCCTAGTCCCTCAAATTACATACTTTAGAATTTGCAACTCAAGTGTATAGCGTATATGCAACATCAAACCCTGCTTGCACTTTCAGATGAAACAAAATTCTAAGATTCCATTCAAAATAATTAAGAGGACACTCAGTAGAGAATATTCCAATGCAATATTTTTTAAAATCATCTTGTTACAGTTACACAGTTCTCCATTGAAGTCATTTGATTGATGCTTTGTAACCACAGAGCTGAAGAAAGAAGTCATTTTATTAAGAGCTTCCAATTTGGGGAGCAGGCTTCAAGCTAATCCATATCCAACAAGCTGCTCTGAAAATGCTGCTCACATTCAGACAAATTGCAGCACAGCAGGTGAGACAATCTGCAGCATTCAAACACAATCAATAACATTGTAACTAAAACAACACACAACACTGAAAAAGAAGCAAATTCATGTTATTTATTTTTAAAAATTTAAAACATTTCCAGGATCTGTATCCATAAAAATATGTCAAAGAATTGAGGAAACTAGAAATTTGGAAGAAAAACAGAATTGTCTGAGAATCTCAGCAGGTCCGGCAGCATCTGTGAAGTGAAAGCAGAGTTAATATCGAGTCCAGAGACCCAAAGGTAATCTGGGCATTTTTGCATTTTCTGGTGGAGACCTTGCTAGCAGCATACTATATTTGCATACAAACTATATGACTGCATTTCAAAAGTCATCTGCTGGCTGTAAAATGCTGAGGATTGTGGTTAGGTACTATATGATACCAAACTCTTCCTTGCTTCATTAAATGTGTGTTAACCACTGTCTTTATTCTTTATATTGTTCTATTTCTCTCTGCACTACCCATTTCACCCTTCCTCCACTTCAGTCTTTTGAATTATTCTTTAGGTGAGCTGGAAATTCTGCCCATTTCCATTCTGTAGTTGTAAATTTACCAAATACAAAAAGCACCTGTACAGTCAAATGAAAGATATGCCAAATGTATATTAAAGAACTTCCCACGGTAACCACAAGCCCTCAGTGCATCAGCACAGTGGCTCAGTGGTTAGCACTGCTGCCTCACAGCACTGGGAACCCAGATTCAATTCCACCCTTGGGTGACTGTCTGTGTGGAGTTTGCACATTCTCCCTGTGTCTGCGTGGGTTTCGTCCGGGTGCTCTGGTTTCCTCCCATAGTCCAAAGTTGTGCCGGTTGGATGGATTGGCCATGCTAAATTGGCCATAATGTTCAGAGATGTGTAGATTAGGTGGGCTGTAGGGCGATGGCTCTGGGCGGGTTAGTCCAAGGGCTGGTGTGGACTTGTTGGGCCAAAAGGCCTATTTCCACACTGTAGGGATTCTATGATTCTAAGTTTATATAATGAGACGTGATGCCTTTCCCCAAGGACAGGATTACACAGCGCTTGAAGACAATAAGGACTGTAAGTGTTGGAAACCGGAGTCTATAAATGTGAGGCTAAAAAAGCACAGCATGTCAGACAGTGTTAGAGGAGCAGGAAATGCTCCTCTTTGTATGCTTTGGTCCAAAACCAGTCTCCAAGTCTGTGTTTGGTCTCTCCAACATAGAGGGGGCCACAGCAGGAACAACGGATGCAATAGATCAGGGAGGATGAAATGAAAGTGAATCTCTGCTAGATCTGGAAGGATTGTTTGGGGCCTTGGATGGGGATAAGAGAGGAGGTGTAGTAGCAGGTGTTGCATTAGCAGCGAAAGGTACCCAGTGTGGAGGAGAAATTGGGGCTGGAGTGGGAGAAATGTGGAGGTGGTGAGGGAGTCACAGAATGAACGGTCCCTGTGGAAAGCAGATAGGGGATGGGGAGGGAAATATCTTTTCAGTGCTGGGGTCTGGTTGTAGATGGCAGTAATGTCAGAGGATGGTGCATTGGATTCGGAGGTAGGTGGGGTGGTACGTGAGGTCTAAGGGGACTCTATCCTTATTGTTGCTGGAGGGAGGGGTTTGAGGCAGAAATGTGGGAAATGGAGGAGATGCGGTTGAGGGCATCCTTAATTATAGAGGAAGGGAAATTACGATCCTTTAAGTAGAAGGATATCTGTGAACTCCTGGAGTAGAACACCTCATCCTGGGAGCACATGCAATGGAGGCAGAGGAAGTGAAATTATGGAACAGAATTTTGCAGCACGATAGGTGAGATGAGGTGTCGTTGAAGTAGCTGTGGCAGTCAGCGGGTTTGACATGGATGTCGGTGGTGAATTGGTTTCCAGAGATGGAGGCAGAGAGGTCTAGGAAGGGGAGGGAGGTGTCAGAAATAGTCCAGCTTAATTTGAGGGCAGTGTGAAAAGTGTTGGTGAAGTTGATGAGCTGCTTGAGCTACTCGCAGGGCATGAGGCAGCACTGACGCAATCATCAATATAGCCAAGGAAGAGATGGGGGATAGTCCTGGTGTCATTGTGGAAGAGGGACTGTTCCACAAACTCTACAAAGAGGCAGGCGTAGCTCAGGCCCATGTGGGTGCCAATGGCCACCCCTTCTGTTGGTAGGAAGTGGGAGGAATCAAAGGAAAAATTACTGAGGGTGAGGACCAGTTCAGCCAAGCAAGTAAGAGTGTCAGTGGAGGGGGGACTGGTTGGGCCCTCCAAGTGGGGGTTGCAGGTGTACAGGAACTGTACATCTATGGTGAAGATAAGGAGTTGGGGGCTGGGGAGCTGAAAGTTTTGAAAAGGTGGAGGTGTGGCTTGTGTCCTGAATGTAGGTAGGGAGTTCCTGGGCCAAAGAGGAAAGTATGGTGTTGAGGTAGAAGGGGATGAGCTTACACTGCACTCGAAAATCCTAAAGACGAAACACATTTGTCAATGAGACTATTTGTAAGAGTCATTACCACACAATTCTTCAGGAGCCTTCACACTGATAGCACCTTAAATCATGTTATGTGGCATTATTACCTTCCAAAATAGGACAGACTTCAAACCAGATCGAGCAACTCAGGCCTGGGCATCCATGAAGTCCTGTCGACCATCAACAGCATTCAATGAAGAATGCAGGATTGCATGTCAGGAGCAACACCAGACATAGCTGAAACTGAGGTGAAGCTACAAAACAGAACTGCCAAACTGAATAGCAGGAGGCATTAGACAGAGATAATAAATCCAAAAATTACAGGGAGCAACTAACCTCTGCAGTCTTACCACATCCCAATGTGAATGGTGGTGGTCAATAAAACAACTCACTCAAATTCTGCTACTCCTGCCAAGAATCATGCTCCACCACATTCATTACTGGAGGTGGAGGGTCCACAAATATCCCATCCTCAATAGTGGGAGAGCCAAACACATTAGTGTAAAAAAAACCTGAAGAATTCACAACTACCATCAGCCAGAAGCACCAAGTAGGTGGCCCATCTTGGCTTCTTCCAGAGGTACCCAGCATCACAGATGCCAGGCTTCAGCCACCTCAATTCACTCCACCTGACATCAAGAAATGACTGAATGTACTGAGCTATAGCCCCAAACAATATTCTGGCACTTGTACTGAAGGTCTGTGTTCCAGATCTTTCTATACCCCTAACCAAGCTGTTCCAGTGCAGCTACAACACTGGCAGCAACCTGGTGGGAAAAACAAAATATGGAAAACTGCCTAGGTTTATCCTGTACCCAAAAAACAGGGCTAATCCAAGCCATACCATTACCGACCCTTTAGTCTACCCTCAATCATCAGTAAAGTAATGGAAGATGTCATCAATAGTGCTATCAGGCAGCACTCACAAAGCAATAATCGGCACACTCAACTCCTGACCTCACTAAAGCCTTGGTTTAGGCATGGCCAAGAGCTGAATTCCAGATGTCAGGTGAGAGTGACAGCCCTTGTCGATAAGGCCACATCTGACTAAGTGTGGCATCAAAAAGCCCTAGCATTCTAGAGGAAAGAGGAATCACTGGGTGAACCTCTCTGACGGTTGGAGTCATATCTAGCACACTGGAAGACATTTACAGTTATTGGAGGTCAGTCATTCTCAGGGGGAGGTGATGGCCTCATGATATTATCACTGGACTGTTTATCCAGAGAACCAGATGATGTTCTCGGGGCGCGGGTTTGAATTCTGCCACGGCAGATGATGGAATTTGATTTGAATAAATATCTGGAATTAATAGTCTAATGATGATCATAAATCCATTGCCGATTGTCGGGAAAACCCCAATGGGTCCACTAATGTCTGTTGGGAAGGAAACTGTTATCCTTACCTGGTGTGGCCTACATGTCATTTGAAAGCTATAGCAATGTTCTTGACTCATAACTGCCCTCGGGGCAATTTTGTATGGGCAATATATGTTGCCTAGCCAGCAATGCCCACATACCGTGAACAAATAAAGAAAAAATAATTCCAGAGTATCTCCACAGGAGTTTCTCAAATTAGTGACCCAGGCCCAACCATCTTGAGTCGCTTCATCAATGACTTCCCTTTCATCATAAAGTCTGGCCTGAAGTGGGGATGTTTGCTCATGACTGCACAAAGTTCAACACTATTCACAACTCCTCACATACTAAAGTAGACCATGTCCAAATGCAACAAAACCTGGACAATATCCAAGATAATGGGAACAGCAGATGCTGGAGAATTTGAGATAACAAAGTGTGGAGCTGGATGAACACAGCAGGCCAAGCAGCATCTGAGGAGCACAAAAGCTGACGTTTCGGGCCTAGGCCCTTCATCCAAAAAGGGGGAGGGGGAGAGGGTTCTGAAATAAATAGGGAGAAAGGGGAAGGCGGATCGAAGATGGATAGAGGAGAAGATAGGTGGATAGGAGACAGAAAAGTAAAAGGGGCGGCGTTGGAGCCAGCAAAGGTGAGTGTACGTGGGGAAGTAGGGAGGGGATAGGTCAATCCAGAGAGGACAGACAGGTCAAGGGGGCAGGATGAGGATAGGAGGTAGGAAATGGAGGTGCGGCTTGAGGTGGGAGGAGGGGATAGGTGAGAAGAGGAACAGGTTACGGAGGCGGGGATGAGCTGGGCTGGTTTTGGGATGCAGTGGGGGGAGGGGACAAGCTGGGCTGGTTTTGGGATGCAGTGGGGGGGGAGGGGAGATTTTGAAACTTGTGAAATCCACATTGATACCATTGGGCTGCAGGGTTCCCAAGCAGAATATGAGTTGCTGTTCCTGCAACCTTCGGGTGGCATCACTGTGGCACTGCAGGAGATCCAGGATGGACATGTCATTTAATGAATGGGAGGGGGAGTTGAAATGGTTCACGACTGGGAGGTGCAGTTGTTTATTGTGAACCGAATATAGGTGTTCTGCAAAGCTGTGTCCAAGCCTCTACTTGGTTTCCCCGATGTAGCGGAGGCCACAACAGGTACAGCGGATGCAGTATACCACATTGGCAGATACTGAGAGTTACCATTGACTAGAAACTGAACTGGACCAGCCATACAAATACAGTCGTTACAAGAGCAAGTCAGAGGCTAAGAATATAGTAGCGAGTAATTCACCTCCTGGCTCCCCAGAGCCTGTCTACCATCTATAAGGAACAAGTCAGGAATGTTATAGAATATTTCCTACTTGAAAATACTTCTATTCTTTTCTCCCTTGCGAGTTTATCCAGCTTTCTTATGAATGCTTCATTACTATTCACTTCAACTGCTTCTTGTGGTTGTCGTTTCCAAGTTCTAATCCTTTCCTGGGATCCCCACTGGGTTTATTAGAGCCTTTTATATATTTATGCCCCTACTCAGGTCTGACCTGTAAGTGGAAATAACATTTTCCACATCTATTCAATCAAACTGTTTCACAATGTTGAACACTTCAATCAGGACACCCCTCAGTCTTCTTTCTATAGTCAAGAGCCTTAGTCAGTTCAATCAGTTGCATTGTATTGTGCTTGGCCTTAATTCAGAAGACGACAATGTATAAATTACATACCAGGTACACAGAACCTGGAAAACAGGTGCAAAACAGCAGTCAAAGCTCTCCAGATGATATGCTGGTAAGGTGAATTGCACTGCCAAGCCACATAGGCCATTAGACATTGGGGTCAAATTTCTCACACTCAAGAAGTTGTAGTGATCTCAAAAGGAAGGTTAAATTTCTTATATGACATGGGTATCTGAACTGAACAACCAGTCAAGCCAGAGGCAAGCAGCTGGCCCAGATCAGAAAAAGAAAATATGTCAATAAAATAAAACAAAGAATTACAGATGCTGAAAATCTGAAACAAATGCAGAAATTACTGGAGAAGCTCAGCCAATCTGGCAGCATCTGTGGAGAGAAAGCAGAGTTAAGATTTCAAGTCTAGTGATCCTTTTCAAAGTAGAAAATGGTTTGTCTTTTAAGACAAACATAAGCCTTGTCTCAAATTTCCATGTGTTGTCTGCTTTTTGTCACTTATCAATCTTCTTGCACCATCCACTGGCAAATATTCTGTGGCCATCATTCTATAACCAAAGTAAAGTTATTTGCGATTACTTTCTCAACCACTGTCTTCTCATTCATTCACAGGACTCAAACTTGGCAATTATGACAACACTTATGGCCCATCCCTAATTACTCGAGGAATTGGTGAGCCAAATTGTGAACTGCTGAAATCAATTACAGTGGCTTTGTTAAAATCCAGAGATTTACTGGCCTATTTCAAACAGCATTAACAATTGAAGCGCATTGTGTGGATCAGGAGTTACATTTCGGGCGTACTAGGTGAGGGAAGTGGATATCCCACCCCAAAAAAGGGCATTTGTGATACAGTTACAACTGTGTGCCTATCCCATACTTTCATGGTCAGCATTTTGGTTTATAGCATTTTATTATAGACTTAAATATGATCTGCCATAGCATGATTTGAACTCAAATCTCAAGATTATTAATCCAGCAGCAAAAACACAACAGCAAACATATCATATTCTGAATCATCTAGATGTGATTAAATAAGGAAATCAATAGTATTAAAACTGCAACTTGCTCAGTCTCCAAAAGTAAAACAAGATCATGTTAGCCAACCTTGCACTGCAGTTCTGCTTATAGAACAGTGGCTTCAGCATGGAATAATCAAATCACATCAACTTATATAACACAATTCACCTGAGCTAAATTAGACATTAGGGATAAAACAAACATTTGTTTATTGATGACTGTTAATATCACAGCACGTAGGTTAGACTGAGAGCCTCCTGCTAATATCTGCTACATGCTGAGAATTTTAGATTGTTTTCCAATCTATCAAATTTTCCAGTTAGTATACTGCCTTTAGTTACTATAGATTCGTTCGGGGCTAAAGGGGTAAATCACGCAATGTTTCTCCCTCTGAGTAAAGACCTTTATTGGACAACAGTCATGTGAATATTGGATGAGATCAGGCTCAGAGAGCTGCCTACACACAAAAGCCTGCCAGTGTTCAGTATTGAGAATTGTATAAAAGGGAGTACCACCTGGAGAAACTACATGTCATTCTGCTGGTGTATACAATATAATTACATGTGACGTGCTGGCATCTTCAACGGAGGAGATGAGGATAGCAAGGAGTAAACTGACAAAAATGTTTCAAATGTTGAATCTAGGACAACTGAACAAAAAGCAAGTTAATTCCCAAATGGCTGGGTCTGTTGCCAACATTTCATAGTTCAATCAGTTTAATGCATCAACAGGCACTTCTTAAACTACATATTGAACATTGAAGATTCCAGGTCATTGACGGTAATGTTTTGAATGCTTTGACATTTGCTAATGGATTGGCGAAGAGCTTTCACAAACAACTGCTTTTGCACCATTTTAAAAAAATTCTAAAACCATGCAGAAAGAACAGCACGAAGGAAGAGCCTGCAGGATTAGTATCACTTAATGTTCAAGCGCTGTTCCAGGAGGTGACAACTGATGATGTAAAAAGGAGCTTCACAAGTACGTTATTCAGTTTCTCATCTAATAGAGAAATGTAAAACAAGAACTGGTGCGCTTCTCAGACACAGCTATGTGTCAGCAACTGAAGAGCATGCTAAGAATATAAATAACACCAAGGAAAACTGCCAAGGCTGCAATAAGACACAGCAAGACTGGTACAAGCTGTTCTTCACACGAGTGAAATACCTGCAGTCACAGTGCTGAGCTGATCCGAACGGCAAAGCATTGGCTTTTCTACCCAGATTATCAGCCTGATATTGGCGTAAACATCAACTCTAGTAACAAATCTATTTCCACCCCAATGGACTTAACCCCACGACAATGCCTCTTGGCAAATCTTTCCAGGCAAAGAAATCGCCCTCTAAAAATAAACTCTAACACTTCACCCAAAGCCATGTCAGAACTATCAGCATGCATGAAACAAATTCATAAGCAATAACTTTGCCAAACTTTTCAAATAATATTTATTTTAGCAGTAAAGAAAAATCTTAGCTCTAACACTAATCCAGGAAGATTCTGTTTGTAAATAAAATCACATGAGAGATGAGTGATTTTGTAACATTATCCTTATACCCAAGTATAGCAGTGTTGGGCTCATGTGTGCAGGGTTTAAATTACTTCGTAACTGACACTCAAAGGCCATTACTCTTAACAGACATGGGCTGGAGTTTCTCAGCAAATCTGTCAAAAACAATGTTTCATAGCGATGGATCACCTCAGAGATCAAGTAATAAACTGATCCAATAAAAACATCTCCAATGGAGGGCGACAGAGCAGCAATCATTGATTCCAGTGCCATTGGAAAACTTCACATCAGCAATGCTCTTTAGTCATAAGGATGTCACACATTGTGTATTTCTAGACAAAACTAGAAACTGACAGAAGAATTTTAGATGGGTGAAGACAATCTTTCGAAAGAACTCTTTCCTCAGTTCTTCACTTAAATATTGGGAAGACCAAAGCTTTGTCTCTGACTCAATGCCTTAATGACAGATTCTATCACGCCTGCTGGATACTATCTGTGGCTGAAGAAAAATAATTCATGATCTTAGTGCCAGATTCGCAGGATGAGCTTTCAACAATATATTTAGATCACCAAAATTGTCATTTCCAGAATATCACCTGACCTAACCCCTCTTTCAGTTCATCAATAAACTTGACTTTTTTAAAGCATACCTTGAACCTCCCACATTTTAACTTCCTTCAAACTGAGGACGTCCAAAAATCTGCCAGCCATGTCCTAACTTGCACCATTCTATTCAGTCATCACTCCTCTGCTTGCTAACATAACAGTGATCCCTGGTTAAGCAATGCCTTCCGGGGAATGCTGCATCATGCTGTCTGTTGGAATGAAATGTTAAACCACAGGCCCCTCTGCATGCTCGGGTGGATGTAAAAGATTCATGGTCCAAATCTAAAGAAGAACAGGCAAATTATTCACGATAACCTTGTCAATATCGTAGAATCACAGCAGTGTTACAATGCAGGAGGAGGCCATTCAACCCATCATGTTTACACGGCTCTTTAAATAAGCGTCATTACCTACTGACAATTTCCTGTCTTTCTCTCATACCTTCACACATATCTCTGTCAAAATGATCATCCAATATCCTCCTGAATGCCTCAATTGAACCTGCCTCCACCACAGTTCCAAGTAGTGCATTCAAAACCCATATACCCACTGGGCAAAAAGGATTTTTTTCTTTTCTCGCATCATTTGCAAATTCAATCTGTGTCCTCTGGTTCTTGATCCTTTTATGATTGGGCACAGTTTCTCCCTCTCTACTATATCAAGCCTGCACATGATCTCTATCAGACCTTTTCTTAACTGATCTCTATCAGATCTCTTCTTAGTTTCCTTCTCTCAGATATTGTCACATCTGAAGTTTTTCATCCCTCGAACTATTCTTGGTAACCACTTCTGCACAATCTCCAATGTGTTCCCATCCTTCCTACAATATGGCAGCCTGGCTATATGGATGTTAACAAGTTCAATACCACTTCTGTGCCCCTATTAATAAAGCTGAGGATACCACATGCTTTATCAATTGCTCTATCAAGCCATGTTGCAACCTTCAGCGATATGAGCACGTATACTTCCAGGTCCATCTTCTCCTATTTCCCCCTTTAGATCAGCACTCTCCACTTTATATTAACTTTCAAAATCCTTATGACCAAAATGCATCATTTCATACTTGTCTGCAGTGAACCCCATCTGCCAACTATTTGCCCATTCAACCGACAGGTCTATTTTAGATTTTTACACTGTCCTCCTCACAGTTTATAAGTTTTGATGTATTCATCATTTCCATAAACCCGCACTCTGCTCAGTAGTGTTGTTGCAAAAATGTCTGTATGAGCCAGCTGTGTATATATTGGATGCTGTGTTTCTTACAGAGTCTACAGTTCCACAGTACCCCATTGGCTGTAAAAGTGTTTTGCGGGTTCAGGAAAAATACTATTTAAATCCACAGTTCTTTCTTTTACATGATGGGCAGAATGATCTTCACTTGCAGTCCAAGCTTCTACTGCTTTGTGTGAAATGATACTGTCGTTTAAATTTAGAGATTGACTTGGAACAGTTTATCACTGAAGGATATTTACTCCAAACAATACATTCATTTGGTCAGCCAGCAAACGCATAAGAACACCGGGACAGTAAATCAGTTCAGCACTAGAAATTGCTCTTTACATAAGCCTCATTATATTCTTATATCCTAAAATTCTAGGCTAAAAGTCAATCTACTTTTGATGTACATAGGGAGGTATTACTGTGATAAATCAAAAAAATGTCATTGGCACAAAGGCCTTGGGCAGAAACTGTACTTGAGCTACTTCAATGTTATAAATCAGACAATTAGGGCATTGACTAATTTATGTTTTCATGGGAGGTGCTTTTAAATAGAAACAAATGATCCCATTTCATTTTTTGGTACTTCTTTTGCAGCCTGATTCTAGATGTCGAACCAATTGGGATCAACTCTTCATTTCAAATTTAATTCTATTACAGCCCTTTGCAAAGAAAGGATTTTACATACGGATGGAAGTATTTATGAGTTCTAACTTTTATATAATAAGTACAGCTCCTTGCTCTGAACAAGGATGTCCAGGATAAAGGTTTGGATGACAGAGGTCAGAATATGCAAAACAAAAAGTATGCTTAATATTTAAGCAGCTAATGAATATTTTAATTTTCAGTAATATTACACTATGTCATTTGTGGTATATACTAGCAGATCAAAAACAAAACTTATAAAATCATGAGGGGTATAGATAAGGTTAATAGTAGATGTCTCTTCCCTAGGGTGGGGACTTACATGACAATGGGACACATTTTTAAGGTGAGAGGCGAGAGATTTGAAGAAGAACATAGAACATAGAACATAGAACAGTACAGCACAGAACAGGCCCTTCAGCCCACAATGTTGTGCCGACCATTGATCCTCATGTATGCACCCTCAAATTTCTGTGACCATATACATGTCCAGCAGTCTCTTAAATGACCCCAATGACCTTGCTTCCACAACTGCTGCTGGCAACGCATTCCATGCTCCCACAACTCTCTGCGTAAAGAACCTGCCTCTGACATCCCCTCTATACTTTCCTCCAAACAGCTTAAAACTATGACCCCTCGTGCTAGCCATTTCTGCCCTGGGAAATAGTCTCTGGCTATCAACTCTATCTATGCCTCTCATTATCTTGTATACCTCAATTAGGTCCCCTCTCCTCCTCCTTTTCTCCAATGAAAAGAGACCGAGCTCAGTCAACCTCTCTTCATAAGATAAGCCCTCCAGTCCAGGCAGCATCCTGGTAAACCTCCTCTGAACCCTCTCCAAAGCATCCACATCTTTCCTATAATAGGGCGCCCAGAACTTTTTTTTAAAACACAGAGGGTCGTTCACATATGGAATGAACTTCCTGAGGAAGTGTTGGATGTGGGCACAATTACAATGTTTAAAAGATATTTGAATAACTACATGGACAGAAAAGGTTTGGAGGGGTAGGGGCCATTAGCAGCCAGGTAGAATTAGTTTAGTTTGGGATTATATTTGGCAGGGACTCGTCGGACAGAAGCATCTGTTTCCATGCTGTATAACTCAATGACTAAGTTAGAAACTGCCATTTAGCCCCACCTACCTGCTTCAACATTCAAAAGATTGTTAACCTTTTAATCTTTTAGCTCAAATCCACCATCTCATATTAACCGCTCATCTCCTAAGTACCTTGGTACCCAGAAGTCTTGTCAACTTCTAATCTCAAATATTCCAATGGCTGAGCATCGCAGCTCTGGGGGATGGTAGGACAGCTTCCACAGCAACAAAAACTTTTACTTTCCTCCAGAATTGTAACAGAAACAAATTGATTCTTGGGCAGTGAAAGGAAACTACAATAGTTCCAGCAATGTATCCAGTCCGGGCATGCTGGAGCCCAATGAAGAATGCAAAAAAAAATTACTATGAGAGAGAAGATAGGTGCAATTGATCAAACACTACCTTCAGATGAGTGTCTCTACATTGAACAAACCCAAGAGCAGATCCTGCCTGCCTTTGGAGGAGCAGTTGACTGTATGAAACCTCTTGACTGTACACTCCTATGTGCAGCTTTAAGAAATTTTCCAAGTTTAAACACACATCTTGGCTGTCTTAGGCAGTTTTCATTTTTGCTCCATATTGCTGGAAATCCAGGCTCTCTTTCAGGCATCCTTTGCTTGTGTAGAAGTGTAGGCACATATATAAACAATAGATATATATTAGAAGGAGAAGTGACTATCAAGTCTGCCCACAATTTGAACAGCGCTGAAAAGAGAGACAAATTGCTGAAAGCCTAAAACTAATCATGGCAACCTTAAGAATGCTTTCATTGCACTCCTTCTAGACCAACAATGTCCATCCTGAGGAAAATATTCCAGGTATGACTTCACTAATTCCTTGTATGAATGTAGCAAATTTCTTTATCCATAAACTGCAAGCACTCACAATCATAGCGAATGATGGAGAATGTTTGATGAATTATATGCCGCTTTTCCTTCTTGTGTTTTCACGTAATCCCTTTGCAAAAAACAAACTAGGGAGGAAAAAAGATTTCTTTTGAAACATACATCCATGGTTGAATAGTAACTGAAAGCAAAAGAACTGGTTAGGCCTAGATACTGCAGTAAGGATTGTAAACATTTTCCAGGTGGTTACATTCCAAGATATTCTTTTCATTTCCTCAGGGATGAAGGAGTTTGGCTATATGAGGCAAATGGACAATGTAGGACTGTTTTCCTTCCAACGAGGAAGATTGGAGGTTTTTCAAGATAACAAGAGATTTTGATAAAGCCTGTTTCCTGGTGATTGGTCAACAGATGGTAGAAGCTGATTTCAGAAACAATTTTAAAAAGCAAGTGGATAGGCATCTGAAGATGAGGAATTTGTATGAACAAAAAGCCAAGATGCAAGACATGGCAGCTCTTTCAAAGTGCAAGCACAAGCTCAGTGGACTAAATGGCATCCTGATTTGCAGTATGTTCCTCTGAAAGTAAAGAACTTCCTTTCTCCAAAAACCATTTGCAAGAAAACTAATAAAATTGTTTGAAAAAAACTTTTTTTAAATATATCTCACAGCTTTTTGCCCCCCTCTCAGAATGCTCACAACAGTGTCCAGGAGATTAATTTTCAATTCCCAGAGACTCCACTGTAATCCTGGAGAGTTGGAAAGCCCTAACCTCCAGCCAAACTGTAATTATCACACTAGCCCCTCTCATCAAAGGTATAAAATACCCAGAATTCTGGGGACTAAACTGCATTACTCGACGTAATTCCGCTTCTCAGTGATGGTCACCTTGATGCTGGGGAAGAAAAGAGAAGCTCAGACAACTGGGTAAATGATTCACTTGTATTACCAAAACAGTTACACAGTTATTTTTCTAGTTTTTTCTGCAAGAAAATCATCAAAGATTGATTTGATCACTGCAACCACATCAATTTTCACATCACAGTGTTTCATGTAAGCTAGTAACACTGGGCACCTTCCAAGGCTGGCACAGTGATCATTTTCCTTCACACATATTCTAAGCAGTATTTATCAAGCTTGGAACCAAACGCTTAACCAAAGCAAATCCCTTTGATTAAAAGAAAGAGGCCGCACCTTCAAAGCAGAAGCTTGGGGACACAGTGCAGAAACAAAGCGACAATTATGAGTTCTAAAACTCAGTCTTATAGAGAATAAATACAGTAACATTCGGCTAGAGAAAAAAATAGAACAGAAAACAATGGAGAAAAATAGCAAATGAACTAAAAGGATTTTGTTTCCATGAAAAACAGGTTGCTAGCATTTAACTCAGATTAAAAAATAATTACATATAAAAAAACCCTTCAGCTTTGAACTTTTTTTTAAATTTGGGAAAAGAAATTTCTTCAGAGCTACTGATTTTAAGTTCAACACAATATACAATATCATTAACACATCCATCATTCACCAATTATTTTCAATCTTCTTTCTGATGTGTAATTTTGAAGTGTAAAGAATAATGGAGTTATCTTCACTGCATGCAACCAATTTAATTTTCATGAAAAAGGTCCAAGCAGCATTTCAGTTCAACTCTATGCGTTATTTATTGATCTGTTCTTTTGCAAATTGGTGCATCTTAATAACTTCTGGAGATCTGGTGGAAGCGAAGCTGACGCTCAGAAATGGCCCTTGTTTTCCGCCATGTTGCAGACTAATTAACTGCTATGTCAGTTTATAGAACATTTCCCCCTTAATTATAATTGAAAGGTCATTTACTATGATAATGACCAGCTGTATGGATCTGTTTGAACAAAACCACTGGATTCCATAACTGCAGTGAGCACACTGGGGTTTTTATTATATGTCCTACTGCAGACTGTGCAATCTCAGTTTTAATAGGGTATTCTCAAGGCTCCCTCCCATGATGTGCAAATGTGAATTTCCTTTCCACCAAGCAAGAACAAATTTAAAAAATACTGCGGATGTTGGAAATCTGAAATAAAAACAGAAAATATCAGAAACAACCAACAATTCTGACAGTGTTTTTAAAGAAAGAAAATAGAATTGGTGTTTCAGATTGATGGAGTTCCCTCAACTGATCTCACCTGAAAATTCTATCAACTCACTTCAAAAGGATAGAAATTCTTCAGTTCAATAATGGGCTTTGAGCATGAAGACTGCAATTTTGTTGTCAGAAAGTCATTAATGGTAACAACTAAAATTTTAAATAACATTCTGTTTACATTTTAATAACATAATTAAAAGCTTCAACACTATCCCAAATTCATGAAAAAGGGGAGCGAACTTAATGTCAGCATGTTATGATATCAAAAGCAGCACTAGGCTTAAACTATTCCACACTTAAAATGGAGTTCTGCACTGGGACCAAAAAGATCACAATATTAACAGCAATGAATTAGCTAATCCCCTCATTAAAAACCTTGCTGCTTTCCCCAACATGAAGTCTATTAAATTGCTTGGAACATTTCACTGCATTCAGGGATTACTCAAGAACAAAATTAATTGATTTCAATCATGATGACCCCTATTTTTAACAAAAAGGCTACCTTAAGTTATTATATCATTTTATATATTATCCTATTAATAATCAGGGTAATACAAGTCCATGCCAGTGTTTATGCTTCAAGTTAACCTTTCTCCCACCAACTTCACTTAACTCTATCAGGATATCCTCGCATGTAGCTTTCCATCTTGTTCTTATTGCACCAAGGAATGAACTGATATCCAACAGGGAGGGAAAAAATGCTATAGAAACAGCTGTATATAAATGGAAAAAACATCAAAAAGAGCTCTAAAGGTTCAGATGTTGTTATTTGCTAAATAATATCTGAAAAAGTGATTCTTTCTAAGCAATTTATTTATTGCAGGCATTTTGTCTGTCTATTGCCCCTGGCCAGCACCTACTGCAGACAGGAAAAAGAATGAAGAGCAGAGATTAGTACCATTTGTCAATGCATTTAACTTGTAAAAACTGCTACAAATTATTGCGTTTAAAACGTGCTTTGAACGGTTGAATTCAAATGTTAAACTTTGCAAATGAGAACAGCTTAAGTAGGCCCACATAAATGTTTTCAGAGATTCTTAACTATTGCATTCAAAGATATGCCAGTAGTGCAATAATTGGTTTCCTACAAAAGAAAGTTGTTGTTTAAGAAAATCATTTTGAGTCAGGCTTTTTTACCAGAGTTTTCCCAAGTGTACATAAAATAAACAGTAATTTCATAGGGCCCATCAGTAATTTCTTTTGGAGCTGGCTGGACTGTGCTGCCTATCAGTAGGCAATATTCACAGTGGAATTTTACATTATTGGAAACATTTATTTTTGAACTGCATTCAGAAGCAATTTTTTTTGGGAACACAGTATCCCTTTAAAACTGCCCATGTTCCTGGTTATATTACAAGGCCTCAGAGTCATCTCCAGTCTTGTCAACCAATTGGCCAACAGTTGTGTCTGGGTAATTCAGAAGGGCAACGTGTTTGTGTTTTAGTAATGTAGGTCGACACACACACACACACAGACACACAGACACACACACACACACCTAGAACTGCAACACCTCGTCATGCTGACAATGTAGCAAACCTTGCGGAGGTCGGTTGCACAGGCACTGGCCAGCCTCCAGCTTCTTACCCATTCTATCTCTGTAGGCAGAAATTCTAAGTGTTGACAGGCTAATTTGCATCACAACAGAGTCTGATTATATCCTCCCTGATATCGATACACATATCAACACCATAAAACTGGCACTGGGTAACAGTCAAGAACAGAAACTCCAGCTGGCTCTTCTTCACAAAGTGCTGAAAGCTATTATTCATCTACCCCGTCAGCTAACCATACAGCACAAGATTTCTTGTTTCTTAGTTCCACATTATCATGTTTTTTCTAATAACCGAGGCTCCTAGAGCTGTTGCCAATTTATAAGCATCACTGCAACCTTGTAAAAACCAAGAGAATTGCAGATGCTGTAAATCAGAAATAAAAGCAGAAATTGCTGGAAAGGCCCACTACATGTGGCAGCACCTATGGAGAGAAATCAGAGTTAACATTTCAGGTCAAGTGACATTTCCTCAGAGCTTCTGAGGAACATTCTGAAGAAGGGTCACCTGACTAGAAACATCAACTCTGATTTCTCTCCACACGTGCTACCAGACCTGATGAGCTTTTCCAGCATTTTCTGTTTTTGTCACTTCTGCCCTGAAAATGTTAATAAAAATAATCTTCTATTGTCAAAGTTCATCCACCAATCCTCCAGCTCCTCCACATTAGTACCTTGTGAGATTTTTCTGGGCTACTACTGATAATAGATTTTTTACTCCTGTCTAATGCATCGAGCACCAAATATCTTAATGGCCATGCTCATCTTCTGATATAAGTGTTTCTTCTCAATTTAATACCATCTTCGTTGGGAACAGGATTTCTTCCTGTAGACTAATTCCCTATATCATTAATATCAGATATGTTTCATTTCAATTCATAAATACATTTATTTTCTTAATGTCCAAACATTCTCAATTTATGATAACAAGAATCTGAAAGTTGGTTGCACGCAATCTAAAACGATAACAGCTAGTGTTTCCAGAGTCTAAGTCCACACTTGCTTTCTACTGCATTAACACTCCATTAAACTCACTCACATATACAACCAATTCACACTCAATTAACTCTTAATTAATATTTCCAGACCTGTTCCCTCTTCTATTATGTCTCAGGAATCTCTTCAGACCATGTTAGAGGAGAACATCCGCAACAAGTAGAATGTTTCTGATGTATTCATTCTTGGAAATTGTTGTTCCTTCAGTGTCACTGAATTAAACTGCATACTCCGAACTTAACCACTGTCAGTGTACCTATACCACGCAAACTGCAGTGTTTTGTTAAGGCAATTTCTCAAGGTTAATTAGGGATGGACAGTACATTCCTGTCAGCAACATCCACGTCCCACAAACAAATGGGGAAGAAAGGCAGAATAGCCCTAGCTAGTTGACCCCAGTGAACATAAGTGTCACTGAAACAGATCTAATCAGGTACTTGGTCTCCTGGGTTAAAGCAATATTTGCCCATACAGTAAAGGCACACACTTTTAAGAAGTGAAAAATGTCATTTATTCCAACAAACTTGTTTCAAACTTTCACCTTCTCTGTAAATCAACGAGGAAATATAGTGGTCTCAATTTCAAGAGCCTCCCAAGATAACTTATATCACAGATCATTAAACTTTAGGGAAATATAACCATAGAACTACAGAAATGATACAGCACAAAGGGGGGGCCATTTGGCCCATCTTGTCCAAAGACACCAGATACCCTTTCAGATCTCATCTTCCTGCATACAGCTCACAGCTCTTCATTTTATGGCAATTATGGTGCATTACCAGGTTTTTTTTTGAAAAAGTTCAGGGTCTCTGCCTCCACCAAGTACTCAGGCAGTGAACTCCAGACACCCACCACCCTCTGTGTAAAAAAGTTTTTCCTCACGTCCCCTCTGATCGTTCTGCCACTTACCTTGAATCTATCACCCTGGTTTTTGAACGCTCTGCCAGAGGAAATGGGTTCCTTCTGTCTACTCTATCTCTACCCCTCACCATTTTGTACACCCCATATCATGTCACCCCTCAGCCTTCTCTGCTCTAAGGAAACCAACGTCAACCTCTCCAATCTCTCCTCATAGCTACGTTTATCCAGCCCTAGCAACATTCATAGTAAATCTTCTCTGCACTCTCCAGAGCAATTATCTCCTTACTATAATGTGGTGACCAGAACTGCACACAACACTCCAGTTGTGGCCTCACCAGTCTTTTATACAGTTTAATCATTATATCCCAACTTTTGTATACTATATCTCTGCCAACGAAGGACAGCATTCCATATGTCATTTTTACAATCTTATCTTTCTGTACTGCTACTCTAAGGGACCTATGCAGTTACATGCCAAGATCTTCCACTTCATCTACCCTTCTCGGTATATTCCCAATTATGTGTATTCCCTTTAACTGCTTAACCTCCCTAAAGTGGGAGTAGTGTATTACCTCATACTTGCCAGAGTTGGACTCCACTTTCCTGCCCACTCCACCAACCTATCTAAATCATTTCAGAGTTCATAGCAATCGTCTATACGTCCACTACACTGCCATTTTTTGTGTCATCTGCAAATTTCCCAATTGTGGGCCCCACATTCAAGTCCAAATCATTAATGCATAAAACTAAACGGCAGGGGCCCCAAAACCAAGCCCTGTGGAATATCACATGAAACATCTTACCATTCGCAAGGGCACTATTAACCATTACTGTCTGTTTCCCATTGCAAATCCAACTCTGGATCCAAATCAACATATAACCCTGTATCCCATAGGCTATTACACTTTTGACCTGTCTGCCATGTGGGATCTTGAGAAATATCTTGCTAAAATCCATGTAGACAACAGCCAATGCGCTATGCTCATCAATGCTTTGTCACTTCCTCAAAGAATTCAGTCAAGTTTGTAACGCATGGCTTTCCCCTAACAAAGCCATGCTGACTATCCCTGAGTAGTACATGCCTTTCTAAGTGACAGTTTATCCAGTCTTTCGGGATTGATTCTAAAGATTTGTCCACCAATGAAAGACTAACTTGCCTATAATAGTTTGGCATTCCCTTTGTACCGTTTTTAAACAATGGAACAATATTTGCATATCTCCCATCCGCTGGCACCTCACCCTTGTGTTTAAAGAAGATTGGAAAATAATCCTCAGAGCATCTGCAATTTCCTCCTTAACCTTTTTCAATATCATAGGGAACTTATCCAGTTTCAAAGGTTCCAATTCCTCTAAAACCTCCTCTCTTGTTAGGATTTATTTTGTGCAAAATTGCACACCGCTCCTCTATATCAAAAACAACCCTTTCCTTTCTGAATATGGAGACAAAATTCATTTAAAATTCTTTCTATATCCTTTCATCTTCACAAAAGTTCCTTTTTTTCATTTCTGATAGATACCACTTTTTGCTTAGCTATCCTTCGGCTTTTTATATACTGGTAAAACATCTTCAGGTTTTCTCCTTTCTTGTTCGCTAATTTTTTTTAATGCCTTCTCTGATTTTCTTTTTTTTAAACTTGATCCCTCTATTTGCTTGATGTCTGTGTGGACTTTATACATTCTCTCCACATCTGCATAGGTTTCTGACAGGTGCTCTGGTTTCTTCCAACAGTCCAAAGACATGCAGGTTAGGTGGATAGACCAGGTAAATGCAAGGTTATGCAGAAAAGGTAGGGGCTAGGTTGAGGTAGGATGCTCTTTAGAGGGTTTGAACAGATTCAATGGACCAAATGGCCTCTTTCTGAACTGTAGGTATTCTATGATTCTATTCTTGTCTCAATTATTGCAGTATTAAGTTTTTCCTGACTATCATAAGGTTACTTTTTCTGTCTAATCTTCCCCTACATATTTCCAAGGAATGACGGGGGTCTAGATTTGGCAGCACCATTTTGTTCTGGAGAGGACATGTCTGATTTTATGCCCTATGGATCTTACTTTTTATTAACTCCTACTGGTTCACCATTGATACCTTATTTAGCAGTCCTGCTCAGCCAAATCACTTCACAGTTTTGTAAAACTGACCCTTCTCCGGATTTATCTCTGTCCTTTTCCATAACAACACTAAATCTAACTGAATTGGGGTCACTATCCCAGATATGGTTGCCCACTGTCACTTCACTCACTTGTCCATCTCCATTCTCCAAAACTGATTCCAGAATTGCATCTCCTCTCATTAGGCTTATCACATCTTGTTTAATTAAATATTCCTGGACACAGTATGTGGATTTTTCACCCTCCATGCCCCATATATTGTTTTAAACCCTGTTGATATGGGAATAGTTAAGCTCTCTTTCTATTATTGCCCTCATATTCCTAGAGACAGTATTTTGTCTACATAGATGTTTTTCTATCTCCCTGTCACTATAGGGAGGTCTGTGGTATATTTTTAGTAGTATGACTGCCCCTTTTTTATTCCTAAACCCAGCTCATAAATCCTCATTTGTTAAGCCCATACACCATACTATCCTTCCTCACAACTGTAACTGATTCTTTAACTAATACTGCTATCTCCCCTCTCTTTTTGTCACCACTCTATCCTGTCTGAAAACCAGACATCCAGGGATACTGGGCTGCCAATTTTGCCCTCCTTTAATCAGGTTTCCATAATAGCAGTAGCATCATGCTGCCACAGGTCCATTTTGCCCAGAGTTCATTTGCACTGTTTTTAATACTCCTTGCATTGAAGTATAATCAGCTCAACCCCATCAATTTCAATTTCTTTATGCTTTAATTTCTCGTTTTTTTTGTCTTTGAGTCACTGACTACATTACTAACTAATGTTATAATACCTGTTTCTTGATCTGAAGCTGACCATCTAAGCCTACACTTGGTTCCGATCCCCCGGCACATTAGTTTGAAACCTCACCAGTGGCGCTAGCCCAGCAGGTTGGCACTGGTCCCACCTTCTCCAGAAACAGTCCCAAAGCCTGAAGAATCCAAACCCCTCCCTGGTATACTATTTCTCCAGCTACGCGTTCAACTGATCAATCCTCTTATTCTTACTCTTGCTAGGATGTAATGCTGGGAGTAATCCTGAGATTACTAAATTTGAGACCCTGCATTTTAAGTTATCTCCTGAGTTCCTATATTTAGCTTTTATGCCCTCATCAGTTTCTTTACTTAGGTCATTGATACCGATATATACTACAACCACTGGCTTTTCTCCCTCCCTTTCCTCAATGTCCGATTTTAATTTCACTCCAAGCATCATACATGCAAATCTTTTAACTCAGGACTTTAATCTTTTAAAAAAAACAAAGCCACTGATCTTGGACTAGCTTTAAGAAACTTTCAGCAACAGAATTCCCTCCCACAGTCTAAAGGTGTGCAGGCTAGGTGAATTGGGCACACTAAATTGCCCATAGTGTTCAGGGGTGCATAAATTAGAGGGGTTAGAGGGGGATGGGTCTGGCTGGGATGATCTGAGGGTTGGTGTGGACTTGTTGGGCCGAAGAGCCTGTTTCCACACTGTAGGGATTCTATGATTCTAAGTTAACTCTCACTGTTGTCAGGCTGAGCTCCCTTGTACCAATAAAATGTCATGAATTGAAAGAGATAATTCTCCTAATATCCTGTCCTTCAACTTAGCAGGAGTTATTCCGCAGGAGATCAGCCAGTTCTGTATCATTATTATTGTGTTGAGAATCAAGGACTCCAATGTCACATACATCTCAGAAGGCTGCCAGTAGAAGCTTCTTTGACTTTTCGTCATCAACAGATGCTGGCTTTGTAGAAAATCATTATACCAACAATGGGTCTAGGTACTTTTATAAACTGCATTCCTCCCAGATTAAAACCTTGCCCTTTTAAAAGCAGGCAACATAATTACAGGAAGCACTCACATTAGTAACATATTTTGCACAATATATTACAATTGTCACTGGTCTTTCAAAATATCGAGACCATATGAAAATTCCAAAGGTTCTCCAGTGTTGCATGTAAGACTGTCATCAGAGTTTCTGATCAGTCAGCAGTTAGTTAGAAAATAACTCTTGTTCAACTACTTCAATGGGATGTTGTTTCTTCAAGTACATGAATGTCTGACTGTCCACTGAACTTAGACACAAGCTTTTAAGTAAAAAGCCATCTCTTTGATTTGATAGATATTACAACCCTATATCTACCCTTCAGATTGTTATACCCAAGATAAATGTTTTTGAATGAGAGATTTATTTTAATTAGCTACACTCCACAAAATGCACATCCCACAGATGACTCGCTCACCATATTTATACAACCAATTCACATCTAATCAACCTTTAACTAATACATCCGCCACCTGTTACCTTGTTCCATTGGATCTCAGGCATCCCTTCAAGCCATATTAAAATGACAACAGGTTTGTCATTAACTGGCACCTTCCAAGTTCTTTACAGTGGACTGTGGAGACAATATGATGATTCCCTTCTGAGTCTGCTGTTTCACAGACACAAAGACCTAAACCTTTACTATTTTATAAACTTGCAAATTTCTACTCAGACGCTCCTGGTTTGGAAGCCTCACAAACTAGACACTACTGTCAGGGTAAGTGGCTTCCCTAAACTGCCTTGAACTCCAGCAAGGACACAAAATTATAACTTGCTTCTAAACTAAATCTGGTGTTTTATTAACTCAACCGAAAACAAAGTTCATGGTTTCAATGTGTTTATGCTGTTTGTCATGAACTCAAAAGTATATAAACAACTTTCCATTAACACCACAGCGAAGTGCAATCATGTTTCCTGAGCAATGCCAGTTTAGGTCCCTCCTCCAGAACGACTTGCTTAAAAATATCATTACAGTAGTAACCACATCAACCTGCCTCATTTTTAAAAAATGCAGATTCTAATAAAATGATAATAACATATGCTAAATATCTTTCATTACATGGTGATGAATGGAGAATGTTCAAAGAAGCCTACAGCCTACTCATTTTTTTCTATGCCCATAATGACATTATGACTGGATTTTCAGGATTCGAAAGGACTAGAAAACAGACTGTGACAAAATGTCTTCCTTGTCAGCGTAGTAGAATCAGACAACATGACCTATGCTTTAAGGGGGAATATTTAAAACTAATCTACAAAATCAGTTCAGTGAATGAGTAGGTCAACTCATATAACAGGCTTCCTCAGAAGATAATGCATGCTTTTAGTATTGATTGATTTAAATTAAGTGGATAACTTTTGGGAAGCGACATTTTATGATACAATAAATTAGCAATTTGAGATATCATGTGGCCAGTCTTCTTAAAACATGACATGCATGGAAGGTAACAAAGACTGTCAAGATCAGTACTTGTTGTTGCTCCCTGAAATGGTGAGTAGCTTTCCTGACCAATTCCGTAGGGTAGTTAAGAGTCAACTATATTGCTGTAAGTCTAGAGTCACATGAGCCAGACAGTAAAGCTAATAGGTTCTTTAACCAAAAAGACCACATGGAATTTTTCTGACAATCAAACAATGTTACAGTCACTATTACCTATAAAAGCTCCCTTAAATTCCAAATCTTTTTAGGCAAATAAACATGAGAACCTTTTTTGTCTCTGAAGTAGCATCAATTAGTAGCAAAGAGCATCACTAAAATACAAGTTTCATCAAGAATATAAGTATGTGGTAAGGGATTGGAAACTGGAATGAATTAAGATTGGAAAAACCATAGAAACATTTACATTTCTATTAGGCTATTTAGGCCATTGAATCTGTTCCTCCATTTGATCATGGCTGATACGTTTCTCAACCTATCAACCTGCTTCTCCCCATAATCTTTGGTGCTCTTACCAATCAAGAACCTATTTATGTCTGTCTTAAATACATCCAATGCCTTGTCCAAAGTACTGGAATGCTTACCATGGTTGAACATTGCTATAAACAGTTGGAGATATAAAATTATCAGTAACAAGTAATTATAGCTCATATTGTAGTTGACTAGTAACAATATAAATTAAACTATTTTTCAATTGTACTATATTATTTTCTTGCTCCATTAAATGCAAACTGGAGAAGAACTGCAAACCGGAGAAGAAATGCAAATTGGTTCAACAACAATTTCAGAATGCCTGTCAATTAAACAAGAGACCCAACTTTCCATTAACATTGAATCATACTATCAACTGTGAAATGAAAATGACATTCCAGTGAGCAAATTTAACAGAGGAATAACAATGCCAGAATGTAATTTACTCATTCCATGCAAAATAAAAGCAACACTGTTCCCACAATACATCCACCACCCAATGGTTATCTGAAACACATACCTGCAAGATCTGCATTTGTTGATTGCAAATTATATCCAAGTGTGGCAATTTGCTATAGCCCTTTCGCCATAGAGATTGCATCTGGATCTCATTTTCTGCTGCCACATAATGAGGTCTAGATAAATACACACTATGAATCTACCTTGTGAGAAGTGTGACTCGTTCCTATATTATATAAGTTCATTAATTGAGCCCATCATAGTCTTTTAATCCTTACATGATAGTGGAAGCTATAAAGCCACGTGCTTTCATTCTGAAGAACCACCAAAGTAATTATTTTTAAAACGTAATAATGACACAACATTAGCAACAGGCAGCAAAATGAATTGCTGCACTTACACCACTAAACTGCTGATATGTTTTTCTTAATCAATCCATATGAATGCTGTGTGACCTTTGTCAGAAAGACAACAGAACTGATTAAAGACAGAATTCAGCAATTATTCAGAGGCATGACACTTAACATGACAACCAAATCGACCCTCAGAATAATTCTCAAGAGAATATAAAGAAGAATTTAAGCTTGAAAGATAACTTGTAAGCAGTACATTCAAATGGAACTGAACTGCACATCACCAGGATTCTTCAAGAGGCTTTTTACTGGGTAGGCCAGAATCAATTCGTAGGTTATGCTGACAGAAAACCATAAGAAGTGACTTAGTTTTGGTTACAGACAACTTGTACCTTGCAAATTCCATAACAACAAAATGATGAGATTTGGAACAAAGTTTCATTCAGCTAATTTTTAATCCAATCCAAAGGACCCAGATGTATTCATTTTTCTTCTATTAATGAGTGTCATAATGCTGTATGTAGGTAGCTAAAGTCAGGAATCTTCTCGGTGCAACAAAGATCCAGAAGATTAATGTGCTGCTGTATCATTAATGCTGCACTGAAAATGCAACTTTGCAGATATCAGTACACTATCTAGGGAAAGAATTAGATGGACAAACGTTAAACAAGCTCAAAGTGAAGTTAGCAAAGTTTTCTGGCTCTCCAGTGATTTCTCACATCCGGAGTAGATGCAAAATCAGGGCTTTATTTTGGAACAATGGCAAATGGCAGATCAGAGTTGGGCTTTAATCCAAAATGTATCAGAATATTAATCATTTGTGAACTCTCCCTTTAAAACTATGAGCTTTTAAGTCACATGTTCCACTGAAGTTTTCTGTCCATTTACTACTCGATGATTTCAGTAAATATATGTTGGATCTTCCTTTGCCATTGACTCGTGCCATACTGATCTTTCACTTACACTGAAACCATGATAAAATTTAGGATTTTAGCTTACTCAAACAAATGGAGATGAGCCTTTTAAGTATCCAGAACAAACCTTTGAAATAGTATGGTAAAATATGCAGTCTGATTATGCAGACTAGGTGTCTACTTTGCGGAACACTTCTGTCCATAAAAATGCATCATCTTTTCAGTACTGCCATTTCAACAATGCCAACAATGCTCCCATGCCAACATTTCTTCCCTCTTCCAGTGAAGCTCAACAAAGCCTGCAGCAACAGCACCTAATTTTTTGCTTAGGCACATTACAACCTTTAGGACACAACACTGAAGTTAAAGAACTCCACCTCCGCAGAGGCTATCAGACCTATACAGTTTCTCTAGCATTTTCTATTTTTATTTCCAATTCACAGCATTTGCAGCATTTTGCTTCTATTTAATTTTAAGAGCCTTGGGAAAAATTTAAAAAGAGAGAAATCCGAATTTTGCTTTTTGTGAGTTAATACAGGTTAATTCGCTCATTTATCTGTCTGACCATTTTAGAAAATTTATTTGAATTTAACATACTGGCAGAAGTATTTTAAGTCATTTTGAAGTGTGAGATGTAGTAAGATGAAATAAGATGTCTGATATATAAATATATAAATACCATTTTAAAGTTCGGATTTTAAATTAATGGCATATTGGTTTTGATCTTTACGTATGAGGGGGCTTACTGATTATCTTGTCAGATATCTTGTAAATGGTAATGGATACTACCAGTCAGTCTGAATCAAACTATTGTTATGAGGGGAGGCAATGGCCTAGTGGTATTATCACTGGACTGTTAATCCAGAGACCCAGGTGATGTTCTGGGTACCTTGGTTCAAATCCTACCACAGCAGAAGGTGGAATTTGAATCCAATAAATATCTGGAATTAAGAGTCTAGTGATGACCATGAATTGTCAATTGTTGTAAAAACCCATCTGGTTCATTAATGTCCTTTAGGGAAGGAAACAGCCATCCTTACCTATGTGTGACTCCAGACACACAGCAACGTGGTTGACACTGAACTGCCTTCTGGGCAATTAGGGATGGGCAATAAAGGCTGCCCCAGTCAGTGGCACTCTCATCCTGTGAATGAATTTTAAAAAATACTCCTGGCATCATGATTTCCATTAAAAACAGGTCTGAAGAGGTAATCCAGAGAGTAAAAATGGGTATTTATTTGCCTATGGAGAGTTTTTTTGAACGGGCAGACTAAGCATTAAGCATTTCTTTGCTTTGAGGAAAGCTTTTGGTCTGTACATTTCCTGCATGATGGATATACAAACACAGTTCCTTGTGAAGAAAGTAGGTAATTCAGAAAAGTTAGGAGATAGGTTATCCCATTGCAAGGACTTTGGTCTTAAAATTCGAGATTAAAATTGCTTAAACAGAAACCTGAAAGTGTTATTCAAAACTGAGGAATCAAAGCTTCACTGTGAAAGCAATCAAGATAAGGCTAACAAATTCTCAAGTACAGGAATTGAAAGAAACAGTGAGTGTCAAACCTAGACTTTAATAGATTAGGGAATTGTCTTCATTCTTTGAATACTGCACAGCAATACTGTTGGAAAGATAAGAATTGGATTTTTTGTCGGCTTTAAAATCTTGCAAATTGTGTGATATGCAAATTGTCTGGTTTAAACTTTCTTTTGCACAATAAACCTATTTTATTGTCAACATCAGAACTTCAGAATAGCATGCTTGTGTTGCATTGGAAAAGTTCCTTGGTAATTTTACAAAATAAGGCCTACCAACCAGATTTCTGTTTGGAATCTAACTTGTCCAGTAGTAATATCAGCTGGGATCATAACAATAATTTGATGCAGACTAACAGGTAGTATTCCATTACCACTTATAAACTGTCCATTACCGTTATTCTTACAATGTCCATCAGTGGACATTCGACTGCATCTGTGGGGTATGTGAAAATGATAATGATGCAAGAATACAGGCACAACAGTTTAACAGCTGATGAAGCAAAAACACAGCTGCTTAAGGAACACATCACAATCCTAATTCTGAGATTTCCTGATGTTATACATAGATATATGAATATTATGGTGAGAATTGAAACTGTAATTTAATTGAGACGTCTTATGTTACATCAACTACAAGTTTTTCAAAGCTGCATCTAATATAAAAAAGGAGCACGGGATTTAACTGAAGCTAAATATATATTAAGTTGAATATGTACAGTTCCTTGCATTTCTAAATATGGCCAATGTGTACCGGCCTGTGGTTGTGTAATGTGTTCTTTTTCAAATTAATTCTATTCTTAAATGTTGCTCAGCCAGCCTTCTACACTGCATAAAGCTCTGGGAAGCGAGTAATACCGTGTGAATCTTGAGCTCAATATAGAGGGTAACCTTAAAAGCAATCCAATATTTTTTCTGCACCAATTTATCACCTATGGCTGTGCTGGTGGTGGGTTGATGTCATGTTGCTCTGGCAAGGCGGGAGCTCTGTGACATAATGGAAAACCTGTTATTCTGATTTGTCTGTCACAGGTGTAAACAGCTGGGGCTTACTTCAAGCCAATTTAAGGCTGACTAGATCACTAATACATCACTAGAAAAACACACAACACAAGATCAAAGAAAATATAACTAAAACATTAAATCAGTTGCTTTCCCCACAGGTGCTGTCTGACTTGCAGAATCTTTTCAGTAAATCCAGAGACCTAGGTAATGTTCTGAGGACCCAGCTTTCAATCCTGCCATGGTAGACGGTGGAATTTGAATTCAATAAAAATTTGGAACGAGGAATCTAATGTCAACCTTGAGTCCATTGATGCTTGTCAGAAGGAAAAAACTCATCTGGTTCACTAGTGTCCTTTAGGGAAGGCAACTGCCAGCCTTACCTGGCCTAGCCTACATGTAACTCCAGACCCACAGCAATGTGGTTAACTCTGAACTGTCCTCTGGGCAATTAGGGATGGGCATTAAATGCTGACCTAGCCAGCAACACCCTCATCCTATAAATATACCCTTACTACTCACACTCACTGTCTTGGTAGTGTGTTTCACCTTCTAGCCACGGTCTAGGTTTTAAAAAGAAAGTTTTCTCCTAAATTTGCTCAGAGATAATGGGAACTGCAGATGCTGGAGAATCCGAAATAACAAAGTCTGGAGCTGGATGAACACAGCAGGCCAAGCAGCATCCTAGGGGCACAAAAGCTGACGTTTCGGACCTAGACCCTTCATCAGAAAAGGGGGATGGGGAGAGGGTTCTGAAATAAATAGGGAGAGAGGGGGAGGCAGACCGAAGATGGGTAGAGGAGAAGATAGGCGGAGAGGACAGTATGGGTGTGGAGGTCGGGAGGGGATACGTCAGTCTGGGGAGGATGGACAGGTCAAGGGGGCGGGATGAGGTTAGAAGGTAGGAAATGGATGTGCGGCTTGAGGTTGGGGGAAGGATAGGTGAAAGGAAGAACAGGTTAGGGAGGCGGGGATGAGCTGGGCTGGTTTTCGGATGCAGTGGGGGGAGGGGCGGGGGAAGGGAGATTTTAAAGCTGGTGAAATCCACAATGTTACCATTAGGCTGCAGGGTTCCCAAGCGGAATATGAGTTGCTGTTCCTGCAACCTATGGGTGGTATCATCATGGCACTGCAGGAGTCCCAGCATGGGCAGGTTGTCTAAGGAATGGGAGGGGGAGTTGAAATGGTTTGCGACTGGGAGGTGCAGTTGTTTATTGCGAACCGAGTGGAGGTGTTCTGCAAAGCGGTCCCCAAGCCTCCGGTTAGTTTCCCCAATGTAGAGGGAGCCACACCGGGTACAATGGATACAGTATACTACATTGGCAGATGTGCAGGTGAACATTGCTTGATGTGGAAAGTCTTCTTGGGGCCTGGGATGGGGGTGAGGGAGGAGGTGTGGGGGCAAGTGTAGCACTTCCTGCAGTTGCGGGGGAAAGTGCCAGGTGTGGTGGGGTTGGAGGGGTGTGTGGAGAGGACAAGGGAGTCACGGAGAGAGTGGTCTCTCCAGAAGGCAGACGGGGTTGGGTGGGCAAAATGTCTTTAGTGGTGGGGTCGGATTGTAGCTGGCAGAAGTGACGGAGGATGATGTGTTGTGTCCGGAGGTTGGTGGAGTGGTGTGTGAGGACTAGGGGGATTCTCTTTTGGCGCTTATTGCGGGGGCGGGGTGTGAGGGATGACATTGTCAAGGGCGTTCTCGACCACTGTGGCGGGGGGGAGGGGGTGGGGGGGGTGGGTTGGGAGAGTTGCAGTCCTTGAAGAAAACGGACATCTGGGATGTGCGGGAGTGGAATGCCTCATCCTGGGAGCAGATGTGGCGGAGGCAATGGAATTTTTGCAGGAAGGTGGATGGGAGAAGGTGTATTTCAGGTAGCTGTGGGAGTGGGTGGGCTTGAAATGGACTTCGGTTTCTAAGTGGTTGCCTGAGATGGAGACAGAGAGGTCCAGGAAGGTGATGGATGTGTTGGAGATGGTCCAGGTGAACGTAAGGTTGGGGTGAAAGGTGTTGGTGAAGTGGATCCAGAACTTCCAATTCCCCGGTCACCAACACCTCATTTTCACCATGGATGCCCAGTCCCTATACACCCGCATTCCCCATGCAGATGGCCTAAAGGCTCTCCGCTTCTTCCCGTCCTGCAGAGCGGACCAGTCCCCCTCCACCGACACCCTCATCCACCTAGCCAAACTCGTCCTCATCCTCAACAACTTCTCTTTCGATTCCTCCCACTTCCTACAGACAAAAGGGGTGGCCATGGGTACCCGCATGGGCCCAAGCTATGCCTGCCTCTTTGTAGGTTACGTGGAACAGTCCCTCTTTCGCACTACACAGGCTCCAAACCCCACCTCTTCCTCCGTTATATTGATGACGGTATCGGCGCCGCCTCTTGCTCCCCAGAGGAGCTCGAACAGCTCATCCACTTCACGAACACCTTCCACCCCAACCTCAAGTTCACCTGGAACATTTCCAACGCATCCCTCACCTTCCTGGACCTCTTTGTCTCCATCTCAGGCAACCACCTACATTCCGATGTCCATTTCAAGCTCACCGACTCCCACAGCTACCTGGAATACACCTCCTCCCACCCACCTTCCTACAAAAATTCCATCCCCTATTCCCAATTCCTTCGCCTCCGCCGCATCTGCTCCCAGGATGAGGCATTCCACTCCCGCACATCCCAGATGTTCTCCTTCTTCAAAGACTGCAACCTCCCCCCGTAGTGGTTGAGAACACCCTCACCCGAGTCTCCCGCAACTCATCCCTCACACCCACCCCTGCAATAACCGCCCAAAGAGAATCCCCGTAGTCCGCACATACCACCCCACCAACCTCCGGATACAACGCATCATCCTCCGACACTTCTGCCATCTAAAATCCGACCCCGCCAGTAAAGACATTTTTCCAACCCCACCCTGTCTGCCTTCTGGACAGACCACTCTCTCCACGACTCCTTTGTCCTCTCCACACTCCCCTCCAACCCCACCATACCCAACACTTTCCCCTGCAACCGCAGGAAGTGCTACACTTGCCCCCACACCTCCTCCCTCACCCCCATCCCAGGCCCCAAGAAGACTTTACACATCCAGCAGATGTTTACCTGCACATCCGCCAATGTGGTATACTGCATCCGCTGTGGCTTCCTCTACGTTGGGGGAAACCAAGCGGAGGCTTGGGGACCGCTTTGCAGAACACCAATGCTCAGTTCACAATAAACAACTGCACCTCGCAGTCGCAAACCATTTCAACCCCCCCTCCCATTCCTTAGATGACATGTCCATGCTGGGCCTCCTGCAGTGCCATACATGATGCCACCCGTAGGTTGCAGGAACAGCAACTCATATTCCGCTAGGGAGCCCTGCAGCCTAATGGTATCATTGTGGATTTCACCAGCTTCAAAATCTCCCTTCCACCTCCCCCCCACTGCATCCCAAAACCAGCCCAGCTCATCCCCGCCTCCCTAACCTGTTCTTCCTTTCACCTATCCCCTCCCCCACCTCAATTTCCTACCTTTTAACCTCATCCCGCCCCCTTGACCTGTCCCCTCCCTACCACCCACCCATACTGTCCTCTCCACCTATCTTCTCTTCTATCCATCTTCGGTCTGCCTCCCCCTCTCTCCCTATTTATTTTAGAATCTTCTCCCCATCCCCCTTTTCTGATGAAGGATCGAGACCTAAAACGTCAGCTTTTGTGCTCCTATGATGCTGCTTGGCCTGCTGTGCTCATCCAGCTCCACGCTTTGTTATTGTAAATTTGCTATTGGTTTAATGAGCGACTGTCATTTTTATGGCCCAATTTTTATGTCTTGCCTGCAGGTCCTATAAATAAATATGGTTCCTATTGTGGATGTCCAGCATCTGCGGCATTCTGCTCATTTTTTTGCAGTTTATACAAGATTGAACGGTTTGGGCCATCTGCACTAGAAAAGGGAGACTAAGGGATGACATAGAGACAGGCCTCGGCCATTCAGCCCATTGAGCCTTCTCCACTGTTCAATATGGTCATGACTGATCAAATACTTCAATGCCTTTTACAAGCGTTCCCTCTAATTTACTTCCTGGCTGCTTGAGGCTGCCGAAGTCCATGCGCAACAGCAACTTCAGGACCTGGAGGTCAATGATGTAGTCAGCATGCCAATATCAATGGTCATGTACAGAATCTTGCAGTAGCTGCACACATGCACAGCTGTGTGGCTTAGAGGGAACATTACCTTTTACCAACAGTACCCCTGTATCCCATTACACCAATGGTAATCAGAAATCTATCATTTTTATCTTTAAACATACTCAAAGACTGAGCTTTGGCAGCCCTCTGGGATAGAAAATTCCAAAGCTCTTGACCACGAGTTCAAAAAAATGTCTCCCGATTTTCATCCTAAATGGCAACTGCCTTATTTTTAAATTGTATCCTCTGGATCAGTATTCCCCAAGTCTACCCCATCTATCGCTTTAAGTCTTATGCAGGTTTCGATGAGACCACCTCACGTTCTTCGAAACTCCAGTGAGGACAGGCCCAGCCTGTCCAACCTTTCTTCGTAGAACAGTCCTGCCACCCCGGCAATAGATCAAGTGAACTTTCATTGCTGGCCACTATGCAGTAATATCGTTTCTGAGATAAGGTGACCAAAATTGCACGCAGTACTCCAGGTGCAGTCTAACCCAGCTACTGTGGAATTGAAGCAGTATGGCATTATAGAAATCATCATGAGAATGGAAGTGTGTGGTACAGTGAACACAGAAAAACTGCAGGCAAGATATAAAAATGGGGCCATAAAAAAGGACTGTCGTCACTAATTTGCTTTTTAAAACCTAGACAGTGGTTAGAATATGAAACACTTGACCAAGGCAGTGGGTGTGAATAACATAGGTATATTCATGGCTAAGTTATATAAACACATGAAGGAGAAAGTAAGGATGTGCTACTGGAGTTAGATAGAGAAGAGTGGGGAGTTGGTTCATGTGAAGAATGAACATCAGCATAGGTATGTTGGCTGAGTGGCCTCTGTGTGCTGTAAACACTTGCTGGAAACAAATGCTAATTTGTTTCTAATTTAGAGGTTCAATTTCAGTGTTCTATTAAGTTTGGATATGACTGATTTATAATTACTAAGTTTGCACATCAACGAATCACATGGAAGGAGATGCAATTAGCTAGAGAAAGTGAAAAATTTGAATATCAGTCAATTTGTACAAAAATTTGAATAATTCAAATTGAAGGAACAAGCAAGTAGGGCGATGCCAATGAAGTGTGACAAAACTGCAAGCTAGATTCAACACTTCGATAATACATAAATAAAAATTCTGTTTCATCAAGCACTGGCAGCAAAGTTTAACAAATTATATCTGGCTCCAAAAGTATTACTGTTTATAAACCAGCTTCAACTGTGCTTTTGTTATTTACGTATGAGCATTTGGAGAATAAACCTGTCATACGTTACTAGCCTGTCATATTTTATTTCTTAGCTGAACTATCGACAAACCCAATCAATAGACAAAATCCATACCTATGTAACAGTGCATAATCCAGAAATTATTTGCAGATAAAATACTTTATTTGTTAATATACAGATTTGCAATACTTGTTTCTTTTATATTAACAATACCAACAAGTTATTTAATTTTTGCCTCTGAACCTCCATAATTCACATCAATCTAATCAATTTATTTAGCAATTTTTTCTTCACCTTTATTGTATATAAGTTCATTTTTCTTGTGAATCACTTCCAAGCTGATGCTTTGTCCAAACTGTGGCGGTACTGGTGCTGGACTGGGATAAACAAACAGAGAAATCACACAACACCAGGTTATAGACCAACAGGTTTGTCTGATCAGACACAGAATTTATCAGTAAAAGATCAAAGGTTCACACTATTGATAAGGATGTACTCAACAAACCTAAGATGCTGTTTAATCATTTGGAAGGTTTCAATTGATTAATATGTATATGTAAATCATATGGTGTTTTACAAATTCCTCACTTTAGAAATAAAAACCAGTCTGACTCCAAACTAAAAGACAAACAGATTCTAAACAAAGGTCTCACACCTAACATGCATTGTCTGACCAAAAATGTCACCCTTTCTTTACACTGATAAAACCTTTAGATCTCTCAGGACCATGACTTTAAAGGAATTTGGGGATTTACAAATACATATTAATCAATTAATACCTTCTCACTGATTAAAGAATTAACAATATCTTGCGTCTGTTTAGTACTTCCTCATCAATAATGTGAACCTTTGATCTTTTACTGATAATGTCTGTGCCTGATACTACCTCTCTCACTAACATTTGAAGAAGGAAGGAGGCTCTGAAAGCCTGTGTTTTCAAATAAACTTGTTGGACCATAACCTGTGTGTCGCATGATTTCTGACTTGGTTCAAATGAAATTGATTGGAAACCATGTAGCTTATCTTCTGGTATTTCTTTCATTAGATTTCGCTATCAAGGAAATAATCAAACAGCTCCATTACTGTAATGTGAATACTATTCAAACCTTCCACTGTGTAGGAAACCAGACTTGTGATCTAAAATGGAAGTAAGCTGCCATAAGAGCAGGAAAGACTGGAATAATGTACCTCTCAGTGCATCACTTGCCAACTGGCATGAAAAGAGCAGAAGTGAAATATCAAGAGTGGGAGGAAGACAAATAGTTCTGCGAGAGGTAAAAACCATGGATTTTTAAGATAGTCCCCTTCTATCAGGCAGGGGACTGGTAAAGACAGTCTGTCACTAACCCACTGAAAGTGGTCTAATGCCCAAAGCATCTATACAGTCAAGGTTTGTCAATTTGCTGTCAATAAGCTGCCTGTGCATTGAGGTGGTTGCTGATCAAAGGGTGTAGCAAGCTTGAAAATCCATTGCAGAGCCCAGTCGTTGCATAGCAATCAAGGGATAGAGCAGAGGTTATCCTGGGAAATCAGAGAGAAGAGAAGTGTAAGGGTCATAACCCTTGGGATAGGATCTCCTGATATGTCAATGGCAAAGGAAAGGAGGGTGTAAGTGTGTGTGAGGCAGATAAGGGGACCCAGAGAGCAGGAACCTCAGCCTTTGCAATTGTCCAACAAGTCAGAGGCACCTTCTGCTTGTTTGGCTGACTGTGAGGGCTGCAAATTATACAGGTTAACTGACCATGCACCATGAAAGTAAGCAAAGTGAATATTAATCAGTGAGAATAGGGAACCAGAAATAGATAATATAGAAATAGAGGAAAAAAATTAATAAGTATATTTTGTGTCTTTGCAATAGAGACACAAAATGTTTTCCAGAAATAGCTTTAAATCAAGAGACAGAAGGGAGAGGGGAATTTGTTGAAATTATAATCACTAGAGAAGTGGTACTGGGTAATACAATGAACCTGTGGGCTGACAAGTCATCAGGTCTTGATGGACTTCACCTAAGGTCCTGGAAAAGTTAGTTAATGAGGTACGAGATGCGTTGGTGTCAATGTTCCAAAGTTCATTATATTCTGGAAGGAATTTGCTTTGCCACTCAGTATACATGTAAAAGATGCAAAGAATTGCTCCCAACATCGAGATAAGTCCACCCAGGCTTCTCATTATGTCTTGCCATAATCCATTTGAGATTCCATCCTATGTTTCAATTTAAGTCACTGGGACCAAGCCAGTGTTAAGGTTAGAGAGATAATAGGAACTGCAGATGCTAGAGAATCTGAGATGACAAGGTGTAGAGCTGGATGATCGCAGGCCAAGCAGCATCAGAGGAGCAAGAACGCTGACATTTTGGGCCTAAACCCTTTTGTTTCATCTTATTTGAAATGGGTAGTTAGCTCTTCAGCTTTCCTCTCCCCACCCTCACTCAGTCAATACACACTGTAAGCAGATGCTATTTAAGTTCACAGCGCACAGTTAAAACTCACCTGTAAAACAGTGCATAAATCATAGCCTTACTATAGGCTACCTAAATTGAACAACATTGGTAGATTTGTTGCTTCCCAATCATTGAAAGATGTCTAGACTGAAATATTCATTTACTTTATACCAATAGATAAGCTGCATGTTTTAAGTTGAGCTCGTAGATGTTTCTCATTTTAAAATTGCCCAAAATAAGGCATTCCCTTAAGTTTAGCATCTCCTACCAATTGCTTTCAGTTTGTAGTAACCCAGCAAACCTCTCTTCAAATCTTAAAAGCATACCAAAATAAAGTATGCTTTATTGCCTAGAATATAAAAATTCATCTTTACGGCAGAGTGTGTGGGACAGAGGAACTAGAAATTGGACTACTTGTTGTTTATTTTCACATGTTATTCAGCCTAACATTCCTAGGTGCTAGATAAAAGGTGTATGCACATGACTAGCCTAGAGTGCACCGACCAACTTCAGCAGGGACTGTAATCATGCCAATAGAAGGGTTTAGTTTTTTGCATAAACAAATAAAAAAGGTTTAACGTCTACATGAGGTAATATTTGCAACACTGTTTTGCTAAGCAACAGCCAGAATCATCAACTGCATACGGAGACAGTAGCCACAACAATCTCCAGGAATAAGGATTTACTTAAATATGGGGCCAAGAGAAACATGGGTGCGCCTCCCGGTCCCACATAAAAGGATCAGATTGCTGCTACTTAACTCCACCGTCTTACCATCACTATCCTTTCTGACCTTCCTTATTCTATTACATCCATTTCAGATTGCAAGCCCCAACAAACTAAAACGACATTGTTGTCAACTTCTTACTTCACTTATTTGAGGACAGCTGCAAGTGTCCTCATCTTTCTTCACTAATCTTCAATAATGGATTGCAGGCCCAATGATTATCTAATAGCAAAGTCAAACATTAATGGCACTTTACTATTTTCCCTGACCAGTAAACAACTTTTCCAATTTAATCTCTCAACCAAAACTAGCTTGAACTTTAGCAAAGCAGAATACTAAGAATTTTATTCCTGTCTGAGCTCACCAGTAGCAACTTCATTATCTCATTGTCAATGGTAAACCAAGCAAATACTCTACCATTCCATTGCAAATTGATCAAAATATAGTACTTACAAAAGCTCCCTATGGCATTATTTCCTCTTGTGGGGCCAATGTCAGTCAGCACAAGGGAACTGATGAATCTGAGAATACATGTTTTACACTGGGAACAGTTTTACTCAGAATTCTAGGTGAGGTGCCAAGGTTAGAAAATGTGGAGTAGAAAAGATCAAATTAAATCTTCTCAAAAGTGTATTTGTGATTACGTATGAGAGCACTAAGCTTACAAATTAGAAGCAGTTAGATTTTCATCCTTTCCAATTCTTACCACCATTTGATAAGATTATGACTGATATGAATGCAGTCTGAACTCTATTTTTCCATCTATTTCCATAACCTTTGACACTTTGCCAGTCAAGAATCTACACTTGCTGGAGTCCTGAAATTGGTAGCATGAATCAAATATTTAAGCACAGATGGGTTATTAAAAGGAACACCCAAATAAAACTGTGTTATTTTCTGACATATCACAGAAATATTCAAAACAGGAACTGGAGTAGAGCATACGGGCCATGGACATCACGCTGCCATTCGACATGATCATGGCTGATCCTCAATTTCATCGCCACACTCCCAGGGTCTTACCAAACCTCTCGATACCTTTAGCCTCTACTTCGTTCTTAAATGTTATTGCCTCCACAACCCTCTGTGGTTGAGACTTCCACAGGTTTATCATCCTCCAAGTTAATATATTTCTCCTCAACTCGTCCAAATTGTCCCACCACTTATCCTGAGATCAACAACCCTTCCACTGGACCGTCTGGCCAGGTGAAACATTATCTAACCCTGTCAGAATTTTATATTTCACTGTGATCTCCTGTCATTCTCCTAAACTCTAGAGACAACAAGCTCAGTCAAGCCAATGTCTTCTAAAAAGACAAACCTGCTATTCCAGGAATCAAGGTGTAGAGCTGGAGGAACACAGCAGGCCAAGCAGCATCAGAGGAGCAGGAAGGCTGACGTTTTGGGCCTAGACCCTTCTCCGAAATGTTAGCCTTCCTGCTCCTCTGATGCTGCTTGGCCTGCTGCATTCATCCAGCTCTACACCTTGTTATCTCAGATTCTCCAGCATCTGCAGTCCCTACTATCTCTATTCCAGGGATCAGTCTGATGAACCTTTGCTGCACTCCATTTATGGTAAGAATGTCTTTCCTTTTCTATGTGTGGTCTTTTTGCTTGGAGTACAGCTACAGTAAAACTTCTTTATTCCATTACCTAAATCTTCTTGCAATGAAAGCCAATATTCCATTTGCCTTTCCAACTGTTCACAGCATCTGCATACTTGTTTTCAATGTACAAGGACACTCAAGTGCCTTTGTGCGTCAACAGTTCACAATCTATCACTGTGAGAATAATATTTTGCTACTTTGTTTTACTTACTGAAGAGAACAACTCCATCTTATACTGCATTTGCCATGTATTTACTGTCACATGCTACTTGTCTAAATTAACAATAAGCCCTTTTATATCCTTCTCACTATTCACAATACCAACTTACTTTGTGGAATCTGCAAATTTGGAAATAGTAGATTTGATTCCTTTGGCTAAACCATTGATATGTACTGTGAATAGTTGGGTCCCAAGCACTGACTTATGCGGTAATTTACTTGCCACGTCCACACCAAAAATGATCCATTTATTCTTATTCTGTTCTCTAGTCATTAAAACTGGTAGTTGGGTCCTCACAAATCACAAATACTTACATCCAATACAATTTTCCTTACATAACATGAGACTTGGAAAATACCAATGGGATGGTACAAGAAGTGTTTCTGTTATCACATTCTTAATCAGGTTATACACTACTCTGGCACATTTGCCACATACTGACAAAGCAACAACTTTGGCTTAAAGCTAACAGCAAGACATTTTCAAACAAAGAATAACATAAAACAGATAGTAAAGAAAAAACTGTAAAAAGAAAGCATTAATCTCTGTAAAAACTCTGACAATCTTAGGTTTTCTTTCCCATTCAAACTGACCTGTTAAGGAAAAGATTTATGTTCAAACTCAAAATAAACTGGATGCACAATGCATCATAAGTACGCACACATATGCCTACAAATATTTCATTACAGCACCACATATATAATGAACATACTCTGGTTTATCGATATATTCATCAAGAGAGTTAAAGTAATGTACCACTAAAATGCAGATGTGCATCTATTCATCTATCACAGTGAGGTGATGGAGCTGAACAGAACAGTATGTGGTGTCTCAATTTAGTAAAATGGGAACTTCATTAATGCAAGTTGCTTCAATATCTCACCAAGGAGTAGAGACTTCAATCTATTCAGCACCTTATCAGTTCTTCAACAGCATCATTGCTGCTCACAATGACTGCCATGTCACACCACAAATTGCAGAAAGGGGAACAACCCTTGGCCAACTTTTGCTACTATTGATCAAGAGAAAATATTGGGCAGGGTAACAGAACTTCCTGCTGTTCCTTCAATCTTTGATGAAATTTTTAATCCTTTCCCAACTACAGGAACAGACAGAGGGAGGTTTCAGTTTAATGCCTCATGCATAAGCTGACATCAGTGAAAAAATGTATTAATGGTCCATAAGTTGCTGAACCTCTGCAGATCATGATGAATAAAATGTAACAGATTTTATAGAAGCCATCAGTTACACTTTTGCAGCGCAATTTGTTGACAATATGGACTAATAACAACATGGTGAGGGGAATGGGTGATGTGCAATTGATGAATAACAGAATTTAAAGCTTAAGAAAAGCAACAGACTGAAACAAGACTGAGACTAAATTAGCCAAATTCATTAAAACCACTGACAAATTTTAGGCATTTTTTAATACCCCCAGTGATCAATAAATTATGTACACACAAAATAATTCATTACATTGGAGAAATTCCAGTTGCAAGCTTTTGTGCATTTGAAAAAGGCAATTTCTTTCTCACATACTGCCTCAAAAGGTTAACAGACCTGGGGGTGGCTCACTCACTCAGTCAATTCAAATACCCAACACTAACACAAAATTACATACAGGTGAATATAAAACAGTAAATATAAAAATGGAACTCAACTACGCCTCTATGGCAGATCTGATGTTGCATAGCTAAGCTGACATTTTTGATGCAGTGAAGGCTTTGAAAATGCAGTAGCTGTGATTCTAGAGTTTGATCTGCACAGAGGTGTGTTACATCGTCCACCTGAACATACAGCGGGTTAGATGGGAGTGCACTTCTTTCTCTTTCAAAATATTGTGATTACTTGGCTTGGCTGCTTCATTGTGTGCAATGGCTTTGCTTGCGGGGCTCTCTCTCTGATGGAATTCACTTGAAAGCCACTTTAGTTCCATTAACATCTCTTCTAATAGGATGCAAGAATGGTTGTCTTAACATGTGATCTCCCATGAAGTATCAATTCACCATTCAAATAGTGCTCTAATAATCCAATTTACAGTGTGGATTGTGGCTTCTAAACAAGTGGTTTCAGTCAGCCAAATATCTTTGTGTTTAAAAGACAAACTAATAAATTGTAATTAGGGTGCCAATGAGCCTTTTCTATCATCTAAACTGACTCACAGTCAATCACATTAAAAGAATGCGCTATTTATTCTCTGTATCATAGAATCTCTATAGTCCAGAAGCAGGTCATTCGACCCATCAAATCCACATTCAACCTCTGAACAGCTTCCAATCCAGACCCAACCGCCTAACCAATCCCTGCAATCCTGCAGTTCCCCTGACTAATCCACCTACTCTGCACAGCCCTTGGCACTATAGGTCAATTTAGCGTGGCCAATCCACCTAATCTGCACATCTTTGGACTATGAGAGAAAGCCACAGCCCCCAGAGGAAACCAAGTCGACAAGGGAAGAATGTGCAAATTCCACACAGACAGTCGCCTGAGGGAAGATTTGAACCCTGGTCCATGGCCCTGTGAGGCTACAGTACCAACCACTGAGCCACCAAGCCTCCCAAGGGGAAAGATAAATCCTTAATTCATAAATTATATATCAGATGACCAGGAAGTTCTCTTGATTTTCACAGATTTAAAATGTAATTTTTAGAACATAGCTTTAGAGATTTAAAAAATGATACTGTCAATATTTGCAATGACATACAAAAAGTGCAAAAGAGAAGAAATGATTAGATTAAGTCAGAAAAATATCAGAATTTGTAAACATGTTAATAGTAAGTCCCTGAAGTCTCTCAGAACAATTTAGTACCTATCAGAGAGAGATATTTTGAACGATTCCCTTTGTAGACCCTCAAGCATGAATATCATGTCAGAAGTTTCAATTACATGATTAATTGGCTTCATGAATTATGAATTAAAACTCTGAATAGTTATACAAGGTTCTTTCCTGTGAACAGTGCAATTTACTTAAACTTTAGGCCGGCTGACGGGCTGATCAACAACAAATGGAATTCAGCTAAGTGCACAGTGATGCCCTTGAGCATTACAAAGGTGGCAAGGGAACACATGAACTGTAAGATCATAAAACCAGTAAGTCTTGAATGGAAGCACCGAGGATCAGAGTGACCCTGGTGTACATATCCAATAGTTACTTAAGGCAGTGGGACAGGTAGTTGAAGTGGTTAAGAAGGCAAATGAGATAATTGCCTTTAGTAGCTGAGTCATAGAGTTTAAGAACAGAGAGGTGATGCTGGAACTGTATAAAACATTCATTAGGCCACAACTAGAGTGTTGTGTGCAGTTCCACACTCGAGGGGGGATTGTGGTTACACTGGAAGTGGTGTGAAGGGGATTTACTAGGGTATTGTTTGGGCTGGAGACTTTTACTTATAAACAGAGCTTGAATAGTCTGGGATTGTTTTCCTTGGAGCAGAGGAGACTGTGGGAGGATGCAACTGAGGTGTATTAAATTAAGAGGAGCAGTGGCAGGCTAGATGGGAAGAACTATTCCCTTGAGTGTAAGGGTCAAAGACAAGGGTGCATCGATTTAAGGTTAGCGAGTTAGACAGAATGTGAGGGAACATCTTTTCACCCAGAGGGTGGTGGGAAACTGAAACTCTCAGCCCATAAACAGGCAGTAGAGGCAGAAACCCTCAAAACATTCAAGAAATATCGCAATGCCAAGGCATAAAAATCTCTGGCCAAGTGTTCAATTGGATTACAATAGTTAATTTTTTTTTGACCAATAAAACTCCAAATAATTAAATAATTTTCAGCTCCACTAGTCTTCCTGCCAACATGCTTAACCTCATATTTCATCTATCACATTTTTGCCCATTCATATAATCTATCAACATCCTTCTGTTGAGTCTGTTTCATTCTCACCATTTGCCTTCCTGCCCCTACTTCTAGCATATTATTTGACAGTGCCATCGCTCAGTTTCTATTATCTCACAATCAGAGAATGCTAAAAGATAATAGCCACATAAGGGTGAGGAAAAGACATTTTTTTAAAAATGTTGGGAAAAAATTACATATTTAATCCATGTGTCATTTGTCAACTTAAAATGGAAAATAGTGTGTTGAGTGGAGTAGTGTGGGATCTCATTAATATATAGGATCCATGAATAAACAATTAGAGCCTTGAATAGTAATGAAATTTAGCTTGTTATGCTCATTTATGGTTTCATCTTTGCATTAAATGTTACAATACCAAAGTTTTTACAGAAGAGTTTACATTTAAACAGGAATGTTGTGAATGCTCAGTAGGTCAGGTAATATTGCGTGGAGGGAAAAATAATGTGCATGTTTCACATCATTTATGTTCAAGCTCTGATGTAAGGTCATTCAAGCCGAAATATTGACTGTTTTTCTCTCTCTACAAATACTGCCAGATCGACTAAGTCTTTCAGCAATTCTATTTATGTTCCAGATTTTCAGGATCTGCAACATTCTGCATTTGTATTTTTAAAATAAAGCTCAATGTATACATCTATTTCTCTTAAAAATCTAACAGCATTCTATATTTGAAGGTGATGGGACTGCAGTGGTGGAACTTTTGGGATCTGAGTTACTCACATTTGCATGATTCAGATATACCACTTAAGGTCAATCAGGCACATTTGAATGAAAGAAGAGATAATGGGAACTGCAGATGCTGGAGAATTCCAAGATAATAAAATGTGAGGCTGGATGAACACAGCAGGCCAAGCAGCATCTCAGGGGCACAAAAGCTGACGTTTCGGGCCTAGACCCTTCATCAGAGAGGGGGATGGGGAGAGGGAACTGGAATAAATAGGGAGAGAGGGGGAGGCGGACCGAAGATGGAGAGTGAAGAAGATAGGTGGAGAGAGTATAGGTGGGGAGGTAGGGAGGGGATAGGTCAGTCCAGGGAAGACGGACAGGTCAAGGAGGTGGGATGAGGTTAGTAGGCAGATGGGGGTGCGGCTTGGGGTGGGAGGAAGGGATGGGTGAGAGGAAGAACCGGTTAGGGAGGCAGAGACAGGTTGGACTGGTTTTGGGATGCAGTGGGTGGGGGGGGGGGTGGAGGGGAAGAGCTGGGCTGGTTGTGTGGTGCAGTGGGGGGAGGGGACGAACTGGGCTGGTTTAGGGATGCAGTAGGGGAAGGGGAGATTTTGAAACTGGTGAAGTCCACATTGATACCATATGGCTGCAGGGTTCCCAGGCGGAATACGAGTTGCTGTTCCTGCAACCTTCGGGTGGTATCATTGTGGCAATGCAGGAGGCCCATGATGGACATGTCATCTAGAGAATGGGAGGGGGAGTGAAAATGGTTTGCGACTGGGAGGTGCAGTTGTTTGTTGCGAACTGAGCGGAGGTGTTCTGCAAAGTGGTCTCCAAGCCTCCGCTTGGTTTCCCCAATGTAGAGGAAGCCGCACCGAGTACAGTGGATGCAGTATACCACATTGGCAGATGTGCAGGTGAACCTCTGCTTAATGTGGAATGTCATCTTGGGGCCTGGGATAGGGGTGAGGGAGGAGGTGTGGGGGCAAGTGTAGCATTTCCTGCGGTTGCAGGGGAAGGTGCCGGGTGTGGTGGGGTTGGAGGGCAGTGTGGAGCGAACAAGGGAGTCACGGAGAGAGTGGTCTCTCCGGAAAGCAGACAGGGGTGGGGATGGAAAAATGTCTTGGGTGGTGGGGTCGGATTGTAAATGGCGGAAGTGTCGGAGGATGATGCGTTGTATCCGGAGGTTGGTAGGGTGGTGTGTGAGAACGAGGGGGATCCTCTTAGGGCGGTTGTGGCGGGGGCGGGGTGTGAGGGATGTGTTGCGGGAAATACGGGAGACGCGGTCAAGGGCGTTCTCGATCACTGTGGGGGGAAAGTTGCGGTCCTTAAAGAACTTGGACATCTGGGATGTGCGGGAGTGGAATGTCTTATCGTGGGAGCAGATGCGGCGGAGGCAGAGGAATTGGGAATAGGGGATGGAATTTTTGCAGGAGGGTGGGTGGGAGGAGGTGTATTCTAGGTAGCTGTGGGAGTCGGTGGGCTTGAAATGGACATCAGTTACAAGCTGGTTGCCTGAGATGGAGACTGAGAGGTCCAGGAAGGTGAGGGATGTGCTGGAGTTGGCCCAGGTGAACTGAAGGTTGGGGTGGAAGGGTGAATGAAAGAAGTATGAGCTTGTATTTATAAAGCACATTTACTCCTGCAGAACACCCAAAATGCTTTAGACAATCAGACACCATTTTTCATTCTACTGTTATTCTGAGTTAGGCACAGTATTGTATGAAAATACAGCAGAGCAACAGGCCAACTAGTCTTAATAATTCATGCCAATGTTTATTGAATAAGTTGCATTTTATTAATTACAATGAAGGAATGGCTTATGATTTACATGGAGTGAAAGCCTGAACTCTGAATCATAATCTTCCAACTAATTGTTTAAAAGGAGAGTGTTGAATCATCATTGTAGAAGGAGTGTCAACAGGAAGTTTTAGCTTACTTAAATGATGAACGTAATAAATATATTCAAAGAAGCTTAGCCATGTTTGTCTCTTTTGTTAATGTAACTTAAAGAGTAAAATTTCTGTGCCCATTCTTCAGCTGGGAGTACACAGAGGGGAATTCCACATCAAATATGTTTTTTTTTGTATTCATTCACTTTCCTGAAGCTCGGAAGTACACAAAGCACAATAATATCAAACTGTTAAAAAAAATTCACACAGGGAAATAGGTCAGTCAATCAGACTGAACCTTCTAAGACTGAGACACACGTCTAAGTGTTTCAATATTCCTACTAAATAGAAATCAAAAGAACTGCAAATGCTGTAAATCAGAGATCAGAGACATTCCAAGGAAGGGTCACTCGTCAATTTCTCTCTATAGATGTTACCAGACCTGCTGACCTTTTTCAGCAATTTCTATTTTTGTCTCAACATTCCTACTGCCTCTAACACAGAGGTCAAGAACTTAAACACCAATATTTTAGAAAAAAAAATTACCTAGAGCATGTTACTAAATTCTAATGACCTCATACTCAACAAGAGAATTTGCATTGTGTTATAAATATAAAGTGTGCATGATTTGCAACTGTCTCTTTACCATAGGGTAAAATGAAGGAAAATTGGCCATGTGACCTGTTCTGAATTCTGCCTGACAGCAAGTATTGATGGACTGGTTGTTGTAAGTTAAAGGAGGTCTAGTTAATCTTCCTGGAAAGAAGGTGCAAGATACTCACATTTCCAAACAATAACCAGTTGAAACAGAAACAAAGTGCTGAAGAAAGTCAGCAGATCTGACAGCATCTGTAGAAAGAAAAACAAAGGTAACTTTTTGAGTCCAGTCTTCATTAGAATTGAAAACATCTGGGGTAAGTGACAGTGATGCTGATGGCTTGGGGAGGGGGATTTGAATGCAGAGAGGAGAAGCTGCATCAGGCACTGGTACTTTAGTTGAGAGTGCCATAGAGGTAAAATGTGCCAGTCAATTTGAATTGAAAAACGAATGATGAAAACAAATGGACAACATTCACTGAGGGAGCAATTAGTCAATATATCAAAAGAAGTGTCAATTCATCTTCAATACCTTTTATGAGATCTGTTGAACCCAGCTCAAGAAGTATATGGGCCCTCAAAACCCTATTTTTGCTGATTCAGAATGGGAGTGCTACAACTGAGTCAAGCTGTCACTTACATGATGCAGTGTGAAAGTTAAAATGTTTAAAATATACCCAGAACCTTAAAATTGCAGCATATCACAAATCCTCTCAATTCAACAAGGTACATAATAAATCTATAGAATTGAGGTAGAATCCACTAAGGAATGGAAGTGCTGAAGCAGCAAAATGAAGGAATAATATTTGACCCATTTTAATTCATCTATCCATAAAAGATCTACAGCTTTCAAATGTTGTCTAAATTATTCCGAAGAATCTTATCTCCACTGTTACATTTGAAAATCACATTTAAGTGTTTATTATACTGTATGTCAAGCATTTCTGCTTACCATTCCTTAAATAATCTCTCAGCTCTATGATCTTTGGTTGGAACTGGGCAATGTTAGAGCTGACTGAAATTTCAAGCAGGGACAAAAGGAAGGGTTTAAGATAGGACAGAAGCCAGGAGAAGGTGAATGATAGAAGAATTGGTCTTACAATGCCAATCGAGAAAGGTAAAAGGGCAAGAAATGATGTACAAATGATGTACAAAAGGTGCACAAAAGGTGTGCTGCTGACTGTAGGCAAAAATGACAGAAAAACAAAAATGCAAAGAAAAGGCAACAAAATGGGGCAGAGGCCATCATGTGAAATTGTTGAACTCAGAGTTGTGTCTTATAAGCTACATAGGATCCAACTGATAGACAAAGTGCTGTTCCTCAGGCATACATTCAAATTCAGTGCAATAGTACAGTCAGCAGAGGACAGAGATGTCAGCATGAAAGCATGGCAAAGAATTAAAATGACAGGCCATGGGAAGCTCAGGGTTACGCTTGCAGACCAAAAGAACCAATCACAAAATCTGTATTGGTCTCCCTTGTGTAGAGGAGACCACAATGTTAGCAGTGAATACAGAACACTAGATTGAAATAGGCAACGAGGACTTGAGGCAAAATTTGAAGTACAGTAATGACTAGAGCACTATAAAGTTTTATAACCATTTCTTCTCACTTTCACTCTAAATTTGAGACTCTGTGTTCAATATACTGTTATCTTTGCTGCTTTAAGCTCTGTATTGGTTGGATACAGTTAACAGTGAGTGTTCAATGACTCATAGGTCTACTTCTACGTCACCAGCCCCAAGCTATTTTAACACTATTCGAGGAGTACAGGAATTGACTTGTAACACAGCAAGAAGGTCATTCAACTGAAAGAAACATACAAAATGAAGAGCTTTGCATGCTCTTCAAGACAATGTCTTACAGTTCCAAACTTGGCCTCTGATAAATTAGCAGCGTCACAGTTGGCATGACAATAGGTACCTTACAACCATGATAACAAAGTGTGGAGCTGGATGAAGACAACCGGCCAAGCAGCATCTCAGGAGCACAAAAGCTGACGTTTTGTGCCTGGACCCTTCATCAGCGAGGGGGATGGGGAGAGGGAACTGAAATAAATAGGGAGAGAGGGGGAGGCGGACCGAAGATGGACAGAAAACAAGATAGGTAGGGAGAAGAGTATAGGTGAGGAGGTAGGGAGGGGATAGGTCAGTCCAGGGAAGATGGACAGTTCAAGGAGGCAGGATGAGGTGATAGGTAGGTAATGGAGGTGCGGCTTGAGGTGGGAGTAAGAGATGGGTGAGAGGAAGAACAGGTTAGGGAAGCAGAGACAGGCTGGGCTGGTTTTGGGATGCAGTGCGGGAAGGGGAGATTTTGAAGCTTGTGAAGTCCACATTGATACCATTGGGCTGCAGGGTTCCCAAGCGGAATATCAGTTGCTGTTCCTGCAACCTTCGGGTGGCATCATTGTGGCACTGCAGGAGGCCCACAATGGACATGTCGTCTGAGGAATGGGAGGGGGGAGTTGAAATGGTTCGCGACTGGGAGGTGCAGTTGTTTGTTGCGAACCGACCGGAGGTGTTCTGCAAAGTGGTCCCCAAGCCTCCGCTTGGTTTCCCCAATCTAGAGGGAGCCACACCGGGTACAATGGATACAATATACCACACTGGCAGATGTTGCGTGTGAACATCTGCTTGATATGGAAGGTCATCTTGGGGCCTGGGATGGGGGTGAGGGAGAAGATGTGGGGCTAAGTGTAGCACTTCCTGTGGTTACAGGGGAAGGTGCCAGGTGTGGGGTTGGAGGGGAGTGTGGAGCGGACAAGGGAGTCGCGGAGAGAGTGGTCTCTCCGGAAGGCAGACAAGGGTGGGGATGGAAAAATGTCTTGGGTGGTGGGGTCGGATTGTAGATGGCGGAAGTGCCGGAGGATGATATGTTGTATCTGGAGGTTGGTGGAGTGGTATGTGAGAACGAGGGGCATCCTCTGGGGGGCAGTTGTGGCAGGGGCAGGGTGTGAGGGATGTGTTGCGGGAAATGCAGGAGACGTGGTCAAGGGCGTTCTCGACCACTGCGGGGGGAAAGTTACGGTCCTTGAAGAACGTGGACATCTGGGATGTGTGGGAGTGGAATGCCTCATCCTGGGAGCAGATGCAGCGGAGGCGGAGGAATTGGGAATAGGGGTTGGAATTTTTGCAGGAGGGTAGGTGGGAGGAGGTGTATTCTAGGTGGCTGTGGGAGTCAGTGGGCTTGAAATGGACACGTCTCTCACTCATTTCTATGGGATAGCAAAACTAATTCTAAACATTGGTTTCTATTGCAAAGCGCACAGGTGCACTTGGTATGGGGCTAAGATTATATACAACTGTATTATTGCTGACGACTAAAACATTCACCTGCACCAATTGTTTGAGAGCAATTTTCTGGTGGAATTAGAATGACAGGGCCCTAAAAACAGGAGACAATTTACCACCAATTTTCAGCAATAATGTGGTCAATACTTTCCAAAGGTAGTTCGATGGAGGTCCAGCCCGAGTCAGGTAGCAGGTCCATTTAATACTCAAATGAGAAACCTATGCAGGAACTTTGATTGTCACTGAGCACTATGCAAACTCTATCCCAGCTGAAGTGCAGGTTGGAAGTTAAGCAATAGTATATTTTGACAGGCCTGGAGAAGCAAGAATGTTCCCCAAGACTCTGCAAAATAAATATTGAGTCACAGATGCAGAACCCGTCTTTCTCCCAGGAGAAGTTGGAAGCCTAAGGTCAGGGGCAGAAGGGGTGATCTCAGGATCAGCGTGGGGTCGGGGGCTGGGGGAAGAGACAGCCTAGTCAGTGAGGAGAGAGCAAGCCTGGGAGTGACACGTGAACCCAAGATGTGAGAAGCAGTGGGAAGATGCCAAGGTGGGTAGTAGAGGTCCTAGGGTGTTGAGAGAGAGAGAAGTGAGAAATCCAGGGTGAGGAGTGCATGGAGACTAGGGAGGGGGAAAAAGAGTGGATCTGGAGTCTGGAAGAAGGCAGAGGGTGCTTGCTGGCAAGGGAACTCATCATCCAAGCAAAGGGTTGGGGGGAGCTCAGGGTTTAAAGAGAGTAGGAACTGTGGGAGAGATGATGGGTGGAAGAGAAAACAGGAGCCTGGATTCTGGGAAGTTGTGGAGAGAGAGAGAGCACCCTGGGATCTGAAGGGAGATGTGTTCGAGAGGGATGGAGCTTTGGGATTATTTCCCAAGTAGAGGGATCCTGGGAAACACCCAAGCAGATGGTTAAATTGATCCACATTAATTAATTGAAGGTTATCACAGACTCAAGCTGAGAAAAGGTAAAAATGGTGCAGAAGTAAGTTGGAACTAAATGCATAAGGGCATTCACATTTTGAGAGGTGATGGCATTTGGAGTCAATTAAAGCCCTTTCTGATTTTGAACATTCCATGTCAAGTGAATTGGCCCACTATCAATCTCTGATTTTCTTACATCAAGCAGTGCTCTGTACCTATACAGTTCTTTCTAGTTCGAGGTTGTCATGCATATCTTCACATATTTGTTCTTGCTGCACAATTTGGAATAATTTTTTAAACCTGATTCACAACCTTTATTGAGCTTTGTGCATGTTTTCTGTGGTTAACAATGCCACGACCTGTATTGAACGTTAGAGCTTCTGAGTCAGAAGCTCTATCTTCACTACTGGGACAGTGTGATTAGTCACAACGACACAAGTGATATAGCACTTAGTGTGATTCAAAGAAATCCAAGTTTCTAGTTGTCTGATGTGGCATGCACTCATTCACCAGGAGAACAGTGCCCGTTTACCCCAATTTAAAGATAATTGAAGCATAAATTGGCAAGAGCTAAGGTTAAGGATATTCCCCAGCCTACAAATGCAAACTTTGGCTTAAGCCTAATAGTTTAAAACCATGCCAAAAAATGCGCCACTTGGTTACGATTATTTGGCCATTTAAGACATTGACTTGCGGGATAATCTGGAATCAAACAGGAATAACTGTACTCTCCAACCAGACAATTAACCTTCTACTACCCACGTATGTGAGCTGACCATGGTGCTTTGGATAATTAACACAGAAGCATAGAAACACAGAAGATAGGAGCAGGAGGCAGCCATTCGACCCTTTGAGCCCACTCCACCATTCTTCACGATCACAGCTGATCATCCAAATCAATAGCCTACTCCTGCTTTCTCTCCATAATCTTTGGATCCCATTTGCCCCAGGTGTTACATCTAGCCGCCTCTTGAATACATGCAATGCTGTGACATCATCTACTGCCTGTGGTAATGAATTCCATAGGCTCAGCACTCTTTGGGTGAAGAAATGTCACCTCACCTCGGTCCTGAATAATCGACCCTGAATCCTCATATACTTGATCTTGCCTTTGTCAAATCCTGTCTCATGATGGGAGTGAGAGCTATTACCAGAAAAGAATGGAGGAAATGCTGCCTCAACATAAAGGCAGGATGGAGTATGAACCTGAGTAAATGAGGCAAATTGGAAAAAGTCAGCAGTGATTACAGTTCGTCAGGAGCAAACTTCGCACAATCTTTAGCCAATTCATCAATGATCTTCTGTTGAGAGGCCGGACTGGAACGGGGGGTTATTTTTCAGGTGATTGAAAGAAATTTAACTCTTGTGACAACCCTGAAACTGAGATAATCTATGGCAGCCCACAAGAGGACCTGGACAAAATCGATGCTTCAGAAGAAGCAGTTATAATTCATGCTATTTAAATGTCAGGCAGTAGTTTCTAATATGAGGTCTGTCCTTCAATTGTATTATAATTGCCAAGTCTTGTATTCAGTGGTTGATGTTGAGGGAATTAACATTGACAAGAAACTTAATTAGACCAACTGTATCAACACAGGCTCAGAATACTGAGTAAGCTGCTCCATGTAAAAGCACGTCAGAAAATGATGGCATGTTCAGTGTTCTACTAGGGGGTGTAGCTGCAGCAAATCAAAGTTCAATACTACCCATGAAAAATCAGAATGGATTCATCCAGCCATTGATACCTGTACCCAATCAATCCTCCACTATGCTTGTACAGGATACATTGCAGTCAAACTGCTCAGTCTCATGACCTCGACCATCATGAAGGATAAGGGAAGAATAAATGTCACATCATTACTTCAAATCCATTGTCAGAAGGATAACAACAGTTAACGAGAGAGCAGGCACACTAACATCCTTTCAGGGCAGTCAGGGATGGACAGTATATGTAACACAGCCATCATCCCAAAAATATTGTACATTGTCAAAAATGAATTTTGAGACCTAGCTGGGATGCAGGTACCAGTCACAGGAGAAGTGATGACATAGTGGTATTATCACCAGACTATTAACTCCAGAAACTCAGCTAATCTTCTGGGGACCCAAGTTCAAATTCCACCATAGCAGATGGTGGAGTTTGAATTTGGTTAAAAAACATCTGGAATTAAGAACTGACTGATTGTCAATTATAAGAAAAATGCATCCGGCTCACTAAGTGTCCTTCGGGGAATGAAATCTGCCATTCTCACCTAATCTGATCTACATGTGACTCCAAAGCCACAGAAATGTGGTTGACTCTCAGCTACCATCAAATTGCCTAGCAAGCCATTCAGTTGTATCAACTGCTCCTAAATCTCAATGAAGGATGAAACTGAATGGACCACCTGGCATTGACATAGGCACCAGAAAAGACAAAGACAGAAACAGTCCTGTCAACCCTCCAAAGTCCTTCTTACTAACACCTGGGGGCAAGTAATAAAATTGGGAGAGCTGTCTCACAGACAAGTCAAGAAACAGCCTGACACAGTCATATTGATGGAATCATACCTGGCAGACAATGTCTCACACACCACCATTACTATCCCTGAATATGTCCTGTCCTATCAGGAGGGCAGATCCAGCAGATATGATGGCATTCAGTCAAGAGGGAGATGCTCTGGGAATCCTCAACATGGACTCCAATCCCCATGAAGTCTCAGGGTTGCAAGTTAAATATAGGCAAGGAAACCTCCTACTGGTTACCATGTACCATCATTGCTTGGCTGATGAATCAATGCTCTTCCATATTGAACAATGCTTGGAGGAAGCACTGAGGATGGCAAAGGTGTAAAATGTAAACCGGGTGGGGATTTCAACATCTTCCAAGAGTGGCTCAGCAGCAGCACTCCTGATGGAGATGGTCAGGTCCTAAAGGGCACAGCTTCTAGACTGGGACTGCAAGCAGGGGCTGAGGGAACCAACAAGAGGGAAAAATATATTTTCTCGTGCTTACCAATCTAACAACTGCAAATACATCTGTCCAAGACAGCATCAGTAACAGTGACTACTGCACAATCCTTGTGGTGATGAAGTTTCACCTGCACAATAAGGATATTCTCCATCACGTTGTGTGGGACAATCACTAAAATGAAACAGACTTCCAACAGATCTGGCAACATAAGCCTAGGCATCCATGAGGCGCTCCAAGTCATCACCAGCAGCAGAACTGTACTTCAGCACAATCTGCAACCTCATGGCTTAGTATATCCCCCACTCAACCATTACCATCAAGCCAGAGATCAACCCTGGTTCAATGAAGAGTGCAGGAGGTCATGCCAGGAGCAGCACCAGGCATACCCAAAAGTGAGGTGTCAACCTGATCAAGCTACCACACAGGACTATCTGCATGCCAAACAGCATAAGCAGCAAGTGACAGAGAGTGCTAATCAATCCCACAACCATGCTCTGCAGTCCTGCCACATCCAGTCAAGAATGGTGTTGAAGGTGATGGTTCCACGTATATTCCCAAGAATGATGGAAGAGCCCAACTCATCAGGGCAAAAGATAAGCTGAAGCATTTGCAGCAAACTTCAGCCAGATGTGCCAAGTGGATGATCCATTTAGGCCTGTTCCAGTGGTCCCCTGCATCACAAGTGTTTCAGCCAATTCAACTAGCTCCACTTGACATCAAAAAACAGAGGCACTGAGTACTGCAAAGGCTACGGGGCCCTGACAACATTCTGGCAATAGTATTGAAGACTTGCACTCCAGAACTTGCCATTCCCCTAACCAAATTGTTCCAGCACAGTTACAACACTGGCATCTAGCCAGCAATGTGGAAAATTGCTCAGGTATGCCATCTACACAAAAACTGGGACAAATCCAACCTAGTCAAATACCACCTCTTCAGTCTGCTCTCAACCAACAGTAAAGTGATGGAATGTGTTATCAACCTTGCTATCAAGCCGGACCTGCTCTGTGATGCCCAGGGCCACTTAACTGCTGAACTCATTACAACCTTGGCTCAAGTATGGACAAAGAACTGAATTCCAGAGGTGAGTTGAGAGTGACAGCCCTTGACATCAAGGCCACATTTGACCAAGTGTGACATCAAAGAGCCCTAGCAAACTGCAGCAAACAGAAATTGGTGGAAAATTCTCTGATGGTTGGGGTCATGTCTGGTATACAGGAAGATGGGTGTGGTTGTTGGTCAGTCATCTTAGCTCCAGGAATTCCTCAGGATAGTGTCCTTGGCACATCCATCACCTTCTCTCTATAATAAGGTCAGAAATGGAGATGTCTGCTATGATTGCACAATGTTCAGCACAATGCACAACTCTTCAGTTACTGAAGCGGTGCATTTTCACATGCAACAATTCTAGACAATATCAAGGTTTGGATTGACAAGTGGAAAGTAACACTCACATCACACAAATGTGGGTCAAATGACCATCTCCAATAAGAAACAACTTCAGTACTGCTCCTTGACATTCAAAGGTATCACCCATCACTGAATCCCCCACTATCAGCATCCTTGCGACTACTATTGACCAGAAACTGAACAGGACTCATCACATACACATAGCAGCTAGTAACTCACTTCCAGGCCACCAAAGCCTGTTCATCATCTTCAAGTTACAAGTCAGAAGTGTGATGGAATATACTCCACTTGCCTGAAGGTGTGCGGCTTCAACAATACTCAAGATGATTGAAACCATCCAGGACCATCATTTTCGGGAGGAGAGCGAGAGCCAGACAGAGAGAGCACCAGGAGGCTGCCGGGAAGGTAAGGTTTTTTTTTCACTTATCTAAGTTAAGTTTAATAATGTCAGCAGATCTCACACCCGTGTTGTGCTCCTCTTGCTCAATGTGGGAGCTCAGGGACAGAGGGAGGTAAAAGGGGTGGAGGAGTTGCAATACTGGTCAAAGACGATATCACAGCCGTACTGAAGGAGGGTCCCGTGGAGGACTCAAGCAGTGAGGCAATATGGGTAAAACTCAGAAATAGGAACGATGCAGTAACAATGTTGGGGCTGTACTACAGGCCTCACAACAGCGAGCATGAGATAGAGGTACAAATATGTAAACAGATAATGGAAAGGTGTAGGAGAAACAGGGTGGTGGTGATGGGAGATTTTAATTTTCCCAACATTGACTGGGATTCACTCAGTGTTAGGGGTCAAGATGGAGCAGAACTTGTAAAGTGTGTCCAGGAGGGTTTTCTAGAGCAGTATGTATGTAGTCCAACTCGGGAAGGGGCCATACTGGACATGGTGCTGGGGAATGAACCCGGCCAGGTGGTTGATATTACAGTAGGGGGCTACTTTGGAAATAGCGACCACAATTTCGTAAGTTTTACAATACTCATGGACAAGGATGGGAGTGGTCCTAAAGGAAGAGTACTAAACTGGGGGAAAGCCGACTATACCAAGATTCGGCAGGATCTGAGGAATGTATATTCGGAGAAACTGTTTGAAGGTAAATCCACATTTGATATGTGGGAGGCTTTTAAGGAGAGGTTGATTAGCATGCAGGAGAGACAGGTTCCTGTGAAAATGAGGAATAGAAATGGCAAGATTAAGGAACCACGGATAACAGGTGAAATTGTGAGACTAGCCAAGAGGAAAAAGGAAGCATATATGGAGGTCCAGGTGACTGAAGACAGACGAAGCTTTGCAAGAATATCGGGAATGTAGAGCGAATCTGAAACAAGGCATTCAGAGGGCTAAGAGAAGACATGAGATATTGCTGGCAAACATTGTTAAGGAAAATTCCAAAGCCTTTTATTCATCTATAAAGAGCAAGAGGGTAACTAGAGAAAGGATTGGCCCACTTAAGGACAAAGAAGGAAAGTTATGCGCTGAGTCAGAGAAAATGGGTGACATTCTTAACAAGTACTTTGTATCGGTATTCATCAAGGAGAGGGACATGACAGATGTTGAGGTTAGGGATAGATGTTTGCTTACTCTAGGTTAAGTTGACATAAGGAAGGAGGAAGTATTGGGTATCCTCAAAGACATTAAGGTAGGCAAGTCCCCAGGTCCAGATGGGATCTATCCCAGGTTTTTGAGGGAAGCGAGAGAGGAAATAGCCGGGGCCTGAACAGATATCTTTGCAGCATCCTTAGACACGGGTGAGGTCCCAGAGGACTGGAGACTTGCTAATGTTGTCCACTTGTTTAAGAAGGATAGCAAGGATAATCCAGTTAATTATCGACCAGTGAGCCTGACGTCAGTGGTAGGGAAGCTACTGGAGAAGATACTGATGGATAGGATCTATTCCCATTTGGAAGAAAATAGACTTATCAGTGACAGGCAACATGGTTTTGTGCAGGGAAGGTCATGTCTTACCAACTTAATAGAACTCTTTGAGGACATGACAAAGTTGATTGATGAGGGAAAGGCTGTAGATGTCATAAATATGGACTTCAGTAAGGCATTTGATATGGTTCCCCAGGGCAGGCTGATGGAGGGTCCAGGGTGTGCTAGCTAGATCGATAAAAATAACTGGCTAGGCAACAGGAGACAGAGAGTAGTAGTAGAAGGGAGTTTCTCAAATTGGAGACCTATGACCAGTGGTGTTCCACAGGGATCTGTGCTGGGACCACTGTTGTTTATGATATATGTAAATGATTTGGAGGAAGGTGTAGGTGGTCTGATCAGCAAGTTTGCAGATGACACTAAGATTCGTGCAGTAGCAGTTAGTGAAGGGGACTGTCAGAGATTCAGCAGAATATAGACTGGAGAGTTGGGCAGATAAATGGCAGATGGCGTTCAATCCGGGCAAATGCGAGGTGACGCATTTTGGACGATCAAATTCAAGGGCAAACTACACAGTAAATGGAAAAGTCCTAGAGAAAATTGATGAACACAGAGATCTCGGTGTTCAGGTCCATTGTTCCCTGAAGGTGACAACGCAGGTCAATAGGGTGGTCAAGAAGGCATATGGCATGCATTCATTGGATGGGGTATTGAGTACAAGAGTTGGCAGGTCATGTTGCAGTTGTATAGGACTTTGGTCGGCCACATTTGGAGTACTGTGTACAGTTCTGGTCGCCACATTACCAAAAGGATGTGGACGCTTTGGAGAGGGTGCAGAGGAGGTTCACCAGGATGTTGCCTGGTATGGAGGGTGCTAGCTATGAAGACAGGTTGAGTAGATTAGGATTATTTTCATTAGAAAGACGGAGATTGAGGGGGGACCAGACTGAGGTCTACAAAATCATGAGGGGTATAGACAGGGTGGATAGCAAAAAGCTTTTTCCCCCCAGAGTGGGGGACTCAATTACTAGGGGTCATGAGTTCAAAGTGAGAGGAGGAAAGTTTAAGGGAGATATGCGTGGAAAGTTCTTTACACAGAGGGTGGTGGGTGCCTGTAACACGTTGCCAGCGGAGGTGGTAGACGCAGACACGTTAGCGTCTTTTAAGATATATTTGGACAGGTACATGGATGGGCAGGGAGCAAATGGACACAGATCCTTAGAAAACAGATGACAGGTTAGACAGAGGATCTCGATCGGCGCAGGCTTGGAGGGTCGAAGGGCCTGTTCCTGCGCTGTAATTTTCTTTGTTCTTTGACATGGCAGAAAGCTTGATCGGTACCACATGCAGAAACAATCAATCTCTCAAACACAGATGCTTAGTAGCAGCAGTGTGTACTATCAACAAGAGGACTTCAGAAATTCAGCAAAGATACTCAGACAGCAATCTTTCAAACCCATAACCACTTCCATCTAGAAGAAGGGCAGCAGATACATGGGAACACCACCTGCAAGAATGCCTTTAAGACAGTCACCATCCTGACTTGGAAATATATCACCGTTCCTTCACTGTCACTGGGTCAAAATGCTGGAATTCCCTCCCTCTAATGGTATTGTGGGTCAACCCACAGTTGGTGGACTGCAATGGTTCAAGAGGGCAGCTCACCACCACTTTCTCAAGGGAAATTAGGGATGAGCAATAAATGCTGGCTGGCCAGCCACAGACGCCTACCTCCCACAAATGAATAGAAGAAAATTTTGATTTGAGACTAGACAGAATGAAAATCCAAAACATGAAACCTCCAGCAAGTGAATCCAAATCTAGGGATAGGGTTTTAAAATATGAGGTCTGCCTCCCTTTTTAAGGCAGATCAAGAGAATTTTTTTCTCTAAGATTTTTTAAGAGTGAGCAGTTCTTTTCCCCACAGGGTAGTGGAGGCTTGGATTTCTCAAAATTACACAAGGCCAACTTAGGCAGATCTTTGGCACAAAAACAAGTGTGCTGGAAAAGCTCAGCAGGTCTAGCAGCATCTGTGAAGGAAAAATCAGAGTTAACGTTTCGGGTCCGGTGACCCTTCCTCAAGAACTGGTTCTGAGGAAGGGTCACCAGGCCCGAAGCGTTAACTCTGTTTTTACCTTCACAGATGCTGCCAGACCTGCTGAGCTTTTCCAGCAACATCTGTTTTGGTTCCTGATTTACAGCATCTGCAGTTCTTTCAGTTTTTATTTAGACATATCTTTATCAGACAAGGAAGTCCAGTGTTATGGGGTGCATTCAGGAAAACAGAGCTGAGACCATAACCAGATCAAGGGTGATTTTACTGAATGGTAGAGAAAGTTCAAATGCATATTCCCCAAGTCCCATATCCCTACATATTCTCGAATGGATTTGTGCCCATTCATAGGCCACCCTTTCTCCTGGACTGGAACAAAGCCAGCTGAGGGACACTTGCTTTGCACCAGTGTACTGAGGGCTGGCTCTCTCGGACTGAATCAAAGACTCCCGATCACCTGAAAAGTGCTGAAGGGGAAATGTAATGAAATAACTGACCTCATATTAGAGGGATCACCCATGTAGAAATGGCACTGGAGAATGACTGGCATTGACAGAACCTCACACTGGTACACCTTCAGTAGAAAAAAAGAAATGAACTGAATTAAGTGCTTGGAGACGCATAAACAACTCCAGCTACCGGAAATCAGCCAAACACTCAAAGTTACACAGTCAGATTTCCTACTAGACACTTTCCGATCTTTTGTGACCTGCTTCACCAGAAAGTAATCTGCAATAACAAATGAACTTGTCCCCTCATCCTGCTCAAATATTCTGTCACACCCTAATGACATATATTTCCAATAACTGCTTTTGTTGTATTTCAAAATTTCAGAACTATTATGTTTAATCTTATGAGCCAAACCAATATGAGTGCCTAGATGGCTCCTAATGCTTTCTCTGGAGCCAGTAACAGATTGCAGATTTATTTAGCCCAGCTCTACCTGACACACGTTATATTAGAAGTAAATTTAACTTCCTCTTCAAGTCATAACTCAACATAAAATTTGCTGATTTTCATTATAATGTTCATTATATATTTAATGTGTGCTCAAAATGAATGACAATTCTGAGCAAGGATGAGGTTTTAGCCCAGTGATAATGGGAACTGCAGATGCTGGAGAATCCAAGATAATAAAATGTGAGGCTGGATGAACACAGCAGGCCCAGCAGCATCTCAGGAGCACAAAAGCTGACGTTTCGGGATGAAGGGGCTAGGCCCAAAACGTCAGCTTTTGTGCTCTTGAGATGCTGCTGGGCCTGCTGTGTTCATCCAGCCTCACGTTTTATTATCTGAGGTTTTAGCCCATTAAGTTAAATGATCTAAAACAATGAAACATGATTTTGTGGGTCCATCAATATTATGTTGCAAGATGCAGTCACAGGTATGGTCAACAGTACTCTATTTTCTCAAAATAAGACATTTGTCATTTGCATACAATCTAATAATTTCTTAAGAAAAGGAAGAAATGTAACACTCCTAAATTGGGTCCAATAATGTACCAGCAGGCTCAGGAACAGCTTCTTCCCAGACGGTATAAGACTAATGAATGGACACTAGCCTCAAATAATGTGATCTTGCTCACATTGATCTTGCCTAGCACTCGACCTGTGCAATGTAACCTGTACACCTCAAAGTTTTTTTTTAACAACTTTTGATCCGTACATCCATGGTTAATACGATCTGGCCTGTACTGGTCTTAAGCAAAACCTTTCACTGTACTCTGGTACGTGTGACAATAAATCAAACCAACATAAAACCACAGAGATAACAAGGTGCAGATCTCATGAACACAGCAGGCCAAACAGCATCAATGGAGCAGGAAGGCTGATGTTTCAGGTCTAGACCATCCTTCTGAAGAAGGGTCTAGGCCCGAAACGTCAGGCTTCCTGCTTCTCTGATGCTGCTTGACCTGTTGTGTTCACCCAGCTCTACACCTTATTATGTCAGATTCTCCAGCATCCGCAGTTCCTACTATCTCTCTAACATAAAACCACAATATCTTTTTAACATGTTTATGAAACCCACTCTGTAAATCTCTTGGAAACTCAAAAAGACCATTGAGAATAAACAGAAAAGGCAATGATCACAAGAATTTTTCCTCCACTTCCTCCCAGGAAAGTCCAGGCCACTGCCATGTACAGGGTAGCTGAATGGTTTATGCCACTGGACAAGCAAAGGAGAGGTCTGATCAAATGGAAAGCTGCAATCAATATGGTGACCATGGAACCACTAGATTGTCATTAGAACACATCTGGTTTGTTACAATACTTTAAGGGATGGAATGTGTCAGACTTACTCCAGACCCATAGCAATAAACAATCACTGCCCTCCAAAATGCCCTGTTGTGCTACTCAATTGAATCAAAACCACGTAACAACCTGAAACAGGTCAAAAAGATACTTCACCACCATCAGTATGGGCAGTAAATCCTGGCCTCACCAGCAATGCTATAAATTGAGAAAAAAATGTTGCCACTTCTTTCCTTCAATGAGACCTTGTCACACCCCATGCCATGTCTCTACCCATGTGCTTGCTGACACAAGCCTTCTTTAGGCACTGGTGGGGACTTGAGTCGCATGATCACCAGCCTAGAATTTTGGCATTTCTATCACATTCAGCAGATAATATCTTTCAACTCCCATGTAGTCCATTTAAACAAAAGTTATAAATTATCCCTCAAGTCTGGTATTTAGAATAGAGTAAACTGCAGTGAAGAAAATACATACTGATAACCTGTAAACTACGTTGATTGAAAGACACCCACACACAAATGTCAACCATGCCTCATTGGTAGCAAGTCAATCCTTTCTTTACTGGTATCCTAACAGTACTTGAATCGAGACTCTTCAGCTTTTTCACTGTACAATCTGCACTTGAACATAGTGGCGATATAATATACCATGAGTGACAGTAGTAAGTGCAAGCCATGAACTAGGCCCGTTTAATACATGGATTCAATCAGATGTTACACCCTATCCACTATGTAACTCATGCGATGCAGCCACAGAATCAAGGCCTTAAATCTTAGCCTTTCACCCTTTCTGGATGGTTAACATGAATACATAGGAAGAATGCAGGAGTTTGCTTGCCATATAGGACTCAAAATCCTCAGTGAACCAAATTCAATTCACACCACATGATCTCAAGAAACAATTAAAGACAATGGCTTTTATAAAACTTACAGGCCCTGACAACATTCAACAAATAGGACCAAAAACGTGTGCTCCAAAACTTACCACGGTACAGCTTTCCAGCACAGCTACAAAACTGATACCCATCAATGTGGCAAATTGCGTAGGTAAAGCATGTACACAAACAGCAGGATAAATTCAACCCGGTCAGTCACCACTCCAACAATCTATTCTCAATTATCAATAAAGTGATGGACGCTATTATCAAAAGTGCTATCAAGCAGCATCTGCTTAGCAATAATCTGCTCCCTGATACTCAGTTTGGATTCCACCAGGGCCAATTAGCTCTGATCACAACATAGCCTTCAATTGAACACAGACAAAACAGCTGAATTTCAGAGGTGAAGCTGGAGTGACTGCCTTTGACATTAAGTCTTCATTTCACCAAGCATGCATCAGGAGGCTGCAGCAAAACTACCTTTTTTCCCCTGGCGTGCCGGAGACTGAGGGGTAACCTCATAGAGGTTTATAAAATCATAACGGGCATGGTAGGGTGAATTGGCAAGGTTTTCTTCCGAGGGTGGGATAGTCCAAAACTACAGAACTTAGTGTTAGGGTGAGGGGTAAGGAGATCTGAAGGCAACTTTTTCATGCAGAGGGTGGCGCATGCATGGAATGAGTTGCCAGAGGAAGTGGTGGAGGCTGGTAAAATTTCAACATTTAAAAGGCATCTGTATGGGTGTATGAATAGGAAGGGTTGAGAGGAATATGGGCCAAATGCTGGCAAATGGGACTAGGTCAGATTGGGATGTCTGGTTGGCACAGGTAAGTTAGACCAAAGGTCTGCTTCCATGCTGTATCACTCTTTGACTCTATAAATCAAGAAGCTCATTGGCAGGATTAGTACAAGCACAAAGGAAGATGTATGCAGTTATTTAAGCGCAGGAGTTCCGCTGGCTACTGTCCTCGGCCCAATCATCTTCAGCTGCTCATCAATGACCTTCCCTCCCTCCTCAGGTCAGAAGTGATGTTTGTCGATGACTGTACAACGTCCAGTACACTCAAGATTCCTCAGATACAAGAGTAGTCTATGTACAAATTGGGCTGACAAGTGGCAAATAACATTTGTATCACAAAAGAACCAGGCAATGACCATCATCAATGTAAGAGAATCTAACCATCACCCCTCAACATTCAAAGGCATTGCCATTGGTGAATTCAGTGAAATAAATACAGTGGCTACAACAGCAGGTCAGAGGCTAGGAAGTCTGTCCACCATCTACAAGGCACAAGTCAGGAGTGTGATGGAATATTCCCCACTTGCCTGAATTAGTGCAACTGCAACAATCAAGAAGCTTGACACCATCCAGGAAAAAAACAGCCACTTGATCAGCACCATATTCAGAAATAATCAGTGTCGTCATTGATACTCAGTAGCAGCAGTACCATCCACAAAATGCACTGCAGAAATCCACCACGTCTCCTTAAATAATATCTTCCAAACCCAAGGTCACCACCTTCTGCAAGGACAAGGGCAACCAATATATAGGAAAACTCACAATTGCTAGTTCCTTTCCTATCTACTCAGCATCCCAATTTGGATTCCTTCAGTGCGGCTAGAACAAACTCCTGGAACTCCCTCCTGAATGTGGGTCTGTATGCACCAAATGAACTGCAGCAGATCACGAAGACATTTCACTACCACCTTCTCAAGGGCAACTAGAAATGGGCAAAAAATAGCTGGCCCAATCAGCAACTCCCTACATCCCATAAACGGATATATAATAACATCCTGCTTAATGTTTCATTTCAAAACTTCCCATCTTCTGTCTGCCATTAATCACAACATGCTCACACATCCCCCACCGACTGCAACAAGTGGAAAATATCTTCAACTTGAAATAAAAATCTTAACATTTATATTATTATTAGGATTATTCCACGGCATAACATCGTGGGCCGAAGGCCTGTACTGTGCTGTACTTTTCTATGTTCTATGCCCTTTCAAGACCTTAGAGTCGCTCAAGCATTTAAGACTAATAAAGTCCTTTTTGAGGCCTAACTGTTGTGATTTGGGAAACATGGCCAATCCCACAAACATCAAAATAATAAGCTATTAAGCCCATTTCAGATGTTAGTTGAAGGATAAATACTAACCAGGATCTCAGGAAAATTTCCTTGCTTTTCTTCAAAACAATATCATGCGTCCTTTTACAATTAGGTTAAGATGGCAAACTGGCCCTCAGTTTAATTTTGCTCTGCAAAATTATCATAACTTATCAAAATATCCTCCCAAACACACCTTTTCCGATACAAACTTGATCCTAATATTAAATTCTTAAAAAGCTAATTTTAGAGTCCGTCTGTAAACACAAAAGCAAAACTCAGTGCAATTTTATTAAGCTAAACAAACAAGAAATACAGTGACGAGGACAGAGCTTTTCAGTAAATGCTTCATTAATACGCACTGGTAAAGCAAATCTTGACAGTGCACTGAATTCAGAAAATCATCTATCTAAAAATTCACAGCATTTAAATTCTAACCACAATCTGCACTCCTGCTTTGTGTGTTCACTTTTGATGGCCTCAGATCGGAGGAGAGAATTTATCACACTCCTTGTGGAAGTGAATTCAACACAGAATGATGGAATGTAACTTTGGACACTGACAATTTAAAGTGAAATGACTTTGAAAATACAGTCTTGCTTCTAAGAATTTTTAATGAACCTGTTCAGATATGTTAAGACACAGCTCCAAGATAAGCGGGACTTGAAATCAATTCTGGCTCAGAGGTAAGTACAATACCACTGTATCACAAGAACCTCAATCTAGCTTCTACTCTGTCTTTATTTTGCCTTGGACATATCTAGTGATTAGTGATAGAGGATAAACTGCCATGGAGTACCCATGCAAGACAAATTGTTCTTAGATAACAGGAAGGTTTACTACATCATAGCAATGCATACAATCACATTTAGTCAGGCATACTTAGTGGGTCCTTAGCTGGTACTAAGACATTTGCTGCTCTGAAAGCTACAATGGACCACATGTGACCTCAGCACAACAGGTGGAACCAACATAACATGAACACTACCAGTTCACAATCATTACCCTCATACCTATTTTTCTAATCATTACCTTATATAACTCATACTCATTACTAAAATGATTCACTTACCATTTCTAATTAAATTAAGAATTCAGCTATTTGAATAAAATGTTTTGCCATTAAAAGGAGATCCATTTCATGAATAAAGCATCAGGAACATGTTTTTGTTTGAGAGAAGTTGCATTCCCATCAGGATTAATGCTGCAAATAAAAAATTCTATAAATTTGATTATATTTTAAGTACTATGGCCTTAAGTCCCCCAGCCATCAGCATTTTTTTCCATATACAGCATTCTCAGAGCTGACCAATACATTTTATAGTTTCTAGTGCGTACATAAACAATTGAACACAAGTTTGCAGGCCATTATGCAAAACAACACCAACAAAATCTCAAAGGTGCAACTCATCTAATCAAATATGTGCAAATCATGTTTTAGATCTTGATTCATCGTGGCACTTCTTACTTTCCTGTTGGCATTTTACATTCAATTGCATTCACTGCAGCAGAGTAAATTGAACTGAGTTGCTAATTTAATTAAATCATTTCTTTTGATCAAGGGGCCTCCAAAAACATCATAAACTGACCCAAACTGTGAAACTGTTGAGATGATCTTTAACCCACATTTTCTATTCAGCATCAACTGCTGTTTCATTTCTGTGTGTATTTATCAATTCCTTGCTCCCACCTCTTACTTTTCATCATCCAAACTCCACAAACAAAAGTTTGTCCAAAATGTACTTGTCCTATACTGCGTCAAGTTCTCGTCCCCCATCATTGTGTTTACAAATCAACACTAGCTCCTTTCCCTCAAATTGACAAATATAAAGTCTAAGCTCAAACCCTTCTCTAGCTTTGCCCTATCCTCTCTTTGAAACCTCTTCCTGCCTTCTATTCTCCCACTCCCTCAAACCCATTGGACTTGACTCCAACTTTTGCACAACATACACTTTTCTTCACTACATCACTGGAAGCAAAATTTCAGCATCCTTAGTGCAACTGGAACCTATGCTTTAAAGCCCTTCTCTTCTGTCATTTCCAATCTTTCTTAAAGCTCATGTTTCTGAACAAACACAAGCCTCTAAACTCCCATCTCTTGCTTCGCATCCACTTCCCTGTCATTTTAAGAGAAACATTTTGGACACATCTTAACCTCCATAAATACAAGTTATTGCAGAAAATATCTACTTTCAACTGATTGGTTTTCTGAATAACTGTACTTTGATGTAAGTATTCGGTAGGAATATTTTCCTAAATTTATTTTAGAAGCAATTGCTATTTTGATCCTTTGTACACAATAAAACACAGATTATTTGAGATAGAATGTTATATTAAGTGCTTGCTCTGCAAAGAAACTATTCCCCTGAAAATTCATTTCAAAGCAAAGAATGAATATATTTGAAATGAGCCATGTTCATTTTCTGCAGTTTCATTACTGAGACACCAGTGAAGGATGGAGCCTTTCAGTTTAAATTAACTCAGCTATTCCATTAAACTTCCATCATAGGGAATGATGCAAAAAGTGAGCTGAACTATGAAACATAACAGTTTAAAAAAGACAATCCAAATACAACAGTACAATCACTTCTTGATTAGTCATATTTAGTGATTTTGTTTGAATATAAGTACTCAAACTGCAGACTGACGTCTCCATAAAGTTGCAGCAAAACCTCTTGCATTTTGGCTTTAAAACAAACCAGAAACTAATCAAATTATCAGTGGATAAGTGGAATGTCAATGATTTCAGTCCTCTGAAAACCAACCTTTCACTATCAAGTACATCAAAGTATGCTTTGAGAACAAGATGGCTAGACATTCATGAACTGCTCTGTCAGTCTACCTTCAATCGTCAAAACAGCTGGAAAGGGCCACCAACTATCAAGCAGTATTTGCAAAGAAACAACTTGCTCACTGATACTCAGATAGGGTTATACTCAGCTCCTGACCCCATTTCAGCCATAGTCCAAACATGGACAAAGCAGATGAATTCCAGAGGTTGAGGTTATCGTGATAATCAGTGGATAAGTGGAATGTCAATGATTTCAGTCGTCTGAAGACCAACCTTTCACTATCAAGTATATCAACCTACTTATTGAACTTGAGCTGCTGTTAGTTCTGTTTCCATTGAGATGCTGCGTTGCTCCACAACACACACATCCTGTCCAAGGTGAGCTTCAAACCTCATGCACAGCTAATGATTCAGGTGACCGACTTCAAACGATCAGCTGCCAATATCACTACCTCTTACCTACCACTGCTGTAACTCTGATCCATCAGTGCTACTGTCATCAGTGCTGATACCACCAAAATTTTCCAGCTGAATCTTCAGCTATTGCCTAGAAGTCTGTTCTAATTCATATATACAAACCAAAAGTGCAGGAGAACCTCTGCATTCATAGCATCAGAAACAGAGTAAATGTTTCAAGTCCAACATGATTTCTTCAGAACATTCTATTGCAATCCCAAAGAAGAGTCATACGGACTTGAAATCTTAATTACTTTCTCTCCACAGATGCTGCTACATCTGATAAATTTCTGCAACACTTTGTATTTATGTCTCCTTTCAATATAATTTGAGTTTGCTGTCAAAAGCTATGCATAACATGTCAATGGACAATAGACTCAAGGAAGTAGCACAAGTTTATATTTTTCTTTAGTATGCTTTGAGAACAAGAAGACTAGACATTCATGAACTGCCCTATCAGTCTACCTTCAATCGTCAGAAGAGCTGGAAAGGTCCACCAACTATCAAGCAGCAATCGCAAAGAAACAACTTGCTCACTGATACTCAGATAGGGTTATGCTCAGCTCCTGACCTCATTTCAACCATGGTCCAAACATGGACAAAGCAGATGAATTCCAGAGGTTGAGGTAATAGTGATTAACCTTGACATCAGGGTCCTATTTGACCAAATAGGAATTTTTGCAAACTGCAGTCAAAGAAAAATTCTCTGCTAAGTCAAGCATGCAATGGAATATGCTCTACTTGTCCAGATGTGTGCAACTCCAACAATAATCAATAAGCTTAAAACCCATCCAAGTCAAAACACCCCATTTGATTGATCCCATTTACCACCTTCAACATTCAGTCCATCCACCAACAATATACTCTGGCAACAGTGTATACCATCTACAGTGTGAACTGCAGGAATTCAGTAATGCTTCCTTGACAACACCTTTCAAACCCTAGACCTCTACTACTAGAAGGACAAGGGCACAGATACATGGGAAGACCACTAACTCCAAGTTCCACACTATCCTGACTTGGAATCTTATAGCTGTACCTTCACTATCACTCATTGAAAACCTAGGGATTCCCTTCATAACAGTGCTGTGGGCATTCCTGTATCCAAGAACTGTCTGTCACAGCAAGCTCTAAACATTTGAAACATATGAGTTTTAAACCAAACTGAGTCTAAATCATTAATCTATTTTTCAGAAGATTAACACATTGTGCCTTTCCAGTCATGTTTTTAAGAAATAATCTCCGATCTGCTGAATGGAGATATAAAAGGCAACATTATATAAAGGTGACATTCCATTGAATATTATAGCACAGAGGGTGCCATTTTTTTCCCCATTAGGCCTGCATTTTTTCTTTTGAAACCATTTTTCTAAGAACTTGATGAATTCTGAAATTTGAATTTGATTAGTTTACGTGTTGTAACCTTGTGATTCAAGTAGCCAAGTGTAGTTAATGCTATATTACATCATAAAAGCAAGCAATGAATAACAAGCAAACAAGCACAGAAAATTAAAGGAATAGAAACCAAAATGTTTAATGTCTTGGTCTCTTTCAAATCAGAGAATGTATTCAGTAAGAGTTGTCAGCTTTTGTCCCAACTGTCATGCCAGTTAATTTGAAACCACAGAGTCTGACAGCACTAAATGTGTGAGAGTTAGATTAGATTCCCTACAGTGTGGAAACAGGCCCTTCGGCCCAACAAGTCCACACCGCCCTTTGGAGCATCCCACCCAGACTCATTCCCCCTATAACCCACACACCCCTGAACACTACGGGCAATTTTAGCATGACCAATCCACCTAGCCTGCACATCTTTGGACTGTGGGAGGAAACCGGAGCACCCGGAGGAAACCCACGCAGGCACGGGGAGAATGTGCAAACTCCACACAGACAGTCGCCCAAGGCTGGAATCGAACCCGGGTCCCTGGCGCTGTGAGGCTGCAGTGCTAACCACTGAGCCACCGTGCTGATAAGAAAATTGTTTGAGTTGACAATTTTCTTTTATTCATCCTGGGCTGTGGACGTGACTGGCTGCACCAGAACCACTGCAGTCCATTTGGTGTAGGTAGGCCATTAAAGAGGAAGTTCAGGATTTTGACCCAGCTACACGGTAGCAATGACAATATATTAAAGTCAGGATGGTGAGTGGCTTAGCGAGAAACTTGAAGACGATGGTGTGACCAAGGAGCTGCTTCACTTTTCCTTCTTTATGCTGTGGTCATGGGTTTGGAAGGATCAATCTAAGGAGCCTTGGTAAATAGCGAGTTTTGAGAAGATTTGTAGCTCAGGTTGAGTTTCTGGATGTGAGTTTGCTCGCTGAGCTGGAAGGTTAGTTTTCAGACTGATTGTTACCTAGAATGTTACCTAGAATGGTGACAAAACGTCTGAAAACTAACCTTCCAGCTCAGCAAGCAAACTTACGTCCAGCCTTGGTAAATTTCTGTACTGCATTTTCTAAATATTAAGCATCAGTTTATATACAAAAGTGGTGATTTTTGTGCACTTTTTAAATTAATTTACAAGACATGAGTATTGCTGGCTAGGACAGCAATTATTGCCCATCCCGATTACCCAGAGGGCAGTTAAGAATCAACCACATTGCTGTTTATTTGGAACCACACGTGGGCTAGACTGGGCAAGGACATTAGTTTCCTTCCCGAAAGGGCATTTACGAACCAAATGGGTTTTTTCTAACAATCGACAATGGTTTTCATGGTCATAATTAGATTCTTAATTCCAGATTTTTATTGAATTCAAATTCCACTATCTGAAATTCAGGATATGATCCTGGGAACTGCTCCTGCATTCACATCACCAAATCTGTTTCTGACCAAGTGTGATGTTGTCAGTGCTGTTTGCTTTCAAGGTGCTGTTCATTTCCATACCATCTCAGGAAATTTGACTTGGGCTATACCTTTTAAAACCAAAATTAGATGATTACTGGAGAGAAAAATTATTAGAAAAAGCATGTTGAATGGCTGAAAGTTAGCGGATAAAAGAAAGTAAATTTGTGTGTAGTACAAATACCAACAGGGTAGTTAGACTGAATGGCCGGTTTCAACGCTGCATATTTCACATACTTCTAAACTGCATTACAGTTGGCAATGTAATAATTCCTTTTTTTCACTAATTTTACTATGAACCATAATAAATAAAAGTCCTAGAGAACAGATGCAGTGGTTCCCAGCAAATATTTCCCCAAAAGAATCGCCCTCTGTAAGTAGCAGAATTATAGGTCCAGTTGTTTACGTCCATCAGCTTATTTTCGAATGTCAAATCTCTAGGGTTTACGGAAACATTTATAATTCTTTCACAAACTATTCACATTTCCTTTTCATATGAATCTCCACAGCCCTGGTAAGTTATTGATTTGCACAAGTATAACTTTAGAGTGCATGTCTCCTCTTCTATAAACCAGTGTGGTCCATGGACAATAAGAAGCAGAACATTGTGAGGGGCCTTTTGGAGTTCAATGATTACAAATAAAGACAGAAGGTATGAACTCATTATTGAGCTAGATACATATCTGGGTCACAATACTGACAATAACATTTACCCTGAAGTATCATAATTATGTGAGTAAGCACAAAAGTGAATATTGCTAGAGAAATGCTCCCACTGGTTGCAAGAAAAACAACTCAAAATGAAAAGTTTTATAAGCAGAGATCATATAACATTTCTGATGTAAATAAAAATAAAAGTTTCACCAGACTGCGTGAGATCGAGCCTGCCCAGTGGGTGCCTCATCACTGAGCGAGCACAATTAAGCTGAAAGGTGAAAACACAAAAATCAGCCAACATTTTATAAACTCAAATAAGGTGAAGATAGAAAAGACATGGGGTCTCAGGAAACTTATGTTCAATATATTCTCCAAAATCATTTTAATTTAGTTTTATAAGTGCCATAGAGGAAGAAGTAATATTTAAAATGAAACATCATTTTCTGCTGAATTGGAAATTATCTTACAATAACATTGCATCAAAAATAATATCTTTTGCAAAGTGACTAACAATACAAGAGTATGCAAAATTTAAAGAGATCTGATTCTTGAAAATAATGATTCTTACTTTAATCTAACGAAGCCTTTATTTTACAGATATAATATTGCAGGTACAGCACACTAGCGCAGACAAGACTTCATTTCAAGTATTCTGTCACACAAGTTAATTTAAAAACTCTCCGACCAGGTTAGGAAGATATTTCTCACGATTTTCAAACCCACTGATCCTAATTTGCTTTAATAATTGTATAGGAGGTGACAAAATCAACTAGTTCTCAGACTCCTGATCAAACTGTGAAAGTCGAATGATCTGATTAATACCTTAATGAAACCATGAAGTCAATCTGTGGTGTTCCATTGAGTAGAATTAAATAATTGAAACTTTTTTTCACTTTGCTTTCCAGCATCTCTCATATCAGAAATGATCTATGTTCAAACCGGAAAGGATAGAAAAAAAAAATCATATTACGGCAGAAGGTGATATAGCTCCATGGCCTAGAATCCATTGATTGGATAAGCAGATGAAGAAACGTCGAAATTCAACAAGGATTTGCAGAAGATGACATGATGAAACCCAAATAAATACTGAGCAAAAAGGTAGACTCTCAAATGCAGATAAAAGGAACAGAAAACAACAGGGAGGTTCAGTAAGACAAACAAATATCAACAAAATACATAAAATAAACAAACAGGACAATAAATGCTGGAGATCACAGCAGATCTGACAGCATCCACGGAGAGAGAGCAACTTAACATTTCAAGTCTAGATGACTCTTCATTACAGCTGAAAGTGAAATGTGGACGGGACAGCATTTATGCTATAGTCCCTGCTCTCCCCTCCCACCACCCCTCAACAAACCACAGCATAAAGGTTGACCCCTCCACACTTCACTTCAGGAGGAGTCATCTAGACTCTAAACATTACCTTGCTCTCTCACGATGGATGCTATCTGACTCGCTGTGACCTCCAGTATTTCTTGTTTTCAGTACAGATTCCAGCATCTGCAGTAATTTGCTCCTATAAAATGAAATCATGCCTCTTGGGATAGAAACAAGAACAGAAAGTATTTGGATTTGAACAGTATGCCAGAAAGGAAGGCTCACTATCATGGGATGGTTTAACTTCACATAACAGTCAGCCAAGTCATGGGTTTTCTTAGCAATTGACTGCCACATGTATGTTGTTGCAGGAACAGCTCAATATACTAAAACTGATGTTGTTCCAGATGGCTAACATGAGGGCCACAAGCTGATATACTTGCTTTAAGTGATATGATGTCATTTTTAACCACATTGTGATGGGGCATCTGTCAACCTGAAGCTAAAAGGACAAGATAGCTGCACACAGCTCAATGCCTTCATAATTGCAATCTTGACTGTAGGCATTGTCTGATTGTTCACTTACTATAAGACCCATTAAGTCCATCTGATGAAACACCTCTAATAAACGCAAAGTTTTCAAGCTTGAGTTTAAAGTTTAAATGCTTAAGTTAAAACTTGGGAATGGCAGAATTCTACTGCTTTTGTGTTGATGGGAACAAAAACTAAAAGTGCTACCAAATAACTTGAGAATAAGTTCAAACTCTAACACTTCAAATATGTTTAGCAAGCAGACAACCTCAGCTCCTCAAAAAACTTTAAAAATGAACAGACTTCTGTTTGCGTCTGTACACCATCACTGACATCACAGGCCAAGCCACTGGGGACAGAAGTAATGATTCTTCCCAAATATTTTGTTGTGGGTTAGGGGAAATTTTCATCACTTCAGTCCAAGAACCAGTTGTCATTTGCGTTGATAATCCAGATATGTGAGCATGCCAAATTGGTTCTTCTTTTAGGTATTTAGGTCCTTCTTTTGACATTCCTCCGATCTCAGCATGTGTCAATATCCAGAACTCAAGTCAACTCCAACCCACACAACCTCCCCTCAAAACACCCAATCTCCACTCAGGTAAACCCTGAATTTAAGATATACAGCATTTCCCTGGAAGGAAGAATGCAGCTCACAGCCAAAAATGCAACTCAGATGCTGTTGGACATGGTTTACAGAAACTGTTCTAAGACTGGGTAATGAAATATAACTATAGCCTAAGTTATTGAACCATGCAGCATTTTAAAACATCATTTTCACTTCCTAATAAATGATGACCTGCATAATATGAACAGGCTTTGAGCTAAGAATTGAACTTGTTACCTCAGCAAGCTGCACAATGAAAGCAAATTAAAAGAATATTTCAGAATGGTTTCTCACAGGTGAATTGCAAATCCAAGACAGACACATCATTGTCAAGATATAGACTTAAGGCAACACACACAAACTGATCAATGTTAAACAAATATTTTATATCTGTCTTCAGAGTAGAAGACTGAAAAGCAATCCAAAATTAAGGGAGAACCAAGGGAAAATGAGAAAGTTAAAAGAAATTAATATTGGTAGAAAAAGATGGAGAAATTAATGGAACTAAAAGTCAACAAATCCCAAATAGAATCCCTACAGTATAAGAAGCAGGCCATTTGGCCCATTGAGCCCACACTGACTCCCTGAAGAGCACTCCTTCCAGATCCACCACTGCATATTTATCACGGCTAACCCACCTCACCTCACATCCCTGGATACAACTGGCCATGCTAAATTGCCCATCCACCTAATCTCCACATCTTTGAATTGTGGGAGCAAACAGAAACACCAGGAAGAAACAGGCAGTGACACGTGGACAATGTGCAAACTCCACACAGTCAACTGAGGCTGGAATCGAACCTGTCTTCCTGGTACTGTGAAGCAGCACTGCTAAACACTGAGCCACGAAGCCACCCCATGGATCTGATGGACTATATTTTTTGAGTTTAAAAAAAATGGTTAAAGAGATCGTGGATGAATTGGTTGCAATTTTTTAAATTCCCTAGATTTGGAAATATCCCAGTGGATTGCAAGATAACAAATGCAATACCATCTTTCAAGAAAGGAGGGAGAGAAACCACAGGGAAACAGAAGGCCAGTTAGTTGACTTAAGAAAATATTAGAATATATTTTTGAAGAGGTTTTAACAGCGTACTTAGAAAATCATAGTATGAAAATGTGATTTTATGAATGCGAAATTGCATCAGAATTTTTTTGGAGCAATTTGAGGATGCAACTAACTGGGCAGATAAAAAGAAATCAGTGGCTATATTATGTATGGAGATCAAAAATCATTCAACAAAGTCGCACAAAAGGCACGGGATCATGGCCACAGGTAGATATTACCACGAATAAAGTCTGAACAAAAGCAGAGAGTACAAATAATGTGACATTTTCAAGTCAATAGGCCCTAATTATTGGGATGTTACAGGGATCAGTGCTGGAGTTTCAGCTACTTACAATCCATAACAATCACTTAAATGAAGGTACCAAGAGGAATGCATGCCCATTTTCTGTCCAAATAAAAAGCTTGGGATTGTTCCTGACATGCCCTCGTGCACTCTTCAATGAATAAGAGTTGATTTCCTGGCTTGATGACAATGATAGAATGGGAGATATTCCTGGCCATGAGGTTACAGATGTGGTTGAATATATCCTGCTGCCATTGATGGCCCACAATGCTGTATTGCTCACCAGTTTTGTGTTAAGAAATTTTAAATTCTAAGAAGTGATTCTGTATTTCACATGCATTGAAACAACAAGGGGCTTTCTCTTGAATATTGCTTTAAGGCAAATTCTTGCCACTCCATTATAAACTAAGTCTCCTAACACAAATAATTATGAAAGTGCAAAACCAATATCGTCACCCTGACCGATTTGGAAAAAGCCATTTAATGCATACAGTTTTGGACACCAGCCCTAAACCTTTCAACTAGAGGATGACATGAGATTGTAATAGAATCAGCAGCCAAGACCACAAAGTGAAACTTGCTTCTTGTTGCATTTGTCGAATTCTATTAATACTCCTGTAAATCTGCAGGTATTATCACGTGGGTTGGCAGTGGAGATATAGCTTACAGACATATGTTGTGATCTGATGTCTACATTAAAACATTCTAATGTGCAGCAGTCATAGTGTACGGAGGTCAGTGCTTACACATCTGTTCTGCAGAGTTGGAAATAAGAAATCAAAGTGATTTTATGTCAGAGAATGAAGCTGTTTCATTATCTTGCACTTTTAGATTGCACTGAAACACCAACAGCACTGATTTTTTCATATACTTGCTGTACTATTCTACTGTTTTGTACAAGATAATAACTCAAAACTACTTTCCAACAAATGTCCTACCAAAAAATATTTTCAACTTGAACATCGAACGAGTTTATAGATCAATGAGTATGATATTCGTGTTTCTTTTTCTTTCAGTTAGAATCTCGTACATTATGAAAATAGCCTCCATCTTGGATTTTCTTCACTGTATCGGAGAATTCAGTTTTCAGGCTGAGGAAAAAGAAAAGCCATCCCACAATGTGTCTCAGCTTTTGCCTCAGAAAATCATCCCTACTAAACCATAAGAGACCATGTAAGTTTGTAAACTGGCCATTCAAAAAACTTCCAGATGAAGTATACAGGTTGATACCTGTATCAGATATTAGACATGTCCTAAACCACAGTCTACCAGAAACTATGTCCACACTGTCAATCTACTGCACTTGACGAGTTCATAGCCAAAGAGAGCTGAACCATCTATAAAGCTCGTATGAATTTGAAACCAAATTCGAATTAAAATATAGTTGTGTATTCATCACATCCACGCCATCAATTTTTACAGCATGGAAAGAGAACTGTCAGCCCATCTTGCCAATGCTCATTATCAAGCATCTATCTACTCTAGTGTCATTATCTAGCACGTGGCCCACAGCTATGGTGCTTCAAGTGGCCACCTCCATCCTTCTAAAATATTGTTACGCCTCCTGCCTTTACCACCCTTTCAAGCAATGAGTTGCAGATACACCCCTCCCACCTTAAATGTTTTTCTTTACATCTACTGTAAACTTCCTGCTCTTTACCTCAAATCTATGGCCCCTAGTTATTGATCATTTTACCAAAGGGAAACATTACTGCTAACTACCCTCTTTATGTCCCTCATAATTCTGTATACCTCATTTAGGTCCCCTGTCAGTCTTCTTTGCTCTCAGGCTTTAAGGACCTTAGCATTGACTAGCACTGGTTCACCATACTCTCCAAAATATATTTGAGATATTATGGGGTATCGCATTTCCTCTCCAATGTCTTGGTTTTCTTTCCTTCTCCAAGGGGCAGCTCAAAATTGCTAACTTTTCATGTAATGATTAGAAATCAACGTTAACCCACATTGTATCAGTCTGTGGCACAAAGCAAAACTGTAATAATCTGCATGGCTCTTGTGCAAGTTGACTGCACTCCTAATTCAACTCATAATTTCAAATGTAGTATTACAATTGAACAGGTTGGTCGTGTAACTCTAAACTTCTATTAACCAACAAATTGAAGCTAGGCACTGGCCTACAACCAAACAAGTCATTTTATGCTTCTTTGTTAGAAATCCACTTTGTAACTATGAGACCAACCAGCAGCTGGAGTCAGATCGAAGAAGTGAAATGGAGTTTCAAGATTTTACAGAAGCAATAATGTAGCTCCTACAGCGTACTGTAGTCAACTAGCACAGAGAGGTCAGGTAGGTATTCTGGAAACATCACTCATGAAAAACTTTTAAACGAACTCTGTTTCCTTCTCTTGCAGTATCAACAAATGTGGCAGTCTCACAGTATTTAGACATGAAGCGTAAGGTTTGGCAACATTTCAATCATCTCTCATGTTACTAGAATTAACTAGAATGTTTAAATTCCTGTGATCTGAAGAAGCATTTTAATAAAAGGAGCAGAACATCAGTGCCCTAGCCTCCTGTGAGTGTTGAGTGCCTTTTCTCGTCCAATCTATCTCAGCTCATGCACAACAGTTTTGTATACAATGCTGAACATCTGCCAGACAGCAGGTGATTACCCGTATAGCAGCGGTAAGCATTCATAGAAATTCCACCGAGAAACAATGAAATTAAATTTGATAATAAATAATTCATTTCAAGGGTCGGGTTGCACATCATTTTGCATTGTTTGTCAACGTTCTTTAAGCAATTCTAACACGTACGAGTACAACACCTGGAGACTGCAGATGGCCTTTACATACTAAAGTACTTTAAAAATGTGGGTATTCAAAAGAGAGACAGAAATGCAGTGAAATAGAATTAATACAGAATACGAATGTCTTGTAATATAATGCTCTGAGTTTGAACACAAATTTGAATATTCAATTTAAAATCAGTGTACATTATGTGCATATAGTAATCCAAAAGAATGAAATCATAGACAAAGAAAAATGCCGCATTTTCTGGAAATCTGAAAGAACAGGTCGTGTGGAAAATATTTAGCAGATCTGGCAGCATCTGTGGATAGAGAAGTAACAATAAATGGTGTAAGTCAATGACATTTCATCAGAAAGTGTGTTAATCAGACTGTGTATGCTTAGATGTGCTTAGTGAAAGTAGGGCACAGGCTGACTAAGTAAACTGTAAGATGTAGGTAAGTTAACATTTTTATCAAGAAACTGATACAATGGACAGAAAAAGTAGAAGTGAAGTACTGAGAAGAATGAATTTTAAAAGTTGCTCTATTAGGAAAAGGTAGCAAGACTAGGAGGGTACATCTTAGAGGAAATAGAGTAGTAAGAGACATTATCATGGGAAGAAGTAAAGAAGTGAAAGAGTGTTTGCTAAAGTTGGGAGAGGTGCCCCACAGATTAGGCAAGCAATGACGTGACCTAGTCACATCCTTGAAGGGATGATGGCTCATACCTTACACAGTCTCTGAACAGTCAGAAACCAGATTTCCTAGAGATGCCTGACTTGGGAATTTTCCAACACTTGGAAACACTCTGAAAACATTCCCAACTCAAATTGGGTCTTGCAGCCCTAACTGACTTACCTGAAGTAGCAAGCCAGGAACAGTTAGAGGAATTAAACCTCCTCCAACTCCTGAATAACTGAAAACTGACCCCTAAATCATCTGCAATGAGGAAATCAAAGGCATAGAAAATACTTGGGGTGGGGGATTTCCATGTCCATCACTAAGTGCAGCCAAGTTGCACAATTTCTAACCAAACTTTTGAAGCCCTGAAGGACATAACTGACAGATTTGTTACGCAATAGGTGGTGAGCAACAGGGAAAATACTTGGCTTTGTCAATCTACCCGTCACACATACATTGATCTATCACAATATTGATAGTAGTGACTGTTGGATAGTCTTTGCGAAGACAAAGTGTTATCATTGCAATGGAGAAACTCTCCATCGTGTTGTATAGTACAACCCACCGTACTACTGTCATAGAGTACAGCATGGAAACAGACCCTTCGATCCACTTTATCCAAGTCAACCAGATATCCTAAATTAGTCTAGTCTCATTTGCCAGCATTTGGCCTATATCCCTCTATTCTTTCTATTCCTATATCCATCCAGATGCCTTCTGAATGTCAAAACTGTACATGTCAGTACATGTCTACATCCTCTGGCAGCTCATTCCATACGTGCACCACCCTCTGTATGAAAACATTACCCCTTTAGGTCTCTTAAACTTTTCCCCTCTCATTTTAAACTTACACCCTCTAGTTTTGGATTCCCCTACCCTGGGGAAAAGACTGACTTTTCACCCTATCCATGGTCCTCATGATTTTATAAACCTCTATAAAAGGTCACCCCTCAGCTCTGACTAAATTAAATAGATTTCAAACAAATCTAAAAATGCAAAACAGGACAGACATCTAGCGGTGTGTGGGTCATCAGCAGCAGCTGCATTATATTCAATCACCATCTGTAACTTCATGATCTTACGTACCTACTGTACCCATCACACCAAAGGATCAACCCTGGCTCAATGAAGACTGCAGGAGGACAGGCTGGGAACATTGACTGGCACACCTAAAAATAATTATGTTGAAAATACAACACAGGATTAATTGCAGGCCAAACAGCTGAAGTGGCGTGCAATGGAGCTAAATGATCCCACAACCAGTAGATCAGATCTACACAATCCTTCCACACGCAGTCATGGGCGATGATGGAGCACTAATCAACCACAAATATCTCCCCCCCCCCCCCCCCCACCACCAACAAGACAGGGGTATGCAATACATTAGTAAAGAAGAGAAGGCTGAAGTATTTGTAATCACCGTCAGTCAGAAGTGCTGAGTTGATGATTCATCTCAGCCACATGCCAAATTTCAGTTAATCCGATTCATTCTTTGCATTATCAATGGGAGGGCCAGTGTATAAAAACTATGAGCTCTGAAAACATTGGCTGGTAAATACCAGCAGGCCCTGCCCAGTAGAGGCAATGGTTCCTGCTGGATCTTTAGCTGAAAAGTGAGGCCTCCTTTACCAACATAAAATTTCACCCCATTAGTGGAAAGACCTATTCTGTTCATTTTCATGTTCCTTAGCACAGTCTTTGAGGAACATCTCCAACTGCAGTACTATAAATGGCTGCATTTATCATAACAGTATTTTATGGTCTTTCTGAATAAAATTACTAATTTAATAGTGAATTAAATGAACAGATCTGTACCTACAAAGGAGCCAAGTGCGACAAAACAAATGTATTTTATTTAGGAATCTTAACAACTAACAGATAGAGGCAATCTTGAGTGCTTGGCTTAGGTTGGATTTGCATCCAAATGACAGTGAAATAAAACTTAATGGCTCTTTCATAACTCAAATTCAGAATTTCAATATTGCAGTGGAGAAACAGCTCCTGCTTAAGCTCAGGAACAGAATCGGTGTAACTTTCTGAACAGCTGATTACTACTAAATATTATATTAAATATTTTTGCACATATGTTACATTGCCTGTTCCTAACATTACTTAAGTAGCTACTTAGTCACGAGAGACTGCAGCTAACTGGATCTGGCAATACTTGGATCAAGTTTCTTAAAAGAACCGTCTCAACTTGCTGACTACTACGGAAACTTACTGATCACAGTGCACTTTCATCGATGGCCAGCATTCACTGCAGGCTTAGAAGCCAGCTAGTTGAATGCAAAATAGAGCACAGAGACAGATACACAAACAGATTCGGTCAAGATCCCACAGGTTTGATAGCAAAGAACAGGTGCTCGTGCATTATGTTGGAGCGAACTCCATACTGTGGTTAGATAAAGGAGTCACTGGTGATAATGAAGAATAACAATGTAAGTTCAAGTCAGTCCACGTGAAATTTTTAAACAGTGATCCTATTCATTTGCTGTACTTGTTTTCCTAAATTAGGGAGGGACCGTTGCAACTTGATGCAGTGTATTCTTCAGACAATACAAACTGTGGTCAAAGTTCAGGACTGCTTGAGGGAGTAATGTTTAAGGTGGTGGACAGCCTACCAGACAGTGAAACTTACAACTTTGTCCAACACGGTGTCACGTGTTATCTGCTACCAAAGTTGATTGATTTAGGCAAGTTGAAAATACTGCTTACATTGCGTTGTGGACAGTAGGGGGTGAATGGGACTGCACAGGTGCCCTACATACTGCAAAATACCAATTGTAGATCCACTGTAATAACCATGACATACATGCGTTTCATACAGCTGAGCTTCTGGCTAGTACTAACTTTCAAGATATTACTGGTAGGGAATTTGATGATGGTAATGTCAGTGAAAGTCAAGGGGAAGTGACTGGACTCCTTTTGTTAGAAATGAGCACTATCAGAGATTTACTTGCAGCAAATGTTGTTTGATCGTGTCTGTAATGTCCAGGAAAATGATGAAAACAGGAGATGACTTGAAGTTCAAGTAGGCTTTGTCTTTTCCTAATTTAAACCAAATCATACAAAAATAAGCACACTTCTGTAGGTTAATCCATTGTCCCTTGCTGCCAAAACCTTAATTCTCTCTTCCAAAAATAGCTTCTGAAAACTCTTGCCTTTACACAAAAATATTATTAAAAAATGCATGAAGCATTTCAGGATTTGAAAATTAGCACATATTTGGGAAACGTGGTTTAAGACTGACTAAGAGTCTGAAGATTTCATTTTGAAACTCCAAATATTTACATTTCAGATTCTTCAGTTAAAGCCCATTTATCTTTTTTGAGCTCACATTATTCAAATGCCCAATGATGGGATTAAGGAAAAGGGTGAGCAAAGCTGATTTACTATAACAAGGGACACAATGCAAATGCATTTCTTCTTGGTGAGCAAGGATAACCATTTTACAAGAATGAAGTTGCAATGATCATTCACCTGCAACAGTGAAACTTCAACAATGGGTTAAAAGATCACCTTCTGTTATTCAATTGTTCATCAATTCCTGGTCTGTTGCATTCCTCCCTCCCTTTGGTTCAGCTTAGATCTTAACCCTGACTCTAACATGAACATTGCAACCTTGTCTGGGCTGAACTCAATTCAAATTGAATAGTAAAAGACAGCCATTTAAAATCTAGTTGATTTGTTTGATTTGAAGCCAGAAATTGGCCAGGGTAGTGTCATGGGCTCAACCATATTTATCTGCTTCATCAATGACTTTCTCTCCATCACAAGGTTGAAGGTGAGAATGACCGTACAACATTCAGTACCATCCATGATTCCTCAGACACTTGACCAATGAAGCAAGACCTGGGCAATTTCCATATTTGGGATGACAAATTGGAAGTAAATTCATGCTATAAAAGTGTCAAGCAATAACTATCTTCAATGAGAGAATCTAACCATTGTCCCCTAACATACAATGGCATCATTATTGCTGAATCCCCTATTATCAACATCCTGACAATTACATTTATCAGAAACTGAACAGGGCTAGACATATAAATACTATAGCTACTACGGTGCTTCAGAAACTGAGACACTGACAGCATGCAATTCCTCAACTCCCCAGATCTTGTCCAGTGTCTACAAGGCACAAGTCAAAGGTGGGCACAAGTCAAGAGTGTGATGAAATACTCCCTACTTACGTGGATAAAATATCCCACTTGATTGGCACTACATTCACAAACATTCACTTCCTCTATCACTGTTGCTCGGTAGCCACAGTGCTTACCACCTAGAAGATGCGCTCCAGATATTCACTGAGGCTCCTTAAGCAGCACTTCCAAACTCACAATCATTACCAGCTAAAAGAACACAAGCAGAAGACGCATGGGGACCACCACCATCTACAAGTTCATCTCTAAACAACTCACTGTCCTAACATGGAAATTTATTGCTGTTCCTTCATTGGTGCTGGGTCAAAACAGTGGAACTTTCTTTCCAACAGCACCATGATTGTACCTATATCAAGTGGACAGACCACATTCTCAAGGGCATCTAGGTATGGGCAAGAAATGTCAACCCTGCCAGCAAGCCCCACATTCTGTGAATGAATTTTAAAAATGTTGAAGATCAAATTGGATATGGTCAACCCAGTTGCTATTGGCTGTGATTCTAAACAACATGAATTCATAATTTAAGCAATAATTAGACTAAATGGACAGTTAGCTCAGACTAGTTCCAAGGGTGGCTGCCATAGGGTACAGAAATTGGACTACTCCCGAGAGGGAAGCTTTAAGATGTTGAACTTGGAATTTTACTCAGAAAAATAAATAGCTACAGAGTTTTACTGCCAAATTTTAGAGCTTTTAATACGTGGCATCAGGGACTGCAAGCATGTGGCAGACCTTCACTGATCTCCAACTGCCACAAAGCCAAGGCAAAAGAAGCTGGCACTGAACAGCCTATCCAATCGGCTGAGGGAGTCACTCACTCACTATTTGACTTTTCAGTTTGATGATGAGGACGATGAAAGTAACAACACCGGTACTTTAACTGAATCAAGGTCACGGGTAAGGCTCTGCCCAATGTGGACAATACTGTGTGGTGTATGATCAATGCCAACATAAAATCAGTCTGTTACCTCCAGGGAGATACAACAAGAATTAAAACCTATGGGCAATAAATTGAATATGCAGGTAACCCATTCTCAGGAATCTATATTACAATCGAAGGCTATCCTTGGACGATCTAGTTGGAATTAAACCTGCATCAATTGATGACAGGTTTGTTATTGCCTTAAGAATGGAAAATTATTACCACCTCATTTTAACTCACTTTTCAAATTCTCTCAATTTACTTTTGCGAGAGAAGCCAGGAAGGCTAAAGCATGCCAATAATTGGGAACTGGTCCTTAATAATATTGTGGAGGTGAGTTACTGGCATTCACAGTCAGTTCATTTTAAACAACTAAATATTTGGACGATTTTCTTCATTGGCAGTGGCTTGAAGCTTGGTTGTGAGAAGGAAGAGATTGTTTTCATGCGTGTGTAATTACATGCAGAATAAGGCAATTGAGATGGTGAATACTGTGGATTAGGGGAGCAAGTTGGAGAGCATTCCTAGTTTCCTTGGCTTCACACAAACGTATCCATTGAAAGTTTTTAAAACTATGATACTGGCACCAGTTTAGACAACTTTCAAATTTTGTGATATAAGTACAGCTCGGTCCAATTTTGACTCCAAGGCCATGGAACATTCCGCTATTCATTTAATGAATAACGTCAGAAAGTGGTCACACTTTTAACTTACACAGGTCAAAGAAAAACTACCCAGCAGCTGATTCTGTTAACTGATCATTGACCTGCAACTGAGGCAGGTTTGCATAACAAAATGCTTAGCAATGAAGGGGGCGACGAGAGCTAGCAGGAAAGCTTGCGAAAGTATTCTCAATGATCAAAGCGCTGTGGGTAGCATCGCCAAACTCTTCTTCCTTGAGCAAGAATCAGGTCCCGAATGTGAGGAGTTCGTTCAATAAATGCCTGTCTGCGTTTCCAAACAACGGTTACAATCTTCCCAATATACTATACCAATCCTAACTTATTGTCTGTATTAAATATGTTAGGTGTAGGTCAGGAAAAGTAAACTCACAGTTCAAAATAGAAATCACAAAATCCTGGAACCATCACTGCAGTGTGGGTGTACCTACTAATTAGACTGCAGTAGTTCTTGAAGGCAGGTTGCTTTCTCAAGGGTGACTGAGGGTGGACAATGAATCCTGGCCAAACAGTAAAACCCACATTCCCTGAATGAGTTTTTAAAGTTGTATAGTTCTATTATGCAGAGTCTGAAAAGATATAAGCCAATACAGCATGAAAATATCAAATTCACTGTCACAGAAATTTTTATTCAAACTGAGAGGTTGGTGAAATTACAGAATTTTAATCTTTTCCAAAATATCTGAAACTATTTCCATTTCACATTTTGGCATAAGATTTAACGGAAGGTTACTACTTAAATTCAGAGGGTGGAGTCTAAGCACAGGTATAATAAATTATTCACTATGGAACTGTAGATAATTAACTAAGGAAGCTAATTTGCACTTTTTCTCCCCCTGCAGTAGAGCTCAGCCATCTCTGTAGTTTCAAAACATAAATCGAGCATCTCAGGGCAGCTTAACATGGAGGATTTCTTGAAAAAGTGCTGCAAGTTTGGTGAATTGGGGGAGGAGGTATTCTTTGCTTTTTACTTTCTAATCTAGAATTTATAGTCAATATTCAAAAAGTAAGTGGAGGAGCTTCGCCACACAGAAGGCCCATCATTGACATGTGGAAGTCATGGTCTTTCACGAGTATAGAAGCTGTAAGTGCAACTGACTGCAGAAGCCTAAGTTTGGAGCTCGAGCAGCAGCTGGAGCCACTGTTGTACCTCTGTGAAATAAAGGACGATGTGGACAACGTGTTCATGCGGCTGCCTAGGGAATAGATGACTACCAGGAAATCTGAAAGAATGAAGCAGGTATGCGGAAGTTCCCCAAGATAAATCTGCTCACAGATCAGATTTCTGCTCTGGTTACTGGTGAAGATAATAGTTCCTCAGGACAGTACAGCCAAACTCAGGGCACCACAGGCAGCTCAGCCATAAAAAGAGAAAGAAAGAAGATCGAAAGAACAGCTGGGATCAGCATTTTGTTACCTAAGGGAACGGACAGACGTTTTTTGTGACTGTGGACCTGATTGTAGAATGGGATGTTGCCTCCTTGATGCCTGCATCAAGGATATTACAGACTGCAGGACATTCTTCTGGAGCATAGTGATCTGTTAGAGATCCTGGCCCACATTGGTACCATTGACAAACGAAGGGAAATGTGGTCCGGTCAAAATTTAAGGAGCGAAGTTGAAAACTAGCAAACACGAACTCAAAAGTAGCAATCTCTGCTTTGACTGCCCTGATTGACTCGTAACAGCTCTCTGGATGGACAATAAGTGCTGACATAGCCAGGGATGCAAACATCCCACAAACAAAAAAAAACTTCCAAAGCCAAATGTAAATGAGTACATAAACGGATAGATAAAATAGTTGAATGTATAGTTAAAAAATGTCCAGAAGGAAAATTCATGGAACACTGGTACTGGCTCTGGAAAAGATAGCACCTGTACAAGCCAAATGAATTGTATTTGAACAGAACCAGGTTTAAGTTCAGTCAGAGATAACAGGAACTGCAGACGCTGGAGAATGAAGCAGATGCTGCTTGGCCTGCTGTGATCATCCAACTCTACACCTTGTAATCTTAATTTCAAGGGGACTTAAAACTCATTGTGTGGGACCAGGACAGGATTTCAGAGAGGAAATCGTTGGTAGCACAGAATATGTAAAGACAGTGAGTACAGTTAATAAGTTAATGAGAGAGAAATTGAAACAAGATAAACCTGGAACATGTCACGTGTATGTGAATGCATGGAACATAGTAAATATGATTGCTGAGTTATGGCCATAGATCGTCAAGTGAAATGATGATGATGTGGTTATTACAGAGACCTGGACCAAGGAAGGTCAGGACTGGACATTAAATGTTCCTGAATAGAAGGTGTTCAGGAAAGATCAAAAAGGAAAAAGAGGAGGAGGGTTTGTAGCATTAGTTGAGGACAGTACTGCAGGCTGAAGAAAGAAAATGTCTCAGAGGGTTCAAATACAGAAACAATTTGGCCAGAGCCACGGAACATAAAAGGCGAAATTACATTGCTTTATGTCACCTAAAATCCATTAACTAGTGTGAAGAATGTCAAGAAGCATACAAGGAGATTACAGAAAGGAGCAAACATTACAGAATAGTTATAATGCAGGTTTTAATTATTCAAAACCAAACTGTGATAGCAATAGTATAAATGGAAAAGTAAGGGGTCCTCGGTCGCATTCAGGAAAATTTTCTACAGCAGTCTGTGGCCCAGCACAAACTGAGAAGGAAACATTGATAAATGTGGTTCTTAGGAATGAGGTGGGCTAAGTAAATCAAGTGTCAGTGGGGTAACATTTAAGGGCCAGTGATCATTGTAGGTTTAGGATGACTGCGAAAAAGAACAACAGATAATCCAAAGGAAGGATAATTAACTGGGGGAGTGCTGACTTCAATTTGGTGAGAATGGATCTTTGCAAGATTGACCGGACCTTAAGATCGGCAACACAAACTACAATTGAAAAATGTGCCTGAACCATCTCTAGCCCAGTTAAGTTATTTTCCCTTAAAGGAAAAGACAAGGCAAATGAATCCAAAAAATTTAAAGTAATGTACAAAAGAAGCTGGCTAAAGTAGTAGCAGAGGCAGGTTCAATCAAGGCATTAGGTTGTTATTTGAATAAAAACAATGAGCAGGGTTAGAGGGAAAAAGATGGTGGAAGCTAAGTTATACTGCATATTCGAAGAACCAGTGTAGACTAAAGTAGGCCAAATGGCTTTTCTCTGCAACGTTACAATTCAGGAATTCTGTGAGAAAATAATAAGCAACATTGGTGAAAACACACTGAAATCTCTCAGGCTCATAAGGCAGGAAACTGCTGTCAGTACTGGTCTGTGTTAGCAATAATATCCTGTACGAATTCTGGTACATAACTGAGGAAGTAGATTATAACAAAGCAGATAATGGCCATGTTAGCACAAAATGCTCTCTCAAAAAAAAATCAATGCAAGAACAAAATTTTTCACTTTATTCATTCACGGGACGTGGGCATTGCTAACAGGGCCAGCACTTATTGTTCATTAAGGTTCCTGGAAGATTTGTAGCTCAGGTTGTGGATGAGGTTGTGGGCTTCCTCGCCGAGCTGGCTGGTTGTCATACAGATGTTTTACCACTACGCCATATAACATTATTAGTGCGGCCTCCAATGAAGCAATGTTGTTCTACTTCGTTTGGTATTTATATGATCCGATCCGTTAAGTGGGTTGTGCCATTTGTGTCATAATGACATTTGAGGTGGGGGTGGTGTGCAGCCTTCTTGAAACCCTATAATGCATTTGGTGTAGGTAGACCCACGATGTTGTTAGGGAATCAGTTCCAAGAATGTGACCAAGTGACACTGAAAGAATTACTGTATTTTGCCAAGTTTTCTTTTCATTTTTTCATTGAGTATTATGTCAAAAAATGCAAATATTCATCATTGTAGCCCAGACAAACACATTAGAGTAATTAATAATTAACTCCTGCAGTTTGGAGGAGCTTCCAAACATCATTTTACTTGCAGCATGACATTTAAACTCAGTGGCCAGGTTATTACTTTTAAAGTTTTCACTGTCACCAAAAATCTACTAATAATCACCAACTGCACATAATCACCTCTGATTTTCTCGTTCTGCAGATATACACAAGCAATGGAAAAAGCTGGTTTAAAAACAACTTTTAAAACTCTACTTTGCTTGACGTATTTTTATGTTTACCAGTGTATATTTTCATTCAAATCTTTTAATTTTTAGTGTTTGTTAGCTTTTTATCTTTTTTTAAAAAAAGATGTACCTTTGCCATCAGACAACACAGTCTGTTAAATTACAAAAGGCAGGTCCCATGTTAGTAATAAGTTCTCAGCTGAATGTCAGAATGCCATCGCACCATTCGGAGGGGCACCTACAGACCACAGTCAAGCAGAATATTTCAGGTTCATGTTCACTCATTCTCCCAGTATGATAAGTCTCACCATTAAATGCGTGTTCAGTATTGCCCTCATGTTTCTGAGAATATCAGGTTTTTGCCATCCTTTTACCAAGTAGAGGAAGTCTGTCAGAATTCTGAGCTAACGTCCAGTTATAGCAGTGACTAAGACTGAAGTCCGTTTCAAGGAGAAGATGAGGTTTTCTGTCTTTTCTTTCTTCATATTTTCAATGTATTTGTAAAATATTTGTTCAATTTCAAATTGTCTGCTTCATTGTTTTGAACTTACTACCAGTTTCTGTTAAAATTATATTCCATTCTGTGCATCCTCTTTTTTATACTTTTTTCTCTCTTGACAAGACTAAGGAAAGGAAATGGGGCTACTAAATGAAAGGACTGCGGTAGGAACAGGAGAGGGTTAGTCGAGATACTGGCAGACAGAGAAAAAAAAGTTAAAGTAGGATTCAACATTCACAAATGGCAAAATAAAGTGAACAAGAGGGAAGAAAAAGTTAATCCACTTGAAACAGCAAGATAATACATTCACATGTCCTGGAAATGAATAAAAATGGCAGATAGCATGCTCCGTCAGGAGATTAAGAGCAAAAGGAACATGAAGCAGCAGGACGTGGGCTGCAAACAAAAAGGGATACAGGAAACATTTCAAGAGAACATTAGCTCCTTACTGTGCAGTCATCAGTCAATGTAAGTAAATATTAGGAGTCAATGTCACTCCTTTTAGATAGTACAATCCCTGTTTAAAATTGGGATTCTAACAACAACAATCAACAGACCTGACTCCAATCAAAAGCTTAATAATAATGGCTCATCACAAGAAGTGATCAAAATGATACTACTTTAGTTTTGGCAACCGCGATCTCAAGAAATGTGGTCTCAAGAAACAATGTATGTTATTATGTGTACATTGCTCAAGAGAGTAAATATTCATAGTCGCCAGCAGCAATCAGCGAAAGCACTAAAATCACAGTGATAGTAATTTTCAGTGCATGGGAACTCCATGCTCTGCACCTTAAAGAGCTTAGTCATTATGCTTCTTCCTAATATTCATGCTGATGCACTCTGGTTTGCAATGGACAATTCATGCATTCCTCATTTCATTAAATCATTGCTAGGACTTTCAAAAAAGATTCAAGTAGTAGGCTTTACAGCAATGCAAGATTGTCTACATCCTAAATTCGAAGCATTTCATTTCCACAAAATTCAAACTGAGCTATGCTGTAGTTTACTCACATTTGTCAAACATCTTTAATGTCAATAATACCATAACAGTACATTTCCATAAGAATGAATTTTAAAAAAATCTTGTTTTAGATCACGCATAGATGTGCTTAGAGGAGCCATAAGGTTTATCATCTATATAAAGCTATAGTGCCGCAGAATTTTTTCAGCGTAAGTTAGACATATTATTCTAAGGGCTCCTGCTCATTTATCAACTGATCTGTGATTTGTCTGACAGAGGTGGCTTGAAAGCGGGGCGGCACGGTGGCTCAGTGGTTAGCACTACTGCCTCACAGCACCAGGAACCTGGGCTCAATTCCACCCTCAGGTGATGTCTGTGTGGAGTCTTCACAACCTCCCCGTGTCTGCATGAGTTTCCTCTGGGTACTCCGGTTTCCTCCCACAGTCCAAAGATGTGCAGGCTGGGTGGATCGGCTAAGCTAAATTGCCCATAGTGTTTAGGGGTCTGTAGATTAGGTAGGTTATAGGGGGCTGGGTCTGGGTGAGATGCTGTTAGTGTTGGTGTGGACTTGTTGGGCCGAAGTGCCTGTTTCAATACTGTAGGGATTCTATGATTAACTTTTCTACTTCAAATTTTGTCTGGCATTGAACACTGGGAAGAAAGAATTTCCATGTCACAAAATCTGATAACAACTTGGTTGCTATGACTTTGAGGTGACAGGAATGTTTCCCTCCCATTTATTAAATGTTCTTAAATTTCTCCTAAAAAAGATGGACTTTGCATTCATTCAACACTTTTTGCACTCTCAGGATATCCCCTAGCACGTTCCATCCCATTAATGGCAAATAAAACTTATGCTTTCTGTCAATAAAAAAAGACTGAGCCAATTTGTACAAATAATACAAATACAATTAAAATTAAAGGGGTGAATTTCCAGGCATTGGGCATTTATTAGCCTAGTGCCCTGTCAACCAGTGAGGTGCCAGTATTGGACTGGACCATGTACACATTTGACAAAGTCAGAAGTCACGCGACACCAGGTTAAAGTCCAACAGGTTCATTTGAAATTGCAAGCTTTCCACGCACTGCTCCTTCTGATCCTGTCAAATGCTACATGGTCATATGCAAGTGTTATGGCCGCAGTCACTCCCCTCTCTCAACTGGAGCATTTTTGGCAAAACTTTCATCTGCTGCAGAAACGTTTATTTTAACCATAGCTATACATTCAGGTTCATTCGATTGACTCCAGAAATGGTGGGCTTCAGCATTTTAGGCCTGTACTCTCTGCAGCTTAGAAGATTGAGAGAATTTCTAATTGACATTTTTAAAGTGTTAAACGGAATTGGCAAAGTAGACATGGACAGGATGTTTCCTCATATGCGGTATTCTAGAACAAGTGGTCATAGGTTCAGGATAAGGGTAACAGATTTAGAGAAGAGATAAGGTGAAATTCAAAGGTTCCTGAATCAGTGGAATCCATGACACAGAGTGTGGTGGATGCTGGGACACTGAGTAAGTTTAAAGAGGAGATAGACAGATTTTTAAATTAGTAATAGGTTGAAGGATTGCGAGGAGTGGACAGGAAAGTGAAGTTGAGGCCAAGATGACAGAGGCACAATCCTACCAAATGGCAGAGTAGGCATGAGAGACTGAATTGCCTACTCCTGCTCCTAGATCTTATGTTTATGCTCTTACTATTGCCATAATTTAGGTGGGATCCTTAGCTTCCATCATGAATTGAGCCTGATTAAGGTGGGGCTCTGCTACAGTAATTTTCAGTCACCTACTGCAATGAATGAGAGAGGTGACCAAATGATTGGTTTTCTTCTATTAAAAAAAGTTCCAAAAGCCCTAACTCCACTAATGTGAATTGTATACTGCCATGGTCATGCTTTAATTTTTGTCCTTTCTCCCATCTCTGACCACTAAAACAACACGGCTTAAAAAGCATACCCTTGCCCAGAATTTCAAGAAGGCAAATGGCAGAAAACAAAATGAAATCATTCTCTGTTATTTGCATCCTGCTAAAATACACCTGCCACATATTGTCAGGCACAATTTTCATAATTGGGCTGATTCTCTCCTTGCATCCTTCAAAACCCACACCCTGAAGGATCTCTCATTGACCTAAATGATATTAGTCCCTGTACTTCAAAATACATCACAAAATATCATGCATTTTAAGACTACACCCTTCAGATGCCTTGTGAAATGACATGTTCGGGCCATGGCTTGCCAACTTGCATAAGCACTTGTCTTTTGTAGTTCATGGTTCTATACATTTGCTACTGGTGCTGACCATAAAAAATTAACTCAAATTTTGCTTCCTGCTTTGAACTGCTCCTGTAAATTTTTAAGTTACAAGCATATTACATTTCGTAAAAGCTTCTGATTTCAGAGTTCATTCATGTAGTTAGCAGCATCTTTTTGATCACTTTTTAAACTTTGCCTTCATGGCGATAAGGGAACTAATAAAGTTTTACAAAAGTAATTAAACAATGAGCTATTTTTTGAAGATTGAAAAAAAAGCAATAACATTGGAATCAGTCCAGAGAAGCGATGCCTAATTTATAACGCATTGTTAAATACCTTTCGAGCAGGGCTTGCTTTTATTGCTGAGCTGAAAGCTTAACACAACAACATTAGAACTGATAGATCAATCCAAGAGTACAAAAATCAGTCTGATAATCCTCGTGCATTTATAGCACTGCCATCTGGCTAAAAGGCTGACATAGCCTGTAGTTTTTAACATATAACTCACTAAACCTGGCCTTTGCTGGGATGCTGATAACTAGCATACTATAAAAACTAATGATTAGCCTGTACTTTAAAGTGGAGTGATGTATTCACAGGTACAGTTTGTTAGGTGTTCTTTAAGATTAAAAGCATTTTTGGGCTGAATTAAATAGTGTAGTTACAAGCTCAGTTCTAAACTTGTCATCACGGATTGGATTCTATACGATAGATTTATACAGTACAGTTATGGTTAGATTCTAAAGAATCTATTTATACAAAAGAATTATATAGAAAGCACAGTACAGAAACAGGTCAATCAAACCAGTCAATGCCTGTGCTTATACTCCATAGGCCCTTAACCACTTTGTCCACATTCAGTATACTCTTCCACACTTTTCACCCTCACATTTACTTAATTTGTCATTAAATGTACCAGTGCCATATTTGAATTCTAACGACATGCATCATTTGGAAGTAAGATATTCACCCTTACTTCTATTTCACTAATTTCCCAATACCTTTGTCATGGAATAAACAATGTTGAGTCAACGTACCTTCAAATGAGGCAACAAAGAACAATGAATTCGTTGCATTCTTCACTCACGTAGTAAACATGTACGTGATGAACAGTCAAAAGAGACGCATAGAGATAACATGGACAGTTTGAGTTTCACATGTTTAATCAATTAGTAACACAATTCTCAGAACACATTTGGACTAGCAACCAACTTTAGCAGAATCTTAGGTGACTTTCCTAAATGACATCCGTTCCTATTAAAGAGTTCAAGATCTAGCGAACATTTCTCCCAACAACTAAATGCAGACTAACAATTATAATGGATAGCATGGATGTTTGGCTTCTGAAGAAAAATTCCAAATACTCGTGAGTTTTCTTCCAGTAAGGTGGTTTATCTGATGCAGCAACACTTATGCTCTCTTCTGTAACAAAATAAACTCTGTGAGGATAGTAAGGTATTGAAGAATCCCAAAGACATTTATTACAACAATTATTTCACATAAACATTACCCATCTCAGGCATGGAATGTCGAGGCTAAATTTAAGCCAATACATTCAACAAGTGACATGATTCCAGTAGAGTGTCAAGCTTCAAGTGAGATGAGCAATGAAGTCATTATATGCTCAGGTCATATGTTACGATGCAGTGACAATATTAGGAGTATGTCTCTTAAAAGGTATACTGGCACACAGGCCATGAGACATAACACAACATTTCCTCATTTCAAAGATATTATCCCAATAGATATGTATGGTTGTAAACAGACATATGTTGTCAATGACATAATTATACAAACAGGTAAAACACAGTGTATAAGACTAACATTTAAAACATCAATATGATGCTTAGAGGGTTAACAATCTGCCCTGATCTCGTGATCATATACCCAGGTAGAAGGGTATACATTGTTCTCTGCTGCACTTGTTTGACAAATCTGTTGCCTCATTGCTGGTTCTTATTATTCAATCATCTCAATCACATCATATCATTGTAGTGTTCTTCCTCACATTCTTTGTGCATGTATTGATCTGAAGTGGCTTCTGTTCCTTCACAATTTAGCACTAAGACCAGTATTGACTGGATATGAAGGGTAGGTCTCATATTCTAGAAATATTCACCACAATCCAAACTCTTGTATTCAAATTTCTAACTTTCACTTTGCTCCTTATGCAGTTTTGGTAGTTTTTTACATTCTCACTTATCATATATCTTGTTTCATTTACCTCGGTCTTTGAAGAAGAACATCCTGCATCTCAGAATAATTAAATAATTGGTTGATATGCAAGATATTCCACATTTCCTTTCTGAGCATAAATTAAGCTGGTGAAGGTATCTTTTTCCCATCGATGAAATTACAGCAATGCAATCTGAAAATTTTGTTCTGTTGCGAGATATTTAATGATCATTGATTTGATAGCATGTACCATACATTTCACTAGACTATTTGCATGTGGTAGTGGTGATGGGGGCAGGGGCGGTATGGTGAGGGACATGGTACAGACCACTCCCCAGCTAGCACACACCTTGAAACAGTTGACCAGAGTGTTGTGGTGTATTGACAGAAAGTATCTGATCTGGAAGATTAAATAAACAGTGCTCATTGTGCCAACAATGGTAATGCCCACTGCATTGTTAATATGTCAAATAATGGGAAATTTAGAGAAGCCGTCTATCACAAGGATAGAATCCCTTCCCCATGCACTGAGTATAGGTCTGTTGCTACCTTCATCCAAGGAATGGATGAAACATCATGTGGACATTAAGGCTCCCTCCAATGCTGGGTTTGATAGGTTTAGCTTGCCTCCCAAGTATTCATGAATTGTTAAATATCCTCCTTCATCCTGGCTGCTACACAGATTCATGTGTTCGAATTCCTGTGAGTTTAATTTCAATGTCCTTATCGTACCATACACATATCTTAGTATAATGTTTTTGGTATTAGAAGTTGTTTGTCTTCGAAAATGACTTGTCATGAAATAGCAAGTTTGTCTCTGTATGGCCAAAATGAACAAATCTTCTCAGATATTTTATTATCTGACCATCCCTAGATAATGATATATTGCAACTGTCATAGTTGCTCATCTGTAGTAGTCACTGTTTGCAACTATTCACTCCAGCTGTGGCCAAACTAAAATTGGTCAACCTGTTGAGGATAATTCTTCACCTCGAGTGATGTGCAAAAGAGGAATATCTTGGTCTTCATTTGGACTGAGTAACCTGTTCGGCATGTCAGCCTAATCATCCTGGCTTAATTTCACTTCAAAGTCATATCTTTGGAACTTTACAAATAGATTCTGCGAACGCAGCGGGGCACTCGCTCGCAATTTACAGCAAATCATCTGCAGTAGTTTATGATCTGCTTCAGTGGTGAACTTCTTGCCTAATAAGTATATATGAAACTGTATAATGCCGAATACCAGAGCTATTGCCTCGTGCCCTATACAGAATAGTTGGCTTGCACAAATGGAAAGGTTTTCAGTTCAAAGCCAGTAATTTTTCCATGCAAAAGGCATCTATCAAAGTTTTTAAAAAAATTATTTCCACTTCAAGAACCATGGCATTCCTGGGGTCATAGTTTTGCAAGAGACAAGAACTTACTGTCAGAACGTAATTAAGAATATCAAAGACATGTAGGTGGTCATCTTTCCACACATAAGGGACTTCCTTCTTGAGTATATCTCTTATGAAATACCTTGACCACAAAGTTGAAAAAACATGGAAAAAGGAAATTTAAAAATATGAAGCAACAGCAAAACTCTGTTTTATTCTGTTGAGTCGATATTTGTTTAACAGCCTTATTCTTAACTGGGTCACGATGGATACCATGGGAAGAGTAAATTGGCAAAGTAGTTATTTAGCTGACATCAATCTAGCACTACATATAACAAGCAAAATACCGTTGGAAGCGAACTCAGACCATGTTACCTGCAGTGGTCATCTAGAAGATTCGAATATCATGGTGGCAGATATTTGTAAAGCTAATTGGAGATCAATCAAATAGCAGCTTTGGATAACAAAGAATTTGGACAAGTTGCTCCTCAACTTAAAAGAGCATCAGTTTCTGTGACTACCAAAAGCTGTACACATCTGTAGAAAGGGCATTAACCACAAACAAAATACAGCTAATCTCCATTTGATCAGAATACAAATCCTTGCAAAACAGAATAACAATTTAAGATTATTTTGTTTTTTGAAATAAAAAGTTAAGAGACTGAAATGCATTTTTGAGTTGGAATACAAAGCCAGTGAAAATCACTACAGAAATTTGAACAACACGGTGTTTCTTTGAGTCAGGAAGAACAGGAAGGAGTTAGGAACAGGAGTAGGCCATTCAGCCCCCTCAAGTCTGTCCTGCCATTCAATGAGACCATGGCTAATCTGTGGCCTCCATACACTTGCCTTTGGCCCATATCCCTTAATATCTTTGCTTAACAAATACGTCTCTATCTTAAATTTAAAGTTAACAACTGACCTAACATCAACTGCTGTTTCTGGAAGACAGTTGAAAACCTCTACCACCCTTTGAGTGAGGAAGTCAATATATAAGAAACAGTTTCTCACAGGAACAACTGCATAGCCTGTGCTCTTAAAGAAAGAACAGTTTTAAATTTATATTGACACCAAGTCAGGGAGGCAAGCTAACGGCACTACAATCTAATATTTTTAAGGTGGAACATTGAATAGTAGGATCTTCATTATAGTTTGGGTAGCCAGTGATTTTCTCACAGAATTACAACTGCTCAAACAATGTATGCAGTAATATTTTACAGATGAAGTGTTTGATACGCCTGAGAACAGGTCTAAAAATCACGTTGGCCATTGACAAAGAGGGGCTTTACGAAATCAGTACATCATGTTTCTGTGAGCAAACAAATGATCCAGAAACATTCTGGAAGTCCTCAAAATCAGTTCAAAGTAAGAATTAACTTCAGAATAAATCAAACTGACTTGTCATACAGATAGTAACCCCAAGAGTCTATTGAACATTTTATTGGAAGGTACTGCAACAAAGATCACAAGTCTGACTCTTCCAAAGAAAAATGTCAGAGAGACTCACTGAGTTAGTCGTGACCTTTTAAAGCATTTATGAAGGATCTTCTGGTGATAAAATGGCCCATATCATTAACATATCACTTGAGAATGGTGCAAGTATAAAGCCATAGTCGCAGGCCAACAACAACTGTATGCTTTAGGTGCAAAGTCAGCAAAGTGCACCAAACCAACAAAAATTTGTAAAAGATGTGGTTTGATGCACTCACCAAATAGCGCTGCAATTTTTCTTCAGACTCAGAAAGACTGTAACATCAAAGGGTAGTAAGGCACGAATGTCCAGGAAATCTGGCTCCAAATGCCAAGCCAGAACTCACTAAACTGCAGCATAGCACTTGAACAGGTAAGAAACATGACAGTAGAAAACTGGCACTGAGCAAAATATTAAGTATGCGCATAAAAGGCTGACACATCAATGAGGTTTGGTGCCAAAGTCAAAGCAAATTTCAGAAATTTCCCAAGCTGTCCATATTGTTAACCTCACGCATCTTGGCGTGAGTTTGCTCCAACAGTATGTTTTATCTGATTCAGGCATGCTTCTGTTATGTCCCATAACATTAAAAAACTGGGGGTGGATACTGTAAGATTGAAAAATCCAAAAAGGCATTTATTACAAGCAACAATTATAAACAAAAGTTCAACTTTTAGGCATGTCCTCGGTTGATATTAAGCAATTACGTTACAGCATGATTAGCACGCTAACAGTGAACTGCTATGCTTCAAGTGGTAAAAGGATTATGAGATCTTTATATCCTCAGGGCACATACTATGATGCAGTGACAATACCATTGGGCTTCCTTTGAAAGATACATTGATATACTAATTGTGAAACAGAACTAAAATTAAATTTTATTAGTTTGATGTTACGCCCTGTGGCCATATTCTCACAATTGACTTTTAAATAGCATCCTGGGCCTAGCGAGTTTTGAGAAGATTGGTAGCTCAGGTTGAGGTTCTGGAAGTGAGTTTGCTTGCTGAGCTGGAAGGTTAGTTTTCAGACGTTTCATCACTTTTTTTTATATGAAAAAATACACTTTATTCATAAGATGTACAAAAAATAAAACATATTTACACACCTACCCAGTCATGCAAGCAGTTCCGGGTTACCCAGGGGGTAGGTACACCAACTAAAGGAAAAAAACAAAGAAGAAAAAAAAAACAAAGCAAAGAAAATACCCTGCCAGTCGTCACCCCGCACAGTCCCAGTTAGCCCCCTTGACCAGTTGGGGAAGGCGCCAGCTGGGCCCAGTTACCAGACAGGGCCCTTTTTTCTATTCTGGATGAGGGGTTTCAAATGGTGGTCTTTCCCCACCGCGCCTTGGCGGCGGCTGCCCCAAGCTTTAGCGCGTCCCTCAGCATGTAGTCCTGGACCTTGGAGTGCACCAGTCTGCAACATTTGGTCAGGGTCAGTTCTTTCAGCTGGCAGACCAGCAAGTTGCGGGCAGACCAAAGAGCGTCTTTCACCGCATTGATGGTCCTCCAGGCGCAGTTGATGTTGGTCTCGGTGTGCGTCCAGGGAAACAGCCCGTAGAGCACGGAGTCCCGCGTCACAGAGCTGCTCGGGACGAACCTCAACAAATACCACTACATCCCCCTCCAGACCACCTTCACATAGGCACACTGCGGAAGGAGGTGATCGACAGTCTCGTCGCCCCCCGCAGCCGCCTCGAGGGCAGCGTGCTGTGGCACAGATATTCCGGGCATGCAAAAACGATCTCACTGGCAGTGCTCCTCTCACCGCCAGCCAAGCAATGACCTTGTGCTTGTTTGAAAGTTCTGGCGATGAGTCATTCTGCCAAACGACTTTCGCAGTCTGCATGGGGAACCACACGACGGGATCCACCCTCTCCTTTTCCCGAAGGGTCTCGAGGATACTACGTGCTGACCACTGCCTGACGGCCTTGTGGTCAAAGGTGTTTCCCTTCAAAAATTTCTCCACGAAGGACAGGTGGTACGGAACGGTCCAACGACTCGGAGCGTTCCACGGCAACGAGGCCAGGCCCATCCTTCGCAACACCGGGGACAGGTAGAACCTCAGGAAATAGTGACACTTGGTGTTTGCGTACTGAGGATCTACGCACAGCTGAATGCAGCCGCACACAAAGGTAGCCGTCAGGGCGAGGGTGGCATTCGGTACGCCCTTTTCCACATTTTCCAGGTCTTTGTACACGGTGTCCCTGCGGACCTGGTCCATCCTCGACCCCCAAATGAAGTGGAAGATGGCCCGGGTGACCGCAGTGGCGCAGGTCCAGGGAATAGGCCAGGCCTGTGCCACATACAACAGTACCAAAAGCCCCTCGCACCTGACAACCAGGTTCTTACCCACAATGGAGGGGGACCGGAGCATCCACCTGCCCAGCTTCTGCTTCAGTTTGGTGATACGCTCCTCCCAGGTCTAGTGCATGCCCCAGCTCCACCAAACCAAACACCCAGCACCTTCAGGTAGTCTGTCCTGACGGTGAAGGGGATGAAGGAGCAGTTGTCCCAGTTCCCGAAGAACATTGGCTCGCTCTTACCCCTATTGACTTTGGCACCCGAGGACGGTTCAAACTGACTGCAGATGTCCAATAGCCTACTCACTGACTGACGATCGGTGCAGAAGACAGCGACGTCGTCCATGTACAGGGAGGTCTTGACCTGAAGGCCTCCGCTGCCTGGGATAGTCACGCCCTTCAGGCTCACGTCCTTCCTGATGGATGCGGCGAAGGGCTCCTCACAGCACACGAACAAGGCAGGAGTGAGCGGGCAGCCCTGCCTGACTCCAGATCTGACAGGAAAACTGTCCGATTCCCACCCATTGATCGAGACTGCGCTAATGATGTTGGTGTAGAGCAGTTGGATCCAAGTACGGATGTCCTCCCCGAACCCCAATTTGGAGAGGACGTCCCTCATGTAAGCATGAGAGACCCTGTCAAAGGCCTTCCCCTGGTCCAGGCTGATAAGGCAGGTGTCCACCCGCCTGTCCTGCACGTAGGCGATCGTATCCCTGATGAGCACGAGGCTCTCAGTGATCTTCCTGCCGGCACAGCACAGGTTTGGTCAGGGTGAATCACCGACTCCAGGATAGACCCGAACCGGTTGGCTATGACCTTGGCCAGGATTTTGTAGTCCACGTTCAATAATGAAATGGGACGCCAATTCTTAATTTCTTCCCTCACCCCCTTCCTCTTGTAAATGAGGGTGATGATGCCCTTCCTCATGGACTTGCACATTTCCCCTGCCCGAAGCACACTATCGTACACCTCCGGCAGGTCCTGGCCAACCAGGTCCCACAGAGTGGAATACAGCTCGACCGGTAAGCCGTCGCTCCCGGGAGGCTTATTCCTCTCCAAGGACTTGAGGGCTCTGGTCAGCTCGTCCAGGGATATCGTCCGGTCCAGCCACTCCCTCATGCCGTCGTCTAAGACCTCCCTGACAGACGACAGGAACGACTTGGAGGCCGTGCTGTCCGTGGGCTTCGTGTCGTACAGTACGGCATAGAAGGATCTGTTGATCCTCAAAATGTCGGGCCAAGACGACGTCACCATGCCATCGTCCTCCTTTAGCCGGTGAAGCACAGAGCTCTCTTTGTGCATCTTCTGAAAGAAGAAGTGTGAGCACGACTCGTCCTGCACCACGGAGTGGACCCTGGACCGGAAGATTATACTGGAGGCCTCTGCGTCGAGGAGCGGGCCTTGCTGGCCCCTCACCTCGCAGAGGTCCTCCGTGACATCAACCCCCATCAACTGCAGAAGGAGCAGGTTCTGCACCCTTTTCTGGAGTCGCAACAGCTTTCCCCGCCTCTCTCTCGCCTTCCGAACACCCTTGAGGACAAAGAACCTCTTGATGTTCTCCTTCACCACATCCCACCAGTCGCCCGGAGACTCAAAGAGGGGTTTCACGGTTCTCCAACCGCCGTACTCCCTCTTAAGCTCCTCGAAGTTTTCTGGGGTCAAAAGAGTTGTGTTGAGCTTCCACGTCCCCTTGCCGGCCGGCTGGTCGTCCTGTAAGTGACAGTCGGCCAACAGGAGGCAGTGGTCAGAGAAGAACACCGGCTCGACGCCAGTGGACCTGACCGAGAACGCCCGTGACACAAACAGGAAGTGCATCCTTGAGCGAATAGACCCGTCTGGCCGCGACCAGGTGTACCTCCGTGGCGGTCTGACTGCAGGGGTGCTGAAGACGTCGAGCAGCTTGGCATCCTTCACCGTGCCCATCAGGAATCTGGACGTGACGTCCAGTTGACTCCCCCTACCCGCGGTCCCCATGCCAGATCTTCCATCTGCATCGATGATGCAGTTGATGTCTCCACCTAGGATGACCGGCCTGGACGTAGCCAGCAGGAGTGGAGGCCGCTGCAGGACGGCCAACCGCTCATTCCGTACCGCTGGGGCGTACACGTTGATCAGCCTCAGGGGAGCATTCCTGTAGGTGACATCAGCCACGAGGAGGTGCCCCCCACCACCTCCTGAACTTGAGAGATGGTGAAGTTGCGCCGCCGCATCAGAATAGCCAGGCCCAAGGAGCGACAGTCGTTACCCCCCGACCAGATCGAAGGCCCACAGGTCCAGGCACAGGACCATTTCCCGTACCTGCTGAGGTGTGGTATCCCGCACTCCTGCAGAAACAGGAGGTCTGCCTTGACGGTGGTCAGGTAGGCCAACGTGGACACACATCTTGCGGTGGACTTGACGCTGCGCACATTAATGCTCGCAACTCGTACCCCCATTGTGGGCAGTGACCGCAGTACCCTCCCCAAGTCCAAGGTCCAGCCCCTCCATCTGTCCCTTCATGCCCATTGCCCGGGCTAACTGCTGGACGCTCTCCGGGCTCAGGAAACCGTCCGTGCTGCCTTCCGGGTGGCATCCCCCCGTCGGGGGTACAGAGGCAGGAATGTCCGGCTCTGGGTCAGGCTGGGGACACGCTGTTTCCTCCTTCCCGCCTGGAAGTTCCGGGGGGCCCTCCAGGGCCCCAGCAGCATGTGACTGGGTGTTGGAGGGAGCCGCAGGACACCTCCCGTCACCTGGAAGCGGGGTGCTGCTTTCCTTCTCCCTTGAGATTTTTAGCTTCTGGTTTGGGCGGGCCCTCTCCAAATCTCCCTCGTCAGACGAGCTCTTATAGCCCCCCTGTAGCTGCCTCTTCCCGCCTGATGGCTGCGGTTCCTGGGCCCGCTGACGCGCCTTCCTCCTCCCTTTCCTGACCATCGTCCACTCCCCTGGGTCGCCTGTCGCCGCTTCCATCGACTCTGGGTTGTCGGGGGGTGGGGGAGCGGAGCCTGGAGGGGCGCTTTGCTGGCCTCGGGCCCATCCTGCGGGGCTGGGCCCTCCTGCACGACCTGGCCCTCCTGCACATTAGTGGGGTCCTGGCAGGGCCCTAGTGCCTTCCTCTCCTCCGGGGGGGGCTGGCCCCGCATCGCCCCTGCCGGCGACCTGGGCGTAGGTGGTCCCCCGCTGAGGGCATGCCCTGTAGATGTGGCCTGCTTCCCCACAAAGGTTGCAGTTTTTTTATTGTCGGCAATTCTTCGCAAGGTGTCCCTCCTCCCTGCAGTTCCTGCAGATGGTGGCTTTGCAGTCGGCTGCCACGTGACCTGACCTACCACAGGCATGGCAGACTTTAGGTTGCCCTGCGTAGGTCAGGTAGCTCTTGCTCCCGCCGATCGCGAAGCTGGATGGTGGGTCTAAGTTGTTCCCGTCTGAACCCATCCTCAGCGTCACCTTGACCTGCCTCTTACTGGTCCAGATGCCAAAGGGGTCCATGATGTCAGTTAGGTTCCCTTCCACCTTCACGTACCTTCCAAGGAAGGTCAGGACATCAACTGCTGGCACATGCGGGTTGTACATGTGTACAGTCACCATACGGCTCCTCTGTGCTGGCATCACAAACAGTGGGACAGCGGTCAATACAGAGAGGGGGCCCTCACCTCCTTTCTCCTTGAAAACTTCCAGGAAGCGCTCGCAAAGCTTGGCACTCCTGAAGGTTACATCGTAAAAACCTCCTCCAGGGAAATCCTGCAGGCAGTAAATGTCTGCAGCAGCGAACCCACAACAGTCCAACAGGACCCTCTTCATGAAGAAGATGCGGTCCACAGCTGCACCTTCATCCACCTTCTTCACGGAAACACGGATGGTGTTCCGGACCCCCTGACCTGGGGCACGAGCACTTGCCGCAGCCATCGTTGCAGGTTGGCTGCTCCGCTGAACCAGTGTTAGGCTGAAGCCAGCATTAAGGTTGCAAGGGTGCACAGCCAACCCAACGTCTTCCTTCCACCTCTAACACAGTCGCGCTCTCCTCTTCTCGGTCCACAAAAGAGTGGGTCTTTATTTTGTTCCAGATGTAAGCTGGTTCACTGAGCTGGAAGGTTTGTTCCCAGACGTTTCGTCACCATTCCAGGTAACATCATCAGTGAGCCTCCGACAAAGTATCTACCATCCCCTGAGAAAAAGAACAGGAAATGACATCACCAACGCAGGAAATGACATCATCAACCCAAGGAAACCTAACCAGATAAATAGAAAGCGATGGCTGCAGCGAGTTCTCGTGCCCCAGGTCAGGGGGTCTGGAACACCATCCGCGTTTCCGTGAAGAAGGTGGATGAAGGTGCAGCTGTGGACCGCACCTTCTTCGTGAAGAGGGTCCTGTTGGACTGTTGTGGGTTCACTGCTGCGGACATTTACTGCCTGCAGGATTTCCCTGGAGGAGGTTTTTACGATGTAACCTTCAGGAGTGCCAAGCTTTGCGAGCGCTTCCTGGAAGTTTTCAAGGAGAAAGGAGGTGAGGGCCCCCTCTCTGTATTGACCGCTGTCCCACTGTTTGTGATGCTGGTGCAGATGAGCCGTATGGTGACTGTACACTTGTACAACCCGCATGTGCCAGCAGTTGATGTCCTGACCTTCCTCGGAAGGTACGTGAAGGTGGAAGGGGACCTAACCAACATCATGGACCCCTTCGGGATCTAGACCAGTAAGAGGTAGGTCAGGGTGACGCCGAGGACGGGCTCGGACGGGAACATCTTACACCCACCGTCCAGCTCCGCGATCAGCGGGAACAAGGGCTATCTGACCTACGCAGGGCAACCTAAAGTCTGCCATGCCTGTGGGAGGTCAGGTCACGTGGCGGCCGACTGCAAAGCCACCATCTGCAGGAACTGCAGGGAGGGGGGACACCTTGCAAAGGATTGCCCAAAAGAAAAAAACTGCAACCTTTGCGGGGAAGCGGGCCACCTCTATAGGGCATGCCTGCAGCGGGGGAACCACCTACTCGAGGTCGCCGGCAGGGGCGATGCGGGGCAAGCCCCGCCCGAGGAGAGAAAGGCACCAGGGCCCTGAAAGGGCCCCCCCTAATGTGCAGGACGGCCAGGTCGTGCAGGAGGGCCCAACCCGGCAGGATGGACCTGAGGCCAGCAAAGCACCCCTCCAGGCTCCGCGTTGGCCCCCAACAACCCAGAGTCGATGGAGGAGGCGACAGGTGACCCAGGGGAGTGGACGACGGTCTGGAAAGGGAAGAAGGCGTGTCAGCGGGCCCAGGCACCGCAACCATCAGGCGGGAAGAGGCAGCTACAGGGGGGCTATAGGAGCTCCTCTGACGAGGGAGATTTGGAGGAGGCGCGCCCAAACCAGAAGCTAAAGTTCTCAAGGGAGAAGGAAAGCAGCACCCCGCTTCCAGATGACGGGAGGCGTCCTGAGGCTCCCTCCAACACCCAGCCACGCGCCGCTGCAGCCCTAGAGGGGCCCCCGGAACTTTCAGGCGGGAAGGAGGAAACAGCGTGTCCGGAGCCTGACCCAGAGCTGGGCTCTACTGCCTCCATACCCCCAACGGGGGGATGCCACCCGGAAGGCAGCACGGACAGTTTCCTTCGCCCGGAGAGCGTCCAGCAGTTAGCCCGGGCAATGGGCATGAAGGGACAGATGGAGGGGCTGGACCTTGGACTTGGGGAGGATACTGCGGTCACTGCCCGCAATGTGAGTACGAGTTGCGAGCATTAAAGTGCGCAGCGTCAAGTCCACCGCAAGATGTGTGTCCACGTTGGCCTACCTGACCACCGTCAAGGCGGACCTCCTGTTTCTGCAGGAGTGCGGGATACCACACCTCAGCAGGTACGGGAAATGGTCCTGTGCCTGGACCTGTGGGCCTTCGATCTGGTCGGGGGGGTAACGACTGTCGCTCCTTGGGCCTGGCTATTCTGCTGCGGAAGTGCAACTTCACCATCTCTCAAGTTCAGGAGGTGGTGGGGGGCACCTCCTCGTGGCTGATGTCACCTACAGGAACGCTCCCCTGAGGCTGATCAACGTGTACGCCCCAGCAGTACGGAGTGAGCGGTTGGCCGTCCTGCAGCGGCCTCCACTCCTGCTGGCTATGTCCAGGCCAGTCATCCTAGATGGAGACTTCAACTGCATCATCGATGCAGATGGAAGATCCGGCGTGGGGACCGCAGGTGGGGGGAGTCAACTGGACGTCACGTCCAGATTCCTGATGGGCACGGTGAAGGACGCCAAGCTGCTCGACGTCTTCAGCACACCTGCAGACGGAGCGCAGCGGAGGTACACCTGGTCGCGGCCAGACGGGTCTATCCGCTCAAGGATAGACTTCCTGTTTGTGTCACGGGCGTTCTCGGTCAGGTCCACTGGCGTCGAGCCGGTGTTCTTCTCTGACCACTGCCTCCTGTTGGCCGACTGTCACTTAGAGTACGACCAGCCGGCCAGGAAGGGGACGTGGAAGCTCAACACGACTCTGTTGACCCCAGAGAACGTCGAGGAGCTTAAGAGGGCGTACGCTGGTTGGAGAACCGTGAAACCACTCTGAGTCTCCGGGCGACTGGTGGGAAACGGTGAAGGAGAACATCAAGAGGTTCTTTGTCCTCAAGGGTGTTCGGAAGGTGAGAGAGAGGCAGGGAAAGCTGTCGCGACTCCAGAAAAGGATGCAGAATCTGCTCTTTCTGCAGTTGATGGGGGTCGATGTCACGGAGGACCTCTGTGAGGTGAGGGGCCAGCAAGGCTCGCTCTTCGCTGTGGAGGCCTCCAGGATAATCTTCCGGTCCAGGGTCCACTCCGGGGTGCAGGACGAGACATGCTCGCACTTCTTCTTTCAGAAGGTGCACAAAGAGAGCTCTGTGCTTAACCGGCTGAAGGAGGACGATGGCTCGGTGACGTCGTCTCGGCCCGACATTTTGAGGATCAACAGATCCTTCTATGCCGGACTGTCCGACACGAAGCCCACAGACAGCACGGCCTCCGAGTCGTTCCTGTCGTCTATCCCGGAGGTCTTAGACGACGGCATGAGGGAGTGGCTGGACCGGACGATGTCCCTGGACGAGCTGACCAGAGCCCTCAAGTTCTTGGAGAGGAATAAGCCTCCCGTGAGCGACGGCTTACCGGTCGAGCTGTATTCCACTCTGTGGGACCTGGTTGGCCAGAACCTGCCGGAGGTGTACGATAGTGTGCTTCAGGCAGGGGAAATGTGCAAGTCCATGAGGAAGGGCATCATCACCCTCATTTACAAGAGGAAGGGGGAGAGGGAAGAAATTAAGAATTGGCGTCCCATTTCATTATTGAACGTGGACTACAAAATCCTGGCCAAGGTCATTGCCAATCAGGTCAGGTCTGTCCTGGAGTCAGTGATTCACCCTGACCAAACCTGTGCTGTGCCGGGCAAGAAGATCGCTGAGAGCCTCGTGCTCATCAGGGATACGATCGCCTACGTACAGGACAGGCGGGTGGACACCTGCCTCGTCAGCCTGGACCAAGAGAAGGCCTTTGACAGGGTCTCTCATGCTTACATGAGGGACATCCTCTCCAAATTGGGGTTCGGGAAGGGCATCCGCAATTGACCGGCTGCTCTACACCAACATCGTTAGCGCAGTCTCGATCAATGGGTGGGAATCGGACAGTTTTCCTGTCAGATCTGGAGTCAGGCAGGGCCGCCCGCTCTCTCCTGCCTTGTTCATGTGCTGTGTGGAGCCCTTCGCCGCATCCATCAGGAAGGACGTGAGCCTGAAGGGCGTGACTATCCCAGGCAGCGGAGGCCTTCAGGTCAAGACCTCCCTGTACATGGACGACGTCGCTGTCTTCTGCACCGATCGTCAGTCGGTGAGTAGGCTGTTGGACATCTGCGGCCAGTTTGAACTGGCCTTGGCTGCCAAAGTCAATCGGGGTAAGAGCGAGGCCATGTTCTTCGGGAACTGGGACGACCGCTCCTTCATCCCCTTCACCGTCAGGACAGACTATCTGAAGGTGCTGGGTGTTTGGTTCGGTGGAGCTGAGGCGTGCACTAAGACTTGGGAGGAGCGTATCACCAAACTGAAGCAGAAGCTGGGTAGGTGGACACTCCGGTCCCTCTCCATCGCGGGTAAGAACCTGGTTGTCAGGTGCGAGGGGCTTTTGGTACTGTTGTATGTGGCGCAGGCCTGGCCTTTTCCCTGGACCTGCACCGCTGCGGTTACCTGGGCCATCTTCCACTTCATTTGGGGGTCGAGCATGGACCGGGTCCGCAGGGACACCATGTACAAAGACCTGGAAAATGGGGGGAAAGGGGTTACTGAACGCCACCCTCGCCCTGGTGTTGCGAACGATGGGCCCCGTTGCCGCGGAATGCTCCGAGTAGTTGGACCGTCCCGTACCACCTGTCCTTCGTGGAGAAATGTTTGAAGGGAAACACCTTGGACCACAAGGCCGTCAGGCAGTGGTCAGCACGTGGTATCCTCGAGACCCTTCGGGAAAAGGAGAGGGTGGATCCCGTCGTGTGGTTCCCCACGCAGACTGCCAAAGGCATTTGGCAGAATGCCTCATCGCCAGAGCTTTCAAGCAAGCACAAGGACATTGCTTGGCTGGCGGTGGGAGGGGTTCTGCCAGTGAGATCCTTTATGCACGCCCGGAATCTCTGCCCCACTGCACGCTGCCCTCAAGGCGGATGTGGGGGGGATGAGAGTGTCAATCACCTCCTTCTGGAGTGTGCCTATGCGCAGGAGGTCTGGAGGGGGATGCAGTGGTATTTGTCGAGGTTCGTCCCGAGCAGCTCCGTGACACGGGACTCCGTGCTCTACGGGCTGTTTCCCGGGACGCACACGGAGACCAACATCAACTGCGCCTGGAGGACCATCAATGTGGTGAAAGACGCTCTTTGGTCTGCCCGCAACTTGCTGGTCTGCCAGCTGAAAGAACTGACCCCGACCGAGTGTTGCAGACTGGCACACTCCAAGGTCCAGGACTACGTGCTGAGGGACGTGCTAAAGCTTGGTGCAGCCGCTGCCAAGGCGCGGTGGGGAATGACCACCGTATGAAACCCCTCGTCCAGAGTAGAAAAAAGGGCCCCCTCTGGTAACTGGGCCCAGCTGGCGCCTTCCCCAACTGGTCAGGGGGCCAACGGGGACTGTGCGGGGAGACGACTGGCGGGGTATTTTCTTTGCTTTGTTTTTTTTTCTTCTTTGTTTGTTTTTTTGCTTTAGTTGGTGTACGTACCCCCTGAGTAACCCGGAGCGGCTTGCATGACTGGGTAGGTGTATAAATATGTTTTATTTTTTGTACATCTTATGAATAAAGTATATTTTTTCAAATAAAACAAAGTGACGAAACGTCTGAAAACTAACCTTCCAGCTCAGCGAGCAAACTCACATCCATCCTGGGCCTCCTTTACATTCCCTGGACTATTTTATGCATCTCCAAAAATCACTTCTCAAATCACCTACTTCTGGGGCCCAAAAGTCCAATGTCACTAGCCTTCCTCATAACTCAGGCCCAAGCGATAAAGGATTAACCTTGGCTCTTTCTACACTCTTAGCATCAGAGAATCCTTCTTTTGTCTCCAGTATCCATAAGGGAATACTCTCCATGTACTTGAATGAGTGCAGCTCCAACAACACTCCAGAAGCTCCATATCATACATGACAAAACAACATAATTGAGCAACATCCTAACCCCACCTTAAATAATCACTTCCCCCGTTCCCCTCCAACAACTCCAGTGTGCAACGACAGAAGCACGTACCACATGCAATATGCATTACAACAAATCATCGAGACTCTTTCAACAGAACAAGGACAGCAGCCATATGCTAACACCACGATCTGGAAGTCTCCCTTCCAAACTATACATCATCTTGACATGCAACTATATCACTGGGTATAAATCCTGGAACTCCCTTGTTCCCTAAGAACAACATGGGTATACCTACACTAAATCAGTGGCAGCGATCGAAGTCAGTTCACCACTACATTCTCAAGGTCAATTACAAAAGAACAACATGGCAACTGAGCATTAGAAAGTTTGATCAGTACCTCCTCTGGATAGTATGCTATAGTTAATCATTAGATTCAACATCTGATGGACTCTGTTGACTGCTTTTCTATGATGATTAGGATAGTTCGTATAATCACAGCTCATGTGATAAGATCAACCTTTTCTTATGTTTAAACTGCCTCTAGCCACATTATAGACATGGTCAAGGATATGAGACGCTTTCCAAAATAGGGCTGCTCTTTCACTCGTGAGATGACTGGTGGTGGTTTAACCTGAACGTCACTGTGCCTCAGGAGAGGGGAGGGGTGATAGAAGGAGAGCCATTTATGGCAACCTTAGCTGGAGCAGGACCGAGCCCACAGCTGTTTGACATCACTCTGCATCACAAACCAGCCATGCAGCTAACTGAGCTAACTGACACTAAACTCACACCCCCAAATTCACACTTGAGCAGCATTTAATACATGATTTTATGCCAGTGGGATAAACTTGCTGTGACTCAGCAGAAAATAGTTTCAATACTGTCAAAAGCTGCAAGGAAACTGCAACAGATAAATGGCCCTTTATAAAGGAATAACATCATCAACAGCTTCTTGAAAGCAACCTTTCAAGCTGTGCTCTTGATTGTTTGCTGAGACTAACAAGACAACTATTTCACAAGGGAGTGTGCAAATTTTCCACACTGAAGTTGTATATATTGATATAAACAGGATGTTGCTTAAAAATAAACCACAAATCCAAAAGCATACGTGATGTTAAAATTCTCAATCACATGACTGTTCCATAATTGAAATCCTACAGCATCACCATATTCCCATTTTTACCTACAGTTATTACCAGTTACTAAGATAAAACTCTAAATAAGGCTCATTGTAAGACATGATATCAGACATTAAGGAGCTCATCATTTCCCGAGGTGCTGAGAGGTAATTTTGTGCCAATTGCACTTGTTTGTAGCAGGTGAAGAAAGGCAGGAAGGTAGCAAAGATCACAGCTCTGGTAGGAATTTTAAAATGTCAACTCATATTAGTGAAATGATTGATAGCCTTGTGTCTGAACTTCATCTGGAGGATATAACTGCAACACTTGTTCTTCTTCGTTCAAGAAGATTCCCTATTCTGCAACAGACAGTCTTGATGATGAAGGAATTTCAAGTAAAAGGTCAACCAGTATATCCAGGATGGCTCTAGGTACTTCAGTCGTGATAGAAGTATTGTTGTCAGCACAGGAAAAGATATTCCTAGCATCTATAAACCTTTAGTTCTGCAAATTAACAGATCAGAAGGTGCAGGTGTAGGGTATATCAAACTGCACTTACATTATTTTGACATTTCCCTATCACCAACCTACAGAGCTCTTCAACTAAAATACTTCCATTCCATCACTGACCAGCTTTCCTGTGACCATCAATCCCGAGTTTGGAGCTACATATGAAGTATACTGAGAGCGGCCATAACAAAAATGTACTTATAGTTCCAAACATGCTCACCCTCCTCAGCTGGGGCTTCTGCTGGCTGCAGTATTAAAGCCAGGAGGGAGGGTGAGGTGCTGGATTCCTCTTGAATGTCCCGAGAGAACACTTATACTAGGTCTGTGAGTGGTTCCTCCTTCCTCTGGATGCTTACTCCCTGCAATGAAGGAGCACCTGCGTCGAGATTGAAATGCCATGTTTACGCTCTGCTTACCACTAACTGTGAGAATCCATCCTGGGGGAAACAGTACCATGCATCTTTTGACCACCAGTACTCCCAGTTTTCCATCAGTGAACTGGGGTACCAGCATCCCTCTCTGGGCCATTTACCCAGCTGTAATGGTGAGCAGCTCCTGGTTTGCTGTATCTGAAATGTTGTGGTCTAAATATGGTTGTAGTTGGGTGAACATTTCAAAATCTAGGCAGTGGTGAGCATTTCTACCTTTCCTGATGCAAGACTGCACGAGTTAGAGCTCCAGCGAGGTCAGCTGCATAATGAATGAGATGAAGAATGGACAGTTGCTTAAGAAAAGTTGACAAGGGTCATGACAGATTGCCCAAAGTGAATAGCATCAAAACAAACTGTTTCCAACAATATGGGAGAATGCAGTCTTAAGTATTTGCAATAAGTGTTCAAATATTTGACCACATGGAAAATCTTGCACGAAGTAACATAGTTACCCACAACCACTATATGGGCACAGTCTCAAAAAGTGTAGCAGTAGCTACACTTCAATAGCACTGTGGATTGTAAGCCATACCGTATCAAACAAAGAGCACTGTACACAACACTGGAGCTCAGATTCAGAGTTCCATTCCTCTACAGCTCCTGTTTACTATTAAGTGTGACAATACTATGGCTTTAAGAGGTGTATTTTGTCCTTCTTTTGTGAAGAGAGTTTGAGACAGAAGTAATGAGGAGTCTGTTCCAAACCAATATAGTAAACAGCTTGCGAGGCCTTGTATGTTTACCCCCCACCCGTCCAAGTTGGAACAATAGAAACAGCACGAAGTGGGGTCAAGCTCATACAGAACCAGGATTTTAGGTTAAGTCTCAGTAATTGTAAGGGTCTGAAAGCTGCTATACATCTCTCCCTGCTACAGCAAAACACTAGAGTTCTCTTTTTTTTTTCTGTCCCTCACATTCAATTTTCTCTTGATATTCTTTCCTCCTGGATCAGAGAAATGCATGAGAGAGATTCTATTTCGTTGAATTTGTCTTTGCCAAGAACGTGTTTATGGAATGCTACTACATTGGAACACTTGCTGTTTACTGGTTAAATAATCTATTATTCTGTTAACTTTTCCAATAGAGTTGTTATTCTAATTTTTCCTTCTTTTGTTTGTGTTTTAACTTTTGTGTAAGAAGCCTGGTAGTTTCACTAATTGAATTGCATCCAGAACATAATGCTTTACACTTGTTTTTAAAATTAAGAAATAGTTGGGGTCTGGGTTAAATAGTTTGAGGGGGCTGAGTTTGATCCATAAGAGAAAGCAGATGGTACAGTTAACTTTCTCAAAATATTGGGATGACTCTAAGGAGCTCCTGTGGTGCAAAGGTTTGTGGACTGAGAGGCGTGGGTTCAAGTTCCAGCTGCTCCAGGGGTGTGTAATAACATCTCCGAACAGGTTCATGGGAGAATAGTTTATAAAAGTGACATGAACCTGTAGTAAAGTGGAAATGAAGATCCAAAAGGTTCTAGAAAAGGACTTTAAGATTTTCTGGTTATGAGGTGGTCAAATCACCTATTGAGCTCCATATTCATCAGATAGTGCCACAAATGCTTTATTTCTAATAGGTATGAATTCAAGTCCCTGCAGCAGGATACACATTCGCAACTTTGAGGAAAAGAATCCTTATAATGGATTAAAATTCAGAATCCATGGAGTTTATACTTATGTATAACCTACAAGCATGCAAAATACCAGTGACATGAAGTATATGGGGATCGAATAGCGAAGTGGAATTGAGGTCAAGCATGATTCATGAAACTATTAATAGCAGACACGGCTTGGGGGCCGTGCAGGTTATTCTGCTCCAAATTCCTATGGTTCATGCCTGAAGACTGATCTGGATTATGTGAGTAATGATTTAGAACTGACAACATTGAAATTTTAAAAAGAAAGCTGAAGTATGCTTCACACAAATTAATCAAAATTGCTAAAATAAAAAAGTAACACATCAACTTTGAAGCTGAGAGCAAATATTTGAGAATCCCTAGGATTCGGGTTTGACCCAAGCAGGCACAAAGTTATAAATGGTGTTATTAACTGGAATAAAGAGTAATACTCCAGATGTCGTAATCATGGCACAATTGACAGTATTTTTCTACATTCACTTGTGCACAGTTAAATACAGAAATACCAAGGAAACCTTCTTCCACAGAGTATGCTACTGAAGTCCTCATAAATGAAAATTTATTCAAAATTCATGAGTATGAATTTTCATCTTTTAATTCTATTATTCTCACTGCAGAAACTCCTGAAAAAGTTACACCTTGTCATATAAGATGTAACTGCGTTTTGGCAGTATACTAAGTTATAATTACTTATGAACATTTATGTAATATGTATATGCCTAAAGAAATCTATGATGATTCAGTTTCTACCTTAACCCCATGGGTATGACTCAACCTTTGTTTTGCTTTCTGTAAAATTATAGAAGTAAATGATAACACCTGTTCGTTAAATCCGAGCTTGTTATCTGTGCAAGTTTTTCAATGTGATTGAGTGCATATTCTGCTTGATGAAATCAGAGTTAGAAGTTGCTAGAGAGTCTTTCGTTGCTGATGTCAAAATAACACTAATACAAGGAGAGGTGAATCCTTGCTTCAGATTCTGCAAGATCTGTATGGTCAACTTTCTTGAATGATTGATGAATGCCATCACATTGTCAGTGACAACAGAATCCAGGCCATCATTAATAAATAGTGCTGAATACATTTCAATCTGAAGTGACAACATTTTCTCAATGTTCTAAAATTACATGCACTGCATAGCAACTTGCAGGGCTAATATGCAGAGGCACCATTAATATCTAGATAACTCAACCTTCTTTCTCTATTCCATCCTGTAAAAACTGCTACAGTTAATGATACTCTCTCACGATCTCAAAAATGAAACACAGCTGCCATATGTTACAAGCCCCAGTACATATCAGATGTGTGCCTTTGTCACATTGGTGATGACGAGTCTGCCACAAAAAGAGACAGGATCTAATTTTGTTGAAAAACCATTAGTATCATAGCTGATATAAACAGATAAAAACAGAATTGAACAAACAGATGTGTAATGAAGACTCAATCATGTAATCTAGACTACATTTCAGTGCTGCGCTGATGGAGACGCTGTCTTTTGAATGAAAGATCAAACCCAGGCCCTGACTGTCCCTTCAAATGAACTCAAACAATCCACAGGACTAATCTGCAAATACTCATTTCCATATCAAGGTGAATAAAACAGACATAAAAACAAAATGTTACAAATGGTAGAAATCTGAAGTAAAAACAGAAAATGCTGGAATTACTCAGCTTTTGTGGAGGGACAATTCAGTGCTGTTTATCAATACAGGATGGTTCACTGGAGAAAGCATTTATTATGGCCTATTCCTACTCCTATTTTCTATGTTCCTAAACATCTTTGACTAGTAAAACCTATTTATTGACTTAGTGTTCAAACTGAGATGAAGCACTTCACAACTAAATGCATTGCTAGCTTCTCTGATGTGCATTAGTTCACTTCATAATTAATCAACAGAAAATCAGTAGTTAGGTTTGTCCTATCACAATAATAATTATTAAAACCGGGATATCAGTCTTCAATTCAATGTAAATCAATCAATTTGTAGAATTTTTAATGGTTCAAAGTATGCAAAATAAAAAAGACCTACATTAAAATAGTCATACAGCACAGAAACAGATGCTTTGGTCCAACTCACCTGCACCGACCAGACTTCCCAATCTGACCTAGTTCCATTTGCTAGCATTTGGCCCATATCCCTCTAAACCCTTCCTATTCACATATCATCCAGCTGCCTTTTAAACGTATTAAGATTTAGAAGTTTTTTTAAGACTTAAAATCAAATGCTTAGCTGATCATGCTCAAAAACTAAAGGTCGTATTCTTTATTTGTAGTTGCAGGCAATGATTTCTTTTAAATCACTGAGACCACTGCAGCTGCACGTGAAGCTAGATATTAAACCTTCCACATTAGCTATGAAACTGCATTGCTTCTTTGTTAACTCAGTGAAATACAGGGAGAAGTAGCCATTTGGATGCAGAACTGCCTTGAAGGTAGAAGACATACGAAGATGGTGGAGGGTTGCATTTCAGATTGCAGGCCAGTGACCAGTGGCGTGCCACATGGATCAGCACTGAGTTCACTGCTTTTTGTCATTTACATAAATGAGTTGGATGTGAACAGTGGAGGAATGTTTAGTAAGTTTGCAGATGACACCAAAATTGGAGGTGTAGAGGACAGTGAAGAAGGCTCCTATGAGTACAATGGGATCTTGATCAAAAGAGCAATCAGGCCAAGGATTGGTAGATGGAGTTTAAGTCAGATAAATTTGAGACACTGCATTTTGGAAAGGCATATCCGGGCAGGTCTTATACAGTTAATGTCAAGGTCCTGGGGAGTGTTGCTGAACAAAGAGATCTTGGAGTGCAGGTTCATAACTTCTTGAAAACGGAGTCGCAGGTAGACAAGATAGTGGGGGCAGCATTTGGTATGCTTGCCTTTAATGGTTAGTGCATTAAGCACAGGAGTTGAGAAGTCACGTTGCAGCTGTATAGGGCACTGGTTAGGCCACTTTTGGAATACCGTGTTCAGTTACGGCCTTCCTACTATAGGAAAGATGTTATAAAACTTGAAAGGGTTTACAGAAAGGCTGGAGGGTTTAAGCTATAAGGAGAGGCTGAATAGGCTCGGGCTATTGTCCCTGGAACATCGGAGGTCTAACGGCAACCTTATAGAGATTATAAAATCATAAGGGGGCAATGATTGGGTGAATAGCCAAGATCTTTTCATCAGGGTGGGGGAGTCCAAAACTAGAGGGTGTAGGTTTAAGGTGAGAGAAGAAAGATTTAAAAAGGACCTTAGGGCAACCTTTTCAGCAGAGGATGGTGTCAGTATGGAATGAGCTACCAGAGGAAGTGTTGGAGGTTGGTACAATGGCAACACTTAAAAGGCATCTAGATGGATATACAAATAGGAAGGGTTTACAGGAATATGAGCCAAATGCTGGCAAATGGGACTAGATTAATTTAGGATATCTAGTTGGCATGGACAACTTGGACCAAAAGATCTGTTTCCATATGTACAGCTCTATGACTCTATGAAATCCAATCTCCAGAGACCTTGTGCAATTTCTCAGTCTGACAGCTGTGAAACTACACTTGTTAGTTGCTTCATAAAAAGCCAGTCTCTGAAGCTTATTCATCCTTCTGTCTCTGACCCTGCCATATGGTCACTCTCCTGAAACTTACTCTCCTCCCTCCCTTCTAAAGTATCTTTATTTTTCATCTTTTGGTAGGACAACTGACCCATCTTACAACTCCCATCAGATAGAACCCAAACTCTTTTTGGCATCCACCAGAATCACTTACCTTTTAGAAAGGGAACCATGCCCACTCAACATGACAGTAATTTGTATCTACAATATCGTATGGAAAGAGCCATAAATCACAGTCACAGAAGTGATAGTTTTTCCATCTTGATGAAGTAAAATCTTCAGTTAAGATTCAAAATGTCCAAACAAAGATGAAGTTCCCCACGGAAAGGAAGATCCCCATTTCACAACTTTTGGTAATCATTTCTCTCACAAATTCATCTGGAACCAGCCTGATTGTGACGACTGCTCTTTTAGGAAGCAGATCTGACAAAGTCAGTTGAAGGAGTAGTTGACTTTTATGAAGTTTTTAATAACAACAAGTAACATACAGTTTGCAATGGCTCACAGGCACAGTACAGCTTGTTCAGAATGAAGAGGTTGATTTTATTTGCTAAACCAGACCAATAAATGTATTATATCACTTCTACTCTGGTGGAAATTTGCTTGAAAAAAAAAGAGATGTTTTCATCCATATATTAGGACTGCAGCACTGAGGTGATATCACTAGTTTGTCTTTTTAGTGTGAGTTTGCACTCACATTTTACAATGAAAACTTTGTAGTGAATTGTAATCTAACCCCATCCACAGGTCCCTCCAATCGCAGAATATCTTGGAAGGAGCTGGTGAATTAAAATCTTCTTCAAAAGAAACTTGAAGAGTTACAATTTTCTCAAAGTTGGAAACAGAATAAATACAAGAATTTAAGACTTAATTTTGGCTTCAGTTTCTAGGTCATTTACAAACAGCACTGTTACGAATCAAATCGCTATGGCTAATCATTAATAGCTAACCTTTCAGCCAAATGTATCAACTGATGTCCCTCCGTCACATACGCTTAAATAGAAACGCTCTTTATTTAAACTAAAAAGTTAAACAGACAAAACTCGTTAAACTTAGCAGCTGGCACCACATAGTCACTTGACATCAACTGATAGAGAAACACTTCCGTAATACCCAAACTATTTTGCTGAAATTCTTTGAGGAAATCCTTTTAAGGACTGGATAGCTAATCATTTGCCATAAAAGGAAATTTTTTTAAAGGGCCCAAACAATTCCTATAAAAATAGAGTTGAAGATGATCACTGGGCACTATGCAAATACAAAACCACCTATGAATAGTTATGAGTTACAGCAAGTTAAGTTACAGCAGCTAACTGAAACCATAGAAGACCAGTGGAACTCCTAACAATTGAATATTTGCCAAATTCCTTTTCCGGAGCTTGGCTGCTAATTAGCTCCATCTTAGGATGAATAAAGAAAGAAAAATTGATGGATTCAAGAAGTGAACAGAAAATTAGCAGAAAACTATATTTGAAAATATGTATTGTGTTGCATGAAAACAGATTGACCAGACAATTGAGGCAAGAGACAGGCATGGGAAAACAGATATGTAAAATGGAACCAACTGCAAAACCAAGAGAACTACAAAATATTTGAAAGAGACGATAGGATAAGGAGGTTTAAAGCTTCAGAAGTGAAAATAAAATATCCTTATTTTTAGTAGATTATGTAAGAAGAATAAAATGTCTAAGTCCTTTCCGGGAAAGGAATGAGAGTATGGGCTAGGGGCAGACTTCTTATTAAAAAGCGATTTTATTGCAGTGATGCCGAAAACGAAGAGGTGGTAACAGAATGAAGAGACAAGCATAAAGATGTAAGGTTTGGGGGGAATGGTGGGGAGGTTCCTACAGACAAGTTTGGAGACAAGGAGTTTTTGGAAAACTACAGAAAAATGGCTCCCTTTGAATTCCTGCCTCCAGCCTGTTTCCCTAATGGCAGAAGGGGAAGTGATATAACCAATATTCCCGAGTATGTTATTAATGCCTCAATTACCACCACCACTTGCCTCTGTATCAACAGCTCAGCATTATGTTGGGGGAAATTTTAATGAATGACAGAATGCCATCACATAATATTGCAGATTCATGTATGAAGAGAAAGCTTGTACACAGCACATTACTGGCACTTGATTCTATTTTCCCTGATCCCGGGGATGGTTTTGGCCACACTTTTTAGGATGCTGCCTAGACCTTTAGCGAGTGCCTCCACAATAGAAATGACCCACCATTTGGCTGCCTCCTGCTGGTGCGCATGCTGCTGATTGGCACTTGATTGGGAGTCAGAAACAATCTTCACACCAACTTCCAGAAATTCTTCAGAACGTTGAACATGAAGTGTCACTTACGTATGGAAACATGGGTGATGAGGCTTTTAAAAATGCTGTAGGCAAGATGGAAAAAGTGAGAACTGGGAAGACATACTAGAGCAGCCTGGACAGAACAATGGAAGCAATGAGTCCTCCTCCATCTGGTAACACAATACCGCCATGACTAGGACCAACATGTCTTTCAGGTTCAGTTATAATGCTGTCAGGGCCTAATGTCGTTAACAGTTGGTGAGCTAAGATAAGCAGTTTCGCTGTTTATTTTATGCAAAATTTTGCTAACATGCCAAATAAATTTTTTTGATGGAACACTTGCTATTTAAAATTCATGCTTTCAAGAATTCCATAATTGACATTTATTGAGATTGGCTTTCTTTCATTTTGTATTAAAAATCTGACTTTGTTCACTTCACAAAATAAATTTCATCACCGAACAATAATGCGTACTTGTCAATAATAGCACATCATTATGAAACATGTTCCTTTGGTAAGTCCACATTTTAAAAAAACATAGTCAAAGTTATTTTTAAATGGATGTTTGTTAAAATAGCTAGGAAAGAAATATTAAATGAATTCATGCACACAAACTAATAATATAAAAACTGTGTTCTCATAGCTCCTTGTAATGATCTGAGGTCATGAAAAGTACTTTTGAAGTGTAGCTACTGTTGTGAGATAGGTAAAGATACTGGTAAAATGTTAGTTCTGCCTCATAGTTAAACAGCTTGCAGGCACATTCACAATATGGCAGCCAACTTCTGCACTGCAAAGTTTCACAAACATTAAAAATGTAATGATCATATACAATGTTTCAAAAATCATAACAAGAGTCCCCAGATCTGAGCAAATAGTGCCTGGTGTATTTCGTGTTCTGAATGAGAAGGCTGAAGCTGGAATCAAGACTTCATTAGAAACATAGCACTTCCTTTGGTGCAGTATTCGTCAGGACTACACTGAAATATTAGTTCAGGTTATGTGTTTAACCCTCCAGACTGGGTCATAATCAGTCATTTCAGGCCTTATATTAACATGATTTGTAACCTGAATCATTTTATCTGTTAGAAATGTTACTCACAACATTTGTAGCGCTGATGCTATTAATGGACTTTTAATTCATCTTTGATTTTTAAAATTAATTGAATGATAGTTGAAATACACAGAGGAACTCTTCACATCAATGCAGGCCAAATCATTGAAATCCTAACCTATTCCTTCTTGATCTGAATAAGTGTTCTAAGTAACTGATAAATTAATTATAATATCGCTTCTTCGACTATATATTTGGAGTGCTTTCTCTACTTCTTATAAGGTTACTCTTGTCAATTAATTGTCAATGTGGTTTTGAGCAACTGGAGGCTTGAGTTACTGAGATTAGATGGAAATAGACATTTTAATCTCCAGAGTCTGGATATAGTCAGTTATGTGCTACTCAAAACTTTTTATCTAAAATGCAGAGACAGAAATTTGAAACAAATCCATGATTGAGTTTGTGATAAGTTCCTCCCTACCAAGCTCCTGCACGTGTGCTGAGGAGGAACGGTTGCCCCTAAATATTGTAATGTTAAGAGCCCTTCTGGTGCAACAATAAACTTCCAATCTCTGGGTCAAAAGGCTTGGATTAAAGTCCCATCAGCTCCAGATATGTGCCATAACATGCCAGAAGATTGATTAAAAATCTCGATACTCTAATGTGAGGATTATACTGCTTTGTGCACTTTTTGGAGCAAATCAAGTTTAGTCTGATTATATTTCAGTGAAATTCCCAGGGGTATTTTATTACATTATAAACACTACATCAACAGAGCTTACTGAAACAGAATTTTGTTAGAATGAATACCCATTTGGCACTTCAATTAATGGATGGAATCTTGTTATGGTGTTGGGGCAGGTTTCACCTGTCAGCTGGAGAGCTGCAGGAAACCCACAGTGTCTCATTATGGGAAGGTTGGCTGAACCACAAGCCAATCAAAGCAGTGGCATGACAACCACCCAGCCTTCTGCGGGAATCAAGACTTTGGGGGAAGTCATGCCAAGTGACAGCTTCTAACCAGAGGGTACAAGCTCTTGTACTCAGCAGCACCCTATAAACGTTGATGCTGCTAATGGTAATACAGAAACCAAAGCCCCAGAATTTTAGAGGACTTGGCTGACAATTAACTAATGAGGGGGTCGTGGTTTCCATTGTATATTGATCAGGAAATAGGAAGGTAGGAAGCAAGGGCAGGAGAGAGAATAGCTAGTAATGAACAAACCATCGCCCACCCCACAACAGGAGAACATGCTCCCATCTATATCAATGGAGCTGAGATTCAGAGAGTGGACAGCATCAAGTTCCTTAGAGTGACTATAACCAACACCCGGTCCTGGGCTTCCCACATAGGTGTGACAATTAAGGCGGCACAACAATGCCTCCTCTTCCTCAGGCAGCTCAAGAAATCTGGCCTCACCAACCTCTACAGATGCACCACTGAAAGCATACTGTCCGGGTGCATAACGGCCTGGTTTGGAAACTGCTCTACCCAGGACTGTAAAAAACAACAGAAGGTGGTGTGCACAATCCAGACCATCATGGAAGTCAACCTGCCACCCATGGACTCCATTTACACGGCTCACTGCCGTGGAAATGCTGCCAACATCATCAAAGACCCATCACACCCCAGTAATGCTCGCCGACAACCTTTTCTATCATGCAGAAGATACAGAAGCCTGAACAAATGCACTAACATGTTCAGGAAAAGCTTCCTCCCAGCCATTATTATACCAATAAATGGAGTCTCCAGCCTCAAATAATGCTGATCTTGCTAACGTTGATTGTGTCAAACGCACACCCAGTGCAATGTAATCTATATGTCTCTAAGTCTTCTTGGTCTGTACGTGATCTGGCTGTACTGCTTGGAAACAAAGCTTTTCACTGTACTTCGGTACACGTGACAATCGATGTCTAGTCTCTCAATAAGGTAACAACTGTCTTTGGTTAGGAGGCTCCACTCCTCCAGGTGACAAGTGCCCCACACAATTTCACCTGTTGTACACACCACATGATGACGGGCCTGCTTGCCACTAGGCCAATCTCTGCAGCAGTGGGAAGGCTGACCATGGTCCTTCCCTCCCTTAATTCTGTTGGAAGCAGAATTGCAGTGGGATACAGGTACACCCGCCATCCCAAAGGTAAATGCCATTCCTGCTGCAAAGCTCACTAGAAAGTCACAGAGTCAGAGGTGTACAGCACAGAAACAAACCCTTCAGCCCAACTCACCCATGATGACCAGATATCCAAAATAAATCCAATCCCATTTGACAGCATTTGGCCCATATTGCTCTAAACCCTTCCTATTCATATACCCATCCAGATGCCTTTTAAAATGTTGTCATTGCAGCAGCTTCCACCATTTCCTCTGGCAGCTTATTTCATATTTGCACCACCCTCTGCAAGAAAAAGTTGCTCCTTAGATTCCTTTTAACTCTTTCCCCTCTCACCTTTAACCTATGCCCTCGGGTTTTGGACTCCCAAACCTTGGGCAAAAGTTCTTATCTATTTACTCTACCCATGCCCCTCAATGATTTTATAAACTTCTATAAAGTCACTCCTCACTCTCTGACACTCCAGGTAAAATAGCCCTAGTCCATTCAGCCACTCCCATAGCTCAAACCCACCAACCACAGCCACATCCTTATAAATCTTTTCTGAACCTTTTCAAGTTTCATAACATCCTTCCTATAGCAGGGAGAACAGTACTGCGTGCAGTATCCAATAGTGGCCTAACCAATGTCCTGTACAGCGAGCAGAAGATTCCATTCAATACTTCTAATTCTCTCCCATCCTCCCAGATAAACACCTTCAATTATGAACTACCCTTAAATAATAAAGCAGAATCAACGTTATTCAATCCAGATGGGTGGAGAGGAGGAAACAATAGGTCTAAATTATCTCAGAAACCCAACAGGACAGTAACTGCCAGAGGTAGGCTGTAGGACAGCTGATCCAATTCTGCCATGATCCTGACCTATATTTGTAAATCAGGTGAATAAAGTCTACTAGGCAGACACCCAGTGGGAAACACTACTAGTTACAGGTGGGATGCACAAAATCAGACACACTAGCATTAAATATACTGGCATTAAGTTTTCAAAGTGCTTTGAATCAATGTAACAAAGACAGATCAGACATTCGGAAGGGTTCAGGGAAAGCGAGGGAACTGAGGCCATTTCCAACCTTATAGTCAGTTGTCCTGCTTCCCACCATGCCAGATTCACTTGCTGTATGCTTCCTCACTGTTGCTGATGGATAGTTGAAATGGAATTTCAAATCACAATCATTATTAACAAGTGATGAGATAGGCATTGCATGAGTGGTTGCAGTTGGGGTTGCGGAAGTAGAAAAACATGGACATCCGATTTTGTAATCAAGAATTTGATAGAATACCTCCAAGTTCAACTTTTCGTCAAGTTTCAGCCCTATTTTTAGACCAGAAATTCAGAGGAAATTCCTTTGCACATGTTCTGAAGTATAAGAGAAATGTGGTTACTTTCTCATAAATGTCATAACTAACCAGAAGCCTCTGAACCTTGTATGAGTTCAGGCTCATTCATGATTAGCAAACATGACTGAAGACAGTAACTATAAAATACTAAAATATCAAGTTACAGCATACTAAAAGGTCATTCAGTACAAAGGTCCATGCCAACATTAACACAGTTTTACTATTTCTTTATTTAGCCTTCTTAGCATATCCACCCATTCTTTTCTTGTTCACGTTTATCCAGTTTTCACATATGCTTCAATGCCATTTGCCTCAACCTCTCTTAATAATTTGAAAAAGATGTTTTCCGCAACTGGGAGAGATTATTTCTCCTGCTTGGGGCTTTAAGGTAAAGCTTTAAATGTTAACAGATATTCTATTGGTTATTCCTAGATGTTTTTGAAAAGTTATAAAGAACATCAAATTGATTTCTATAAGATTGGTATGAAATCTTTTGATAGTTTTAAGTATTCTATTGCTTCTTAATCTCTGTACATATTCGGGAGAGAGAAATCATAGACCATTAAAATATCCGGGGCATTTACAGTGTAGCTAAGACTCATTAAAATTATGTAGGCAATTTGGAGGAATATTCTTAGGCACCGTTTTCCCTGTGGGATGGTTAACTAAATTAGCTCTAAAGAAGAGGTAAAAGTTATAATTCTCTTCATTCTTTAAAGTAGATTACTTTTCATTCCTGTCACTCTGGGTAGATGTTTTGCTCCTAATGGTCTGTAGTGAATTTTACACATGATGACACATTTTTGATGATCACCTCATTAAACTCCTTCATTCTGGCAGCACGATGGCTCAGTGGTTAGCACTGCTGCCTCACAGACCCAGGGACCCGAGTTTGATTCAGCCTTGGACAACTGTGTGGAGTCTGCACATTCTCCCACGTCTGTGTATGTTTCTTCAAGGTGCTCCGGTTTCCTCCCACAATCCAAATAGATGCAGTTTAAGTGAACTGGGCATGCTAAATTGACCATAGAGCCCAGGAACATGCAGGCTAGGTGATCAGCTGTGTGAAATGCAGCGTTGCGAGGATAGAGAGAAAGGAAGGGGCTATGAGTAGCTGAGATACTCTTTAGATGGCTGGTGTGGACACGATGGGTGAATAGTGTGCTTCCATACTGTAGAGATTCTATGATTTCAATGCCTTTTACAGGTTCACCATAGCTCAATTGAGAGAATAGACCTCCGTGCTATCCTCAGTCAGTACAGGAATTGAACCTGTGCTGTTGGCCTCACCCTGCATCACAAACCAGCCATCCAGCTGACTGAGTGAACTGACGCTAAGAAAGATCCAGAAGTATAAAGAATAAAAGATGGGTCTGTATGCTACTTTGCAAATCCCAATGTATAGGAGAGTTACCCGAGACATGGAAGATAATATCTAGTTTCCAGAATGTCGCAAACAGAGCATTATGGTGAACTATACTCTGGTACACAAGGCCAAGTACACCAGCTGAAAAGACAGCTCTCAATGGGTGACACTGATCAATATGTGTGGATGCACGAGGATGTTGGCAGACAGCTGGGGCAGAATGACCAGGAATGAGAAACAAACACATTCAAGGCTGCTGAAGAACAACACAGACAACAGAAGCCTACTTGTACCAAAGTTTCCTACACCAGAGTCCCTATGCTGCAATGCTGAAGTGCCTGCAGATCAAGAATTAGGTTCATCAGCCACAAATAATCATGTCAACAACCGCAGCAACAAGCTCTTCTCTAACATTTACCTGCAAGGAATCTGCCATTAGCACCATCATCCGTTCATCCCTCAAGCATCTCTTTCCTAAGGAAGGTGGGTTCAGCTGGTTCTGTCTTGTCAAAGGTTCTTTCATTTGACAATCAGATTTGAGAACAATTAGCACAGACATTACAACCTTATGTAAGCAAATAACAAAGAACTTAGCTAGAATTCCTTCTGAAAAGGGGAATGTATAATTTGAAAGCTTGATTGAACAATTATAGTGTAGATTCAGTTAAGAAATCATAGCATCCTTACAGTGTTGAAAAAGGCCATTCAGCCCAACAAGGCCACACTACCCCTCCGAAGAGCATCCCACCCAGATCCATCCCCTACCCCTGCTTTTCCCATGCCTAACCCACCTAAATTAAACATCCTCGGGCATTATGGGCAATTTAGCATGGCCAATCCATCTACTCTGCACATCTTTGGACTGTGGGAGGAAACTGGAACACCCAGAGGAAACCCACGCAGACACGGGGAGAACGTGCAAACTCCACAATGACAGTCGTCTGAGGGTGGCCCATTAAAAATGACAGGCTTAACAGACCTTTTTCGCATTAGTATTTGTTTCAAATTTCAGGGCAATAAAATTATAATTCATGGATTTCTTTTTAAATTACATTTCAATCGCACAATACAGTTAGAAATTGGAACTAGCTGGACTGTACTGGTTAATTTTCCCTCCATTTAAATAGTTTATAGTGTCTGCTGGCTGGTTTAAAAAAAAAGCCAATTTGATGAATTCAACAGAATCACAAAATGAAATGTGCATCTAGATGATGTAAGGCTGAGGAATGAGGCAAAAAATAGAATGTGACATGAACCTAAAGATGTGATTAGGGATCCGTGCAACTTGAAATGTTGGGGAGGATTACAAATCTACACAAGGAAAGAAGTGGCTTACCTAAGTTATCATCATCAAGGTGGAGTGTTTTGTGTATTTAACAATACTCCAGAGAAGTGCCTTTGACATTTTACTGTGTTAAAAGCACTATATAAAACCAAGTTGTTGCTGCTGTGTGGAATTTTTACATACACTGAATTTTTATAGATACATTTACCATCAGTTTGTATGGCTTAACACCAATGTGCAGTAGAAGACATGTCTCTAATCCATCGAAATATATTAATTTGGCATTATCAAAGTACACTGCAGTAGAGTCCCCATAAGGGATTTCAGACAATTCAGACATCGACCTGAAGTTAAAATAGCATTACTTGAACTATGTCCAAACGTGCCATAAAAATTGCTGGCATATTTGCCTATACATAGTGTATAACCTAAGATAAATCCTATTATAGAACCAACTGCTGGTATTGAAAATGATAGGGTCTGGAGTCCAAACCAAGGATGGCAAATTTGGCCTGTCACACGAATGACTTAATTAGCTAAAAAGGAATAGGAAGCAATAGAGCTAATTCAGCATTCATAGAACATAAGTACGTGCGCTCAAAACAGTTACTATCCAATCACCAATTTCACATCAGAAATTATTGGCAGCCCAGTGATTGTGTCAGGTAAACATCTAGTATATTTGTCGCAGCTGTGATCTATTCCATGGGTGAATGCTCTAAGAATTACATAACCATGTACAGTGTTTCCTTATACTTTGGAGTTATGTTTCAAGTGAAATATGCAAGTCATTATTAGACTGCCATTATAGAAAGCTGATAGATGAATCAGTGAAGCATGGTCACATATTTAAATGATAACAGAATGAACTGTTTTATAAATAGCTTATGTAGATTTACCAGACATTTACCATTTAAACTCACTGAATGAAATGTTTGACCAGTATGTTGGTAGGTTGTAGAACTGATCAAAACATGCAGCTCACATGTAATATTGAACTATATCTTAAGAGAAAAGTTAAAGAATTGAATGATGCACATCATTATTCATGCACAAAATAGCCAGTAACCTATTTGAATACAATATGTACCTCAAGCTGGGGATCCTCAAAGCTGCTTGGTTGATTTAGGCCAATTAACAGTTTGCTTTGTCCAAATAGCAACTCACCTTTAGCTACCTATTACCTCATAGAACTTGTTGGACTTGCACATTAATTACACAGTCAGCACCCTGCAGAAAAGAATGGCTGCAAAATAACAATGAAACTAGCTTTATAATGATGTGATAACTGCTAATGCAATACTAATTAATTTTTCTATCCCAGGGGGTGAACAATTTAAAAATTGTTCAATAGCATTATATTAATACCTCTAATAATTTACAACCTTCAGTGGAGATGGTAACACAGTGGTAATGTCACTGAAATTGAAATCCAGAGGCCCAAATTAAAGCCCTGGAGACAAATGGTACAAATCCCACCTTGGCAGCTGGGGAAATTAAATTCAATCACCAATAATCTGGAAGATAAACCTACTAATTGTGACTGTAACAACTGACGTCAGCTGCCGTAAAAGTCCATCTGGTTCACAAATATCTTTCAGGAAAAAAAATTGCTGTCCTTACCTGGTCTGGCCTCATAGGGGTTCTTGACCCACAACATTTTGTTTGATTCTTAACTGCCCTCTGAATTTAGTTGAAGGGCAATCAGAGATGGGCAACAAATGCTGGCCTTACCAGCAACACTCACATCCTGTGAAAAATTAAAGGACAAGAAACATGGAAAAGTTTTTTTTTAAATTTTAGTTTATTTTCTTACTTATCCTTTCCATTCCTTTCTCTGACACTCCAACTGAGTTGTTCGGAGTCTGACTCACATTGCCATAAGTAGATTAAGGAACAGTGGCTTCAACGAAGCTTCAATTTTAAAATGGAAATTGAAGGCTGACTGAAAATATACAGCAGCTTCCATAGCATAGGTCAGTAATTTTCCCATTGTTTACCAACTAAAATTAGTGCCAGAACACAGACTGTGAAACTAACAGTCTGAGAGAGGGTTGTACAAAAATAGTCAATAACATCCAATTGTATATCACTACAAGCATTGAAACATTCTCAAAATTGTTCACAGTTTGACAGGCAGAAACAGGAGTCAGCTAGGAACAGAGGATCATGAATGTGACTGTAAAGTATTCAACGTAGAACATAAGACTTTATTTATTAGTTGGGCAGTCCGACTGGCTTGGATAGAGTATTCCAAAGATTAGGGTCTTAATCATTGAAGGATCACCAATAGTCAGCTAAAAAGCAGAGAAGAGATGAGTAAATGGGAAAATGTTCAGGGATGGATGCACAAATTTGATGATTGGATTGCAAAATGGGGTGGTGAGAAAACCAGTAGATGCTTAAAAGAAAGGATGAGAATTTTCAAATGTAGTTTGTTGGAGGATGGGGCTGCCAATGTAGATTAGTAAGATCTGAGTGGGAGTAAAGTCAAGAAACAGAGGGCACCAAATGACCCTATGCAGGTGATGACATGTATGACAGAACTGAACTCTATGGAGGGTGCCAGATGGGCTAGCAGCAAAGATAACTTTGTAGCGCTTGAGTTCGGACGTAACACATGTTCGACATAAGAGTTTCAATTACATACCAGCAGAAATGCAGCTGGACAGTCATGCACAAGTGAAAGAACACTTGTACAGTGATAATGGCAGAATCCAGTTGTTCATCAGAGGTCTCTGGATAGGGTAGAACTATTGACCTGTTACCTCAGGCAGGGATTTTTGCTCAGGGTTAAACTACTACTGAAAGTAGGCTGCGGTGCTAATTCTTTTCGTAATCATACCATGACAATGTCCTGTTTGCTTTTAATGAATCAATTAAGGAAAGGGCAGGGACAAAATCAGGTTGTATGTTAATGAGTAAGACAATACATCCTGAAAGAGTTCTGGATATCACACCCTGCAGATGAGGAGAGGAAAGGAAAGGAAAGCAGTTACATTTGCAGGAGTTTCAAATGGAAGCCTCTCATGAACCTCTCATTTTGTACCTGAAATGCAACTTTGGGGCTGCAGTGAGGGCATTGTCAGTACAGATAGTCCATAGACTCTGGTATAGCAATGTTATTTGACATGAATGTTTCTCTCTACTGAAATGTCTTCACTGAAAAATACTCTGCAGAGATAACTAGCCTCAAACCATGAGCTAATCAAATGGGCAAACTGGATTCAAAATAACACAGTGCAGAGCTGAAGAAACACAGGAGGCCATGCAACATCAGAGGAGCAAGAAAGTTGATGTTTTGGGTCAAGACCCTTCAGAAGAGGGACCCTTTTGATGCCGACTGGCCTGTGTTCCTCCTGCTCCACAGTTACCTCTGACTCCAGAATCTGCAGTTCTTACTATCTCAAACAGGGTTTGAACCCAGATTTGCAGCAATCAAAAGACAGCTGCATTTTGCAGGAAGCTTCAATAAATCTGTGAATACATGTTTTCAACAAAGCTATGCGATTATGCTATTCGTGGCAGAAAATGCCTTCAGAGAATTACAATTGATTAATCTGCTTTGGTCAAAGTACACCTCATTGTATTTATACTTTTTCCAAGGTAGACAACACTGAAGAGAAAGATAAGATGAAGACACACAACTGTACCATTCCTGACATAACATTTACCAGCAAGCCACTTCAGTGTTTTCACTTGCAATTAACCTACAAATGCAGTCACTGATGAAATAATTGCTGCCAGCGCTTCCAGCTTTCCAGGAGTGTAACAGATGCTTCAGTAAATCAGGTGCAAAACTTTGTCATTCTTAAAAATACAGCAAACACCAAATGCAGTTCTTAACCCTTCAATTACGGACTTTTGCTGGCATGCTGCGTGTCATTGCAAACATTTCATCATCAGGTACTTGATTCTGGGCGGAATATACTAGCTCTGACATTTTCTGGTGGGCATTTAGTAGGAAAATATCAAATTTTCACACTCTTCACTTGTTTCTAATGTCTCTGGGTTTTATATAGAAAATTTTATGGAACACAGGGATAGCTCTCTTTCAGAAACTTCAGAATTTCTGCATTTTGACATCCATATGTTCAGCAGGACATAACTACTGAAATCAGTGGAAACATTAATGAAATGAAACAAATCATAGGTGTGATGAGGATAAAAATGGAAGAGTTTTTGCGATTGCTCACATCAATTTCTTGACTTTATAAATACTGTCTCACTTCTGGTCATATTTGTCACCCAGGAAGCAACAGTTTGAAAGTTAAAGTACTCACTTCTGCATTGTGCATTATTGCTTGTGTGCTTTAATTAATTGTTCTTTTGGTGTCTGAATAAAATCTATTACCTGGAATGATTGCCACTCCTCTTCAAATAAGTAACAGCCATAAAACAGTGAAGAGATGAAATGTAAAAATAATTTTGCTTTTTATTAGCAGAACATTTACCTGCTGATATAGTCAGAAATGCTAACTGAAGACATTAAAGTTTGCTTAAAGATAATGAATATTTTTAATTACCACAGTAAACTTTAGTGTTTTATGGGAAAGTGCAATTAACTACACAATAATCATAACACAATGGCATATGGAGAACTGCAATAATATTGTGATTAGAAAAGTGCTTTTCAGTCACATTCTGTACAAAAGCATTTTAAATCAAAGAAGTCCAAATGTGAAGTGCAGTCAGTGTTGTAAAGTAAAACAAATGTGGCAGCCGATCTTTGCACAAGATCCCATAAACAGGAATGTGACAGTCACCAGATAATCTGTTTTTTTTTATTGGCATTGATCAAGAGACAAGCATGGGTTAGGTCGCAAGAAGAATTCTCTACTCTTCATTTAATAAATCTGTGGGATATTTGTTAACATTCACTTGAGAGGGCAGTCTGATCTTGAATTAACGTTTCATCTGTAAAAGGTGGCCTTCCCTCCGTACTTGCATTGGAGTGGAGCATCAGTCAGGATTGTGTGTTTAGTTTCCTGGATTGGCAGCTGAAAGATACTTGGATGAATACACTAGCGATAAACATAGGTACAGGTTTGGCAATTTACTGGCATATGAAAACAAACAATTAAGGCAGATACTAAGAGAGTTTAGTGGGTGAAAACTTCCTTCATTGCACATGACTGATATATTTGACAAGTTCATATCTCTCTGTAATGCTTCATTTAAGACAAATGTTATCTTTTATATTATGAACTTTCAAAGACTGAAGATTTGCAAAGAAATTGTAGGCAGAATTTTCCACTCCCTTGCGCAACATGAATAAAGACAATGCTGGGAAATATGACAGAAATGAATAAAACATCAACCTTGGCATCAAGAAGAAAGTTTTGGAGTTTCCATTTTTGGTTAAATAGTGAGTTCAAAATCTCATTAAGCGGCAATGACCTTCTTTCCATTGATTTGCACCTCATTAATAGACCAACTCAGGTCATTTCTAAATAGCTTCCAATTTTCCTCTCCTTTTCTGAGAAGCTAGACACCAATTCCCATTGGTAATGTTAGTAATCCACTGGAGAGTTTAAATCTCACCCCAACAGCTGGGAGAATTTAAATACATTTAATAATTCTGGAATTGAAAACTGCTGTCAGTAATGGTGGGGTTAAAATCAAAACCCACCTAGTTCACTCATTTGCCTTTACCTGGCCTGGTTTACTTGAGACTCCAAATCCGCAGTACTGTGGTTGAAATGCCTGAAGTGCCCAAGTGAGCTACTCAGTTCAAGGGCCATTTACAAATGGGGAACAAATGCTGTCGCTGTTGGCGATGCCCACATAAAAATTACCACTCATGCCAGTTTTTTATAATTTTGAAGTAGATTCAGGACAAAATCACTTAAATCTTTGATCCAGAGTTCAAAACAAGTTAAAATAACAAAGAGAAACAGTTAACTAGGTCACTTGAGCATGTATTGTGCAGTTCAAAACACAACTGGATGAAGATGCCGATCAAATGGCAGTTCAATCCAAAACAAACAAGTACACCACCTAAACCAAAATAATATCAAAACTGAAGTTTAAAATCCTTTGGTTTAGTAAAAAACATCCCTTAATGGCACCTCCTTAAATTAAACAATAATAAGTAAAGCCATCAGCTGTTGAAAATGAACTCTCTGTACATTCCCAGGATATCTGATCCTACAAGAATAATCCAAAGTGATTTGTTAAAGATCCACAACCTATTTCTTTTGAAAAATTATCAAATATTAATCAAGGAAAAGAGACTGAAAATAATTTTTTTCGGATGCGGCAGATGATTCATATTCCCAGATAATTTGCAAGTCTCATTTAGTTTCTTTTTAACAGGTTCACTGAACAGTCAGTAATGGAATGTCACGTTATGTTAATGAGTGTCTAGTAGCCAGTGCTCCAGTTAAAATCCACTTTGAATCACTTTTCAGGCCAAATGGTCCAATTTGTTTTGATACTTACCAGCAGAGAAAGTTTAAGACTGTGGAAGAAGTAAAGGCTATTTGCTGTTTTAAACAGTTTTACTTGTTTCTGAAAGGCTGACTTGCCATGTAGAAAATGCACATATGCCCTTGGCTTTCTCAAGGATGTTTCACCAGAAAGTTAATGAAAGATTTGTGAGAAGATCAAATTTTCATCCTGTACTAGCTTTGCACTTTTCAACAAGGTGTCCATAAAACAGACCAATAGATTTTCTGGTAATAATAGTCACGGCAAATGTCAGAGTAACAGTTTATTGCACTCTAACCTAGGTACAAAATCTCTCAGACATTTCACAAAACTACAAAATTTCCACTTACAACTGGAAATGGGCTGAAAAAGCAACTTTAACAGAGAAAAATAGTCAAAAACAGACAAAAAAAACTTAGTAGAAGTAAAATCAGCAAAAATCATACTGTCTGACTTCCACCGGTTCCAGTGATTGTGCAACAGTTCAGATCAAGTCTAAAGGATTGATTTTTACTTGGAGTCAATTAAATGATCAGGGATGGGCAAATGAAAAATCCAGTAATGGCACAGGTTTCAGACCCAGGGCACTTGAACTCCAAACTGAAGCTATATTGCAAAAACAGGAGGACACAAGTCAAAGGAAGCTATGATCAATTTGGACAGTTCTCTAGTTAGGTTAGTCTGCACCTTGAGCACCGTGACTATTTCTGAGTGTACTGTGAAAAGGAAAAAATTCATGTATAGCGTCAGTACAGGGAAGAGTTATCAAGCTGATGCTGAGTGACAGGAGTTTGGGTCGTCAAAGAAGTTTGGAGAAAATCAGCTTTCAAACCTCAGAAGATGGTGTCTGAGAAACACGTGACAATAAATATTATGGAAAAGTAACTTAGAATATCTAATTGTGGTTCCAACAAGGAGCGCAGGCTGAAACTTGTGGAAGTTAACTTCAAAACTGATACCACAGAATCGTTACAGTGCAGAAGGAGGTCATTTGACCCAACATGTCTGCACTGGCTATCTGAGCATCTGGCTTATTGTCATCCAGAAGGTGGCAAATGTTTGGAAGGGATATTTGGGCACAGCGGGAAAGGCAAACCTGAAAACATTCAAGATATAATTAGTTACACCATTGGAAAAATGTCTGGTTGCTCAGGATGGATTCATTCCCATTTATAAGTACCTTATGTAGAAAAGCTGAACATACCAAACCACAAACAGAAGAAACAAATTCAGCATCATTAAAATTATGTGAATTAAAATAGGTGGTTTGAGCTTAATGGTTATTATGCACTCTTGATATTTTAACAAAGAGGTCATAATTTAAAAGCTCAATCACTTCTTTGATATTCTACCAATTGGAGGCCAGTGGCTGTCTAAACTTCCAACTGAAAGATCATGCAACTACTTCCCTCAGTCAATGCTGCTCATTTAATCAATTCATCTTTTGTGCACATTTCAAGTAAAAAACTGTGTCACATAAACCGTTGTCAGGACCCCGGGGACAATGTCAGACAGTGGCGACTGGAGGAGCAGTGAGCATGAAGTCGACGGACAGGAGAAGGTGAACTTTTGAAGCTATTTCAGTTTTATCAATATCAATTTAATGTTAATTTATTCAGTATTTTTCCATTTGTACAATTTAATCAGTAACTTATTCTGTAATCCAAGACAACGCTGGAACATGATGACATGGTACAAGTGACAATATTAGATAAATCTAAATTTTAAAAAAAACTAAAGAACTGATTGACAAATTCAGGCACAACTATCACTCATGTCACCACTTGAACATTTTATAACTTTCCTTTTTCCTTCTGTCTGTGGGCGCATCTTACTGGGAACTGTAAACGGGACACCTCTGCTGAATCAAGTGTCCTCATCTCAAGTAAGCCAAAAAGTAAGCAAAGTATGCAGAAATAAAATTACCAATAACTTCACAGAGATAAAGGTCTTAAAGAAGCCAAACTACATTTCGGCACATCGAAATTGAAATTTCTGCTCCTTGCTAAATGCAGAATCCCAGAACGCATTTTTTTTAATAAGTTCAAGTTTTGGAGAAGGAGCCTATCTATTAATAACTGTGCAGAATGACATGAATTAACTTTTCAACATCACTTTTTTGAAACCCATTTCTAATTGCAGTCCATTCATTTTTAAAACTAACTGGCGAATAAATGTTAATCTACCCTGGAAAGGCTTTTCACAGCCAAATACAGAACCCATGACTTTGAGGCAAGAATAGTGAAGCCAACGAGGAGCACATAGGCTTTTCACCTCAAGTAGATTCAAGTTCACAGCTTTGCTGCCAGATACTTTCTGGGCTAGTACTTGCAACATCAGGACAGGGTAGGTCTGCGTACAGGCCATCAGATGGTGCATGCAGTCGTTTTTGCATACTGAGCAGCACAGTCCTGGAGAAAATCGGAGCACGGTTGGCTGCATGGCATTAGTCCATCTCTGGCAGTGCAAGTGACCAGCTTGGTATATGTCAATGCCCTTAATTATAAGGGAATAAGCACTGACCACAATCATGGATAAGGCATTGTTATCAGATTACTTTATACAAAATTCCCACATGAGACAGTGTCTCTGTCTGCTGACTTAGAGGGTAAGGAGATCATGTACTCCATCTTGGCATCACAATGTAGATTTTTCAATCTGCTTGAATGAGGTGGCAATTTGCTTTGATTCTGGGAAATACAGTGTGGCCTGGTCGTCAGTTACGTACAAGATCTTGCACTTGTGGAAGTGTGAGATCCAGATCTGCTCAGCTGCTCTTGTGTTTGTGATTTCACAGTACACTGTGCATGCACAGTATAAACTGATGATATTTGATGAGATTCGTGTAAATTGGATTTAACAAATTATAATCACAGTACTTCAGTCATGTCTAGAATGAATCAGTGTCAAAAGTAGGATTAACTCCCTTATAAAGCTACCTGCTGAAGAGCAGAATTTTAAGATTTTCAGAATAAATATAGACATAGATAATAATGGGCTTTCAGATACACGATGGCTGCGAAAGGTTGGAATCTTGATAGAGTTGTGCATATAATGCAATTGCTTATTTTAAATTAATAATTAATTCATTCATTAATAATCAGCAGTTACTTCTAACAATTAGGAAATAACTTCAAATACACTTTACACAGATTTAGTTAACTATGTCATAGAAATAAGTTCAGCACCTGTATTTATCTAAATTCTTCCTTCTGCTGTTCTCTACCATTGATTAAGCAGTGTTACTTGGAACAGTATTGCACCCTACATAAGTTGTATACGCAATCTCTAATTTTTATTGATTGAGAATGCAAGTTATTTCGTTCTTAGATGTCAAAAATATGCTCCACGAATGAAGAATTACTGGGCATCAATACGTACCACATGCTAACACATGAACTCACCTTGAAACAATATTGTATCCATGTTTTCATTAAGCCTTTAAAGACACAAGTTTAATTTTAAAATTGTAGTGAGTCACAAGTGGGTAGAAAGGATTGAGAAATCCTCCCTGTTCCATTTTACATACCCAAACACCACCAGGGTGGATCGGTGCTTCAGTGGTTAGCACTACTGCGTCACAGCACCAGGAACCCGACTTCGATTCCACCCTCGGGCGACTGTCCTGAGTGGAGTTTGCACACTCTGTGTCTGCATGGGATTCCTCCGGTTGCTTTGGTTTTCTCCCACAGTCCAAAGATGTGCAGGCTAGGTGGATTTCCCATGCTAAACTGCCCAGTGTTCAGGGATGTGTAGGTTAGGTGGGTTATAGGGGGAATAGGTCTGGGTGGGATGCATTAAGGCCATTGTCGACATGTTGGGTTGAAGGGCCTGTTTCCAAATTGTAGGGATTTTATGATGATCTATGATGGTGAATTCCACCAGGAAAGTGGGGTTGCTGAAATCTAGGTCAAGCAAAACAGATGTCAGAGAATAGTCACTTTCTTAGACACTGAAATGAAAATAATTTAGAGATCAGCAAGTGGGTCAAACTATCTTTTAAGCTTAAAATGGCAAGGCATAAAAAGGAGATACAGCAACAATGTTGAATTATAATGAATTTTAGGCATTGGTAGCAAAAACTCCAAATGAACTGGGACAGTTGTCTATCATTCACTGTCTTATATCAACTCCTTTCTGCATTTAGTGAAAACTTTACAATGGTCTGCAACAGATTTCACTCATTTTGTGGATCTTTATGAAATAAAAAGAAATAGGTGGCAGCATTGTTAGTGAACTCGCTCTTCTTTAAATACAAACCCTAGCTTTGGACACAAAATTAATACATTCATCTTATATTGTGTTCCATATGAATGCTGAGCTTTTAATATTGTTTGAATTGACTTTTCAAAATCTGAGCTGTTTTGCATAATTTCGTAGTATGCACATGCTCAAAGCATTTCACATCTGCTCTACAGAACCTGAAAACACGTTTCATTCTGCCACTGAATCAGATGAAATAATTCTCTGCTGGCAACACTCATCTCAACGGCAGCAAAAAGCAGATATCCGATTACCATCAGTTCAATTCATAAAAATAGCCCAAATTCCCATTTCAAAACGCATTTTGCCAAATGAAACATACCATAAAGGGAGATTTCCAAAATTAGTTCAAAATCATGATGCTGATCAAAATTTCAAAAGGACCCAAGGTGTAACAGGCACCTTTTATACTTTTCAATCAGAAAGAACATGGGTTCAAGAGCAAGATGCAGACTCAATCACATATTCAGCATTATCTTCCAGGTTGAGAGAATGCTGCCTTGTTGTTGAAACCAGTAACTACTTTATACAGCACCCTAACAGAGTGGAACATATCAAGGTACATCAAAAAGGTTTCATCTAAAAACGACACTACAATTCAATTTATCCATTCTGCCATGTTTACATGAAATTTAAGATACTATCCAAAGAGCAACATGTTTGGCTTTGTAATGTGGGTAATACTTCTCCATCAATTGATATCGCTGAAAATATTGAAAATATGAATTGTCTCATTTGCTGTTTGCAAGATCTTACTATAGGGGAAATGTCTGCCATATTTGCCTGCATAATCAATGACTATAGCTCAAAGGCTATTCTTTATTAGTGCACAGTCTCTAAAGACATCTTAAGTTTCTGACTTTTGGTTATTTAAAGTGTGAAGTTGATGACCAGCCAATTAACTTTCAATAAGAAATCACTTTAGAACAACTGCACTTCTGGATATGTTGCATCTCACTTCCATTTAGTAATTAATATGGTCAACAATTACTCCACTTTGTGGGAGAATGCAGTTTTATAAACTTATTCACAATATTTGGGCATTGTTGACAAAGCCAGCTTTTGTTGCCAAAATCCAACTGCCCTTCTTCAATTGCTGGTCTGTGTGCTGAAGGTACTCTCATAATTCTGTTAGGAAGAAAGTTCAAGGATTTGGACCCAGCAATAATGAAAGAATGACGGCATATTTTCAAATCATTATGCAGTCTAATGTGAAAGACAATTTTGAGGTGGTGGATTTCCTATTCACCTGCTGCCCTCTTTCTTCTAGTTGGTAGAGGTCACAAGTTTGGAACGTGCTGATGTTCACCCAGTTATTGATAAAGTTCAGTTTTGAGGCAAGTAGAATCTGTATTTTAATGAAACTATAAACTGAGAACAAAGCCCATGTTTGATCTTTACAGGGGAAGCATTGACATGGACTCCTTTCCCTTCCGTTGCCGTAAGGGCCATCTGCACAAATCAGATGTCACAAACATCTGCCCTGCAAGGATTGAAGTAACAAATCTCAATCACAATGTTAAATTTAATTAAGTCAAAATTCTATTTTATTGTCATATCTCTATCCAGAGATAGGACTTGACAACGCAAACTAAGAATTAAAATCAAAAATAGCGTATAGTTAATGCAAATAGCTCCAGGGCTGTGCACTCTGCATTTTGTTTTGGAAAAGGGCAAGAACTACTGAATTAAAAATGGTTTTGTAACAAAAGTTAGAAAGGCTCATTTGGAACTGCTTTGATTTCCAAGCATTGTTGGCCATTTGCTCGATTGACAGTGCCTGCCAAGAGCAGTTTCCAATAGCAACAGTATATTTCTGAAGCACCTACTCAATGGCAAACACAATGTAATATTTAATCACAGGAAAATTCAAATTTCTGTATGGGATGTACAAGAACTTCAGGATGATCTAATTTATCACCTGTCAAAACTAATCAGCAAGAACTGCAATAAAGTTTCATTATTTACCTGCATCACTCAGATTATAATTTTCAGAATTTCTCTTTGCAATCTGTTGTAGTTATCACACAAAGCTCTCTGACATTGAATAAGAATAAGGTACTAACACCATCAAAAACCTTAACAGTTTTATTTTTAGGATTGGCATAGCATGGTAATAACTAAGCAAAATGTAGAGATTTCTGAAAGGCTTTACAATACGTTTGACATATAAAGTCATAGAGATCTACAGCACAGAAACAGTCACTTCGGTCCAACTCATCTATGTTGAATAGATAGCCTAGATAAATCTACTCCATACTCTACTACATTTGTCAGCATTTGGCCCGTATTCCTCTAAACTCTTCCTATTCATAAACCCATCGAGATGCCTTTTATATGATGTAATTGTACCAGCTTCCACCACTTCCTCTGGCAGCTAATTCCATACAGACAACACCCTCTGCATGAAAAGGTTGCTCCATAGGTCCCTTCTGTATCTTTCCTTAAACGTAAGCCCTCTAGTTTTTGAGTCCTTCATCCCAGGGAAAAGACCATGCCTATTTATCCCATCTATGCCCCCCTTGATTTTATAAACCTCTATAAGGTCACCCCTTAGCCTCTGATCCTCCGGGGAAAACAGCCCCAGCCTATTCAGCCTCTCACTACAGTTACAAACCTCCAACCCTGGCAACATCCTTGTAAATCTTTTCTGAACGCTTTCAAGTTTCATAACATCCTTCCTATCACAGGGAGACCAGAATTTAAAACAGTACTCCAAAAGTGGCCTAACCAATATCCTCCCAACTCGTATACTTAATCCACTGATCAATAAAAAGCACACCAAATGCCTTCTTCACTACCCTATCTACCTGCAATTCCACTTTCAAGGAGCTATGAACCTACACTCCATGATCTCTTTGTTCATCAACACGCCCCGGGACCTTCCCATCAAGTGTACACGTTCTGCCCTGATTTGCCTTTCCGAAATGCAGCACCTCGCATTCATCTAAACTGAACTCCACCTGCCACTCCTTAACCCACTGGCCCATCTGGTCAAGATCCCATTGTACTCTGAGATAGCCTTCTTCGCTGTCCATTACACTCTAATTTTGGTGTCATCTACAAATTTACTAACCATACCACCTATGTTCACATCCAAATTATTTATATAAATTACAAAAAGCAGCAGACCCAGTGCTCATCCCTGTGGTACAGCACTGGTCACAGGCCTTCAGTCTGAAAAGCAACCTTCCACCACCATCTTATGTCTTCTACCTTAGTCAGTTCTGCATCCAAATGGCTTGTTCTCCATGTATTCTATGCAATCTAACCTTACTAACCAGTCTACCATGGGAAACTTTGTCAAACACCTGAATGAAGTCCATATAGATCATGTCCACTGCTCTGTCTTCATCAATCCTCTTTGTTACTTCTTCAAAAAACTGAATCCAGTTAGTGAGACATATTTCTCACGCACAAAGCCATGTTGATGATCCCTAATCAGTCAATGCCTTTCCAAACTATCTGTAAATCCTGTTCCTTAGGATTCCCTCCAACAACTTGTCCACCACTGACGTCAAGCTCACTGGTCTGTAATTCCCTAGCTTTTCCTTACTACCTTTCTGAAATAAAGATACTATAAGTCAACCTCCAGTCTTCTGGTACCTCACCTGAGGGTATTGATGATACAAATATCTCAGCATAGGGCCCTGCAATCACTTCCCTAGCTTCCCATAGATTTCTAGGGTACACAAGATCAGGTCCCAGGGGTTTATCCACCTTGATGTGTTTGAAGCCATCTAGCAACTCCTCCTCTGTAATATGGACATTTTTCAAATTTTAACTTTTATTACGTACATGTCTTTATTTTTACATAAACGTCAACAGCAGTATGCTTTTGATTTCTTTATGTCATTCTATAAAACTTCCAAAAATAACCTCAAATTAATACATACAGAATTAGTTCCTTGATCCTCCATGTTACACATACACAGTGCTAGAGTGCTGATTGAAGCTGTCTACCTTCACAGTTTTCAGTAATCTATAAGGGCATGGCCTTATTATTCCGACATGTTTACAGCACACAGCTGTTCACAATATCATGAACAAGAAACAGCATTTACAATAAGTGTCAGAAACCTGCTTTTAAAAAGGTACAGCATTCTCTTCCACAATCCTTGGATTTAAAAGTCCTTTTCCCATTTCAGAACACAATCAAAAATGCAGAAAAATAACATCACAGAAAAGTAATTAAGAAAGCTAGCGATGTAGTAACATTTCTTGTGATAGCAGTCAGACCACTGAGTATCACAACAGGGATGTCATGTTGAGATTGTACAAGGTGTGGGTGAGGTCACTTTAAGAGCCCTGCCACAGGAAAGATATTATTAAATTGGTGATGGTTCAGGAAGGATATACCAGGATGTTACCAGGACTAGAGGGTTTGAGATATAAGAAGACCTGGATAGGCTGGGAGATTTTTTTTCCCTGGAGCGCAGGGGGTTGAGGAGTGAACTAGAGGTTTATAGAGTCATGAGGGGCATAAATAAGGTGAATAGCAGAGGCCTTTTCCCTTGGGTCAGGGAGTGCAAAACTAGGGGGCACAGTCGTGGTTGTTTCACTCACCGAGCTGGTTCGTTAGTTTACGGACGTATCATTACCCTGCTGGGTAACATCATCAGTGCAGCCTCCCATGAAGTGTTGTTGTGTTTTCCCACTTGTCATTTAAACTCTGGAGCCCATTGGTGTTAACTGGAGTGTGTTGGCATTGATGACATCATTTCTGACTTTTCTTTGCTGTGTCGTGTATGTAAAGTCTAATTTTACATGTTTATTGATGGCCTTATTGAGAACCAGACCTCTATAAATTCCTGTGCTTCTCTCTGTTTGGTTTGTAGCCAGTTTTCTTTCTGTCTGTCCAAAGTCATGTTTGTTGCAGTCCTTGCATGGAATCTTGTATATTACATTGGTTCTGTCCATTGTGGGTAAGAGGTCTTTTGTTCTTGTTAGCAGTTGGCATAGAGTCAATGTAGGTTTGTGCGCTACTCTGATGCCCAGTGGGTTGGAGTCTTGTGGTCAGTTCACATACATTCTTGATGTACAGTAACAGGACAACTGTGGCAGGGCATACTGTATCTCCTTGTTGTTTGTGTGACAGGCATCGTCGTACCCAACTGTTCGCATACCCATTGTCTTTAAATTCTTGGAGGAGGTATTCTTCTTCATTTTGGTGTAGTTCTGGGTTGCTTCGGTGGGTTGTGACTCGTTTGAACAGTGTTTATACACAACTCTGTTTGCAGGTGTTGGGGTGGTTACTGTTGAAACTGAGGACTTGGTCTGTGTGTGTGGCTTTTCTGTCTACATTGGTCAGAAATTCCTCGCTGGCCCCTGCGTTCTATCATGACATCCAGGAATGGGAGCCGTTTGTTCTTTTCTTCTTCCCTGGTGAATTTGATGCCAGTGAAAATGCTGTTTATAAGTTGGTGTATTTCTCCTAGTTTAGTCCATTTGATGATGGTGTAAGTGTCATCCACATATCGGACACAGCTCCCATTTCTGGAATGCGATAAACATTACATTGGATAGACAGGATGGAAACTGGCTATGAGAATACATGAACACCAACTAGCAACAAAAAGACACGACCAATACTCACTTGTCTCCATACGCACAGATAAGGAAAACGAGTTTGATTGGGATAACATCCACATCGTAGGACAGGCCAAACAGAGACAAGCACAGGAATTTCTAGAGGCCTCGTTCTCCACCAAGAAGGCCATAAATGAACATGTAAAATTAGACCCGATATACATACCACTGCAAAGAAAAACCGGAAATGAGGTCATCAACTCTAACGGACCCCAGAGTTTAAATATCAAGTGGGAAAACATAATGATGCTGCATCAGAGGCTGCACTGATGATGTTACCCAGCAGGGTAATGAAACGCCTGCAAACTAACGAACTAGCTCAGTCAGCAAACCAACCACGGCATCCACAACATGAGCTACAAATCTACTCACGAACCTTAGGGGACATAGCTTTAAGGTGAGAGGAGAAAGATTTAAAAGGGACCTGAAGACAACTTTTACACACAGAGGATTGTCCATACATGAAATGAACTGACAGAGGAAGTAGTAGATGCAGGAACAGTCATAATATTTAAAAGACAAATAGCAAAGATTTAGAGGGTTATGGGTCAAACACAGGCAAATGGGAAACATGGACGAGTGGAGCAAAGGGTCTGTTTCCATGCTGTATGACTATGACCATCACTAATCACCTCTTTAGGTGGTGAATACAAGTGACTGGTTTATTGGACCATTATAGAGGGCAGCTAAAGGTCAACTAGATAGCCGAGGGTTTGGAGTCACATATTTGTTAATTTCATTGTTACCATTACTGACAACAGCTTCTTTTAATTCAACATTTAATTTAACTCAATTTAATTTCTCCAGCTCGTGTCTCTGGATCATCTGATCAGGCTTCTGTCTAATGACATATCACAACACTACTATATTACAGGCACTATATAAATAGATATAACGTCCCAGGCACACAGCCAAAATTTAAGGAACATCTTAAAAGGAGGAAAGAGAGACGCAGAGGATAAGGGAAGGAATTCCATAACCTATGGCCTTTAATGAATGCTCCATCTGGAGGTATGGTCACCAATGGGAGCAATTAAAATCAGGTATGCTCAAGAGATCAAAAAGAAGAAGAATGGATATTTTAATGACGTTGCCTGGAGTAGATCACAGAAAAGGACAGCATAGGTGGATTTCAAGGCATGAATGAAAATTTTAAAATCAAGGTGTGACTTACAGAGAGCCAATAAAAGTTAGTGCAAGAATGATGAGTGAATTGAACTTGGCACGACTAAAGACATGCTAACAGTCTTGGATCACCAAGTGTTTTAAACTTAAAATGCAGGATGTTGGCCAGGAATCAGAGTAATCAAGTCTTGAAATAACAAGGGCGTGCTTGAAGACTTCTGCAGCATATAAGCTAAGGCAGTGGCAAAGTCTAGCAGCGTTACGAATATAGAAATGTGATTTTAGTGGTAGTAGTTTCTTGTAAGCGACTGTGTTTTTGCTACTTCATCTCAAACGCAACACCAAAAGATGTGAACAATCTGGTTCAGTCTCAGATAGTATAACAAATTAATACTTCTAACCATCACAGTTACATAATTATCACATGCTATGGTCGATCACATATCCACACAGGTGACAACACAGAATAGTCTGTGGCAATTGTCACATTTTCTTCTGCCAATATAATGTGACACCTAGGTTGCCCAACTTTCCCAATGGGAACGCTATTCTGTCATCACTCTGGTGGTAACAGTAAATGAGCTCCACTATTGCTGTCCCCAGATGCAAAGACAACAGGGTGCTACATTACAATGAACAAGGCAAGGCAATTCAATGTGTACAAGCAGTTAAAATACTTTTAACTAGCTGGTTAAAATTCGCCCCAACTAGGAGGAACCTGTAAACAAGATAACCAAGTGTGGTTGACACATAAATTGCGATTTTTGTTAAAACTGAAAACTATATTACTGAAAATTTCAGATGTTTACTTTGTAGAATCTGCCACAAATTTGGCTCTTGTGATGCAATCTTATCCATCTGGTCAATACCTTGGATTTTAGCTCAGTTTTCAGAGAAGGCCTTGCAGTTGTTCCAACAAACTGCCCTGGACTAAAACTTCTCAACTGAATGGAAATACTTTTCAAAATTACACTTATAAAAACACTTGAATGTTAGAGGCTAGAAGTCAATGATTACCAAATTGTCTTGTCCTTTTAAGAGAAATCGGACACTATCTTCATAATGGACATTCTCATGCCTAATAGCATGTGAATATCATGGGATTAGGAAATCTCAGGTGCAAGCCTGTAATTAGATCCCCACAATCGCAAAAGCTGATAACATTTAATAAAATACAATTCTGGCCTTAGGTCCATGCCTAAATGCTCTCTCAAGAAAGATTGTGTCATATTTCACATCTTTGTAGATGCAATTGTGTTGAAAAATACCACAACTGCTGGGTAATTACATCATTATCTTGGTGTCCAGCAATGTAGCAACTCACAACATTTTGTAAGATTTCAAGTAAAAACAGCCTCATTCAGGAGCCGCATGGGCCCCAGCTATGCCTGCCTCTTTGTAGGTTACGTGGAACAGTCCCTCTTCCGCACCTACACAGGCCCCAAACCCCACCTCTTCCTCCGGTACATTGATGACTGTATCGGCGCCGCCTCTTGCTCCCCAGAGGAGCTCGAACAGTTCATCCACTTCACCAACACCTTCCACCCCAACCTTCAGTTCACCTGGGCCATCTCCAGAACATCACTCACCTTCCTGGACCTCTCAGTCTCCATCTCAGGCAACCAGCTTGTAACTGATGTCCATTTCAAGCCCACCGACTCCCACAGCTACCTAGAATACACCTCCTCCCACCCACCCTCCTGCAAAAATTCCATCCCCTATTCCCAATTCCTCCGCCTCCGCCGCATCTGCTCCCACGATAAGACATTCCACTCCCACACATCCCAGATGTCCAAGTTCTTTAAGGACCGCAACTTTCCCCGTACAGTGATCGAGAACGCCCTTGACTGCGTCTCCCGTATTTCCCGCAACACATCCCTCACACCCCGCCCCCGCCTCAACCGCCCTAAGAGGATCCCCCTCGTTCTCACACACCACCCTACCAACCTCCGGATACAACGCATCATCCTCCGACACTTCCGCCATTTACAATCCGACCCCACCACCCAAGACAGTTTTCCATCCCCACCCCTGTCTGCTTTCCGGAGAGACCACTCTCTCCGTGACTCCCTTGTTCGCTCCACACTGCCCTCCAACCCCACCACACCCGGCACCTTCCCCTGCAACCGCAGGAAATGCTACACTTGTCCCCACACCTCCTCCCTCACCCCTATCCCAGGCCCCAAGATGACATTCCACATTAAGCAGAGGTTCACCTGCACATCTGCCAATGTGGTATACTGCATCCACTGTACCCGGTGTGGCTTCCTCTACATTGGGGAAACCAAGCGGAGGCTTGGGGACCGCTTTGCAGAACACCTCCGCTCAGTTCGCAACAAACAACTGCACCTCCCAGTCGCAAACCATTTCCACTCCCCCTCCCATTCTCTAGATGACATGTCCATCATGGGCCTTCTGCACTGCCACAATGATGCCACCCGAAGGTTGCAGGAACAGCAACTCATATTCCGCCTGGGAACCCTGCAGCCATATGGTATCAATGTGGACTTCACCAGTTTCAAAATCTCCCCTTCCCCTACTGCATTCCTAAACCAGCCTAGTTCGTCCCCTCCCCCCACTGCACCACACAACCAGCCCAGCTCTTCCCCCCCACCCACTGCATCCCAAAACCAGTCCAACCTGTCTCTGCCTCCCTAACCGGTTCTTCCTCTCATCCATTCCTTCCTCCCACACCAAGCCGCACCCCCAGCTACCTACTAACCTCATCCCACCTCCTTGACCTGTCCGTCTTCCCTGGACTGACCTATCCCCTCCCTACCTCCCCACCTATACTCTCTCCATCTATCTTCTTTACTCTCCATCTTCGGTCCGCCTCCCCCTCTCTCCCTATTTATTCCAGTTCCCTCTCCCCATCCCCCTCTCTGATGAAGGGTCTAGGCCCAAAACGTCAGCTTTTGTGCTCCTGAGATGCTGCTTGACCTGCTGTGTTCATCCAGCCTCACATTTTATTATCTTGGAATTCTCCAGCATCTGCAGTTCCCATTATCTCTCATTCAGGTGCTGACCATTTGTGTCATTCAATTGGTATGCGAGGGCTGTCAGCAGTGGCTACACACAATGTTTGCGAAAGTAAGTTTACTTGCCTGAATTGCACCTCCCTCTTCATTAATAATTATTTGGTCATTATCAAAAGTGCTTGAAGCTCTCTTTGCTGATGGAGCCATCCTTTGATGAGTGACTAATTCCCCATCTGAAAGACAAGCAGTGACCAAATCATAGTGGACAGGGGCAGGTGCATTAGACAAAGGAGTAGCCAAGTAATGTGTCACCAGTAGTGTGCTGATCGAGTCAAGCATGTGCTCAAATAATAATACACCTGCTCAAGAAAGACAGTGGTCCACCAAGCTTCATTCTTTTCTTAATATTTTCTAGTAAATGAAAATAACTTAGCAGCTTGCTAGGCAATTTCAGCAGGCAGTTAAGAGTCAACCAGTTTAGAGTGGCATGTGGGGCAGGCCACATATGAATTATTAATTTCCTTCACAAAAGACACGAGTGAACCAAATGGATTTTTATGACAATCAACAATGGCTACAAGGTTGCAATCAAACTAGATGAAATTTGAATTCAAATTTCATCATCTACGGTTGTGGAATTCAAACCCACATCCCCAGAATAGTAATCTAGGGCTCTGCATCGCTATGTTACAGCTCCTGATGAGGAGAGAAAATTGGAGAGATAAGACTGGATGCAGCAGTTCACCACTTTCATGATGGGCTATAGTTACCCAGCTCCCTACACGACATTCTATTGCAAACGGGCATTCGTGGAATTATAGCAGTGGACATGGCCTACCTAAAAATAGAACCAAATAAATTTTAAAAATCACAAACAAAATATAGACATGATAAAACAAGAAAAACTAATGCCATTTCCTATCACATCATTCTGAGAATTACCATGGTACACTGAGTAGCATCAGCATGTGTTTCATAAACAGATGGCCATAAATTCTAGACCCACGGCTGCCTGTCACATTAATCCATGGGCCACGTTTGTAACAAGTGTTGTCTGTTCTCAGCTGGACCTCCAGCCTGAGCACCTCAGGCAGACAGAAAAGCCAACATTGCCTGCATTCCTTCACTATGCGTGCCTCTGTTGCTACCTAATGACAGGCATATTTTTACCCAAGGACATGAGGCACTTAATTTGCACTGCAGTCCACCCTCATTTCTCCAGAAGAAACAGGAATGTCTTTCGCAATTGTTTATTCTTCCTGTTTCTTACTTGCATAGATGACATGCTGCTTTGAAGATCAACATGCCTGCAGATAAAGGTGTGAACATTGAACAATCCAAGTAACAGGTGATGTAATCATTAAACCTAACTTCCTACAAAAATAAAAGCAAAATACTGCAATGCAAAATAGAAAGAGAAAGTTCTAGAGAAACTCAGCAGGTCTAGCAACTTGTGTGGATAAAGAATTACAATTCACGGTTCAAGTCTGATATGACCTTGACGACTGGTCATTCTGGATTCAAATGTTAACTCAGTCTCACTTGACACATACACTGCTGAGTTTTCCAGCATTTTGTTTTTATTCCTACAAAAATACATACACAGTTTGCAGTCACAAAGCCATTTTTCAGTACATATAACTGTAAGCAAGTTCAACTGCATCTTTTCCATTCACTTCTGTTCTTTCCATTAGCAATCACGAATTGGGAGCACTTTTGCAACCTGAGCTAATACATATTTTGGAATGAGATCATGAACAACGGAATTACTAATAAGCCTTAATAAAACTTTCAGCAGAGATCATTGCTCACATTTTTTGAAAAATTATTTCTTCACCTCAAATACCTCCTGATGAAAGGAAAACTGCAAAATACGGCAAAGCATAACTGACTCTGACTCATGTAACCTCTGATTTTGCTCATCACTTTCAAAGTATATTATACCAATGAAATATTTATGACACAGATACAGCACAAATGAATTGACAATGATAAAAAATTAAAAAGAGCTTTGGCTATACAGCAGCTTGACAAACAATGCACTGTCTGGTGTCAGTTATGGGGATGAGCTCAACGTGTTTATCAGATATTGAGTGAAGCAATAGAGCAGTCTCTAGCAGATGAAATGCTTAAATTATGGACAAAGGTCATATCGACCACAGCTGGCTGCACCATTACCATTAGTTAAGATCTAGGTTACTTGCAGGGTTATTTTCAAATTCAAACTGTGCTCATTGAGTCACAGAATCATACAGCACGGAAACAAACCCTTCGATCCAACTCATCCAATTAGAACATAAACTTAACATGAATTAATGTTCACTTCTATTCAAATAAAGATGCATAAAATGTATAATCTAATTATAGCATATTAACTCTTCTGTAGTGTAAATGGCAATCACAACTATACACTTTCCTTGGGCAAGCAACAATTTATTTAAAACAACTGCCAACAGCAATTGTCATTCATAACAATCATGGAACATGACTCAATTCTCTCCCTATCAATCAATGATTATTTGCACAATTAGCAAGATAATCAAAAAGATAGTATTTTTCAAATTGATGAATCTGGAAAGAAAAGATAACAGAACATTTAGCACAGATATGATATAGTGTGGCATGGCACAATGTGGTACATGAATTGAGCATCCATTCACGGAAATGATATTTTGTCAAACCTGTTTACTGGAATTCTTCAAGATCATTCATGATTGAGGAGCTAAACTATCTAATCTTGTCTCAATTTATGTTCTTAGAAAACAACAGGCCAGCAGGCACTTGTGTGGATGTAACATACTTCAATTTCGGCAAGGTTTTGGTACCATGCCATAGCAAGTGGTAACTTTGTGACAAAGCATGACTTGGAAAAGTGGTTTAAGCTAAGTGGAAACAGCAGTGAAACAAGAGAAAGCAAAGGTTAGTTATCCATGGCATTTTCTCATCATAGCAAGGGATCATGAACAAGTGGCCAACAAGGACCAAAACTGGAGCCATTGGTGTGTATATGCTTGTGAATTGGATCTGGAAATCCCTTCACACGCAGATGATGCCAACTTTAGAGTGAAGGCTTTAAACACCAGAAAAGAGAACAACCAAATATAAAGAGATTCCAATAACATTGGGTATTAAAAGGGAAAACAGCATTTGATGGGCAAATGTGTAAGCAATGAGACTACAGCAGAGAAATAAGCATGGGAATACGAAATAAACACTCTTGGCCTGGAAGAAAGGGACTTGAAGACATTCATACATAGCTGACTGATACAAATAAGAGAGCTTTTGGAAGCAATGAAGAAATTAATCTTGGTCAGTAGAGTCAGAGGAATAAGGCACCAAAAGAATGAGTTGTTAATGTAGTTGTATAATGGAATGGGAAAGTCATACTTAAAATACGGTGGATAATTCTGTATGGCAAATCAGAAGGATATCGAAGCATTGGAGGGGAATGAAAAAGATTAGTTGGTCTTATACATAATCTCAGACATCGGAGACAAGAACAAAAGGACAGTTCACTTTAAGCCACACAAGGCTTCGGGGAGTTAAACAATTGTGCATATGATGCGAAATTTAAACATGCTACTAGATTCAAACTACAGAATCGGGTTACTATAGTTTGTACAATAAGGTATGTAATACACAAATCAATCTTTATAAAGAGAAGGTGCACAGTGTGTTCATATTTACATGTTTTATGCAAAGAAGTGTGCAGAACATTTGTCCAGGGATTCAAAATAAGAAGTGGTGAGATATGTCATACTGGAAAATTGAGAGGCATTAGTTCCAGCAACTGAACTAATGAACTTGAAAATCTTTACTAGTACTCTACCACAGGTTCCTGATTTTTCCATAATTTTAAAAATATACATAATTTGTACAAGATAACCATGAAAGGCAGCTCTGTGCATTATTTAGGTTTTACATTAAATTTTGAAACAACATTTCTTTTCTCCTCAGTAGGACACACGTCATCACACTCAAATAGATCTTAAATTTATGTTACTTTAATGAAATCAATTCTGAAATTAAATTCTGTCAATTTTAAATGTGGATTTAACTTTAATAAGTCTGAAAATTCCTCCCATACTTCTTTTCAATACTCTATTTATATCTCACATTACAACCATGGGATACTTTCTATGTTAAAGCTGCATTAATGCATGCAATTTGCTGTCAATTAACAGAGGCAATAGCATTAAAAACCTTTTCTACTTGCTTGTGTACAAGTACCATACCCATTTGTGTCCCAATATTGGACAGGAGCAATGCAATCGATCCTTTCAGTTCCTACCCAAGAGCTGCAACTCTAAAATCCGAGACTTCCATACAGTCCAGGGGTAGTCACAGCAAAAATCTGACAGACAGCTGCACAACTTAGGATCTTTGACAATGGAGCTTTTCCGGATGCCAAAAGCTCTTTGAGGGCTGGGATTTTTATTCAGCAAGGGAATTGAGAGATTTTGGGTCGGGGAGGGGGGTACAGGCAAGAAAGTGGATTTGATCATTATCAAATCAGCCATAATCTCAATGAATTATTCAGCAGAATCAACGGCCCAACTGGCATATTTCTGCTCCGATATCTTACAGTCATACAGGCTTGGTGGGTTGTGTCATATAGCAAAAAAACCTACCTGCACTCTTAAATGTGTCTCTGCTTGTAAGCTAATGCCAAGTCAAAGGTCTAATGAGTGAGATTGGGAATATCCCCTTACAACTAACTTGAAAGAGTTCAAACTCTAATCCTCACTCTCCCTTCCACAACAAATGACTTATATTGTATATTCATTTTTCTAATTCGCTCTTGGAATTTGGGCAGTCACAGCAAGTACCCATTTATTACTCAGCCCTAGAAAAGGTTGGAGTGAGCTGCAATCCATTAGGTGCAGCTAAACCCAAAAATGCTGCAAGGGAGGGAGCTCGAGGATTCTGACCCAGTAACACAGAAGGAATGGCAATATAATTCCAAGTCAAGAATGTAAGGACTTGCAGGTATATCCGTAGCTTGAGGCTAATGGTAGAGTGGGGATATGTTGAGCCACAAGGTTGCCTCATGGATATCCAGTCTTGAGTTTCTGGATCTTTTCAAAGTCCATAACATTTAGTGCGATGGAAGTCCAATACAATATGATGCAGGATATATTCAAAAGTAAAGACAGGAGTTTGTCTCCCCAAGGAGTGTGTGGCAGTCACTTCATGGGAGAATTACCAAAGAAGATTTGACATTAAACCAAGTTATTAGGCAGATGAGCATTGATCTGGTCAAAGAGGTATGTTTGAAGGAGTGTCCGAAAGGAAGAGAGAGAGTATAGAGGGAGAACCATCAGTGATGTGGCAATGAAAATCAAAAGACCAGAAGAGGAGCGGAACAGAAAATATGGAGCATTACAGAAAAGTACGATGATTATTTTGAGCCTTGCTAGTCCAGAAATTCAAGAAGGTTGGTGATCGAAAGGGTATGATGGGTGAATGGAACTTGGCACCAGTCAGGGTCAGGAACATGCACCTAGCCACCCACAAACCTGTCTCAATTTGTGGGTAAAGTGACATCTCACAACATGTTATCATCACATTACAAGGAAGCAGTGCCATCTTACTTAAACAAGTGGAAAGTTATGGCTAGACAACAATCATTTTCACTAGAGCATCGCACCTTACATGTGACCCAATGATACATTTCAGTATGATTTGCAACATTACACACAGCACCAGACATTTTCTGTGAAAGTATTGCCATTCAATGTAAAAAGGAAAAGCAAGAGACTAAAATCTTTGATTGCAAAGGAGCATATTAAGAAGTCCACTAACAGGGGTTGTATTATCATCAACTTACATAACAGCACCTCACATTGGTAGGTGCTTACTGGTTATTTAAAATATCAGATATTAATGGTTGTTTATATTGTATGCCTGCAATTAGCTTAATCCTTTATCACTTCCTTTTTTGAAGAGGTATTCTTAAATAGTATCTTTTAATCCTCTTAGCAAAAGTATTTGATGTTTGAATTCTTATCCGTATTATAGCAGCAGACAAAAAGAGCACCTAATGTGTCTCCTAAAGGAGGAGATGAGGTGAGAACCCAAGGCAAGTATTCAGTGTCACCTACTGAAGTAAATATGCTGACGTTGCCGACTCGGGCAGTCAGTATCACCAAGACGAACAGGAAAGAAAATGACACCATTGCAAGCAGTTAGAGGCAGAGCTAGGTTCATTGCAGCTGATGAGAATTGGTTCTTGCTCTACAGCACAGAAAAGAGGTAGCTGCCTGGTGAGTCTCTGATAAGTGGTTATGCATTTTCTCTTCTTGCATTCTAGATATTAACTTTAACGCCAATTTGTGAACTAAAATATTCAAAGCATTACCTAAGTCAGTGAATAATACAATTAAACAATTAAAGCAGATTAAGGATGCAGTTCAGGTGATGTGGATGTTCACCTGCACATCTGCCAATGTGGTATACTGCATCCACTGTACCCGGTGCGGCTTCCTCTACATTGGGGAAACCAAGCGGAGGCTTGGGGACCGCTTTGCAGAACACCTCCGCTCGGTTCTCAATAAACAACTGCACCTCCCAGTCACAAACCATTTCCACTCCCCCTCCCATTCTTTTGATGACATGTCCATCATGGGCCTCCTGCAGTGCCACAATGATGCCACCCAAAGGTAGCAGGAACAGCAACTCATATTCCGCCTGGGAACCCTGCAGCCTAATGGTATCAATGTGGACTTCACAAGCTTCAAAATCTCCCCTTCCCCCAATGCATCCCGAAACCAGCCCAGTCCTTCCCCTCCCCCCACTGCAACACAAAACCAGCCCAGCCTGTCTCCGCTTCCCTAACCTCTTCTTCCTCTCACCCAACCCTTCCTCCCACCTCAAGCCGCACCTCCATTTCCTACCTACTACCCCATCCCGCCTCCTAGACCTGTCCATCTTCCCTGGACTGACCTATCCCCTCCCTACCTCCCCACCTATACTCTCCACTCCACCTATCTTCTTTTCTCTCCATCTTCGGTCCGCATCCCCCTCTCTCCCTATTTATTCCAGAACCCTCACCCCATCCCCCTCTCTGATGAAGGGTCTAGGCCCGAAGCATCAGCTTTTGTGCTCTTGAGATGCTGCTTGGCCTGCTGTGTTCATCCAGCTTCACACTTTGTTATCCTAGTTCAGGTGATGTATCAAGCCTGACTGATTTCAAGTTGCTCTGCCTGTCTCAGCTCATCAGTGGATAGACCTGCTAGACCTTAAGGGAGGTTGGCCTTGCAGAATAGGGACAAGCGCAATGTTCCTTTTAGGCTGTGTGGCAGTATGGCTAGTGGGAGGTTCCACATGCATCAATCAGCATACTGACAAATGGCATCCACTCCCGGAAGGTGCTGCCACATGCACCTCTGATCTGAGGTCTATGCAGTGATTAAAAATATTATGGGGTCATTTGGGAGGAAGAGATTTTTTTCTCTGAGGGTTAGTGACTTTGGGCACTCTGCCTCCAAAAGGCAATGGATGTAAGATCATCGACTATTTTTAAGGCAGAGGTGAACAGATTCATGTCAGACAAGGGAATCAAGAATTACTGGGGGTACATGGTAATGTGTAATCTGAAACACAAGCAGATTAGCCATAACCTTACTGAAGGCAAAGCAGACTTGAAGGTTCAAATATTCCACTACTTCTCCTTTTTTATGTATTCAGTGTATGTTTGCACACTGACACAGTTTCATCAATTGTTAAAGAACAATGTTAAATGTAAGAAAAAATGAACCATAAAAGTTTAAGCATTTTGGCAACAAGAACCACAAATAATGGCCCCACAGCTGTTGTCAGTTAGAAGTCTACAGCAGGACTGTTAGAATTCTAACTTGAACTGCCAGGCTTAGATCTGATCCTTCCTTTTGTCATTTTAGCATTTGTATGCTTGTCAAGACTAACTAAACATACATAAATCCACTGCCTTACATGTCATCTTCTCCTTTGTAACTTCAGTACTCATTTGTAACCTTAGGGGACTTATTTTCCTTTGACATCATGCAATTTGCAGAATAATTTATGTCATCTCATTCTTCACTTCTGAAAGGGTTTTGAAACCACTTAAGTGCAACATTACACAATCATTAACAGAAAAAAGCTGCTGGAGAAACTCAGCACGTCTAGCAACATCAGTGAAGAAAAAACAGAGTCAACATTTCAGATCCAGTGACTCTCCATCGGAACTAGTCGTGGCTAGAAAAGGAGGTACATATGCTGAACAAAGCGGGTGGCGAGGGTAAAGGAGTGAGAGGATAGATGAAGAATATACTTTCAATTATTCTGCTTACCCTTAGGTGACATCCTGCATTGCAGATCTTGGCTTTTCACTCTAGGTTCCCAAATTGAAAGTAAGTTACCAATTACGTGGTTAAAAACTGCCAGGGGAGGATCTGTGTCAGGAGTTTCTAGTCATTGGAAAGTAACATTCTGGCAGATCTGCAAAATGTCACAAAGATTTAAATTCTACTGTTGAAGTCTGCAATAAAAATATCAAACCTCCATTTTGCCACCTATGGGTCTGAAAAGGTTAAAATTGAGTACTGCCGTAAGTACTAAGTTTTCTTTTGCTGTCTCATGAGTTAAGTGCTCCTTTTTACCATGTATAATGTGTGTCTGGAAAACAAAGTCAGGTAGAGAGTAAAAGTAGGCATCCCAACAGAAAAGGATGTTGTTCAGTAGACTGTAACATTAGCATGGCACCTAGCAGATCTATGTTTGAATTGCTCTGTGTTGTGAATACAGTAGTTGACTTGATTGCCCATGACTTTCCATAGCACAACTTGCTGCCAAAATATGAGTGTGTAGAGAAATGGTAAATGCTAAAGGTTCCCAGGAACAAAGTAAAATAGAATAAAAATAAAATCATTGATTGCAACATATCACATGTTCAAAGTGAGTAACCCAGCTAAATAAGGCTATTACAGAGAGGGGCACAGGAGAAAATGGGAAAGGAGAAATAATTATATTTTATCACCTCATACAAGTCTCACTTACCTGCCAGATAGCACTTTCAAAGCAACACTAGCACAGGATGGAAAAAACACCTATCAGCAGCCTTTTCAGGAAGCGAAAAAGAGGCACAGAGCAAAAAACTGGAAATGCTCAAAATACTTTGCAGGTCTGATACTTTGCATTTGTTCTTATTGACCTGAAACTTAAACTGTTATTTTTCATTCCACAAATCCTGCTTGGAATGAGAACTTTCTAACACTATTTTTATTGCAAATTTTGTTTTTGAGTGAATTACTCCAAACTCCCTAATGGCCAAGCAGGTCTATCCAGTGATGAGCTGAGCCATACCAAGCAGCAATGGACAGGTCAATGTCTACCTGGGTTTAATTAGCTGCTATGAGTCAAGGCCGCACCAAGAGAGCTGTAATCTTATGCAGCAGTTAGTTAGTGCATGGTCATCAGTTGAAGATAGGAGTCAAATCCAAGAAGGATCTAGGCCCGAAATGTCAGCTTTTGTGCTTCTAAGATGCTGCTTGGCCTGCTGTGTTCATCCAGCTCCACACTTTGTTATCACAGTGACATGAACCTGGTAGCTCTGACTGAGAGAGTGAAGTGCAAAATGGGACAGAAATGCAACGCAGGGGCGCTGTGATCATCTGATTGAGCTCACCCACTCTGAGCCTATGACAGCAGGTGAAGAACCTGGAGATGCTGTCTGGTCCATGAGCAGTGTGTGTCTCTGAGTGCACAGTGTCCTTGTTGCAACATTTCAATAACAGTCGCTGGTGCAACTCAAGGTGCAGCACTGAAGTGCAGAAGCTTCCGCTAAGATAGCAGATCTGTGTGCCATGAGGATTCTTAAAGATGAGCACATTTCACATGCTACTGTATGTGTGCCCAGTGCCCATGAATTGTGCCCTGAGATGTTGGTGTCCAACGTCTAACATGGCAGTTGTCCGAAGCAAGCAGAAAATTAAACTCGTCTGGTAATTGCTCTGGTTTCCATGTTGAGTCTATTTCAACAGTAAATTCAATATAGGCTAGGAATAATACCTGATAGTTTGTTGCTCAGTACATCACAGTATTCCACTGCCCTAACTAGCAGAAGTCATCAAGAAATATGTAGGTGAATCTGTTAAAGTGATTACGTAAAGGACCTTGAATGCATAGCAGAATCCAATGAAAAACTGAGAGGAACAGTGGGGGCAAAAAGAAACACAAATGTAAAAAAACTGAAGAGAGTCAGGGAACGAATTAAATTAACTGTAGATAATATGGCATCAATTCCCAACAATGAGATCCATTAAACAATATGAATGGTTAAATACAGGAATGAAAAGTTTAAGCATAGACTAAGCTGAACATATAGTCTTTACAGTGCCTAGATCCAGTACAACTGAGATCATGATAATGTCAGCTGTGGCATGTGAGCAGTCAGTATGGAAATAACATGGTGTGTAATGTTAGCCTGACCCAATCTAGCATTTTAGTGAATTATTTCATGGAGTCAGGAAATAGTTCTACAGAACTTTCTCTATGTATAAATATTTTCAACTTTCTTCCTGCATCTAATTTGTGATAGGAAATATACTGTGACAGAATTAACTGACTCCCATACCCTTAGTGCACTGGGCAAGTGCTCCCCTGTGAGATAGGAGCGAAACCATTTTATCAGTGATTCTATAATCCATAATTGCTTAAAGGGCAGGATCTTGCTAGGACTGATAGATCAGTGAAGTAATTGATATTTTCTGTTATTTGCGACAAGATAGTATCTATTGTTCTTCCCTATTTCCTAAAATCACCATTATGGAGCAGTAGTCGCATGTGGGTGAGTAATTATACTTTCGTTTTGATCCAGTACTTTCATGGAATGATACCTAGCAAAAGATCATTCCATCCTTATACTTTTCAAATTATCTAATTAATCCTCCTTTCTTGTTCTTTGCCCGTATCCAATGACTTTTTTTTTAAACATTATTGATGCATTTGCTGCCATCACCCTTTCAGGCAAAGTACCTCTTCAACTGATCACAATCGATTTAAGGATTCAGAAGACCAGGAATGTTGTCTCAAAGCCAAAACAATTAGCCTGACAAGTTTCAATGTTTAAAGAGATTTGCTCAGACACTGACCAAATATAAGCCTTGAAATTGTTTTCTGAAGTCAGAAAACTGTGCAATGGTCACTGCACTAAACTGAGTTGGGTATGGGGCGATGTCTGTCTGTATACAGTCTAGAATATTTTTAATATAATTAGTTTGAAGGCCACAGAGTCCCACTCCTCTTTCATCTGCCCAGCAGTGAAGTAGATAAGCTTTAGTGATAGCATAGGCAGCCTTTTCAGATCCATCAATGAAGTGAAATTCAGGAGATGGTCTTTGATAAATGTTCTGATGAAGAGTTATCAGCAACATTAACTCCGCTTTCTTTCCAAAGATGTTGCAAGATCTGGCTGAGTTTCACCAGCAATTTCTGTTTTTATCTCTGACAAACATTCTGCATTAAAAATAAACAATTTTGTAGCAATTGGACATAAACAATTATTCTTAAATCTTTGAGAATAATGAAACACTATTTATTATTTAAGAAAATGTTGCTCATGTATTTACTTGATGTATCAATGAAGCATTTTGCTCAGAATGGTTTCAACTTCTTTTAAAAAATGTCATTAAAATAAACATGTCCCTAATGATTACAAAATAACTATAATACAGCTCTTACTGCTTCGTTTTGCACAAAGCAACTGATTAATCTGAAGATCAGAGCGGTTTTTTTCTTAAAATATGCTGGTCTAAGTGCAAAATGATTTTTAGAGATCTGCAGTCTCTCCAAATTGCTCATATGCTAATCGTACTCCATTTTCAAAGACTGTATTATTACAAAATGACCTCAGAGTTCCAAATTTCAGGCTGGAACAGGTGCAGGAAAGATGTCAAACGTTAGTTTGCACATTTGGTTTCAGCTGTGTGCAACTCATTAAAATCATTAAGATGTTTATTGCCCCGAAGGCTGCATGGACACCGATTTCTGCACAATAACTGTGGCAGTTTTTCAGCACTCTAATTTTCTGCACCAGTGATGGAAATACTATTTTTCAGAGACCAGTGATCTAGATCCACTGAAACCCCAGTCAATGCTAATCACCCATCATCATGGAGGCCTCGATACGACTATCCCAGGAATTGCAACAAAATTTATGTACATAATATAATTTAATACAAAAACAGACAAAATACCTTCTGTGATCGGTGGACCTGCACACCCAGATCGCTCAGCATATCAACACTCCGAAGGATTCCACCATACACTGTATAATTTTCACCTCTACTTGACCTGCATCACCTCACATTTGTCTGGATTAAAGCTCCATCTGCCACTTTTTTGCCCATACCTTCAACTGATCTATATCCTGCTGTATCCTCTGACAATCCTCCTCACTATCCACAACTCTCACAACTTTGTATCGTCCACAAACTTACTTATTAGACCAGCAGTGTTTTCCTCCAAATCATTCATGTAGACCACGAACAGCAGAGGTCCCAGCACTGAGCCCTGTGAAACACCACCAGTCAGAACCCTAAATTTCATAAGCATCCTTCCACTGCTACCCTCTGTTTCCTCTGACTAAGCCAATTCTGTATCCATCTTGAAAGCTCACCCCTGATACCATTTAACTTTACCTTTTGTACCAGTCTGCCATGAGGGGCCTTGTCAAAGGCTTTAGTGAAGTCCATATAGATAACATCAACAACCGCTTTTCCCTCAATCATCTTTGTCACCTCCTGAGAAAATCTCGATCAAGTCAGTGAAACATGATCTACCCTGCACAAAACCATGCTGTCTATTTCTAGAAAGTCCATTTGCTTCGAAATGCACACAGATCTTGTCCCTGAGAATCTTTGCCAACAATTTCCATACTACTGACATGAAATTCACAGGCCTTTAATTTCCAGGATTGTCTCTGTTACTCTTCTTAAACAATGGGACAACATTGGCTATTCTCCAGTCCTCTGGGACCTCACCTATAGCCAAAGTGGTTACAGAGATGTCTGTCAATGCTTCAGCAATTTTTTTCTGCCTCCCTCAATATTCTGGGATAGATCCGATCGGGAACCTAGGGACATATCTACCTTAATACTTTTTAAGATGGACAACACCTCCTTGTTTTTAATATCAACTTAGCTTAGAAACTCGACACTCCCTTCCCTGAGATCATCTTCCACCAATTCCTTCTCTTTGGTGAATACCAATATAAGTATTTGTTTAGGACCTCACCAATCTCTTCTGGCTCCACATAAAGATTCCCTCCTTTGTCCTCGAGTAGGCCAACCCTTTCCCTGACTGCCCTCTTGCTTTTCATATATGTACAAAAAGCCTTAGGATTCTCCTTAATCCTATTTGCCAACAACTTTTCATGACTCCCTTTAGCTCTCCTAATTCCTTGTTTAAGTTCTTTCCTATTTTCCTTATATGCTTCAAGGGCTTCATCAGTTCACATCCTCCTTGACCTCATACATGCTTCCTTTTTTCTTTAAGAACAAGGTCATAACATCTCTGGTCATCCAAGTTTCATGTAACCTCCCATACCTATCCTCCGTTCTCGCAGGAACATGCCGCTCTTGAACTCTCATCAACTGCCATTTGCAATACTCCCACATGTCCATTGTAGATTTATCCTCAAACAGCCGCCTCTAATCAAATTTCTCCAGTTCCTGCCTATTACAGTTGTAATTCACCTTTCCCCAAGTTAACACCTTCACCCAAGGGCTGCTCTTATCCCTATCCACGAGTATCCTAAAACTCACAGCATTATAGTCACTACTCCCAAAATGCTCCCCAGTGAAACTTCACCCATCTGGCCGAGCTCATTTCCCAAAGCCAAGACCAGTATAACCCCTTCCCTGGTTGGACTGTTTACATATTGTGTCAAGAATCCCTCCTGAATGGTCCTTACAAATTCTGCTCCATCCAAGCCCCTGGCATGTAGTGAGTCCCAGTCAATATATGGGAAGTTAAAATCACCCACTACAACAACCCTGCTATTTTTACATCTTTCCAAAATCTGTTTATATATTATCTCCTCCGTATCCCACTGGCTGTTGGGAGGGCTGGAGTATAGCCACAGCATTGTGATTTCCCCTTTCCTATTCCTGAGTTCTATCCAAACTGCCTCGCTGCACGAGTCCTCTGATGTATCCTCCTCAATGCAGCTTACCTCAGCCCTTCTTGTTTTCAGCGGCAGCAGCGCCAGCCAGAGTGCCGACAGGAAGGTAAGGCAGTTTTTGTGTTCTCCCTGTATAAAAACTTACCTTGTGCAGCAAGTGGCCCTCTTCCTTTCAGCGGTGGGCGTGTGGAGGGAACACAAGCCAGGAAGAAACAGATAAATTCGGACATTAGCTAAACCCGAAACACTACACGTGTGGAGGTTTGGTAAGGTAATGTTTTTTTCTTAACACCTCTTCTGGAAATCTTGAGTAGAGGGAATGCAAGTTACGGCCGGTGCATGCTCCTCTTGCAGGATGTGGGAGGTAGGGGTCACTGCTGGTGTCCCCTCTGACTTCACCTGCGAGAAGTGCACACAACTCCAGCTCCTCAAACTGGAAACTGGAGCTGGAGCTGGATGAACTCCGGATCATTCGGAAGGTTGAGGGGGTGAGAGAGAGGAGTTACAGGGAGGTGGTCACACCCAAGGTACAGGAAAAAGGTAGCTGAGTGATTGTCAGAAAGGGGAAAGGGAAGAGGCAGGCAGTGCAGGGGACCCCTGTGGCCATTCCCCTCAATAATAAGTGTACAGTTTCGAATACTGTATTTTTTTTGGGGTGGAGGGGGAACAAGAAACAGACACCTACCAGGGGAAGGCCATAGCAGACAGACCTCTGGCACTGAGCCTGACCCTGTGGCAAATAAGGGAAGGGGAGGAATAGGAGAGCAAATGAAGTGGGGGATTCAACAGTAAGAGGCACATACAAGCAATTCTGTGGATGCGAACAAGATGAAAGAATGGTATGTTGCCTCCTGGGTGCCATGGTCCGTGATGTCTTGGGTTGTGTCTTCAAGAACCTTAAGGGGGAGGGTGAGAAACCAGCAGTAACGGTACACATCGGTACCGATAACATAGGTAGGAAAAGGCCTGAGAATGTGAAAAACAAGTACAGGAAGTTAGGTTAGAAGCTGAAGTCCAGGACAAACAGGGTAGTTATCTTTGGATAACGACCAGTGCCACATGATAACGAAGTAAGAAAGAGGGAGACAGTGCAGCTAAACACGTGGCTACAGGGCTGGTGTGGGAGGGTTCATGTGGATCCATTATGTGGATAATTGAAGCACGTTCTAGGGAAGGTGAGACCTGTACAGTAAGGACAGGTTACACCTGAACCAGAAGGGCACAAATATCCTGGGAGGGAGGTTTGCTCAAGCTTACAGGACAGTTTAAACTAGTTTGGCGGGGGGGTGGGGAACCGGATTTATAAGTCAGAGGTTGAGGTATTCAGCCTTCCAACAAACACAACAGCGAGTGAGGTGATTTATAAAGAAATGCGGTCGATGGAGCGTAATTGCAGGCACCAAGACTATTTGAGTTGTGTATACTTCAATAAAAGAAGTATCACAAATAAAGCGGATGCACTTAGAGCATGGGTCGGTACTTGCAACTACGATGCTGTAGCCATTACAGAAACTTGGGTAACTCAGGGAGAGAAATGGATGTTGGAAGTTCCGGAATTTATATGCTTTAAAAGAAATAGAGAGGGTGGAAAAAGAGGTGAGGGAGTGGCATTGCTAGTCAGGGCGAGTATAGCACCTACCGAAAGGCAGTTCGAGAATATCTACAGAGTCAGTTTGGATTGAGATCAGGAACAAGAAAGGAGCAGTCACTTTATTGGGGTTTTTCTTTTCTAACAGACCCCCTAATAGTTGCAGAGAAGTAGAGGAGCAGATTGAGAGGCAGATACTGGAAAGGTGCAGAAGTCACAGGGTTGTAGTCATGGGTGACTTCAACTTTCCAAATACTGATTGGAAACATTCTAGTTGTAATAGTTTAGATGGAGCAGGTTTTGTCCAGTGCGTTCAGGAAGGATTCCTGACACAGTATGCAGATAAACCAACATGAGGAGAGGCTACTTTGGATTTGGTGCTTGGCAACGAACCAGGCCAAGTGTTAGACCTGTCAGTAGGAGAGCATTTTGGCAGTAGTGATGATAACTGTTTCTTACACGATAGTCATGGATAAGGATAGGTACATATCTCAGGATAAAGTTTTTAATTGGGGAAGGGCAATTACAATTCAGTTAGGCAAGAACTGGGTAACATAAATCAGGAACAGATACCATCAAGGAAAAGCACCACAGAAATGTGGAGATTGTTTATGGAATGCATACTGCATGCGCTCAATACGTTTGTCCCTAGCAGGCAGAGAAGATGCAGTTGAGTGAGGGAGCCATGGTTCTCGAGAGAGGTCAAGCGACTAGTTCAGAGGAAGGAGGCAGAATATGTAAGGTTTAGGAAAAGATGAACAGAAAGGCTCTCGAGGGATACAAGTTACCAGGAAGGAGCTGAAGAAAGGGCTTAGGAGAGCTATAAGTGGGTATGAGAAAACCTTGGCAGATAGGATCAAGGAAAACTCCAAGGCTTTTAACACGTATGTGCGGAACAAGAGAATGACTAGAGAAGGGGTAGGCCGAACAAGGATTGTAAAGGGAATTTGTGCACGGAGCCTAAAGAGATAGGAGAGGTCTTTAATGAATACTTTTCTTCAGTATTCACAACTGAGAGGGACCTAGTTGTAGAGGACGATGTTGTAGGCTAGAGGAGGTTGATATTAGTAAAAATGATGTGCTAGGAATTCTGAGGAAGTTGAAGATAGGTAAGTCCCCCAGGTCTGATGGGATTTATCCAAGGATTCTATGGGAAGTGAGGGACGAGATCGCAGGGCCTTTGGCAATGATCTTTTCATCCTCACTGTCCATGGGTATAGTGCCAGAAGATTGGAAAGAGGCAAACATCATTCCCTTGTTCAAAAAAGGGAACAGGGATAACCCCAGAAATTACAGACCAGTTAGTCTTCCGTCAGTGGTGGCAAATTATTGAAAAGGGCGCTGAGAGATAGATTTATGATCACAGTTTGATTTGTGATAGTCAGCATGGGTTTGTGTGGGGCAAATCATGCTTCAAAAACCTTACTGAATTCTTTGAAGAGGTGAACAAACACATGGATGAAAGTGGAGCAGTGGATGTGGTAGACATGGATTTAAGTAAGGCACTTGATAAGGTTCCCCATGGCAGGCTCATACAGAAGGAAAGGAGGCATGGGATAGGGGAAAATGTGGCAGATTGTCTTCTAAGGGTCAGCCAATTCTGAATCCAAAGGGTGGTAGTGGACAGAAAATATTCAACATGATGCTCAATTACACGTGATGTACCACAAGGATCTGTTCTGGGTCCTCTTCTATTTGTGATTTTTGTAAATGATTTGGATGAAGGAGTGGGAGGGTGGATTAGCAAGTTCACGGACAATACGAAGGTGGGTCACATTGTAGACAGTGCAGAGGGCTGTTCTAGGTTACAAAGGGACATTGATATGATGCACAGCTGGACTGAGAAGTGGCAGATGGAGCTTAACCCTGAAAAGTGTGAGGTGATTCATTTTGGAAGGACAAACTTGAAAGCAGAATACAGGGTTAACGGAAAGATTCTTGGCAGTGTAGAGGAGCAGAAGGATCTTGGGGTTCATGTTCACAGTTCCCTGAAAGCTGCCACCCAGGTTGATAGAGTTGTTAGGAAGGCATATGGTGTGTTAGCCTTCATTAATAGAGGGATTGAGTTCAAGAGCCATGAAGTTATGTTCCAGCTGTACAAAAGCCTGGTTCAGCCACCTCTGGAGTATTATGTCCAGTTCTGGTCATCTCATTACAGGGAAGATTTGGAATCTTTGGAAAAGGTGCAGAGGAGATTTACCAGGATGTTGCATGGAATAGACGGAAGGTGTTAGGAGGAAAGGTTGAGAGAGCTAGGGTTTTTCTCTTTAGAATGACGAAGGATGAGAAGTGACTTGATAGAGGTGTACAAAATGATCAAAGGTATTAGATACAGTGGACAGCCAGAGACTTTTTCCTCAGGTGGAGTTTGCTTTTTCGAGGGGGCATAGTTTTAAAGAGAAAGGAGATAGATATAGGGGAGACGTCAGAGGTAGGTTCTTTACTCGGAGAGCGCTATGGGTGTGAAATGCATTGCCAGAGAGGGTAATGGAGTCGGCCTCATTAGGGGCATTTAAGCGGCTATTAGGTAGGCATATTGATGATAGTATAACATGGCAATGGAGGTTAGATAGACCTTCGGTATCAGGTGGAAGTTCGGCACAACATCGTGGGCCAAAGGGCCTATATTGTGCTGTACTGTTCTATGTTCTACCTTTCCTTCTATCACACCCTGAAACATCTAAAACCTGGGACATTCAGCTGCCAGACCTGCTCCTCTTTAAGCCAAGTCTCTGTAATCACAATAATGTCAAACTTCCAAATACTGACCAAAGCTTTAAGTTCATCTTCTTTGCCTATTATACAGCTTGCATTGAAACACATGCATTTCAGACCACCTCCCCTGCTCTTTTCACAGTATTTCCTTGCCTGTTCTTGTCCTTAGTAATGTCTGGCTTGGTTTCTACCTCTCCTTCAATTTCGGTTTCTACTACCCTACTCCTCTGGTTCCCATCCCCCTATGTAAAGTGTCAAGCAAAATGCAAAGAGGTGAATGACTGAGTAATCTTTATTTCCAAAATTAACTTGATGGATGAATGTTGGCCAGGAATTTAGGAGACATTTCCAGCAGATCTTCAAACAGTGCCAGGGTACTCATTAAATCTATCTAAGCCAACAGGGCTTCTGTTTAACACCTCATTTTAAAAGACAGTGCCACCTCCAACAGTGAGTCATTCCCTCAGCACTCAAACCTCTGAAGCAAGATTTGAACCAATGACCATTTGACTCAAATCTGACAGAACCACAGGGTTGAGCCAAATTTAGTACGTCTGCTTAATCTCTGTACACTTTAACCAAGACAAAGTTGCTGTTCATTTAGCTTTGACAGATTTTTAATGCAAAGTTTTCAGTTTTGCTGAAAGTGAATTTTGCTGGCTTGTGGCAGTATTTACATGAAGTTTAACTGCTAATATTTAACTAAACTCTGTGAGAAAGTTATTTAAGGTATGTAATCCCGTCGAGTGCATACAGACCAGATGGTAAGATTTGGTGATCAAAATTTATTTGAAAAGAATCAAATGTTAGGATAGGAGGTCTGTGTAATTGACCCAAACATAAATTGTGTACCGCACTCTTACTTTTACTTGTTTCCCTTTGGGCAGTACAAATATGAGCTGATAAAATGGATGTTCATACAAACCAAAGTCATTTGATATGATCAGGTCAGCAGAGTCTGGCAGCAACAAATATCTACAAAACATTAGCAGAAACTGATAAAACTGCTGCTCAACACACAAAATGAACAGTGATGTGATAAAAATGTCACTGAACAACATACAAAAATCAACAGAAACTGGATAAAACTTTTGAACTCCATATACAAATCACTGCCCACACAGTTGCCAAACTGCTATGAAAGTGGTTGAATACCTATTATCATGACATTAATTAGTTGTTGAAGTGGACTACAAGACTTTCTTTTAGCAGCAATAAAATTGGGAGGTATTTATCGCACAAAAAATAATTTGAGAGCATCTTGAGAATATTTTTATAAATAGGAAGTAATCAGGATTCTAATTTGACTCAAACCAGGCTAGAATTTAATATCATATCTGACAACACCTGTATAATTAATTATTCCACTGTGTATAACACAAATTCTTTCTTCTCTCAGTAGGTGTCCTATAAATATTCCCTGTCCTCTAGGCATCCAACGTTTCAAACAAGGTGAAGTTGCAGCTTTCAGACTTTGCCTTAAAATGCTTCAGAGATCCTGCTAAGTGAGCATACCCAGCACTCACACTAGATAGAGGGAGAGAGATATATATATTTATATATATATATATATAGAGAGAGAGAGAGAGAGAGATATCGAGAGAGAGAGAGAGAGAGAGAGAGAGATATCTCGAGAGAGAGAGAGAGAGAGAGAGAGAGATATCTCGAGAGAGAGAGAGAGAGAGAGAGAGAGAGAGAAATATAGAGAGAGAGAGAGAGAGAGAGAGAGAGAGAGATATAGAGAGAGAGACAGATAGAGGGAGAGAGCGATATAGAGAGAGAGAGCGATATAGAGAGAGAGAGCGATATAGAGAGAGAGAGCGATAGAGAGCGATATAGAGAGAGAGCGATAGAGAGAGAGCGAGACAGAGACAGAGACCTGGTAAGAACTGCCGATGTTGGAGAAGCTGAGATAACAAGGTGTAGAGCTGGATGAACACAGCAGGCCAAGCAGCATCAGAACAGCAGGAAAGGTAATAGTTCGGGTCTGGACTTCTTCAGAAATTTTCTGAAGGATCCAGGCCCGAAACGTCAGCTTTCCTGCTCCACTAATACTAGATAGTTGGGAATGATGATCTCATCCAACAATTTGTCTACTGTCTTTAGCATTTGTGCTCCATGTTGCAGCAAGTACAAAGAGAGGAGATGCAATTGAATGTGAAGATATCTTGCACATATGTACACACATTTTGACAATACACAGGTGAAGCATTAGCAAACATCAGAATTTGTTGACTAGTCACTTACGAAGCAACTGTTTGATACTAATGATAGGTTGACGTTAAAATGGACAGGTGAGGTTCTTTGGACACTGTAGTAGTGTCCCTGTCTCTGAGCAGTGGTCTAGGTTTGAGACCCCTGTCCCAGAAATGTGTCTTTACATGTCCCAAAAGGTTGATTAATTTTTTTTTTTAAAGTGAGACAAAGGAAGAGGAGTTGAGGGAAAACGAGTGCAAGGAGAGAAAGAAAGTCTGAGATGGGCTGAGATCACAGAGAAACTGTAAATAAGCATAAGCAAGAGATAGTGGATATGGCAGAGGGAGTAAGTAAAAGGGAAAGAGATATAAAAGATTCTGGTATTTTCTGCCATGTATAGTGACTGTATGGTCATGTCAAGGTCCTATATGGCCTATATGTGGCCTTAGTTTTACAGTTTACTGTGCTCACAGAACAATCCGACCATCTTTAGCATGTGGTTTGTCAATTTGTCCAAGCTATCACCAATGGCACCCATAATAATCTAAACAGGAAAGGCTCTCTTTCATAACATACACCTTACGTTTCCTCACATAAAAAAGCACTACAGTGCACTTAGCCATTAAAGGTTATCGGTCATGTAAAGACACATTAGTCTAGTCTAATCTGTCTGAAACCTAATTTACCTATAGACCAGGAACCTATACATTTGCTCCAAATTCCTGACTCCTCTGAATATCTTTGTTTCATCTGTTAATTTGTGAATGGTTCCATTATTACTTTGACCTTATTTGTTACAAATAATGGTGATCCCAGAAGACAATACTATAAACATCACAATCCCAACAAACAGAGGTTTTTTAAAAAAAAGCTTGAAGTTGGCAGTGCAGAGCTTTCTTGGATAATTGCTCTGATTACACAATCTAACAACCACCAAAATTTCCAGAGTCGAATTTTTTTGGTGGGGTAAAATATAAGTGCTTTGCATAGTGCTGTCAACCCTCTTGGAGCACTCCAGATTCTCCACAAAGCCAAGAGTAAACCAAATGGGTACAGCTGTTAGTAACTCAGAATAACAAAATCATAGGAAACATGCAGATGTTGATGAAAGGCATTTCTGTATTTTGGGAGAGACATAAAAACCTGGTTAGGGATTCAAACCTGAAGTTGTGGTAAGATAGCCAGAGGTCTGAGAAATGATAAGAAATATTGTTTTATCTCTACCTATGTTCATACATATTTGAAGTTATTCTAATCTATTGTGTTAAAGACAAATTCCACTTCCATTTCATGCAACCATCTGCTTTTTTTTTGCAGTGAGGCAAACTGAGGGGAAGCAAATTTCATCCTAGTTCTTTTGACACCTCTAGACTTTGAAAAGAAGAGACAATTGACTGAAAGGCAACAGTAACTCTCTCATAGATAATAAAATGTGAGGCTGGATGAACACAGCAGGCCAAGCAGCATCTCAGGAGCACAAAAGCTGACGTTTCGGGCCTAGATGCTGCTTGGCCTGCTGTGTTCATCCAGCCTCACATTTTATTATCTTGGAATCTCCAGCATCTGCAGTTCCCATTATCTCAGTAACTCTCTCATATTAGGTGTGCACCTGCCGTGTTCACGTGACCCATAATTACTGAGACAGTCTTCCTTGGACACATCAGAACAAACTTGTCTTCAGCAATGGTCATGACCACGTAGTTAGCCATATCTTAGAGAATGCCTACAAGCACAAAATCCACTCTTGCACAAAGCATTTTTCTTGGCATTTGTCAGGGGGAGATGAAAAGAAAATGTCTGCACACAAAAAGTAGTAGAAATCTAAAATCTTTACTGAAGAAATGCTTTTCAAGCTACTTGAACTAAAAATATCAAAAGCTAGATTTTTGTTGACATTTTGAAGTCAGCCAGGAACAGTCTCAAGGCACGTATTGCTGATCTCACAAAATCAGGGTGATTAAGTGCATGGGTCGGAGTGACTGACAACTGAGTCAAACATTTATTTCGGTCTTACAGACAGGCAGAGATCCATATAGCAAGGGAATGAAAGGAATAGCAGAACAGCTCTTTTAGTGAGTTATAGGAATTAGAATTTTTGCACAAGTTTTTGAAAAATATCTTTGACCAAACTTCAACCTCCAATTATATATGGATAATCATAGATATGGGAAGCATAAATGACTGATTTTGGACATACTTAATCATACATCATCTTCGCACATACCAGACTTTATTGACAGGAAAATCGAAAATCGGAAGAGTTCACCCAATCATCTAGACAATTTAGTTGGCATGTAATTAAAAGCTGCCAGGTTTTAATTTATTTTCCAAACTACTACTGTATCACTGTATATCATTTTACTTGAGGTCAGCACTTTACATGTCACGTCAACTGGGCTTAACATAGCCAATGTGCCCTGAACAATCCATATGTCAAGGTGGTTCTGAAGAACAGTCATACATTGACTATGTTTCTCTCCCCACAGATGCTGCCAGTCTTGTTAATTTTCAACAGCTTTCTCAGAAGGTATTTGACAAGCACACTACATCAATGGGCTCCCCTTTATTCAAAACACATGGTACTCCTTCAATAAATTCCAAAAACTGGTTAAATTTATTACTAATGTTTCATTGGAAGCATATATTTATACCAGATTAGGAAGTTAAATTATCAGTACATCAGACATAATTTCTACAATTATTGCGTCACATCAACGTTACAATTTTCATTTTGCTTTAATCTGTCAACTGATGCAGGTCATTTATAGGTTTAATTATTTCAGCCCCAAGGACAGTTAACATTTGGAACTGCGTCTGGAAACACACAGAGCATGAGACAGTGAATGCCATCTGCCTCTTGATCTGTATCTTACCTGTGTGAAGCAACAACTGAGACCATACAGCTCCAGGGCAGGTCAGAGAAGCTCACAACAGTATTGTGATTAGCCAGACGGAGTCAAACAGTGTTTAAAAAAACAGCACACTGAGGAACCCAGCGAGCTTTAACATCTACCAGCATGAAATCATTCCTCTGTGATCAAACAATTTAACATCAGCATGAACTAGAAGTAGTTTCTTTGGCACATTCCTATTTGACCTCAAATGACCCTAGTTTCATCCTCACTTACGCCCTTTCACTTTAAACAGTTCTATTATCTGGTGTCCTCCTGAAGTGCAATCATCTCTTATGAAAAAAAAATCAGACTGCACCATGATTAACTTAACTAAGAAATGCTTAGGGGACAGATGTACAGCAACCATACAAACATGTACATAAGGAGCAGGAATAGGCTAATAAATCCATCAAATCTGCTCCATACTTAGTAAGATAACAACTGAACTGATTGTAGCCTCAAATCCACAATCCTACCTATACCCAATAATTCTTCATGCCTTTGCTTACTAAGAAACTACCTATTATAAAATAGTTCAAATATCTGCTTTCACCATCTCTATAGGAACTGAGTTCTAAAAATTCTCAATCCTCTGTGACCCCCAGCTCTAGATTCTCCCACAAAAAGAAACATCCTCTACACATCTACCCTGTCAAGACCCTTCAGGACATTTTATGTTTTAATCAAGATGCTTCTTACTTTTGGGAACCACAAACCATGTAGATCCAACCTTTTCTCTTAAGACAACTCACCCATTCTTGATATCAATCTGGTAAACCTTCTCTGCACTGTATTTACAGCCTTCTTTGAATAAGGCAGTCAGCATTGTACACAGTAACCCAGATTATGGCCTCATCAATGCCTGCATAACCTCCCTTCTTTTGTATTAAATTGCTATTGCAATATATAATAACATTCTATTAAATTTCTGACTTACTTGCTGTACTTGTACATTACTTACATATCAGAGTTGTGCAATCTCACACTATTTAAATTAGATGCTTTTTAAAAAAAAATTAATATCAAAGTGGGCAATTTCAAAATTCCCCATATTGTACAATTGTTTAACCAGCTTTTCGCCCACTCACTAAACATATTTATATCCCACTTTGGCAATCTTATGTCCTCCTCACAACTGACTTTATTATCTATCTTTGTATCATCAGCAAATATGGCAGCCAGACCCTCCTTTTCTTTCATCCAAGCCATCTACATAAATTGTAAATAGTTGAGGTCCCTCTAATGCACCACTCGTTACATCTTGCCAACCAGAAAAAGACCAATTTACACGTACGCTCTGCTTTGAGTTTACCAGCTAATCCATGTCATTAAATTATTTCTGCATCAAAAGATTTCATTTTTCATCATGATCTTTGATGCTGCAGTTTATAAAAACCTTGTGGAAATCCAAGTACAGTGCATCCATGAGTTCCCCTTCATTCACAGCACATTACTTCCTCAAAGAACTCCAACAGATTGGCTAAATGCAATTTCTCTTTCACAAAACCACGTTGACTCTACCTGATTACCTTGAATTTATCTAAGTGCCCAGCTATAACTTCTTTAATAATAGTATCTAACTTTTTCCTCATGATCATTGTTAAGCTAACTGACCTATAGCTTCCTGCTTTCGCCTCTCTCATTGTAACTTAAAGAATTACATTTGCCGCCTCCAAACCAAGGGAGTTTTGGAAAATTAAAATCAGTGCATCTCACTTGCTATTTTATTTAATATCCTAGGATGAAGTCAATGAAGATCTGAACACAGCTCTAACAATTCACTCAGTACCTACTCTTTGGTGACTGTAATTTTCCTGTATTCCTCTCTCCCTGATATAAAGCTCCTCTGGGATGTTAACTGTATCTTCTTTACTGATAACTAGTGCAAAATACCTGTTCAATCTTTACAATGAATTTCTGCAGTCACTATCAAGGAGCACAGGTTGACACAGAAGTTTACAAATAGAGAGTTTGGATGCAATGCAAAGTAGCATTGATAGCCTTTGTTACTGATCTTGAAGAGGAACAATCACTGTGGCACAAATTTCATCTTTCCTAAGGTTAATTTCATTCTGACATTAACCTAAGATGATGACTGGTAACTGGTAACATTGAAGAATTTGAGTCAACTGCAAATCAGGAAGTGAAAAAAGCAGAATCATTTTACGGACAACAAGAGAATCACACAAATATACATGAAGAAGGTAAAACCGAATTTGCATAAATATTTAAAAGGTAATTATTAAATCTATGGAATTTTTCAAATCAAAATGGAGAAAACGGACACTTCATAATCGAAAATATGTTATTTCAATCCCTGGAAAGTGGGTACAGGTTAAATTAAGAACAAAATACATCTTACTCAACTGGCCAGCATACCTTATTCAAAGATTTTTTACATCTGGACTATTAGCAGTAAAAGTGCAAGTTTATATTAGTTGAAGTGCAGTAGTTCTAAATATCTCGAACTGCAGATACATCAGCAGCAGTTCCTCTGCAGGAGCAGATAATCACTGATAGAAATTTCTGGATTTCCACATTTAACAATACATGCCAGAAATTGCCTTTAGATTCACAATTATTATACTGATGAATGGTGGTAGTTTCAGCATCATTACAACCATAAAATGAAGTCCATTTTTATCATACACCAGCTAGGCTTAAACAGTATATAATTGTCATCCCTCCAGGATTAACCTGTCGGTCTGTCGAATGCTAACCTTGCAAGACGCCGCTGAGGCAACATTACAGTAAAATCACAGGTGAAGTGAAAATAAACTTCCTCCTGTTAATTAGTTATAAAAATATTGAAGATGGGGAATATTGACTCAGTCAGGAATCATATAACTGGATAATGAAAAGTTTATTTGGCTTTCCGCTAGGTGTAGGAAGAGAGTGCAATCTGAGGACGGACACTTTGGGTAACCAATGGTGGGACTGCACCAGGCAGAGCATCAACTATAGAAAGTCACATGATGAAACATTTAGGCATATATTAAACCTAACCTGGCAACTCATTATTAACGGACATCTAACTGAATGGCCCATTTCACTAACGCCACCCCAAACACTTTCTATTCTCGAGTACGAAGTTTGTTTTGCAAGTATCACCAGAGTTGTAGTTCTGTTGAGATTTTATCTCATCTCAAAAGATCCATGATTAATTTCAAAGTAGTTCTATGCATTAGAAGTAAAAATCTAAATTAAATTGGATGATCATCCCCAAGACGGACATTCATAAAATCCAAATTAAGATAGAAAACAACCAAATGTTTTGGAGATAGTAGGAACTGCAGAGAATCTGAGATAAAAAGGTATAGAGCTGAATGAACACAGCAGGCCAAGCAGCATCAGGGGAGCAGGAAGGCTGACGTTTCGGGCCTAGCCCCTTCTTCAGAAATGGCTCGAAGGCCCAAAACATCAGCCTCCCTGCACCTCTGATGCTGCTTGGTCTGCTGTGTTCATCCAGCTCTACACCGTGTTATCTTATATTGAAAATGCCACTTGTTTTGCTGCATTGGAGGTTGTGTATGATATTTGTTTCTCAGTAAGCGAAAATAAACTGTCAAGTACAAAGAGACAGCAGTTGGGAGGGTAATTTAATTTTCCAACTCAAGAAAACATTTGTCTTTATTCAAGCAACAGGATCTCCTCCCAACCTCCACTCCTTTCCATGCATAACACTACTGTTGAGAGACAGCAAAAATATCTCAATAGTAAATTAAACTAATTTGTGCTGATTGCAATTTTCCTATCTTTCAAATTAAAACACCACATGCTGTTTTATTTCATTTTCATCTAGATAATTTGTGGATGTGCTGCTTTGCCAAAATATGCAGTTTCCGGGCTGCTTTATGCTTTTCTAATGTCCTGTGACGTGCCTCCATTTTTACTGCATTCAAAGTAACATAGTGGAATTTTCCAGAGTGCAGCTCTGTTCTTAATAATGTCTTAAGTTAGGAGTGTAAATATAGCTTCATTTACCCCAATAAGAAAAACTAGTAAATAAATTAATCCTGAAATAGTAGGAATTTAAAGCACCACAAAGAAATGGTCCAAAATAAATATGAACGAATAATGTTAACCAATCAATTGTAATGTTTTGAATTTTGAAATATGTATTTGACCTTTAATTAAGACGGTTTTTAAATGGATTAGTATGCCTGCATTTCAGAAAAACTTGGCACTGAGTATTCACATTTGGAAGTTTGCTATAATGCAATTTCAGTATTAATAACTTCTTTGTCAGTAAATCAGCCTCAGCTACCTACCCTACTTAGAGGAATTACTGGCACACAGGTTGTCTGTTGCTCTGTAAGGGCTGAAAGTTATGCAACGTTCCAAATTTAAAACTTTCAAGGGGCCCAATGCAGACTGCAAGCTTCCAAGGTTACAATTCATGAATCTAACCAACATGTGACTCAATTTTTTTTAAACAAAAGTTTAGCTCAATTAAAGTTCTTTGAAGAGTTTTTTTTAAAACCTAAGAATTCCATGTCTGGAAGATCCTTGCACTGATCTACTGCAGGCCATTTATAGAAAGGCTGAAATGTTTGTCTTTTTAACTTTATTTCTCACTTTTTTTCTAATTCATACTATGAATAACTAAGGTAATAGATTTTTTTTCCTTTATTTCTCCAATTACATATCTAAGATTTGTAGCTAAGTACTTTATACCTAACATGGTGCCATGTGGGGAGACACTGTAAACTTTTCACTGCACTTGAGCACACGTGACTATAAACCAATGTCAAATAGAAAAAACTGAAAATATCTGACTGCTCTGCCAGTCTCTCAAATGCTGACAGTTAATACTTCAGGTCAATCAACTTTTTAATCTATGATACTGCTATTTCATAACAATGGGACTGTTCTTGTTAGATCAGCAGATCCAGGAAGGCCCAGGTCCGCGTCTGTTATTGCCTCTTAGTTCAAATTACTTCTGTCTTCATCACTCCTCTGCATATTTACTTCAGAACATTTCACTGGGGTGCTTTAAGTTCCAGCTACTTTAGGATCAAATTCTTCACTATTAATTCTTAATAGAGTGGCTCAGTGATTAGCACTGCGGCCTCACAGCACCAGGGACCTGGATTCAATTCCAGCTTGAGTGATTGTGCAAACACCACACGCACATTCTCCCAGTGTTTGCTCGGCTTTTCTCCAGGTGCTCTGGTTTCCTCGCACAGTCCAAACATGAACAGTTCAGGTGGACTGGCCATGCTAAATTGCCCATAGTGTCCAGGGATGTGCAGGCTAGATGGATTAGCCATGGAAAATGCTGGGTTATAGGGATGAGGTAGCAGAGCGGATCTGGGTGGGATGATCTTCAGGGAGTTCGTGTGGGCATGATGAACCAAAAGGCCTGCTTCCACACTGTAGGGATTCTATGATTCTGTTCTAGAATAGGTGAACATAGAATATAGAAAAATGCAGTGCAGAACAGGACCTTCGGCCCTCGATGTTGCACCGACCTGTCAACTAATCTAAGCCCATCCCCTGACACTATCTCATCATCATCCATCTGCTTATCCAAAGAGTGTTTAAATGCCCCAAATGTGGCCGAGTTCACTACACTGGCAGGCAGGGCATTCCACACCCTTACCACTCTCTGAGTAAAGATCCTGCCTCTGACATCTGTCTTAAATCTATTACCCCTCAATTTGTAGCTATGCCCTCTTGTACAAGCTGAAGTCATCATCCTCGGAAAAAGACTCTCACTGTCCACCCTATCTAATCCTCTGATCATCTTGTATGTCTCTATTAAATCCCCTCTTAGCCTTCTTCTGTCCAATGAGAGCAGACCCAAGTCCCTCAGCCTTTCTTCATAGGGCATGCGCTCCAGACCAGACAACATCCTGGTAAATCTCCTCTGCACCTTTTCCAATGCTTCCACATCCTTCCTGTAATGGGGTGACCAGAACTGCACACAATATTCCAAGTGAGGCTGCACTAGTGTTTTGTACAGTTGCAGCATGACATCACAGCTGCGGAACTCAATCCCTTGACCAATAAAACCTAACACACCGTATGCCTTCTTAACAGCACTATCAACCTGGGTGGCAACTTTCAGGGATCTATGTACATGGACACCAAGATCCCTCTGCACATCCACACTACCAAGAATCTTTCCAGAGACCCAGTATGCTGCCTTCCTATTACTCTTCCCAAAGTGAATCACCTCACATTAATCTGCATTGAACTCCATTTGCCACCTTTCAGCCCAATTCTGCAGTTTATCTAAGTCTCCCTGCAACCTGCAACATTCTTCCACACTGTGCATCACTCCACCGACTTTGGTGTCATCTGCAAACTTACTAACCCATCCACCTATGCCTGTGTCCAAGTCATTTATAAAAATGACAAATAGCAGTGGTCCCAAAACAGATCCTGGAGGCACACCACTAGTAACCAGACTCCAGGTTGAATACTTTCCATCAACCACCACTCATTGGCTTTCTGTAAGAAGGCAGTTTCTAATCCAAACTGCTAAATGTCCCTCAATCCCGTGCCTCCGTATTTTCTCCAATAGCCGACCATGTGGAACCTTATCAAAGGCTTTACTGAAGTCCATGTATACCACATCAACTGCCCTACCCTCATCCACATGCTTGGTCATCTTCTCATAAAACTCAATGCGGTTTGTGAGACACGACCTGCCCTTGACGAATCCATGCTGACCATCTCCAATCAAATTGTTGCTTGCTAGATGATGATAAATCCTCTCTCTTATAATCCTTTCCAAAATTTTTCCTACAACAGATGTAAGGCTCACAGGTCTATAATTACCTGGGTCATCTCTACTGCCCCTCTTGAACAAGGGCACAACATGTGCAATCCTCCAGTCCTCTGGTACTAAACCTGTAGACAATGAGGACTCAAAGATCAAGGCCAAAGGCTCCACCACCTCCTCCCTAGCTTCCCAGACAATCCTCGGAAAAATCCCATCCGGCCCAGAAGATTTATCTACCTTTGCACCTTCTAGAATTGATAACACCACCTCCTTACTAATCTCAATCCTTTCAATTCTAGTAGCCTGTAACTCAGTCTTCTCCTCTACAATATTCTCCTTTTCCTGAGTGAAAACAAATAAGAAATATTTGTTCAGCACCTCTCCGAGCTCCACAGGGTCCACACACAACTTACCACGTATGTCTTTGACTGGCCCTATTCCTACTCTAGTCATCCTCTTATTCCTCACATACCTATAGAAAGCTTTAGGGTTCTCCTTTATTCTACCTGCTAATGTCTGCTCATGTCCCCTCCTTCCTCTTCTTAACTGTCTCTTTAAATCCTTCCTGGCTAATCTGTAACTCTCCATCGCCTCATCTGAACCATCTCGTCTCATAGTCACATAAGCCTCCCTCTTCCACTTAACAAGAGATGCAATTTCTTTAGTAAACCACGGTTCCTTTACCTTATCACTTCCTCCCTGCCTGACAGGGACATACCTATCAAGGACACGCAATATCTGTTCCTCAAAGCAGCTCCACATTTCGACTGTCCCCATTTCCTGCATTTTGCTACCCCATTCTATGTCTCTAAGTCTTGCCTAATCGCATTATAATTGCCTTTCCCCCATCCATCACTCTTGCCCTGTGGCATGTTCCTATCCCTTTCCATCGCTAAACTAAACGTAACCGAATTATGATCACTCTCTCCAAAGTGCTCACCTACCACTAAATCAAACATCTGGCCTGGTTCATTACCAAGTACCAGGCCCAGTGTGGCCTCCCCTCTTGTCGGCCCTTCGATGTACTGTGTCAGGTAACCCTCCTGCACACATTGGACAAAAACTGATCCATCCGACATACTAGAGTTATAGCATTTCCAGTCAATGTTGGGGAAGTTAAAGTCTCCCATAATGATCACTCTGTTCCTTTCACTCCTGCCCAGAATCGTTTTGCCAATACTCTTCTCCACATGCCTGGAACTTTGCGGAAGCCTATAAAAAACTCCCAGCAGTGTGACCTCTCCTCTCCTGTTTCTGACCTCAGCCCATATCACCTCAGTAGACAAGTCCTCGTCAAAAGTTCTTTCAACCACCGTTATACTGTCCTTGACTAACAAAGCCACACCTCCCCCTCTTTTACCACCTTCCCTGATCTTAATGAAAGATCTAAACCCTGGAACCCACAACATCCATTCCTGATCCTGCTCTACCCATGTCTCTGAAATGGCCACAACATTGAAGTCCCAGGTACCTATCCATGCTGCAAGCTCACCTACCTTATTCCGGATACTCCTGGCGTCGAAGCAGACACACTTCAAACCAGCACACACTTCAAACCAGCTTGTGGTCTGCCAGCACACTCCTGTGACAGTGAAATCCTGTCCATGTCCTCCCTACTCTCTTTCTCCCGTGTACTGGAACTACACCATAGTTTCCCATCCCCCTGCTGAGCCAGTTTAAATCCACCCGAGTAGCACTAGCAAATTTCCCACCCAGGATATTAATGCCCCTCTGGTTCAAATGGAGACCGTCCTGTTTGTAGAGGTCCCACCTTCCCCAGAATGAGCCCCAATTGTTCATGTACCTGAAACCCTCCCTCCTGCACCATCCCTGAAGCCATGTGTTCAGCTGAAATCTCTCCCTGTTCTTTGCCTCGTTACCACGTGGCATGGGTAACAAGCCAGAGATAACCACTCTGTTTGTTCTAGCTCTCAGCTTCTACCCTAGCTCCCTGAAATCCTGCCAGACATCCCTATCCCTCTTTCTACCTATGTCATTGGTACCTATGCGGACCATGACTTGGGGCTGGTCACCGTCTCCCTCAGGACCCCAAAGACATGATCCGAGACATCACGGACCCTGGCAGCTGGGAGGCAACACACCAACCGTGAGTCTCTTTCGTTCCCAATAAACCTTCTTTCTGTCCCTCTAACTATTGAGTCCCCAGTGACTAACACTCTCTTCCTATCCCCCCCCTTCCCTTCTGTGCAAGAGGGACAGACTCTGTACCAGAGACCTGCACCCCAGTGCATGCTAAGTTTGTATTGCTTATTTCAGACATTGAGAAAAAAAGCATAGATTTAAGGGTGGCGATGGCATGTCTTCCACCAATCTTCTCATCTAGAGTGGCCTCTGTCCAATTTAGCTACCAAATATCAGTTTAAGGCACTACTCTATATTTTATAAGCTGACAGGATAGCAAATATACATGGAATAATTTGTCTGTTCTATGATGCTTGAGATAGTGCGTCAATGTAAACTAGGCTTCCAATGAGAATTGGTGAAGTCATCCCCTTGAGCAGAATGCACGCGGCTTCGAAAACCTGAAGTGCACAATAAGACTGAAATGCAAAAGATCTGAAAATGCCACCTGAATTCTGGGTGCAACTGGGAGCAAGCAGCATCATACAGGACTGAGACATTTAGCAGCGATTGTAACACTGTTCCCCAAGTATAACAAGTCTGTCAAATATTATAGCTTCACATAGGGAACAGTGAGTACAAATGCAGACTGATCGCTCTTAATGAGATAATTAAAAATCGTTTGAAGACAACACTTCAAAAACTGAAACTGGCAGGTAATAACACTCTGCAGAAAACAGAAAGATTAGTGTTGAAATTGGTTACTTTCTTGAAAAGTATATGCAGTCTTAACAACCAATTTTGGGTATACAATTGTGCTGCCTACCTCTCTGTGGAACTACTAACTGTTAGGGAACTTTGTAACTAACATTCACACCTGACAAATCACTGATGGTGACAGCATTTCCATGTATTTCTTCTAATAAACTGGGACTAAATTAAGATAAACCGAATATCTAATAGAAATGAATGTTATCATCCATAAATGTATATACTGCAAACAAAGAGAAACTAATAAAAATATAAACTAATAATCAACAGAATAGCTGAACAATTGAACACTTAATTGCTAAATATCTTTCAGACTAAAAGTAAGTGGCACAAGCTTTAGAGGAACTCATTTGGATTTTGGTCAAATTCAGGTGGGATATAAGCTTCATTCAAGTGGTTAAAGAATAATATGCAAACCAAACTGTGTGAACAACAGTCAACACAATGCTTTGAGGTTGTGGTAACACTGAATCAATAGTTCATTTACTGGAAGCGAGTGATCAATTTGCCAGCTTTTGCAGCAGCAGTTTTTAATTATTAGCATTTCAGTGACAGCTCAGCCTAATTTTCCGAGTTTTTTTTCACACTCACAATGGAAAGAAAGTGATTTAAGTTTAAAATTGTACTGTTGATAGTCTACTATAAAATCTCAGGTACAGTTGCAATGATACTTTGAGTAAGACCAGTACCAGGACATTTTTACATCTCAGAGACATCCAATACAAATTCAATTAGGCATTTCATATTTTACAAGTGTAAAACAGGCAGCAAAACATTCATGCGGAAAAGGACCACCTGCCATGTGCCATACTTTATCAAAAGAACCATATCTTAATGAGGCCTTATTCAGCCACCTACCTTCAAGTGTTACACTAGGCAATGCTGATTGATGCCTCCCTTCATTAAATGGGTTTGACCTTAATGCAGCAGCCACCTAAATGTGCTAGTTTTGTAAAAAAAAGGATATTTGAACGAGAAAACCAGGGGCTATTGCCAATGATTATCTATCATCTAGACCATCACCATCTTGAACTTTGTCCTTGATGATTTGCTCCCTGTCTCGATTGCCTGTCCTAATTGACCTAATTGGGAGTAGTGACACAATTATGTTATCCAAATCTCCAAACAGTGGCATCTCTTTCACTTTGATTTTTTCCTCTCAACTCTCTTGATCAGCGCCTCTCCTCTCTCCTGAGAACCCTTAACCCCTCCCTTTTCTCAACACACAGCACACACAAATTTCCACCTATCTCCCACAATTCTTCTAAATGATGTCAGCTTGATGTAAATAAAGGCAGAGGCCCAAAATCAGCAGGATTTTGAATCTACCCATTCTATTAGAGAGATCAACCCTTCCACTTCGAAATTTGCAGCCCAAAGAAGACCAAGTTCTTAGACGTAACAATTTTACTGGTGTTTTATGAATATCCCCAGAGCAAAGATTGGAACTACTACAAATATAGAGGGAAGACATTCAACAAAACTTGCAGATCTGTTATTATTTTTGACTTTCAATTTCCCCAAATACAGCAAAATCTTTTTATTCTTAACCTAAAATTTAGACAATTACATACATAATATCTAAACGAAGTTGTGTGTTAACTTCATAAACATTGGTAAGAAACACATGAAACAAAATTATCAGAGCTTCTCTCAGAAATCAACAGTAACAGGTACAAGAAAAAGTATTCTTTTCTCATTTTCTTATCTTTGCTTCTGATTACTATGAATAAAAAGCTCAAAATAACATTCAAGTAAATCCACAGTAACTGGACCACCCCTGCTTGGATTTAGTTTTGAATTAAATAATCATAGATTTGACCACCAATGAATTTAACAGATTTTATCTCCAGTAGTACAGAACACAGGCACAACCTGGTTTCAACACGTCAAACTGAGCTGAATTTCATCGACTGTAACTGTGTGGAGTGAAGGCAAATTTAAGACTCACAAGAACTCGGCCGGTGAGAGTTTGGGCAGATATCATGACACCTGCCCAGTCTTTTACAGAAGTCATCCAGCCCACTTCCCCTTGTGGAATTTCTTCCTTCTCATCCAGGTCTTGGAGAGTATCATCTGACTGGTTACCCGCGTTGATGCCGATTTTTTGCGCATCCTGAAAAAAAGCCAACAGGAAAATATAATTGCAGTTGCCACCAAAAAGATAAAAGAAACATTTGTTATAAAACATCAGCTTTTCCTACTGTAGGCCTCACTATAACAAAAATAAAACAGCTATAAATTACGAGAGATCCTTATCTTACAAAGGGCATTTCTAAAGTAAGATCTACTTTCTCGGTGGAAAAACACACTACAGCAAGGGCTGCAGACTGCAGCACAAACAGTGGTTAGGATGTCAGCATTTAGGTTTGTGAACAGTTGCTCAGTGTGTTCCAGAACCTCTGCAAGTGGAATAAAGTTCAGGCTGTTCTTCATAGTTAACACAAGCTTCCCTTTAGTGCTATACAAGCCTGGCTACTACCATACATGGGAAACCCCAAATAACAGGAAGCAGTTCTAACTCATCGATCTGGCACTAAGTGGACAGTTGGGTAACAACTGCTCAGGTTAATTGCCTGCTGACTTTCTTGAGAAGAAACGGCCGAAGCAAGGACACCTGCCCAGTTCCCAGTGCAGTCCTTCTTGTGCACAAGCACATTGGACCACCATGTTATTAACTCAAGAGTTCATTTGGAAATTTACTGCCGCCATCTTGCCTGAGTAAACCAGGCTAGAAAAGGATCAGCCTTGAAAGGGGCTGGAAAAGGATAGGATTTTCTTCATTTCTTTGTGGAGCTGGTAAATTAAAATTTCTCCTGCTTTCTTCCAATCTGTTCCAGGCCAGAAGTTAGCCAGAAGTGATACTAGTCCTTATTTATGCAGCAAGGATTGAGTTTCTAAAATCACACCACCCATTAAACCAAGGTTAAAATTGAGGCCACAGTTTCTATACCAACATGTCCTAATGACCCAGTGTCATAAATATGCATTCAATCCACACAGCTGGAGTTAGCAAAACCTTCCATGCACATGCACACAGGGTGTGCATAAATGCTTTGTGCTTACAGTTATTTGTTCAGGAATAGATTTATTCATGCACCCCATGGTAAGAGAGGGCAGTAAAAGGAGAAATGGCAACTGGGGATATGAGGGGGAAATTATCAATCATTCTGCATGGATTCTAGTTAATATACAAGCTTATATTGTTAGACATTCCAAACTCGGTAACATGTAACCAATCTGGCACAGGTATTGTAATCTGCAACTTCAAAAGTTAATGCCCAAAACAGAAGATTGGTTCTGGATGAATTTAAACATTTTCTTGCAATTATGAACCCCCATGAAAATGTTTTGTAATTTCAGCCTTTCTTTTGTCAACTTAATGCAAGCCTGCCAAAAATAGACTCCTGTTTACAGAACTGATCCATCAACAACACTGCACATAGTATCCTTACAGTTAATTCTTCTCAATCCTATTTTGTGACAAACCTCTCTTTTGGTTATATAAGTCTTGTTAATTGATATGTTCCTACATGCCCGTTGATCCTGCCTCCCAGTAGCAAAATAAGTTTGTTCATCAGAAAGGACTACTTAAAATGTACATGGGCAGGAAACAACAGCTCAGAGATCTGGCTGGAATTGACTGTTAATGCTTTGTGCCAAGAACAGCAAGCAGAAGAGAAAAAGTAGGAACATGAAAGAGACAAAGTGTCTTGATCTTAAAAATTTGTAGTGTTAGCCATTATATTAGCAGGTTGAAATTTTCTAGTGACTACATTACAAATTTACTGAAGTGCTATGAGATGCCTAGACATCATGAAAGGTGCTACATAATTACACCTGTTCCATTAGTTGTCCAAACTGTCAATTGTTCAACACACAATCTTCCTTACCAACTCAGTTCCATTTACTTCATAATTACATCATCTGAGCAATCCAAAATACTGTGATGTAGGGTATGTGGTTTAGACACATTTTGGTATTATTTATTTTACAATTTGGATTTTGAACTAACGGTGTGTAAATTTTGTTTATGAAGGGGTAGAATAATTTTCAGTATTTCTTCAAGCATCTTCTTATAAGAAACACAACATATGAGACTTCCTAGACTGCTATGAAATTGTTTGAAATTGGGAGAGTTTCACGGTTGGACAGAGTAAACATTGAAGAGCATTTGTTTGCTTTCAGTTAGAAGGATCAGGAATTGATTTTTTTTGCTTAAGGGAAAACACAGTTTGGAAAACATTTTGGTTTCAGCTTGCAGATATTCTATTTGAAGCTGGGTGTGTGAAACAGTTTCTCCTAGAGAGATTAGTTAGTTCTCCTCAGTGCGATTTCTTGACACATTTTGAACACTACAACTTTCCTGACGCTGCATATTCTAAATCAGTACAGTACCGGATAGCTGCTGACAGGTCACATAACGTCAGCGAATGGTAATGGAAACAAGCAGAAAGCCTAATGCTAATGTTTCCATACCTTATACAATCAAGTAATACGATCATGGTGAAACTAAAGAGAAACAGGCGGCTCAGAGTCAAGCAAATGTTCTGCAAATAATGAAACAAACAGGGCATCTCTGGGGAGTCTCACAAAAATCTTATTTACCCTTGAGGAATGGAACACTGTACCATTCCTGTAAATATATTAAATTTTACCCAATAGCATTTTCCCAAACAGTTAATCCCATGGGATCTATATTCAGTTGTGCACACCAATAACAATAACAGGTTATATCTTGAGCCTCTCTGAAATTTCACTTAATCTCATCCAGTAATTTTCCCACAATTACTTTATTGGTCTTTAGAAATTTATTATGCCCAGAATGTTTACATTCACTTGCAATGAATAAACAGTAAATGTACACCAGTTAATTAAGATGTTACATAAATGTGATAACAGAGTGCAAAAACTGACATTGTCTTAACAGCTAACTAGTCATTGGGAACTTTGTGCTGACCATGCTTGGTCACTTTAACAAAGCCAAGTGTCATCTGGGGAAAATAATTTAAATACAGAAGTACAAATGCAGATGAGGCTTATTAATGATTTCCAGCATACTAATGACCTAAACAGGACGGATTTCATTTTACTTTCAAAAGGATCTTTTTATTATTAGCAATTCATAAATATTTCACTTCCAAATTACTACGGTACTTTTAACCTTCCAAACATGGCCATCCATTCACCATGTCAATCCACAACAGTCAATGTGCTCAGTCTCTTTAGTGTACTTTTTAAGATCCCGTCACGTGACTCAATGGTTAGCACTGCACCCTCACAGCGCCAGGAACCCAGGTTCAATTCCAGCCTCGGGCGACTGTCTGTGTGGAATTTGCACATTCTCCCCGTGTCTTTCCTCCGGGTGCTCCGGTTTCCTCCCACAGTCCAAAGATGTGCAGGCTAGGTGGATCGGCCATGCTAAATTGCCTGTAGTGTTCAGGGGCGTGTGGGTTATAGGAGGATGGGTCTGGGTGGGATGCCTTCAAGGGGTGGTGTGGACTTGTTGGGCCAATGGGCCCGTTTCCACACTGTAGGGAATCTAATCTAAACTACTGGTCCTTCATATCCTACCCATGGTGTGGCCCGCATTTTCTCACATGCAAGTTCAGTGGCCCCAGATTCCAAAACATCTGGTACACCATTGCTTTCACAATCAGATCAATTCAGTCTCCACTTATCCTTTACTCCTTTATTACAAACCCCCTCTTTACTTTCTTGAGCAAATATATTCTGCATTTTCCTGGCTACTATTTAGTTTTGAGGAAGGATTACTGGGCTCAAAATGTCAATTTGCTTTCTTGCCTCAGATGCTGCCACACCTGCTGATTTTCTCCAGCAATTTGTTTCATATCAGATCACCTGGGCTTCTCATTGCTCCACCAAACCAGTCACTATTCCAAGATGATGTTTACTGTGGCCTGAAATATCATGCTAGAGGGTGCAATATTGTTCGATCTGACACCAGGATTCAGCAGTCATAGATTAGGTATCATCAGTGAAATGCAGACTAAAGCCCTCTTTATTCAATCGCCCTACCACCGACTCCACGCTCTAAAACAAAAGCATCTCTTCTTTGAACTGAGAGAACAAATTTAATACAAATATTAAGGGAAAACAATCTACAGTTTTGTGAGAGATGGTTGCTTGGGAGTGGTTTGACAGCGTTCACGAATTTGGCCATCGTAACTATTCATTTATTGGCCCGGAGATCCTGTTTCAATACAAACGACTGCCTCAGGATAGCTTTTACAACCATGATATTCCAATTATAATTGTCAGAGGACATTGCAAAGGCTTTCAGCATTCATCTTTCATAATATCTTTTAATATCTGCACTGGGACTGATTTCACATCACGCTTTACCAACACTTATTTTCGTGAAAAGTACTTCAGTTAAGAAACTTTGAATTTGCTGATGGCTCCGCGGCTATTGATTGGGAGTTGATCTTGAATGATTTGCCGGAGAAAGTGAAGATTGCTCTGGGCAATTTCCCAACACGTGGAAACCTCGGGAAGTTCCGATTAAAATCAGGAAATTCGGGAGCTCCCGACTAATTAAAGTAATCTGCCAGATCCCCCAGTATCCCTCAGACCCTGACTCTACACCCCCCGGATCTGGCCGCTCCAGATCCGACCGTTCTTCACCCCCTAGGATCTGAAACCCCTTCAACCTCCTCCGGAATAAACTCCCACTAAAGTCCTCTTCCGCTGCTCTGGTCTTTCTCCACTTCCCCTGAGCCCCCTGGAAAGCAGCCCAGCTCCATACGCGCACGCCTCTTATACCCGCTTCCCCTCGCCCCTACTCAAAGGGTGAGAGGCAGTGAGAGTGAGACTGCCCTTTCTCGGGAAAATCGACTCAAACTTAGTTCAACATGCATCAATTCATGCATCAGCCTGTTTAAGACACCGAAGGTCTGTTGAGAATGTCGGGCTCTAGTGCACAGTATATATTTTATAAAAGCTGCACGATCATAATATGCAACACTCCGCATTTTACTCAGGTGCAACTTTACTTTTAGACCACAAGGTCTAATTTGACATGCAAGAAATCATTGGAGGACAGACCCCTTAGACACCCACTAAGGCTAATTATAGGTTGGAAATCAATTATCTTTAAAATCAGCAGTGGCAGGATTGGAGATCAAGTATCTTTAAAATCAGGAATGGCAGGAAATGAACAGCATTTTTTTTTGAAAGGTTGGTTTACATCTGTAACAACGTGTGGCGGATTCGGTTAACTTGCACACAAACACAGAAGCCAGAAATTTCCTTCGGCAAGTGGGTCAAAATCATGTTATTAGGAAACGGGAGACGTTGGAGGACACAGGAGGAGGAAGACGACACAACTTCAATGAAAGGACTTATAAATACGTTTCAGAGAGAACTGGTTATTGTCAGCAGAACAAGCATTTGGAAAGTAATGTTTTTTCCATATTTGCTCCCAGGATGTGCGCAACGCTGGCCAAGCCAGCGTTCATTGCCCATTCCTAATAGGCCAGTGGGCAGTTGACAATCAACAAACATTGCTGTCCATCTGGAGTCACATTTAAACCAGGCCAGGAAAGGATGGCAGATCTATTTCCATAAGGGACATTAGTGAACCAGATGCTTCCCGCACCCTCCCCCCCAACACCCCTGACGATCAAAAGTGGATTCGTGGTCATCAGTATATTCTTAATTCTAGGCTTTCTTTTTTGAATTCAAATTCCACTGTCTGCCATGGTGAAGATTCAAACCCAGATCCCTAGAAAGTTAGCTGGGGTTTCTGGATTAATTATAGACCAATAATACCACTAGGCTAGGCCATCGCCTCCCCTATCATTATGATCATTACGACCATTACGAACAGGCCAGGAGGCCATTAGACGCAGAGGGATTAGTGGTCCATCAAGTCTGCCTTGCCATTCAATAAGATCATGAATAATGTGATAATCTTTAACTTCACTTTCCCACCTTTTCCCTATAAACCTTGATTCCTTACAGATTAAAAATCTGTCTCTCTCAGCATTCATCATACCTGATCACACCCACAGTGAAGAATTCCACAGATTCACTCCCCTCAGAGAAGAAATACCTCCTCACCATGTCTTAAATGGGAGACCCTTGCAATGAGATGATGTTACCCAAGTCTAAACTCTCCCTGAAGGGTAAACAACTCAGCATCTATTCTGTCAAACCCCTTCTGAATCGTCTTGGTTTTATTTTACTCTCATTCTTCTGAAATCCAGTGTATACAGGCCCAACTTACTCAACCTCTCCGTGGTTGAAAAGTGCAAGGGATATATTTAGTGAACCTTCTCTGTCTGGCCTGCCTCCAATGCCACTATATCTTTCCTTACACAAGGGGACCAAAACTGTTCACAATATTCTCGGTATGGTCTAATTAGTGTTTGTCTTGTTTTAGCCAAACTTAATTTTATACTCCCCTCTATTTGAAATAATTCCATTTGCCTTCCCTATATGTTCTGAACTTATATGCCACAAATTGTGATTTATGCACAAGGACCCCGAAATCCCTCCATGCTGTAGCTTTCTGCAGTACTTCTGTATTTAAATAATAACTAAGTTCTATTCTTCCTGTCAAAGTGCACAAGCTCACATTTTCCCCACATTGTATTGGTTGCATCTTGATGTCTAGAATGTTTACTGCACATACAGCAGCTAGTTAAATAAGTCTATGCATTGGCTCACTGGGAGAGTAAGTGATTATTTACTTAAGAATACCAATAAGGCATTTGGTCATCTGTAAGGGCACAAATTTTAATGACAAGTGCCAAGAAACATTAAATTTAAAGATTAAACTAATGTAAACCTTTCCTTTTTTAAATTCAACTATCTTTGCTGCAGCACTAACTGTTGAAGGTAATGCTTGAATGAACATGTTTAAATATAACATTTATTCAGTATTTTCCTACCATTCGTCATTCCAGTTTCTGGTCATTTGACCTAATATCACCTTTTGTGGCTCAGTATTTGCTTCACACTGCTTTCATGAAATGTCTTGGGACATTTAATAACGTTAAAGGCGCTATTTAGGTTTGCTTTGGATGGCTTCGAAAAACTTTAAAGAAGATATGAAGGTATGAAATGGGCATCAGACTGGAAAGACAAGGGCTAAGAGTTAGATGGAGTCATGCTAGAAAAGCAAAGATTTTAGACCAATGGTTGAGAATATTTCTGCTAGGACATAAGTAACAGGAGCAGAAATAGGCCAGATAGTTCCTCAAGTCTACTCTGTCATTCAGCACAATCATATCTGATCTGTCCAAGGCCTCAACTCCTTTTCCTGCCAGTTCAACATCATCTTCAACTCCCCACTATTTTAAAAGTCTATCTACCTTGTCTTTAAATATGTTCAGTGATAAGCCAACACAATTCAGGAGATTTATAGAACATAAAAAGCAAGAAGGGTTTAGATCTGGTACATAAAAAGATTACCTTATCAGTGGCTGAAGCTGATAACCAGAGAACAATGAGTCAAGGTGATTGGCCGAAGAAACAAAGGCAGTTGAGTAAAACCTTTCTACCTGTAAACAGTGATCAGGATTCAGATGCATTTCCTAATAGAATCATGGAAACAGATTCTATAGCAACCTTCAAAGTGAACTGAGTAAAATTGAAAGCGAAAACATTGTAGAGATATGGAAATATGTGCCTGTGAGTGGAAGTAATATTGCTCTTTGAAAGTACCGATACAGATTCCATGGGACCAACGGTCTCCATCTGCCCTGTACTGTTCTGTGATTCAATAATACCAGAACACAGAATCAAGATTCCCAGTCTGTATCGCAGGATTTATATCCATTTAACTTCATTTTTAAAAAATATTTCTTTACCAATTTATGATATGCTTTATTTATTGGGTGATAGAGATGTAGAAGTAGTTAATATCATCTTTTTTCTAAGCAACAATATCTTTCTCCTGAAAAAGGAACTTTCAGGATCCAAAGAAAATGCTAGTCACTTATTCTATATAAATAATCTATGGGAAAAATAAAAACACACACCTACATTGAGATTTATCTGATTACTGATCTTATACATTGCTCACTAGCCAGAACCAGGTTTTCCAAACTAAATTATTAAAATGCTTACATAAAAGCAATTCATGCGTATAACCAGTTGAGTCAGGATTCTAGAATACCTCAGTGACAAAGAAGAAAATTCCTTAGGAAAAACGAGATCGTTGCACTAGTTGCTGTTTTCAGTGATTTGAGAGTTTCAAATCTTCTAGCAAATTTTCATTTAGACTACTCATATTTGGAGACAGTAGGAACTGCCAATGCTGAAGCCAGAGATAACAGTGTGGAGCTGGAGGAACACAGCAGGCCAGGTAGCATCAGAGGAGCGGGAAAGTTGATGTTTCAGGATGGGATCCTTCTTCAGAAATGGGACAAGAGGGTAGGGACCTCAAAAATAATAGAGAGAGGAGGGGTGGGGCTGGGGAAGGTAGGTGGGATGATGATAGGTGAGTGCAGATAGGCAGTGTTGGGATTGGTCAGTGAGGTGGGAGGAGCGGTTCAGTGAGGGAGAAAATAGGTTGTCAGGTCAAGGGGGCAGGGTTGGTCATGGGATGAGGTCGTGGGTGGGAAGATTTTGAAGCTGGTAAAGTCCACATTAAGGATCCTATAACCCAATGGTCTAACAATTACTTCTAACGCACACCACAATTTCACAATGTGTCCTGAAACCCCAATGAATGCCCTCCACCTGCATTTCTTTTTTTCTGAAACATCAACCTATGTAAGAAGTATTATTACACACCTCTGGAGTAGGTGTGAACCTGGGCCTCCTAAGGATACTAGCACTGTACCACAATAGGCCCTCTACCTACATTTCACTAAACATAATTGAGGCATGATGATCACCATAGCTTAGTTTACTTCAGGTATTTACCCACTTTTCCCTCAAAAGATGCAACTATTTGAGTGAGAAGGCATTGATTTCTTTCCTCTCCTGTTTTAATTTCTTTTAAAAAATATAAACATCAGGGCCTCCCTCAGCCTTTCTTGGCTACTTTCAAAGATGAATCATAGATCAGTCACAAAATTATTGTTTGCTATTCTTCATCGATTTTAGACAAGCGTGCGGAAGGGGGAAGGCCACAAAAATTGCTCCATATAGTTTCTACATATAACTGGAACAATTAAGTAGCCTTGTCCATTAGCCTTGGATTGAAATGCAATTGTAAACAAACGTCCCTCCTGGTTTGCTTCAGTTCTTTCACCTCTGTTGTAAGTACACACATTGTAGGCAGACATTTTAAGCACACTTCAATAAATACAGTGTGAACACTAGGTATTATGCATTCCAAGCATGGTGTCAAAACTGGCCCTTCGGTGAGTATTTCAGAACTGTAGGAAAACAACTCTTGACTGGGAGACAGAGCTATGTGCAAAGCTATGAGCTGTCCCCAAAATAAACAAAAAAAAGAAAGCAAGCCACAATTAAGACACTGGTTAAGAGAAAATAGCTGTAGTTTCTCCCCCACCTATTCAAACAGTATAGGATACAAAGCAAAACTGCAATTTTTTCATAAATAATAACAGAATTATGAAAAAAGCAATAGATTTACCTTTAAAGGCACACTGTGAACTCTAAATAATCATTACTCATGAACAGTACTTGTTTAATATTGGGTACCAAGTTGCAAGCAAGTCTTTGAGCAACTTATAAAGTAATTACCTCAACTTGTAGAAAATGTGAACATACAACTACAAGATAAACTGATTAGAGACAGAATGATCGATTGTAATGTGACAACATGACTGCCAAGAGAAGACAATCTGGCTCTCAAAGTTATAAACAGGTGTCGCACCTCTGAGCTTGTAAATCAATAATAACAGCACATACATTGACAAACAGGCGAGTCTGTCTGCAAACTGGAGAAGCAACCCAGATCTGTGCACTGTTGTCAAAAGCAATACAGATGTGTCCACTATGTTGAAAAGCAGCTTACATCTTTCAAGTGCATGTGGAGAAAAACCACAAATATCCAGGTACAGGCAACAAATGCCAGTGTTTAACTAAAAAACGCACATTATTCCAACCAGCAGACGTTGGTTTAAAAAAAACCAAAAACCTGGATATGCACCATCTCAAAAGACAAATACTTCAAAAGATCACATGTGCCATGCATTTAAATACACAGACAAAAGTAGGACTGGGTGGATAACAAACAATTGTTAATGCATGAGAACAGTCACATCTCTATTTGTTAATGTCTGAACTCAAAATGTATCTGACAACGTGTCAATTACCTTTCGTTTTGTATAAAAAGATATGGACTGAAGTGCAAATGTCCTTCCTAGTTTGCTGTATGTGACACCTACCATGAGAAGGACATCTGAAGCTGACTTCAATAAAGACCTTCTGTTGAACATACCGCTGTGCTGACCACTTGAAATGGTCATCTTTTTTCTTTTCTAATTGAATGCAAACTATTCTAATTTTAAGAAATAATTTGCAGAACTCTGCCCCTAACTTGAAACTTTGGTAGGCAGAGACGCAGACTACAGACAGAACAATAACACTAATACTGACTTACACGCACGTCTAGCAAAACTCACATCAGAAACAGAGCTTTGAAAATCAAGTATTTAAATGGCTGAACTCAGCTGTCAGTCTAAGCATCATAAAAAGTTGCATGTACTCACCACTAACATTGTCTGAATACTTAATAATATATTTTAACACAAATTTCATTTTCAGACTGACAAATGCTTATAAAAGTATATTTTCAATTATATTTAATTATAACTAAAGTTACAGAGAGAAATCCTTCGGTCAGCACTAATATTTAGAACATTAAGAAATTCAGACTCTTAAAATAATAAACAGCTACGTCTTGCATTTACATTTGCGTTTTAATGTTTTTTAAAAATCAACAGGTTCAACATAGCTAAGTAACTGAATAGCTGTTTAGCTCTTGGGGGAATAAAAATCTCTGTTCATATTTCAGATTATTTGAGTTTTCCAGTATTTTGCCTTTGTCTTCTCCTGGTTGATTTAAATATTCTCAAAAAATTTCAATAACTGTGAGTACTTTTGTACAAGGGTTGACTCTGCATTGGAATTACACTCAACCCACATAGTGAGACACTGCTTATGCCAAGGCCTTTTTTTTAGCAATACTCTGGAATCAAACACCACCCTTCTCTGGAGCTATATTGCAAGATCCAACCAGTGAAAGGGCAAAATGATACAATTACTGAAAATCTGAATAAAAAAGGCAAAAGTGCTGACACAAAAGGGAAGATCTGTGATGTGGGTGCAAGATATATATTAAATGACAAACAGAATGATGGTGTAAGAAAAATGTCAGGCTAATGCGACAGGAAATAAAAGAACAGTTGAGAGGAGCTGTTAATTGGAAAAGCAAAACCTTACCAGCAAATGCCACTGAAAAAAATGGGTTGAATTTATTGATATACACATGTACAACAAATATTGGAACAGTTTGTAAATCAGAAAAAAAATTCACAGAACGAATGGTGCAGCCAAGATTTTTTTCACTGAAGGTTATACTGTAGTTTTTGTTGTTTGTGCACTGTTACAGGTAACATAAGTTACCTTTAGACAGGAGTGGATAATGTTCTTCATACAGCCATTACTAGCTCTTAAGTCACATATATGAAATGACATCATTGCAGTAATTAGGTAATCACAGCGCATGTTCACATTTGGGATATATTTACAAGAACAATATTCATGGTCTAGGAAAGGCTTGGATACATGTACTGACTGCTTTAATTGCACAAAAAAAATCAAATTTAAATTATTTCATGTTGGAAATGTCAAATATGACACAAACAGAGGTGGGCTGTAGAAACAAAATAAGGTCCAAAATTAACACAGTCAGTTCTTCAATAGAAAACCTTGAGGTATCACAACAGATCATCCCACTGGGGCAAACCTGAGTTCACCTGCAAATTAAGTTTGAAGATTATAAACTTATTTGCTTAAAATATATGATTAAGAGAAGTAAAAGGTCAAGTTGATTTCTGTATTATCCCAAAACCCACAAATTGTACACATTATCAAAGAAACAAACAAAACACCTCAATTTAGTTACTCCCATTCCTTTAACATTAATATACAGTTTCTATGAAAATTTGTTAAAAAATATAAGGAGAGTCTATAAACTTAGCAAACTGGTTTAATTTTCAGATCCATTCTTTCCCTTAAATAATGGCACGAACAGCTCAGCAAACATAAGCACATTAAAGATCATTTTCTTAGTCAGTCACTTGCTTAATGACAAGGCATTACTTTTGATTTTTGTTAATAACATCACAGTCTGAGACGAAGGAAGTACAGTGATGTTACGCCACTGCATTCTTAATCATAGGCCATGACATGAAACTAAAAGGAAGTGGGGGGAGGGTGAAAAAAGGGAGAGTGGAGAGGTAGAGGGAGGGGAAGAGAGAGAGAGAGAGAGAGAGAGAGAGAGTGAGAGAGGGAGAGAGAGAGCGAGAGAGAAGTCATAATTCAACCATTCAGAAGTATGTCAGAATATCGACAGCAATTTGAGAATCAACTATCCACATAAAACTTGCATAGTTGGTATGGCTGGAAGAAAGTTGAAATACTAGGCATCAAAACACAAAATTATCTTAGCAGCCTTGGAAAGGAAAAGAACATCACTTGAAAACGATAAAATCTTGTCACTATCATTTTGTTGTTTATGGGGTTATGCTGTGCACAAATTAACTGCTGTATTTCCCTACATTTCAACAGTGAGCACACATCAAAAGTGCATAATTGGTGATACAGGTCTTTGAGATGTCTCAAGGTTGTGAAAGAAGGTACATAAACACAAGGGTTTCTTGCCTTCTTTACAAGGCCACCTATTGTAACTAGTAACTAAACATAAAATTTTATCAATTCAAGAATAATTACTTCATTTTTGTTGATTTCCTAATTCACAATCCAAAAGTGTACAGGTTTATGTAACTCCAATATCATCAAACACAAAGTGGAATGCATGCCTCTGAAAATATTTACTGTTAAACACTTTATTGATTTAGGAAAATAAAACCACCAGTATATCTCTGTGCCAGACAGTGCACAGTAGATAAATCAGTATGGTAATTTAATAAAGTATCGACCCAAGCAGCTAAACAACAGACAACATGCAGTCGCCATTCTGAGTGACAGTGTGGTTTGCACTGTTGTGTGCACAGCAAATAACATTGCCATGCATCACAATATTGCCAAATATAAGCATCCAAAAAATAAACTGTTTGATCACCTGCAGAGCTCACTGAAGTTAATTAGCAGTTTTTAAAACAAGGAAACCAGTCATCAGACTGTAGTTTTGGACCATTTCACCCTAGCAGAAGATGATCTTCCTTTTAAAATAAAAAGGATTTGACCACAAAGAAACTATTACTCCTGGATACTCGATAATTGGAACTGCATTCAATCCAACAAACCAGGTAAGTTGCATTAACATAGAATATAGGTTTCAACTCTTTCAAATATTTTTATATTCAAGCTTGATCTACATTCTGATGTTGATTACTTAAGTCACAGGGCTGCAAATATTTATTAAAATAGTCTCCATTTATCCATTTGGAGAATTACTCAGTTTAGCTTATCAAGATAATTACTTAAATTGTGCAAGCCTCATTTGTCTACAATCTAGCTGTACTCTGATCAAATATGGTCTTCATTCTATAGAAAACTTTCACTTCTGTTACGAAGCTGTTATCGTGCCTACAATAGGTTTAATTATCACTACATGAATGACAGATGCTGGTGTTCTGAATGATCGCATAGGTATTTGTGACTGTACCTTGTAACCTTGAGGTAATGGTCATATGATGACAGAACCTCAAATGACATTTGGAGGGAAAGGAGCAGCATGACATTCATAAACATTTCATGAAAGCAAAAGGCAGGATTTTCATCTGCAGTGAACCAATGGTGTTCTCTAGTGTTTGTGAAGAAAACTTCCCACAACAATCTAATAATCTCTGCAGTCTCAACTTCCCCTCCCAGGGTGGCAATTTAAACCTGATGTCGAGTCAATAAGGTAGCCAATCAGACCACAGCATTCTTACAGATAGAAACCCAGGAAGTTAAAGAGCACTGATTATCCTTCAATGGTAATTTAAATCTTCAGTTAGCAAAGTGATGATGATTGGCTCAATTTGGAAGCTAAAGTAAAGAAACATTAAAAACAATGACTAATTTTAACAACAGTCAAATACAAAAATACTCTTTTGGGATCAGTGAGGGTAGTTTGTGCTAATTACAAACTTCGTAAGTTGTCAGCAGCCAGTTACATCACACAAAAAGGTGCAATGTTGTCCTTACTCGCACACAGAACACAACCAACACGCGTTGAGCATCAGGGAGTGAAATCCTGGCAAAAACAAAAACCAAAGATTTTATGGAATCTTTGAAATAATTGCCCTGCTACAAGCAAGACCACACTCCAAGCAATGCTTCGAAGTGGTAGTTCAGACAGTAGGAACACTTCTGGCATTAGAAATAGTTCAGGTGATCTATTTCCCTCTATTCAGTAAAGGGAGGATATACAGGGAGCAACAGCCTGCTTTCTCTCTACACAAATAAAATCAAAACTTTGTTATCTCAAGTTAATGCATTCAAGAACAGTTCATACACACAGTTTAACATCTTGCAGGAAACACACAGAACCCAAATTGTCTGACATGTGCACACAAGAACATTTGAAGTCATTCATAGCTCCTTAGTATCAGGATTGTGGAAGAATACTCTGTTTATAGTGAAAACATCAGGTCAGTGAAGAAGGAAAAATATTGCCATTGTCAAGAACAGCTTGAGCTTGTGAGCTAACTTGAGCACATATCGGCAATGTGGAGCATTCAACATTTCACAAGGGACATCCAAGCGGCAACACTTACACATCATATTACACAAAGTCATTTGATGTCTATTGTGTTTTCAACAGCAGAAAGCTCGCCACCTCTAATATCAGAGAACAGAAGTGAATCAATGACAGACAGCAAAACTCTCATGGTGACAGAATCTGTGAAGCATTTTGTGAGCTAGTCAATAATTCAAAGACCTAATCAGAACATGCTTTCCTTCCCTGCTTTTAGGAATTATAAATAAAGTTAAATAAGAAATTTGACAGTCATTTATAGAGTTAAAATTGAATCTTATGGTATAATTTACACAATTAAAGCAAGTCCAATGCGCTGACCATATGGACTTACAAAGCTGGAGAAGAAGGCCATTCAAACCCGGAGTCTGCTCCATCATTTAATAAAATCATGGCTGATCCAATTGTGGCCTCAAATCCACTTTCCTACCTGTCTCCAATATCTGCTGACTCCCTGATTAGTCAAGAATCCAACTGTTCTACCTTTAAAATGTACAATGATCTCCACTGCTCTCTGGGAAGATGGTTCTGAAGATTTACAACTCTCAAAGTATTTCTATTCATCCCCATCTTAAAAAGACAACCCCTTTTGTTTCAACTGTGTCCCCCAACAAGAAAAATATCCACCCTGCCAAGTGTCCACAGGAGCTCTTGTTTCAATAAGATCATTTCTGAATCTTCTGAAATTCAAAGATACAGATTCAGCCTGTGACCTTTCCTAACAAAGTATCCCACCATACCAGCCCTCAGTCAAGAGTATCTTCTTTAAAATGCTTCTAATACAAATATGTCCTTTGTTAAGTAAGGAAACCAAAACTGTACAGAATATTTGAATATTCACATTCAAAGTAAAGCAAGCAAAACATCCTTACTTTTATATTCCAATCATTTTATTACATCCCAATTGCTTTCCTAAATAATGGCTCTATTTGTATACCAACCTTTTGTACCAGGTAACTCAGGTCCCTCTGTATCTCCAAATTCTGCACTCATTCTCTGTTTTAACAACATGCTTTTCTATTCTTCTTGTCAAAGTAAGTTCACATTTTCCAACATTATACTCCATTTTCCAAATTATCATCCATTTACTTCATCTACCTATATCCTTCCACAGACTGCTTGAATCTTCTTCACAACTTATTTCCAGATCAATCTTTGTTTCTTCAGAAAATCTGGCAATGATACATTAGGTCCTTTCACTAAAATTATAAATGTAAAGTATAAATGCTGGACGTCTGAGCACTCATCCTCGTCACATCTTGCAAACCTGAAAATTACCCATTAATGCCTAATCTCTGCTTCCTTTTTATTATTCCTTTGGCCATGTGAGAACGTTACCCCCAACACAATGATCATGAGGGAGGTGATGGCCTAGTGGTATTATCACTGGTCTGTTAACCCACAGAGCCCAATAATGTTCTGGGGACCAGGGTTCAATTCCCGCCATGGCAGATGGTGGAATTTGAATTCAATAAACATCTGTAATTAAGAGTCAATTGATAACCATGAATCCATCGTCAATTGTTGGTAAAATCCATCTGGTTAGGGAAGGAAACTGCCATCCATACCTACATGTGACTCCAGACCCACAGCAATGTGGTTGACTCTTAACTGCCCTCTGGACAATTGGGAAGGGCAATAAATGCTGCCTAGCCAGCAACGCCCTCATACAGTAAATGATTTTTTTTAAAAATGAGAACCTTCCACATGACACGTTACCAAATGCCTTCTGGAAATCTAAGTATAACTGGTTCCTCTTTCGGCACATTATTTAAAGCTGAGACTTTAATGTTAATTGTTTTCCCGCCACACAGTCCAACAAACAATTTAGGTGGAGAAACATTAAATTGAAAATGATCATCTAAATAACGAAAGGGACTTGAAAATATTGTCTGTGTAAAGCAACAAGCTGGTGTTAAACACGCAGGTCAAAGAACAAATGAACTTGAGGTCCAATGATGGACTTCCCAGAGCTTTCCCTTAATGCCCAAAACCATATGACAGAATGAATAACGAGGTCAATTATACACAATTGTGGAGTAAGAATTACAAGTCCTCAAATATTAAATGAGTTTAGCATTCAAAGATAATGCTATTTTCTGATACCTCACTTTAAAGAAAGCTTGCAAAATGTACGAGCATTGATACATTTACATTACAGTACTGTCACACAGCAATATCAGGTAATACATTATCTTTGATTGCACTGTAAAACCATCACACTTGCCCCAAGCAGTTTTAAAATCAAGACCAATACTGGAAACTATACATAATTATTGCTAATTATGTAACTTCTTTGCCACACCCCTGATTTTCAATTTTCTGCTTTACTACATAATGAAAAGTATCTCCCACATCAAGCATATTATTTTATCGAAGATTAATTTGGCTGTCACTGCTTGCTAGTGCAACTGTCTGTCAAAGTTTCACAAAATACATCAATCATGTAAACAAGTCTCCTTACACTAAGCAGTGTAAAGTGGGTCATAACTTGTGTACTTTATACGTAGAAGTGTGTGGTTCTTGAGAAAGACAGGAAGTGAACTTGCTTCTAAAGGATGTTCACAATTAATCAAGAATATCTACTGTCAATCTCAGAATCTATTACAATTTCATATAAATCTCCAGTGGAGCATCAAAACAGTTCTCTTCTATACCCGTCACTTACTTTGCATAGCTGACAGTTCATACAAACAATAAAGCTGAGGAATTAGTTACCTACAAACTGGTGTGTAATTCTACTGAGTTGTAGTTACTCAATAAACACAGGAACATTTAAAAATAGAAAATAACAGTGGAGTATGCCATTCAGCCCTTTGAGATTACCCTGCCATTCAACACGATCATGGCTGATCATCCAACTCAGTACCATGTTCCTATGTTCTTCCCAAATGCTTTAATCCGTTTAGCCCCGAGAACTATATCTAACTACTTCTTGAAGAGATTCAGTAATTTGGCCTCAACCACTTCCTGTAACAGAGATTCCATAGGCTCAACATCCATCTCAGTCTTAAAAGAACTATCCCATATCAATTTACAATAAATTGTGATGGAAGAGGGAACTACAAAGATTACAAAATTCAGAATGCCACCAACTGCATCCATACATAGCTCACTAACTAAGAATAAACTGCAATAATAGTCCCTAAAATGAAAAGTTTACAGCATGAATGAAGAGAAGATCATGGAGAACGCAGATTATTTTCAGCTGTGGTGGAAGGGTGTCCAACATACATTCATCTTTTGGCAAAATCCTCTCAGGTATTGCATGGAGGAACAGAAGGTGTTACTAGTAGTGGTGGTTATTCCAGGGGCATTGACTTTCCTCACAAGATTACTGAGCAATAATCTTCATAAAGAATTGAAAATAAACTTAAAGCAGAGAAAAAAGACAGCCCTATGGAGAATATATAAAGCTTATGTAACTAGATGGATTTTTCAAAATAGTGGTATCAACATGATTGGCCAAATGGTATTGTTCTACGTTGCACAAATACTGGAGAGAAGATGGTCCATCTAATCTAATTCTTCAGGAATATCAACCAAACTGTGTTACAAATTTTAACTTACATTAATTTAAACAAGTCAAGATGACTACATTTAATGTCTGATCCAAAAGATGACATCTCTGACAATGCAGCATTCTCCCGATACTGTGTTGAGTCACCCGGAACAATCATGCAATCAAGTTGTGATAGGAAAGCTTGAATCTTGAATTCAAATGGAAATCTTCAGAACCAAGTTCAGTAATAAGATTCTTCGAACAAAAGATTAAAAATTGGAAGATGCAGAGACAGAAATGCACTAAAAGTGAAGGCATATTATGAGGAAAGACACATGAAGAATTGAACACAATAAAAGGGAGGTTTGAAATGGTGAACAATAGACAGCAAAGCCTAGGAGGATAATAGAAGATCATGAAGAGCAAGTGGGGAGAAAAACAATGAGAAAAGGGCGCAGAAAGGAAAAGACAAGAGTATAAAATGGAAGGACCAGGACAGATTGAAATAATGTGATGGAAACAAAGGCTATTTCAGGACTAAAACCCAAAAAATCTGTTATATGTCTTCTAAATGAAATATTAGGCATATTGTACAGTTAAAATACCACTACTAAGTGGCACCTGAAAAGAATTCCCAGGTTTTGGTGCTCATATCAATGGGATGGCAATGCTGTTGTGTTATCGTAATTGGACGAGTAATCCAGAAACCCAAACTAAAAGTCTGGGCATATGGAGTCGAGCCCCATTAAGAATATGGTAAAGCATGCATATGGTGAAATCTGGAATTAACAGCTGACCTAATGGCTACTACACAACCATTTTTGATTCTTGCACAAACTTATCTGGTTCACAAACGGCCACATTACCTGGTCTGGCCTACACATAACTCCAATGTTCAATTGCCCTCTCATGGCCTTAGCAAACCAGTCAGTTCAAGCAGCGATTAGAAATGGTGCACTAAATACTGGCCCAGCCAGCAAAGCAAATATCCAACAAAATATAAAATCAAACTTTTAAAGGAGTTAAAACAGTATGTAAATATTTCTAGTGTAAATTCCTGTGGGGTGGGGTTGTTATGTAGCAAAGCTAAGAAACTGGAAACAAATCATTAGATCTTAAAACACACATGAAATTTTGTCAAGCTTTGTAAATTGATTCTAAATAAAGCTTGCCAGTCCACAATGGACAGCAAGGATTAATATTAGGATCAAGCTACTTAATACCAGTTGGGTTTTAGAATTGAGACAAAGTCAATCAAAATGCTGGAAGTTCACATTCCACCTACCCAAAATCATTTTTATAGAATGAAGGCAAATTCATGGACTGTATGAGAAAGGACTGCTTTGATCTGATTGGTCAAAATTATAGTTTGTGGTCTTTCATGTCCAATTTTCTCCATTCAGCAGCTGCATTGCTTTAACCAGTTATTTCGAATACTTTCAGTGTTAACAGGGGTCAGTAAGCCATCCACAGGGTCATTAAAAGCTCATTAGATTCAAAGAACCAAGAGCTTTGATACTGTTTTCAGTGTACTATTATTTAGGTCAAGGAATGGATTATCCTGCTTATCCTGTCCTTAATTATAAATCTGTAAAATAAATCAGGTTATGAAGGTTCATTCTATTGTCATTGTTATCAGTATTTGGAAACATGGGTTTTAAAGTGAATAAAAATAAGTGTACATTTAAGTTTGATTTGTAGGAATTAAGAAGGTGAAATAGTTTAAGTTACATTTGAGAGTTCTGGCAGTAGAGTTGGGTTGTCTGGAAATTTGTTTGTCTGCAATTAAATAAGGCTTTCAAAATAAATTGAGGTGAATAGATGATAACACAGTGTGGAGCTAAGCGAACACAGCAGTCCGGGCAGCATCAGAGGAACAGGAAAGTTGATGTTTCAGGTCAGGAGCCTTCTTCTGAAATGGGGTCCTAACTCAAAACATCAACTTTCCTGCTCCTCTGATGCTCTGTTCCTCCACCTCCACACCGTGTTATATCTGACTCCAGCATCTGCAGTTCTTACTATCTCTGAGGTGAATAGGTCACTGCGTTAGGAAACAAGGAGAGAAGAGAGGGAGAAATGATCTGTTGCCTACCAACGAATGAGTTTGCAGGTTTTTGTCAGACAGAGTAGGTCATTTAAAGGAGAAAGTACCTGTAACATCGTAAGGGCAAGTCAGCTCTAACAGTGAAACAAAAAAGTCCGGAGTGGCTTAGAAATTAGCAAGAGAAAAGCTCCAATAAAGTCTGATGCATTGTTAAAAGGCAGCCTCATAAATATGTTCCAGGTCTGACCATCAGAGTTTACAAACTGACAAAAATGAAACTTAGGATCTATCAAGTCAGGACTCACTCTGGGATCTGACTTGCCCAGCATTACCATCAGCCAAGATCATAACCAAGATCATCATTGACAATTACTTTCAACCTGATTAATACAATTTGACAGCATGGCGTTTTCTGTCCTTCAAGTGACCAACAGTGGCCATCCAGGCAAATTCTGCAGCAAGATATTACGGAATGCCAGAGGGTCTAAGTGTCAGAACATGGGTGCATGGTTCTCAAATTTCAACGTGCAGGAGGCAGCCAAAATTGCAATGGTCATTCAGTGAAAAAAAATTGTAAAGCATCAACAAATGAGAAAGGCTAGTATTTACAGAGAACATGATTACACATCTAATATGGCTCAAAGCACACCAAAATACTATAAATTACTTTGAAGTACAGTGACTGTAGCTAATAGAACATCTAATGAGATGAAGCATGAAACTGTGTCCAATTATTGAAGTATACGCTGGAATGTGTGTGATTGTTTAAGAAATACCACAGAATTAATTGAGGATAACCAAAGATGTAAATGAAACTATCCATATAATCTTGTGATTCAGTCCCTACTCTCCTTGTGCAAACACAGTTTTATTTCAAAATTGCTCTCCACAATAAAAAATTAATCTAGATATTAGAAAATAAACTTCCTGGAATTTTTTGCAGTCCTTTGATCATGAACAGCTGAGCAGGAATGGCTTTGATTTTTGGAAAATCTTCTAAAGCAGAAAATGGCCCACACATGTACAACACAAATAGTTCCTGCTCCCATTTCTAACTCCCAAGGGAAGACTTTGCTCAACTGAATGCATCATTACAGCAGAAAAAAACATACCACCGAGTGATATGCAGTAATACTAATACAAGTAATACTAAACATATTGTCCCAAGCCAAAATGAAATCAGCTCTCTAAAAATGTTACAGAGATAGTAGGAACTGCTGATGCTGGAGAATCTGAGATAACACGGTGTGAAGCTGGGTGAATACAGCAGGCCAAACAGCATCCAAGGAGCAAGAAAGCTTGATGTTTCAGGTCAGGACCCTTCTTCAGAAAATCTAAAAATCAGCTCTCTAAAAATGACTTCTTTGCTCTAGAGTAGAAACTAGAGGAAAGGAAACCTGTCAGGTACACAGCTGCTGTGCTTGGTGTAATATAAGACACTATCACATTTCTATTCACAAGAGACAACATGCTGATCAACAGAGCAAACATATTGACTGTTATACCTGACAGCAAAATTTACATGAGTATTCTGAAGTATGTTTAATGTCAAATGGCAAGAATGCAACTGCAATAAGCTTTTCATGAGATGTCTGAACAAAATTAACCAAACAGATGTGGGCTACAGTAAGATGTGCAAGAAAATAAAGTGCTCAAAAGCAAATCGAATCAAGTAAATTCAAACACTGGGTTACTCACTTACAAACTTTAGCACAGATTAGGGAAAATTAACAAAGCCTACTCCATTGAATCATTTTATCAATCAAAATTCATGGCTAGTCAGCAAGCTGCTTTTATGAAACTTGAAATAACCAAGTGTGGAGCTCGACGAAGACAGCAGGCCAAGCAGCATCTTAGGTGCTGATGAGATGCTGCTTGGCCCCCTGTGTTCATCCAGCTTCAGACTTTGTATTCTTGGATTCTCCAGCATGTGCAGTTCCCATTATCTCTGATCACAATTTTATGAAACTTGAATTCTAGTTAGTACTGTCAAAACATTCCATACGTGCAATTAAACATCGAAAGTCAGTGAAAGCAAGTGCAAGTCCATAAGATCGTAAGAAATAGGAACCGGGATAGGCTTTTCAAATCTTCAAGCCTGCCCCACCATTCAAAAGGATCATGGCTGTTCTGACATTGCTCGCGTCAACTTTTCTGTGTATCTCCTGTGACCCTTAGTTCCCCTACTGATCAACAATCTATCCATCTTACCCTTGAATATACAGAAGGACTCTGCACCCGCTCCCCGCCCCGCTCACTGTATCAAGGAGTTCCAAAACCTCTCAACCATCAGAGAAGAAATTCCTCATCATCATTGTCTTAAATTGGCAGCCTTTTATTCTAGAACTATGTCCACTGATACTAGATTCTCTCACAAGGAAATATCTTCTCAATATATCAACACATCTTCTCAACATATCTTCTCTTTTCCATGTTAGGTCCCTTAAGAATCAATGATCAATGAGATCAACTCTCATTTTTCTAAACTCCAACATGTTAAATCCCAATCTATTTAATCTTTGTTCATAAGACAGTCCCTCCATATCAGGGGTATCCAGCAAACCTTCTGAACTGCCTCTAATAAAATTATATATTTCCCTAAATAAGGTGACCAAAATGGTTGACATTACTCCAGATGTGGTCTCAATAGCAGCTTGTATAGTTGCAGTAAGACTTCTGTACTCATATTCCAAACTCCTTGAAATAAGGGCCAACATTCCATTATCCCTCCTAACTACCCGCTGCATCTGTGAGCTACGTTTCTGTGTTTCGTGCACAATTACCCCAAGTCCATTTGTGTTGTAGTTTTCTGCAGTTTCTCTCCATTGAAATAAAATTCAGTTCTTTTGTTCTCATTTCCAAGATGAACAATTTGCATTTTCCCAGATTAGATTTCATCTGTCAACTATTTTTGTAAACAGTTGCGGTCCCAGCACTAATCCCTGTGGAATCCTACTGGTCATGGGTAACCAACCTGAAAAAGAACCCCATATCCCCACTTGCTGCTTCTTGCCCGTTAGCCAATTCTCTATCCATACTAGTATACTATCTCCAACAATGTGGACTCATCTTATAATTCAACCTTCTGTGGGGCACTTTGTCAAACACCTTCTGGAAGTACAAATACACAAATCTATTGATTCCCCTTTATCCACTCTATGTACATGCCTGCAATGAATCAACTGATTCTGATGAACTGACTCGTGATCTTCTATAAACAATACCTGGCGTTATACTGATGCAAAACTGGACAGATCACCATGCCTTTTGTCATTTCTTCACAGCAATCATTAAAAAATATTCAAAATTAAATTTAGTATAACAGCAAAATAAATCACCTTTTAATATTGTATGGCTTAATATAATCTATGGTAAAGTGAAAACAGTAACAAAGGGCAAACAACAGTTATTAAAACTCTTTGAATCACAAGATAATAAAAGCAACGATGCTTCACAGATTGTCCTCACTTCAATGAGCATTAACCAGCATCCAGAATAAAGAAAAATTCCGTTATTACAATCTAGCTGATGTAGCTTTTATCTGTACATTGACAGAACAAGGGAGGAACTGTAAAGGGACCTCAAGATATGGAATATATTTTTTCACCTGGATTTGAACTGTCAACACATGCACATTCCCACCTCCCTCAAACGAAGTATCTGTGGGGCATTCCCCAGTAATGAGAAGAAGGTTCAAGTTCAGGTTTCACAGATGCTGATAATCACTCTTCAACTGCAAACCCCAGTTTTTTTGTTACAGGCCACAGGAAAGAGAAACAAATCTGCAGTTGATTTGAAACTGTTAGTTAGGAAATTAAGTTATGAAGAGAAGTTAAGGACATTACACAAAAGATATTGACAGATTAAGTTAACAGGCAAAGTTGTGGCAAATGGAGCATAATGCAGGAAAATGTGAAATTGTCTACTGGCAAGATTAATATGAAAGAGGAATATTATCTAAATACAGAGTTCTGAAATGCAACAAGATCTGGATGTCCTCTTGCATGAATCACAAAAGGTTAGCACGCAAGTACAGAAAGCTAACAGAATGTGATAATTTACTTCAAGGGTAATCAAACATAAAAGTAAGGAGCTTATGTTTAAATCATACAAGGCACTGGTGAGACTGCATCTGGAATATTGTGATAAGGATTTCGATACATTGAAGGCAGTTCAGATAAGGTTAATCAAACTCATGCTGGAATTGGGGTAGGCTGACTGAAACATGAGCTGTGGGGGTCTTCCACTTATGGGAAAAATTACTTGGCCTAAATCTGACAGAGATGTGGCTAAAGTTTTACCTCAGAAGCATGTGAATCTTGGGAGCTTGTCTGCTTAAAAAAAAAGGTGGAAGCAGAGTCTTCAAATCTTTTTAAGGCAAAGATATATAGACTCTAAAGCGAGGGAGTGAAATGTCATCCAGGTTGACATCAATGCGAATTTGAGGTTACAACTGGGTCAGCCATGATCTTACTGAATGGTGGAGCATGGTCAAGGGGTTGAATGGCCCACCTGTGCTAATTTATGTTTGTAATTTCTCTCAACTTTGAGTTTAATGAATCAGTTGAGCCATCCAACTGTACAGTCTAATAGATTCACAAAAGGCTCCTGCTCCTATCACGCCGCTTGGCCTGCTGTGTTTATCCAGCTCTTCACCTTGTTATCGTGGATTCTCCAGCCTCTGCACTTCCTACGATCTGAGGCTAAATAGCCTGCTTCTTTTCCGTACATTCTTCAATCGTAGCCACTAAAATAAGTAATTAATCTCTAGATAACAAAGTGTGGAGCTGGATGAACACTGCAGGCCGAGCAGCATCTCAGGAGCACAAAAGGTGACGTTTCGGGCCTAGACCCTTCATCAGAGAGGGGGATGGGGAGAGGGAACTGGAATAAATAGGGAGAGAGGGGGAGGCGGACTGAAGATGGAGAGAAAAGAAGATAGGTAGAGAGGAGACTATAGGTAGGAAGGTAGGGAGGGGATAGGTCGGTCCAGGGAAGTCGGACAGGTCAAGGAGATGGGATGAGGTGGTAGGTAGGAAATGGAGGTGTGGCTTGAGGTGGGAGGAAGGGTTGGGTGAGAGGAAGAACAGGTTAGGGAAGCGGAGACAGGCTGGGCTGGTTTTGGGATGCAGTGGAGGGGGGAGGGGAAGAACTGGGCTGGTTTTGTGATGCAGTGGTGGAAGGGGAGAGTTTGAAGCTTGTGAAGTCCACATTGATACCATTGGGCTGCAGGATTCCCAAGCGGAATATGAGTTGCTGTTCTTGTAAACTTCGGGTGGCATCATTGTGGCACTGCAGGAGGCCCATGATGGACATATCGTCTGAGAAATGGGAGGGGGAGTTAAAATGGTTCGCGACTGGGAGGTGCAGTTGTTTGTTGCGAACCGAGCAGAGGTGTTCTGCAAAGCAGTCCCCAAGCCTCCACTTGGTTTCCCCAATGAAGAGGAGGCCACACCGGGTACAATGGATACAATATACCACATTGGCAGATGTGCAGGTGAACATCTGCTTGACATGGAAGGTCATTTTGGGGCCTGGGATGGGGGTGAGGGAGGAGGTGTGGGGGCAAGTGTAGCATTTCCTGCGGTTGCAGGGGAAGGTGCTGGGTGTGGTGGGTTGGAGGAGAGTGTGGAGCGGACAAGGGAGTCGCGGAGAGAATGGTCTCTCCGGAAGGCAGACAAGGGTGGGGATGGAAAAACAGCTTGGGTGGTGGGGTCGGATTGTAGATGGTGGAAGTGTCAGAGGATGATGCGTTGTATTCGGAGGTTGGTGGGGTGGTATGTGAGAACGAGGGGTTCCTCTGGGGACGGTTGTGGCGGGGGCGGGGTGTGACGGATGTGTTGCAGGAAATGCGGGAGACGCGGACAAGGGCGTTCTCGGCCACAGTCGGGGGGGGGAAATTAATCTCTACTTGGCACCTTTTCCTGAAGTCTTGACTCAAGTCCTCACAGTCATGAGAGGATCATAGTTCATGCTCGCTCACTCTGACTCAGTCACAGGAAAATAGAAGCTTTCAGAACTTTGTCAGGTTACAGCAGCAGCTAAAACTACCGATGATCAGTTCCTTGTGGAAAATTTTGACTAGATTTGACACTTTGCTTAGGAGAAAAGGTTGCAATTGCTGAAACTTTTTTTTTCAATCCAATTAATTGGCTTCTTGACAGTTTGGTTCAGGAATGGCAATGATATCCTCTTTTTGTATAGCAGTGAGCTTCATTAACAAGGTTAATCGCGTAACTTCAAGATTGAAGGAATTCAAGTGAAGGAACATTTAGGGCAGTGAATGGCAAAATCAATAGCAAAGCTGTGATTTAGATAAATAACCATCACTTGTGTCTCTTAATGGAAGCAATTTGAAAAAAAAATACAATAGAGGCAAATCCTCACATCAATCAGGAACATCTCTTAGCTATACAATTACAAGTTCTCTAACACAATTACCTATAGCAAATTGATTTCCAAATATATTGGAGCCAAGGGGAAAGCAAATGTTTATCCAGTAGTGTTACTGTTGGCTACAAATTTAAACACAACTTTGAGTATTCAGTTTTATTCCAGAAGGTCTAATCTAAACACAATATCAATATTTTTTACTCACTCACAGGATGTGGGTGTCACTGGCCAGGCCACCATTTATTGCCCATCCTTAGTTGTCTTTGAGAAGGTGTTGGTCAGCTGTTTTCTTGAATCAATGCAGTCCATATGTTGTAGGCAAACCCACAATGATGGAATGATGGGGATGGAATTCCAGGGTTTTGATACAGCAACAGCAAAACTGAGCAGAAGGAGATGAAACAATGTCTTTGTTGAAGGGATATTTATGCCAAAAACACATTACTGTTGGAGGAATATTTATGAGTGGAGTAATTAAATCATCACTTTGGTTTGAGACATTACGAGATGTCATTGTTTTTACACAGAGTTTATGCAGTAATACATAATGTGGGAATGTCACTTTAAATTCCACAATTGAATAAGAATGTAAATTCCAATAAATTCACAACATAGAATACCACTGCCTCAATACTAATTAATTTCTTTGAACTAAATTTGGACAATTTTCTGGATGCCAAAATCAATAGTATCCATGATTCTAATGTAATTATCCAGTCTCTGTTTGATAAGGCCATCAACATTTAGAGTTCAAAAGAAAATCAACGTATTCATTGCATTAGAACAATTATCACAAGTACACAACAATATCTATAATCTGTTTTTCTGACCAAAAGTGCACAACCTCACATTTTCCCACATTATATTCTGTCTGCCAAGTGTTTACCCACTTACTTAAGCTGTCTTTATCCTTCTGTAGATTGCTCATGTCTTCTTCATCATTTGCCTTACCATTTGAAAATCTATCAATAATATATTCACTTCGCTCAAAGTCATTAATGCATATTGTAAATAATTGTGGTACTCCACTAGTTACAGGTTGCCATCCTAAAAATACACCATTTATCTCAACACTGTTTTTCACTAGCTCGTCAATCTTCATTGCAAGCTCATTTTCTACGCCACCACGATGGGGTTTAACCCAACAGGCAGCCCCCGAGTGTGACCTTATCGAATGACTTATGGAAATCCAAATATATTACATTCACCAGTACCCCTTTATCTAACAGCTTGGTACTTCCTCAAAAGAATTCAAATAAATTTGTCAGGCGTAATATCCTCTTCATGAAGCCTTGCTGATTCTGCTTAATTATGTTATATAGTATATATTTCTAAACATTTTGCTACTATATCGTTTATAACAGATTCTAACATATCCCCAACAACGAGCAGTTTCTAGGATTATTTTGATCATCTTCAATGTTCGGATGTTACTTGTTTGCCACTCTTCGATTCTCAGTGTCTTCACGCAGAGGAAAAGCTAGAATTTCCTGTTTCAGGCTAGTAATTAAAATTGCACTATAGTCCCAATGACATCATCAATTTTGATCTGTTTGTTTAAGGATTCGTCTTAGTTTTGGGTAAGTGTCCTTGTCACGTCCAGAGTAAAGCAGATTAAAACTCAGAATGGCAAGTCCTTGGCAGCTTCTGAACAGGGAAATAGCCCAAATAATTTTAACCATCCACTGACCCAGTTACCAGCACAACCACAGGATTAAAATCAGCTCCCCCTCTCTCTTTCAAAGACAATACCTTCCTTTTCCCCTACTAAGCAAAAAACTCATTTCCTCAACATTGACCACAACCACTACAGTCAGTCCCCCAATAGGTTGAAGGAGGACACTGTGAAATCAGCCGTCAACTAATCATGAGCAGGATTACGAAGATTAGATCCGAGTAACTTTGGTAAAAGAACAATTGTTTCATTCAAAAAACCTGACAGTGAGTGGAAAATCATGAAAAACAGATAACTCATTCACTAGACAACAAGGCAATTCATCAAAGCTGCATGTATTTGCTGAAATAATTCCAGCATCTATAAGACCATAAGACATAGGAGTGGAAGTAAGGTCATTCGGCCCATCGGGTCCACTCTGCCATTTAAATCATGGCTGATGGGCATTTCAACTCCACTTCCCTGCACTCTCCCCGTAGCCCTTGATTCCTTCTGAGATCAAGAATTTGTCAATCTCTGCCTTGAAGGCATCTAACGTCCTGGCCTCCGCTGCACTCCGTGGCAATGAATTCCACAAGCCCACCACTCTCTGGCTGAAGAAATGTCTCCTCATTTCCATTCTAAATTGATCCCCTCTAATTTTAAGGCTGTGCCCACGGGTCCTAGTCTCCCTGCCTAACAGAAACAAGTTCCCAGCCTCCACCCTTTCTAAGCCATACATTATCTTGTAAGTTTCTATTAGATCTCTCCTCAACCTTCTAAACTCTAATGAATACGATCCCAGGATCCTTAGCCGTTCATCACATGTTAAACCTACCATTCCAGGGATCATCCGTGTGAATCTCCGCTGGACACACTCCAGGGCTAGTATGTCCTTCCTGAGATGTGGGGCCCAAAATTGGGCACAGTATTCTAAATGGGGCCTAACTAGAGCTTTATGAAGTCTCAGAAGCACATCACTGCTTTTATATTCCAACCCTCTTGAGATAAAAGACAACATTACATTTGCTTTCTTAATTACGGACTCTACCTGCAAGTTAACCTTTACAGAATCCTGGACCAATACTCCCAGATCCCTTTGTACTTCTGCTTTATGAATTTTCTCACCGTTTAGAAAATAGTCCATGCCTGTATTCTTTTTTCCCAAAGTGCAAAACCTTGCATTTGCTCACGTTGAATTTCATCAGCCACTTGCTGGACCACTCTCCTAAACTGTCTAAATCTCTCTGCAGCTTCCCCACCTCCTCAGCACTGCCTGCCTGTCCACCTATCTTCATATCTTCGGCAAACTTCACCAGAATGCCCCCAGTCCCTTCATCCAGATCATTAATATATAAAGTGAACAGCTGCGACCCCAACACTGAACCCTGCGGGACACCGCTCGTCACCGGTTGCCATTCCGAAAAAGAGCCTTTTATCCCAACTCTCTGCCTTCTGTCAGACAGCCAATCCTCAATCCTAGCCAGTAGCTCACCTCGAACACCATGGGCCCTCACCTTGCTTAGCAGCCTCCCGTGGGGCAGCTTACCAAAGGCCTTTTGGAAGTCTAGATAGATAACATCCACTGGGGCTCCCTGGTCTAACACACTTGCTACCTCTTCAAAGAATTCTAACAGGTTTGTCAGACACAACCTCCCCTTGCTAAATCCATGCTGACTTGTTCTAATCTGACCCTGCACTTCCAGGAATTTAGAAATCTCATCCTTAACAATGGACTCTAGAATTTTACCAACAACCGAGGTTAGGCTAATTGGCCTATAATTTTCCATTTTTTGCCTTGATCCTTTCTTAAACAAGGGGGTTACAACAGCAATTTTACAATCATCTGGGACTTTTCCAGGCTCCAGTGACTTTTGAAAGATCACAACCAAAGCCTCCGCTATTTCCTCAGCCACCTCCCTCAGAACACTAGGATGTAGCCCAATCGGGGCCAGGAGATTTGTCAATTTTTAGACCTTTTAGCTTTTCTAGTGCCTTCTCTTTTGTAATGCCTACCATACTCAACTCTGCCCCCTGACTCTCCCTAATTGTTGGCATACTACTCATGTCATACTACTATCGTGCACAAGGTAAAAGAAGGCATTCTTTAATATTACTCTGATCAAAAAATCTTTTGCCACAATGTTACGGGCCACAAAAGAGTTGGTAGGGAATGCACATGCTGATTTTTTTTTTTAAATTCAGTCAGTACACAGTGTTTGGCCAGGTTTTCATGTGTCCTAAATCCTGATATGTCAGTACATATAGCATCCAAGTATAAAAATACAATTGAAGTTCAACTAAATTATGAAAAGCAGCTTAGTACCCTCTGGAGTGTGAACTGGAACTAATTTCTTTTCCTTGTTGAAAATCTGCCCTGGGGAGAATTCCATCACTTCTTTTTCCAAAATGACTGAACTAAAAACATTTTTACAGTCAAATCCTTTCAAATAACATTGTACTGTTTTTATTGTGATAAAATATATACTTAAGGCATCTCAGTTCAAGTTAGATGAAAATACGTTCTTGGTTTGAGCTGAAATAAATGATAGTGCTATAAACACTTTCTGGCTGAGACTGGATGATTTCTTTCTCTGCCAAAAAATTAAATTACACCCTGAAAGCTAAGGATAAGCATAATTTGACAGATAAACCTCTACATGGAACCAATGTACTTTGAAGTTCTTGCCACTCACTATACAAAGTACATGCTGTATATTTGATCAGAAAATCCACACATCATGAATGCCTATCCATGAAATAGATTAAACACCTCTTGCTTACAAATATCACAAATTTTGGTATACTACTGCAAAGTTGAGTCTTCACCACAGTTACGTGCATCGATTTGAGACCTTATTCCCTGCCCCTTACAGCACATAAGCAGCAATAAATGCATTGCAATATTTCCAGATCAACATTTAACATACTTGCATGAAATCTTCCTTCTGAAGAAGGGTCATTGGGCCCGAACCATTAACTCTGATTTCTCACCACAGATGCTGCTGATCCTGCTGAGTTTTCATGTCAAGCAAGTTCTGCTTTTGTTTCTGCCATTCATCAAGAAATGTGAACTTCCACTTGCACATTTCTGAGCAATTTGAAAAGATAACATTTCTACCGCAACTACCTATTAGTAACCAAACATTTTTCTGTTTAAAAGTTTATAAATAATCACTATTAAGTTGAATCTCGTAACCTTCACATTGAGTCATTCATGCAAGATAAAACATTAATGCATTGTTAACGTAAAACATTTTATTAACAAAAATGGACCTCCAGATATTACACCATAAAGCCTATTAATTGTAAAAAGGAAATGTGGGGATCAAGTACAAGATATTTAATGATAATGAGTGAAATTTGAAGATTGGCGGTGTAATTTTCAACTCCGGTCAGAAGCAAAGAATGATGAGAAGGCATTTCCACCATTATTGTTTAGAGATACTTTTTTACACATTGAAATATAATATCTGAAGTGTGACAGATGTAAAACTTTCAATCATGCAAAGACTGAAAAAGAACCAAATTCTGTATTATCTAAAAGGCATAAGTTTATAGAATTACTGTGAATGTAGAAATTTTCAATTTTGTAAAACAATTTCTTCATATTTTGAATTCAATCATACAACTGATCTTAATAAATGGCACTCCGCCATTACTGTCCAGCTAAGTGGGCAGAGATCAGAGATTGAGCCCAAGATGCCTCTGGGTATGTATGCTTGTGAATTAGAATGGCTGGCATCCCTTTGGCTGGGAAAACAAAAATCATTACTTGCAATGTTATTGTTCACATTCAATCAACTACCCAACTGAATATGCAACAGCACTACTCATGTTTAAGAGGGGAGGGTGGAAAAAGTCAGAAAACTATAGGCCGGTTAGCCTGACCTCCATCAATGGTAAGATTTTAGAGTTCATTATTAAGGATGAGATTGCGGAGTACTTGGAAGTGCATGGTAAAATAGGTTGAGTCAGCATGGCCTCATCAAGGGGAGGTCATGCCTGACAAATCTGCTAGAGTCCTCTGAGGTAATGAGCAAGTTAGACAAAGGACAGCCAATGGATGTGATCTTCTGGAATATTCTGAAGGCCTTTGACAAGGTGCTGCACAGAAGGCTGGTAAGTAAGATAACAGCCCATGATGTGAGAGGCAAAGTGTTGGCATGGATAGAGGATTGGCTGACCAGCAGCAGGCAGACATGTGAGGAAAAATTTTTTTTCCAAAATGGCAGCCAGTGACTAATGAAGTTTCACGTGAGTTAGTATTGGGATCACAACTATTTACATTAATAATTTGGACAAAGCAACTGACAACACTGTTGCTACACTTGCAGATGACAAAGATATTTGGAGGGCCAGGTAATGTTGAAGGAAAGGCGATGTTGCAGAAGAACTTGGATGTACTAAGAGAGTGGGCAAAGAAGTGGAACATAGAATACAACGTGGGAAAGTATGAGGTTATGGACTTTGATAGCAAGAATAGAGGAATCAAATATTTTCTGAAAGGGGAAAGGGTTTGGAAATCTGAAGCACAAATGAGTTAACTGCAGATTCGGTTGACAGTTGGGAAGGCAAATGCAATGTTAGCATTCATTTAAGGAGGGCTAGAATACAAGCGGAGAAATGTACTTTTGAGGCTGTGTAAGGCTCTGGTCAGACCATATTTGAAATATATGAGCAGTTTTGGGCCCCATATCTATGGAAGAATGTGTTGCCAATGAAGGGAGTCTACAGGTGGTTCATAAGAATGATCCTGAAGATGAAGAGCTTTTCATGTGAGAAGCAGTTCAGGACTCTGGGTCTGTACTCAATGAAGTTCAGATGTATAAAGGAGGGATCTGATTGAAACTTTCAGAATACAGAGAAGTCTGGATAAAGTGGACATGTTTCTACAAGTAGGAGACACTAGGGGCCCAAGGGCATAGCCTCGGAGGATAGAGAAGACCTTTCAGAACTGACACAAGGAAACATTTGAGATAACACAGTGTAGAGTTGGATGAACACAGCAGGCCAAGCAGCACCAGAGGAGCAGGAAGACTGACGTTTCAGGCCTAGACCTTTCTTCAGGAATGTCAGCCTTCCTGCTCCTTGGCCTGCTGTGTTCATCCAGCTCTACACCGTGTTATCTCAGATCCTCCAGCATCTGCACTTTCTACTATCTCTGAAACAAGGAAACATTTCTTCAGTCAGAGTGCAGTTAACCTGTGGCACTCACTGCTGCAGAAGGGTGTGCAGGCCAAGTCACTGAGTGTATTTAAGACAGAGACAGACGCATTTTTGATTAGCAAGGGGATCAAGGATTATGGCGAGAAGGTAGGAAAATGGGCCGAGAAACATATCAGCCACTATCAAATGACACAGCAGACTTGATGGGCCAAATGAACTAATTCTGCTTCTACATCCTATGCATAAGGGCACAAACTGAGCAGCACGTTGGGCTTAGCACAGTTTTAAAGCAACATAATAGCAACTGTTGCTTCCTGATTTCATTCACTCACTCTATATCAGTCAAAAGCCCAAACTAAACAAAGGGAGAAGCCAACCATTCACCTATAGGTTAAACTTCAGAAATTGTTGGGTCATGAGAAAAAATGTTAACAGACAATCCTATCCAATGCATCTTTAATTACAAACGAGGCATGTGGAGCGCCCCACAATATCCTTCAATACTCTGGGACAAATAATTGGTCTGTAAGTAAACGACGACAGCTTGCTTTTAATCTGTTGGTATAATTTCTCATATGGGTTGAATTAACACTTATTTCCCAAAGCTGTCACTGTCTTTCTATTACTGTCCTTTAATCTACACAGTCAATGAGAGTAATACCACAGGCATCCTTGTGAAATATTACTGAGTTGTACTTTCCATTGGCTGACAATGCAACTGGCCCAGTTTTCAATAGATCTAGCTAACCTCTATTGAGTGATATTAATATAAATCCACTTAAGGTAATTCCAGACAAATCAGATCACAGAATAAAACTTGGCCGATAGATTTTTGTTTTTGTTCAGTTAGTCAGTCTGGTTGTTGGTCACTGCAGCATGTCCAGACAAACCCATAGGCTTTCTTACACAACAGAACAAATGTTCATCACAGAAAAGAAATTTGTGTTTAAAGCCTCAAAACACATAGCAAAATTGAGATTGAACCCATTTCCCAACAGAATCCATTACAGAGACTCAAGGTCCAAAGGGATTACACCCTATTTTTAAGGTCTGAGCAAAACTTTGTAGCTCGGGTTGTGGATGCAGTTGTTTGTTAGCTTTCTGAGCCAGTTGTACCATGGCGTCTAGATGTTTTGCTATCATTCTTTAACTACATCGGTACTGCATCAAATGCTAGCAAAGATGAAAGACACCATACTGACAGTAAACAGGACTGATGTGATATACAGAATCCCATGCAGCGAGTGCAATAAACATTATAAGACCATAAGACCCAAGAGTGGACGTAAGGCCATTTGGCCCATCAAGTCCACTCCGCCATTTAATCATTTCTGTTGGGCATTTCAACTCCACTTACCCGCACTCTCCCCATAGCCCTTAATTCCTTGAGAGTTCAAGAATATATCAATCTCTGCCTTGAAGACATTTAGCGTCCCGGCCTCCGCTGCACTCTGTGGCAATGAATTCCACAAGCCCACCACTCTCTGGCTGAAGAAATGTCTCATTTCCGCTCTAAATTGACCCCCTCTAATTCTAGGGCTGTGCCCACAGGTCCTAGTCTCCCCGCCTAATGGAACCAACGTCCCAGCGTCCACCCTTTCTGAACCGTGCATTATCTTGTAAGTTTCTATTAGGTCTCCCACTTGAGGTAAATTTCGAACCCTCTTCAGATAAATAATTATAATGGACAAACAGAGAAGACACTGACAACCACAATACACAAACACCAGCTGACAGTAAAAAGACACAACCAATATTTACTTGTCTCAATTCACACAGACAATGAGGGCCATCACTTTGACTGGGACAAAAGAACAACAGACATGCAAAGGAATTTCTGGAATCCTGGTTCTCAACGCAGGACTCCATTAACAAACACATAGAAATCGATCCTATATGCAGACCGCTGCTGGAAAAAAAAGACGCACAAGTGACAAGACCCACCACTCCAGAGGATCGTATAAATGCAGAACAGAGCAGAACACCAATGCTTCTATTAGAGGTTGCACTGATTATGTTGCCTAGAGTGCTAATGAAACGGATGTCTACACAATATAGAACCAAATAATAAGGTGAGCTAATGAACAACTATATCTCAACTCTGAGAGCTACCTAATGGATTTCTTATAGTTGCTTTGCTGTAGTTTGTGGAAATAATTTAATGACTCCTTTCTGAGTCTGCCAACACGAATTCATCACAAATCTGTATTCCTAAACTTACTCAGATTTAATCACCTATAGATTGCTAATCAAACAATTCTGTTGAGATGTAATTAGTGATGCAAGATTGTTTGTTAATAATCTTAGTGCTATGTATAATTAAAATGTTTGGAACTGTTCATTAATACATCATCAGTCTTATTGAACCATTCTGTTGAGATGACTAGTTCCATGAACTCCTCCTAGGAGATAAATTAAACTTGCCTTAGAACTTAAGAATAGATTTTTCTGAATTAATTTTTTAAAAATGCTTACAGTTAGATTTTTCTGCACTGACAACAGATCTAATGCTCTAAAATGGTTACCCTAATTGATGTAAACCCAACAGTATAAGCATGTTTCCAGTAACACCTCAGTGATCTGCCATTACCTGCTTTCTGAGAAATGCTAGGTTTAGGTCACTGTTTTGGAATAACCTTCTGAGCTTACTCTATTCATGAAGGAAACCTCTCACACAATTAACCAACCTCCATCAGTCTCTATTTTCCAAAAATAAGATACATCTTGTATGGCTTTCATGACAACGTCACACTTTTCATCAATAGATTGTAATATGCAAACATCCTTTTATGAACCTTAAGCCAATTGTTCTCAGCTGTCAAAACTACAACCCTGCTTTCCTTTTACATTATCCAGGCCAGTCTGCCAATTATTTTTCACTTCTACCAGTATTTTAAAACTACACAAAGTTTTAGTATAGTTCCAATTTCGAGAATGGCTACCCATTTGGGTTGAAGTCCAATTGCACGCCTCCGTGCCAATCGAGAATGAATCACTGAATCCCTTTCACTGCTTCGTACCCAGAAGAAAAATCTTTCATTTATATAGCATCTTAGAGATTTTATCACTAAAGTCCCCGCAGAATGAGCCACTTAGAAGCAGAGTAACCACTGCTACATTGGCAAGGACTGTAAAGGTAAGATAAAGATGAGACTAAATTTATTTAAGGTTTTAGTTGGGAAAGAAATCTTTACAGTATACCATGAGATTTAGTTTTGCATCATAACTATTCCATGGGATTTTTTGGCCCAGTTGAACAGATAGAGACTTTAGTTAAGTTTCTTCTCTTAGTCAATGCAATCATTCTTCAGCACTACACTAAACATGTTAAGTCTGGTTCAATAAGACTGATGATGTATTAATGAACAGTTCCAAACATTTTAAATATACATAGCACTAAGATTATTAACAAACAATCTTGCATCACTAATTACGTTGGGATATCCCAAAGCACTTTATAGCAATGTGTGTAAGGTCAAAAGCAGGAAACTTAGCAGTCAAGATCCTTCAAACGGCAAATGGCTAGATAATCCATTTTAGTAATATTGATTCGAAGTTAAATATTGTCCAGTTTGTATTGGAAAATAAAGCAATGAGATAATGGCCTGTTAATCTGCTATTATGATGCTGTCTGAGAGATAAACATTGTTCAGTGCATTAGGGATAGCTTCTTGCTCTGCTTCAAATTTAATCCATAAGGTCCTTAAACAGGTTCCTTAACATCTACAGGTGCAGACAGACAGGGCCTCCTTTTAATGTCTAATTTGAAAGATGCTGCTTCCCATAATGCAGAACTCCATCATTACTGTACTGGAATAGTTTATAATGATAGAATCAATTACATCTACCTGAAAGAAAACAAGTGAGACCTTAGATTAATGTCTCACAAAAAAACTGCAAATTGGAGAGGTCTCAGTTAATCGTGCAAGATGTATCATGCTGAATCTGTCACTTGTTCTAAATAGCATCATCTATTTAGTGTCAGGTATACTCTTCAAAAGTAGTTCCTAGAAAACACTCAGGTAGAAAAATCAGAGTCTGAATATGCTGTTAATGTGACTTGAAACAGCAACTCTGGCTGAGATCAACGAACTCAGTGTGACAAATCCAGATGTTTCCTTCATAAAAACAATACTGGAAAAACTCAGTAAGTCTGGCAGCATGTATGAAGAGAGCAGCAAAGTTCCAAAGAAAAGCATATTAGACTCAAAATGTTAACTTTGTTTCTCTATGCACATTTCTCTAACAATTATGTTCTTATTTCAGGCGTTCAGCATCTGCAGTATCTAACTTTCATTCCAGGGCCTCCCTTGTTGGCACAATGCACAGCGTAAACCCAGTCAGGAAACTAGAGGGATAGCACACAGAGACTCGTGCAGTATTTATGGTGTCATCATGGGAAAAAGATATCTAATCAAGAAGTTCATTCCATTGATACGAGACAGGTACCAAGACATGAAATTCCAAGATGCACAGGGCTGGGAATGCCAAAACTAATTTGGTTTTCTCTTAATATAGCATCTGTTTTTCAGCATCTGGGCTATAGGCATAACTCCTTTATATGATGATTATTCATGATACCACTCTAAACAACAGCAAAATGAGATGAAATGCATTTTCAATTTTAATTCTCAAAGTACAAAATTGGCATCAGGCTACCTTGCACAATATTCATTCGAGCCTGGAAGGGATTATGACATTCAGAAGCAACTTTTCTCAGAAAGGAGGCAGTTTTCCCTCAACTATTGGACAGGTTTTAAAGTGTCATTTTTCTTTCACTTCCATTTTTTCATCTTTCTATTCCAGGAGCCCATCTAGTAAATCTTCACTATACCATTTCCAACACACACAAAGCCTTCATAAATGAAATCAGAATTTATCATAGTTCTCCAGGTGTGGCCTTGTCAAAGCCTTATATGGATTACATGGGAATCATAGAAAAGTTACGGCCAGAAAAAGGCCAATCAGCCCACTGTGTCACCTCATTTTTATGGCATATGTTGTACTATTTCTGGTATATCCTTCTGCACTTTAAATTGAAACAGACAGACCACTGATTCAGCAGGAATGATTAAATGCGGGATATACCAACCCATTAGATTGCTGATTGTGGTTATAAGCAATTCTGTTGCTGATGGCCCGCAGCACCTCGTGGACGTCTAGTTTGAGTGATGCATTTGTTTGAAATCTTTCCCTTCACACAACACAATGGCAAGGTCCCATCTTCAATCTGAGGATACATCTCCAAAAGGCCTGTGTAGTAGTCACTCTTACAGATTCTGTCATGGGCAGAAGCACCTTCTTCAAAGTATTAACACATTTGCTGAAACAACTTCACTTTTGTAAAACCTTGCTGACTCTGTCTGACATGAGGTCTTGATGCCATATGACCAAAGTGATCATTTGAGTGGGCTCGTTTATAAGTCCTTATTAAGTAATACAGAACTTGAGTTTGCAGAAAGTAAAACTTTTTTTTTGAAACTTATTGTCCTGCACGCATCAGGACAATCTGCAAGAAATACTGAAGTCAATGGAAAACAACATTTATAATCTATGAGGAGAGCGCTGATTGGTTGCTCCGTGGACTCTGATTGTTTGAGGTATTACAACAGAGAATGAATCAGTTAATGGTGATTGACAGCTAACTGCAAATCTTTGTTTAAATTACAAACCAGGATGGTAGAGTCTGACTGGTGAAGGCATGGTCTGGAGAAATGAAATAGAGAACTGCTGTCACAAAATAGATGACTTTACATTTGAAGAGCTGGATGACAGAGTAAATTATGTTATAAGGACTCCAATGAAGGAATTTAGATGAACTCTCAAACTATGGAGGCTTAGATAGGTCTGGATGTTTTGACTGTTATTACTTGTCATTGCTCTGCAAAAAATCCAGTTTCTTTTAAAACAAAATCTATGCTGACTGCACAGTTGCACATTGAGTAACGGCAAATTTTAAAAAATAGGATAATACCATGGTAACATTTATTATGAGAGGGACTGAACATAAAAATGAGTATGTTCTGCTTCTGCCAGACGCGCAGCGGTGAGACCACATCCTGAATGCTGGTGCAATTTTGGTTGTTTTCTTTAAAGAATATTGTAAATTTATTGAATGCAGTTCAGAGTAGGTTTACTTGATTTTTACCTGGAATGGGTGGGTTGTCTTATGAAGGAAGTTTGGACAAACTGGGATGAATTGATTGAAGTAATGCAAGATCCTGAATGGTCTTGACAAGGTTCATATGGAAAGATGTTCCCTCCCATGGGTGGGTCCAGAACTAAGGGGATACTATTTTAAAATCAGTAATCGCATTTAGGACAAAGATACAGAAAAAAAAGTTTCAAAGTATTGTGTGCTTTGAAAATCTGCTTCAGAAGTGGCGGAGTTTGGAAGTTTTTTTTATGGCAGAGATTGTCAGATTCTTAGGCAAGGATGGAAAGACAGTCAGGGATATATGTGAATCTGAATTCAAAACACAAACAGATCAACCATGATTATAATGGCGTACCAAATGATCTTCTTCTGCTGCTAATTCCTAAGTGCACATGACACAGGATTGCAGAGAATGAACAAGGCTTCACTGAAGGTCACGTCAAAGTACAAGAATGTGCAGGATCTCTTTTAGATAGTGAACTTCTAATGAATTCATTGACATCCATTTTTAAACTTCATTGTTTACTCCAATTCAGTGCAGGAAGAAAGATAGTTCTCTTAGTATTCTGTAGATTGTGATCCTCTGGAAACATGATGAATATGGAGATAAGCACTGACTTGCAGCCCATTATAAAAGTGAGCCATTTCCTGAAGGGCAGAGATGGCATTCTAGCAGGTATGCACCCTGATAGATAATACTTAGCCCATGTGATCACACATGACCTTCAAAACTGGTTTCAATTGCCTGAGGTGGTGACTGAAGAACTTCATGTTTTTGATGTTCTTCATTGTTCCCCTTGTTTTGTGAACTGTTTTTCTCTCAGTGTGGAGTGAAGGATCACTTATACATTTACTCTAAGAATAGCACTGAGCATGTGTGAAAGTGCTATGTTATAGTGATATCAAATCACAAGGAACTGAAGCCTTCGTGTGTAGGGTATCTTTTGGAATCCTTTCTTTCTCATAGAATCTTTACAATGTAGAAGCTGGCTGTTCAGCCCATCAAGTCCACACCAATCCTTCAAAGAGAATCCCATCCAGACCAACAACACCCTACCCTGTAACCGTGCATTGACCATGGCCAATCCAGCTAACCCACACATCTTTGGGCTGTGGGAGGAAACCAGAGACCCGGAGGAAACCCATGCAGAAAAAGGGAGAACATGCAAACTGCACACAGACAGTCACCTGGGGCTGGTATCAAACCTGGGTCCCTAATTCTGTGAGGCAGCAGTGCTAACCACTGAGCCACCAAGCCTTATAACTGTGTGTTTAACACTAGCAACAGAAAAGGCAATTTCAGAACAAGGAAAGGCTATTTAGGACTGAGATAAGGAGGAATTTCTTCACTCAGTGGATGGTATATCAATGGAATTCTTTGCAATAGAGTGCTTGAGAAGCTCAGTCATTAAATATCGTTTTGTAAGTTGCTCCTACACATGAAAGTCCAGAGAACAAAATTAGAGAGTGTAGTTCACTACTCTGAGAGAAGATATTCTTCATCTTGTCTTCAATGGGTGATCCCTTAGAGTGAGATAATGTCATTTAAACACAGAAAATAGGAGCAAGTGTGGGCTATTCAGCCCTTCCAACTGGCTGATCATCCAACTCAGTACCCTTTATCTTTCAACTAATACCCTTTGATCCCTTTAGTCCCAAGAGCTATATCTAATTATTCAAGGCTCACCATCTGTTGGTGAAGAAATTTCTCCTCATCTCAGTTCTAAACGGCCTACCCCATGTCCTCGTCTTCTGTAGCCACAAGTGACACTTGCACAACTTCTATAAACACAACCCTGAATGAGTAGGAGATTGTAAATATGCTAAGATAAGTAATACTTGCCCCAGCCACAGCACCCCTTACATGACCCAAGATAAGCAACATTGCACAGAAGAGCATATTGTGAAATTCTTGCAGCCCAATTTCTGAGAAATGCAACTTTGGGCCCTTGTTCACTTGAGACCTGGGAGTGTGTTTGTGAATTGTGCACGGCACGTATCACTTTATAGGTCACCTGTGATTACTTCTGATTCACAGAGACACTTGGATTAATTTGTAATGATCAATGTCACAGTCAAGATCGCTTGTGTGCAGGATTTGTAAGTCATTGTAAGCACTGCATTAAGAATACAAGCAGAATTCTGTGATTTCAGATGTCTTTAACCTGTAATTTGTAAATGTTGGACCAATGCAACTGAAGGGCCTCACACTGTTCACAATTTGAGTCTTTTCCATCAGAAATTACCATAATTTCCAAAAGAAATTCCTGTACCCATTCATTTTTCATTTTCATTGCATGTGTGTTTTAGATGAGGATGGAAGCCAACACACTAATGGTTCAGAAAGTGAGATGCAGGCTCAGCATGTTAACCTAGGTGATCCACCCCCCTCCAAGCCCTCATGTTCTTTTCTGTCTTGCACTCCATATCAACCCCACCAGGTTTGAGCCTCCCTACATTCCCACCAACCCTTGAATTAAACTCTCTCCTGTCTTCCTCTCCCCACATTTTTCCAAACTCCAGACCTACAGTCAATTCTACCCAACATCATTATGCATCATTCCCGCATCGAAGCTACCATGCTGCTGACTGTAAAACACATCCCTTGCCTGTTACTGGGAAAATGTTGGGAACTTACTATGAAGGATGCAGTAGCAGAGCACTTTATATATATAAAATCACACAGCATCAGTGTGGTTTCATAAAGGGGAAATCATGCCTGACAAATTTATTACAGTTCTTTGAGGAGGTAAAAGAGAAACTGAGTGAGATGAAAGTGGCTGGCACAGTTGCTAGTGGTGTTACAGGGTAGAGGAAAGATGCAGACATCTCCCAAATGAATTAGTAGGAAATGCAGAGGATAGGAAGGTTGGAGGAATGGGGTGGGTGAAATCCACTAAAGGAAGATGCTGCATGCAGAGCATGAAACTGGGTGGGATGTAAATGCAGTGTCAGAGTTAGAAATATGAGGAACCAGACAGAAGATGATGGCACTTAACCTTGTGGAGTGCAGAAGGTCATTAACCTTCCTCTTGCATTGTTGGACATCCCTGTGCACCTCGGACACACACTAACTGGACGGTAACTTTGGAACAGGCTGGCAAAGTCTGATGATGTGGTCTCCCCTTGCGATCCTGAGGAAAGGGAATGGCTCTCCTCTCCACCAGTCCATCCACCAGGACCAAAGGTACCCATCTATGAACCAAGGATTTGCCTCTATCAGCCATATTCCTTGGAGATCCTTGCACAGTACAATGAAGAAGAGCTACTCCTGGCTTGCAACTGGTGCAAAGCTGGGCATGATATACGGTACCAGTAGTGTGAAAACCAGAAGGTCTAGGCAGTGGCCAGCACTTCTGCTCCTGCTGAGCACAAGACAGTGCAAAAACAGCACTATGATGGCAAGGTGCAAACTTAATAAGGTGAAGTATCATAAAATTATGCAAGTAACCTCACTAGAACTCACTGACAGAGACACTTCATGAAAATCCCTGAAACTGACCAAGCCAAATTTCGGTAGAAGTTAGCACTAATGTCTCATTCCACAGAATGTACCTACAACATTTTACTTTTAATGTCAGCAGAGATTATATACTGATGTATGGCTTGAACATACAATCTCCCAATTCAAAGGCTAGAGTGTAGCCAGCTAAGTAGATCCAGTAAAGTAAAAGGCATAGAAGCCTCTAATTGTCCTGAACCATAACAATGAGAAAGACTCTCAACAGATGGGAAATGAAAAACATGGTGGCAGCAGAACAAAAACACCTACTAGAGCGCCGGTGATGAAAGAAGATTGAAACAAAACTGTAGAATTCAAAGAGAAAATGTGACTATCAAATTTTAATGCAATAACTAATAGACAAATTCAATTGGCAAATCTCACCAGCTGAAATGTCATTCAAGTTGGAGAACTTTGAGCATGTTATTATATAATTCTAAAGCAGTATTACAGAAGCGTTGAAAAAAAACTGTATTTGGCAGCAGGATGAGTAAATCCATTCTCCCAATGAAGAGTTGTGAAGAGTAATCTCAGACTAGTCTTATGTTACTTCTCATTGCCCATTTCAAAGGAATAATAGTTATGGTGCTCTGTCCATTTGCTGGACTACAAATAGCGAGTGGAAAGCAAACAAAGAACAAATGGAAAACAGATGAAGGACATTTATGTAAGTTGTGACTTTCCTTCCATAGATGCTGCCTGACCTCCTGAATGGTAACCAATTTTTTGTTATTTTGGATTTCCAAAATCCACATATTTATCTTTTGTTAAAGGGACAAAAAGTACCTTAAGACATGGTCTTGTCCACTAATACAACTTGTTAGCAATCTATTGTTAGTTACAACACAGCTAGCTATAAATACAACTACAATTTTTTTTAGTAACAGCTCTATCATTGTATTAAAAGCTTCAAGCATAGCTAGGATCAATTGTTTGTCCAGATACATCAAACACCAAGGACCTAGTAACTTAAAATATTGAGATATAAAAAATTTACTAATCTCATGCTCCTAGATCAGAGTTTTAAAAAAAACCCTTGGAAGCACTGACATGACTATCGTGAGGACAGAAGACCCAATGCTGTTATAATCAGCGCAGCCCAATTTTGGAGGGTACTCACAAGCAGGTTTTAGACCATCTACTTGAACGTACAAGAAGTCCAACACTTGTTTCAGGCACAGGCCTAGAATGCTTAGACAGGGGACTTCTGGTGCTGAATTTATACGCACAGATGCCATAATAGATGCTTTGGTGCCTGTTTCCTGCCTGCAAAATCTACATGTGCCAACATATGTTTAGACCATCATGTCAAATGAATAACAGGCCACCTTCCTTCACTTTCCCATAAAGCAGAAAACTGTCACTATCTCAAAATAATGCTCAGATTGAGGCTCATGTATCCTGGAGGCGGTATCGATCACTCCTTTCCTGAATTACTTTCAAACAAAATGCTACCAAGAACGAACAGCTACAAGGCAGCTCAAATGAGTAGTATCCTTTGATTGACACTGTGCACATTTGCCTCAATAATATTTTAATTCCGCTATTAAACAGCCTGTCCATCAAGAAGTAAAAAAATCACATTAATGAATAAACGCACCTGAAATCTGGCATATTTCAGAGGAAATACAACAGCACTGTCAACTAAGTAGACAGCAGGTGGGGAAAGATAAGGTTTTGTCTTAATTGATCAGCTGGCTCACTGATAAAATTTTAAGTATCAAGAGATTGTGTCAGCGTCATTCCAGAGTGTGTGCAAGAAAACTGCAATTACAGCTCAGAGACAGCTTCTTAGAAACTAAATTGCTGGTTACACCCAGCATCTGTGGAGAGTACAGCCAAATGAACTGTTCAGAAGCATAACCATCCGTGAGAACAGGAATAAAATGCAGAAAATCTTCTTGCTCCCATTCTAAAAGTACCTGTGCATTGATAATTTTTTTGCAGATGGAATAATGTGTCTAACATCTAAAACCTTCATCTGTCTGTTTCTCTCTTTTAACAAAGGTTACCTGCCTTCTGAGAGTATCTAGACTTTTCCGTTTTTACATAAGATTCTTCCGTTCCACTTTTGATTATTAGAGAAAAAAATTCTATTAAAAACTAACTTTAATTGTGTGAAGCAAGTATAAATAGGCTTTTGTCTTGAAAATAGCATTTCAGTTACTCTCTGATGTGGCATTCTTTTAAGAGGTTCATGTAATTTAGGTCATGTAATGTACTTTCGCTATAGGCATGTCTGCTCCAAAGACTCAAAGGCAGTATCAATAAAGTGGAACCAATAGTCATTTTATGCCAGTTCCTCATAGAGACCACTTTCCAGAAAAGAAGGTGGCTGTAAACTCTGCAGCCTGACCACTCCAGGTCAGGCATCAAGGGATGTAGAAGCCCTGCACAGAGTTTCTGGACAGGGAAGTACTTCTAGGTTCTGCAGAGCTTAGCTCTTCCAGCCTTGACCTTTCTCCCTTTCATTTCAATATCAATGATGTTGGCACTATGAAGCAAGGGTCCAAAGAATTCTAAAGAAAAGCCATATTAGATTCAAAGCATTATCTCCATTTCTTTCCCCAAAGGTGCTAGCTAGATCTGCCAAGTTTTTCCAGCACTCCCTGTTTTTTTTTAATACTAGGAACTATCATTAGGAAATCATTAATAGATCCAAAAGGGAAAACCAAAAGGGAAACCTCTTTGCCCGAATATTGGCTAGAATGTGGAGCATGCTACCTCAAAGAGTAGTTTAGGTAACTAGAATGATATTGGAAATCTAGACAGATCTGAGAGAAGGGAACAGGAATATGTCGTTGGTTGAAAAGGTAGGGAAATGGTTTGTGTGAACCATAAATGCTGACTTGGAAACAATACAGCGCTGAAATGGCTGATGATATGATATCAGATAATACTAATCCAATCCTTGGATCCTCACATTTACTGTTCAGTGGCAAGTCTTGGTACTCGGGTCTCTGCATAATCCACCTCCAGAGTTTGGCAGTAGGTTTTAAATATACTTCTAATCAAAACACACACATTGCACTAAAATGCTTTGTTGAAATTCATTAATAAATTGCAACTGAAATATATCTTATACAAAAGCACATTAATTTATAAATAAATTTATTTGAGCTATAGTCTTTCACATCTTCACCATTGTTACAGTCAGTCAGTTTCTTGCTCAATTTCCTCAGTAATAAATCAACAACTCCTCACGGCCTGGTTGGTTTTGAAAGGATTGTGTGTGATAACATTTGCAACATATAAAACAAATGTTGTTTATTACAGAAATCTGATACGTCAATATCCATTGAGGGCATCTGTCACGATTTTGGAGCCCTTTTTGTAAAATGTCTATCCAGCTGTGAAGTTTTTCAATATTGTTTGGAGACCAGTTGAATAGTATTGCCCTAAAGATTCTATTTTCTTTATGATCAGCTTCCTCAGGAGAAAAGCTAACTTTTAGTTCTGAAAAGTAGCAATATCATACTAAATAGATGGAACTCACTGCAATGATTATGTTGCAGTGTACATAGAGAGGGTAAATAAGAAGAAACAGTTTCCACTGACAGGAGCATTGCTAAACAAAGAACATGGTTTTAAGTTACGTGGTACAAAATGATACATAATACAGATATAAAAGAAACTCAGGGAAATAAGAATTTACTGTATTATACAAGTTCTTGAGATCTAGAGTGTGTTGCCTAAAAGGGTGTTAGAAAATGATTATGTAACAAAAATAATTGATTATACTTGTAAAATAACTGCACAGGGAATTGAGACCATTTGGATAGCATTTCCGAAAGATTCAGCTTGGACACAAGAGTCTGAGTCACATCCTTCAGTGCTGTAAGATTCTATAGTTGTATCACAATGAAAACCAACCAGATCATTGCAGTCATTGTGAAGCCTGGTGCAATTTCAATATAATTCTAGAAATTCCATCCATGTAACTAATTCACAATTCTCGTATTAAAATCTTCAACATGAAGTCCAATTCTTCTCTATTTTTAGTCAACATAATTATATGATCACAAACATGTCAAACAATTAAATGATTTTATGACTATGAGTGATTTAAAATTAATTAATTTATTTGTATTACTACTGTAATTTTCAGGAATTAAGTACTTTGTCTTTCATGCTGCTTTGCTAAAGCAATCTTTCACAGTAAGGCCAGGACTGCCTTTAACTTTGTGCTCTTTCCATTTTACATACTGGTGTTAATGTCAGAAACATCTTTCATCTAAAAGCCAAGCTGTTTACTTCAGTCCCTGCAGGTTTTTGGGAACTCAATTCAGATGCAGAGACTGACACGCAGCTTGCAATGTCACACAGAGAGCACCAATCTGGGACAGGCGTTGTATCTACACAATCACATTAGCCCTCAAGACTCTTGTTTTTCCTTTAAATTATTTTTGGTATGACCATTCCAAAGAATTATTTGTACTACTCAGAAGAGATGTAATTGCCAGTATCATAAAGTGTGGAACTGGATGAACACAGCAGGCCAAGCCTAAGATGCTGCTTGGCCTGCTGTGTTCATCCAGCTCCACACTTTGTTATCTTGGATTCTCCAGCATCTGCAGTTCCCATTATCTCTGCTTGCCAGTATCATGATGTCATAAAGCTTCGTTTGAAATGGACATGGCCATGAAACAAATCAAATGATGTTAACAAATGCGATATTAATACATTATAGCATCACAGAGTCATACTGTATGGAAACACACCCTCAGTCCAACTTGAGCACGCCAAGCAAGTTTCCAAAACTAAACTAGTCCCACTTGTTTTCATTTGGCCCATATCCATCCAGACTCTTCCTATTCATACACCTGTTCAAATGTCTTTTAAACATTGTAACTATACTAGCATCCACCACTTCCTCTAGCAGTGCAATCCACATATGAACCACTTTTGTGTGAAAAGGTTGACCCTCTGGCCATTAAGATCTTTCTCCTCTCACCTCGAAAATATGGGCCCTCATTCGAAGACTCCCATTTAGGGAAAAGCCGTTTGCTTTCACCTTATCTATATCTCTCTCATGATTTTATAAATTTTTCTAAGATCACCACTCAAACTTCTATGTTCCAGTGAAAAAAGTGCCAGTCTATCCAACCTTTCACGATATCCCATTAAATCTGTTCTGAACCCTCTCCAATTTCATCATACACATTAAAGCCTGGAGCATGTGCTTCATTCATAGAAAAGTAGGTCCTTGATGGCATTTGCTTCCAGTATAAAGCTGTTTCAACCAAATTGAAAATTTGAGCTAAGTACTACCCTTCTTTATTTTTTTTTAAAACTACAGGAGGAAATGCCATTGCATGCTCCATGCGTGCACTGGCAGCTTCGCCACATAACTACGTTTATGAAAAGAACAGTGGTTCTTAAAACCAGCAAACCAGCTACTGCTAGCAGTAAAGGCAGGCACATTTGCAGGATTTTCACTTTTTTTTGTTAGATCTTCATAAATTGATAAGGCTGTCTCTTTTATGGTGAGAAAGGCAGTCCTTGATCATTTGATTTTCCATCCACCCACTCGGGTTCCTCGGTCTGTGACCTCACAGATTTGCTAGTTCTCAGCCTTGTTCCTACCATACAGCTTGCTTTAATCTTTTCTACATTGTCTCTAATGATGCGTAAGGAAGACTCCTCTATTCCTGCTTACACAAGCTATACCACGTGCTCTCATTACACTCAAAATACTTTACAACATCTAACTTCTTTTCCAGTGTTTTATAGCCTCTTTTGCTCACCACCCCCAATTTTATCACACGGACACTTCTTGCTAACAATTCCTGTCACTTTGTCCTCGCGTTTTTGTGGATAGCTAGACAGAATTTGCAATAAAATTGAAAATCATGGAGTACTTGTACCTCTCACAGAAAGCACTTTATTATTAGATTCCCTACAGTGTGGAAATAGGCCCTTTGGCCCAACAAGTCCACAGCGCCCCTTGCAGACCCATCCCCCTATAACCCACACACACCCCTGAACACTACGGGCAATTTAGCATGGCCAATCCACCTAGTCTGCACATCTTTGGACTGTGGGAGGAAACCGGAGCACCTGGAGTCTGCAAAATGATCACATGATGCTGGCACAGATACTCTTTCAGCGTTAACATCGCACATGCTCATGACAAAGCCCACAAAGTGATCATGTGGTGACGACGTGTTTTCCTCTGGTACAGTGTTCTTTGAACGTTGCTTCTCAGATAGACAGGGTGGTTAAAAGGGCGTTTCGGATACTTGCCTTCATTGTTCACACCACTGAGTATAGGCGTTGGGATGTCAGGTCGACGTTGTACAGGACGTTGAAGAAGACATCCCAACGCCTATACTCAGTGGTCTGAACAATGAAGGCAAGCATGCTAAACGCCCTTTTAACCACCCTGTCAATCTGCAGAGCAGATTTCAAAGAACTATGTACCAGGACTCCTAGGTCTCTGTTCAACTACAACTATGATGTGTTTAGGCTAATGCTTTTCTGTGTGCAAAAGTGTGCATCAGTTACTTGAAAGAAAGATTTTATTGATAACTTATTCCTGTTTTCCTGTGCCAACGTACATATACTGATGGCCGAGAAATTACTGCTTTCCTGCTGTGTTGTGGTTCTAAGTATAATAGAGAGTTGATAATTATTGGGAACTTTGATGAAGTCTTCTTATTCTGCTTCTGTGGGAGTCCAAATACCGCACATCAATGTACGTACAGAAGACTGCATCACCTATCAAATTTATTAGAGGATGGTAAAGGAATTCCTGAAAACCAAAAATTGTCCCCATAAAAACAGCCTTCAATAAAACAATTAATTTGTGCCTGAAGCCATCTGTCCGCCAAGTGTCACTGATAGCTTCTTGAACTGAATATTTATTCCATCTCACTGTTATATCAAGTAGCTACTAGTCTGTTTCTATAAGCACAAATCTAATAGTGCAAACTGTGAAGCAACTGCTCTGCCTTAGTTAAACCAAATGCAATTTTCAGCAAAATACACAAGTTGTCAAAGCCTCTAAACCTGATGTATCTAAATATGAAAACACTGTATAATGTAAAATGCCATGCTGACTTTGAATGGCATCACATTAAAAGGGATACTGAGAACAGCCGTGTAAGAAAGATTTTTAAAAAATGCAAATTACCATAAAAGCAGCAAATAAGCTAGCCCAAGAATTCACAATCTTCCTCAACTGTTCAATAGTTAGAAGTCTACCTTCACTTCAAGTCTCTTCATCATACAATTTCATGGATTAATACGTTTATCTGACCAGTAATATGATAAAATGACTTGCTTCATTGGTAATAGGTCATATATGTTTGAGCCTTACACCAATATTCACATCTTAAACTTACCAGCACGGAATCTAAACACACTGGATATATTACTGGAGGAAACATCAGGCTGTGAAAAACCTCAATCAAATACTGAATCCATTGAGAATCATTTAGCCTGCTAATTAATTACCATCATTCCCAATAGGCTGCGGTCAACTCAACTTTGTAGATAGAAAGTACTGTGGCAAAGTGAAAATAAATTAAGTCAGTGGGGAGGATTTACTTTTTTTTTTAAAATGAAATTGCAAACATTCTTGCAGGGTAAAGAGTGAGTTTCCCAAAACCTCAGTCAGAAATAATACTGGGAAAGTCTTTATTAATTTGCTTATTATTGTTTAAAGTAATTAATTCCAGAAAAAGAGCATAACATTGAGAAACCTTTTCAAAAAGAGGCCAATTTATAAATTAAAGAGGTCCATTCTAGAATTTGAACACATATTCTAGAATGACACTTTAATGAGGTCCAAATACAGAGTGTTTGGTATCATGTTTGTTTGAGATGTTACATGTACAACTCGAGGAAGAGTATTTATGAACAAAATTATTTAACTTTCATCAAGACATGGAGTATGAATCAGAACAGCACAGGTTCTAACCAGATTTGCCTGTCAGGACTGGGCCAGAATGACGTACAACACAATATTTCTTGGACTTAGTATACAAGCGATTTCCAATAAATAAATATTACATCTTGCAATCATTTCTATGCCAGGCAGAATGACTAAACTTAACTGTTGCAATGCAAAGAGTTACTTTTGGACCGGAAGATCACATTCAGTTCATGCAAATGCTTAAAATCAAAGAAACAAGTTAACATGCAAATAAAGGCTTGCTTGTAGTGAAAAGAAATTGTGATAAACAAGGAAAAGTAAATTTCAAAAACATAATTTCAAAGAGCCACCCAACTCCAGCTCCAAAGACACTTACATTTATGGTCTCGAAAAAAGTCCTAGTGATATCCATGCTATTGTTTTCGGAATCATTTTCTAGTTTAAATCTGGCTCTAAGTCCAGAAAATACATTGGCATGCAGCAACAGTGTTGTCAGCAAGCAGGTAAGTAGCTAATAAAATTGGTGTGTTCTGTAATGAATTAGACCAGCCGCAACACCCACCCTGCCCCAACCACAATAGAGTAAGGAGATGCCTAGACCTTAACTTTTATATTTATTTAAAGGCAAGTGTAAGGAGCTGTGTTTCAGATGTAACTTGCTTGATCCACTCCAAGACTTTAAGAAAAATATACTTTATTCTTACAAACATTGTCTGCTCTCACTCCTAATGCCTTTGCTCCTAACACACTTAAAATACAAACAGAAAGAACAACTGGCATAACGTTAATTTTATCGAAATACTTAAGAAGATAATATATGATTTAGCCAGTAATCATTAACTGCTCCAATATAGGCAGCATCCCATAAACACACTGTTAGAAAAGCAGTTTAGCAAAATGTTTTATTCTTGCATGCCATCTTTCTCCAGTTTAGCCAAAAGAAGTACTAAAGAAACAGTCTGCCTCATTTCATTTCTAAGAGGAATAATGTTCTAAGTCTTCACTAGTGAGCTCTATTAACTCCAGCAACTGGCTAACATAAAATCAAATTGAAAGTAACCAACAAACACAAAATCAAATTGAAAGCAAAACCCAAAGTCTCCTGGTTCTGTGTGAGCCTCACCCCACCTCATCCACTCATGCTTCTTCTGCATAGAAAAAAACTCAGGGAGAACTCAAAAACAATTTACCAACTGCCTGACTGAATGAGATATTTCAGCGCCACTGAGGCACTCGCATACAAATCTATTTCTGCACAGGTGTCAACATCACCATTCAGTGCATAAAATGAAAATATTAACATTCTGAATGGTTTTATCAAGCAACTTTCTGTGTGTCTATTCAAATGAAAGGCACCAACTACTGGCAAATCTCCTCATTCATTTGTCCGGCTAACCTTAGTGGTTCACCACTGTTATGACAGCTGGGATGCAAGTTAACTAAATTGCCTGCATGTAAAATAAAACAACTGATATTCCATTATGCAGTGGCCCATTTGTCAGTTTGAATATAAAAGTAAAACTTATAAATGCAACTTGTTTTCAAATGATACAACAGTTGAAGTCTTAATGTTCTTCAACTAGCTTCACCTAAATCAACTTCAGTACACTGAGTGATAGAAAAGTTCACCATCTTGATATAAAACATTTGATGCTTTCCTAGATCTCACACCAGCCTTTGTAATGCCAATAAGTTTTGCACTCTATTGCAGTTTGGTACTCACTTTAAAAGGCCCAACACGCTTGCACCTTAACCTAGGGTTTGAGGTCCCTGACTGAAACTCGAGTTGTGCTTTAGAGCTTATCTTGAATTAACTTCCCACAACTGCCACTTCTCAATGCACCAACCCCACATTTTCCTCGTGGAAAGGTGGCAGAAGTCATGGCACTTGATTTGTTCATCCAATTAATTCCATGCTAGACATACTGAAGAGAAACTCTTTGTTGCATGAAGGGCGAAAACTGCTCTTAGATTTTTAATGGGTCTGTATTATCTCAATGCTAAGAGTAAACCGGTTATGGCAACAATAAGGACTGGGATATCTGGCATTCACTTCAATCTAAACAATATTATAAGTGGCTTATCTTTCACATTGTTTAAGTTGCATCATGTTTGATAATGCCAAAAACTTAACACTCCAAAAATGATTCAACACTTCAATTTAATTTTTAACATTTTGGATTTTTAAATTTGCGTATCTAATTAAACTCTTCAAATCACAATGAGGCATTCGAAACAGAAATTGGAGCAGGCCAAAAGACTTCTGAAGCTCATTCTGTCATTCATAAGATCACGACTGAACATTTACATCAACTCAATTTTTCCTGCCCTATCCCTGTATTCTGAGGTGTCTCATAACAGACTGGAAACTATAATTTATATAAAACACCACACTTCAAAAGTAAGATTGATTTGTCAATGTCTGAGATTCATTAATACAATTCCTTAATGCTTCTCGAAACAACATTTTGATCAAAATTGTTTGTCTGTTTCCCTTGGCTTGTGATTAAATTGGCTTTCAAAGTTGAACTTATACTTTATATTTCATCCAAAAGGAAGTATTTTTCCCTCATCAAATGGTGTTGGAGTAGACAGTTGCCCGAATAAACACAAGACTGCTTTGGAAACAATATTGGTTGAACAATTACATGCTGACAATTTTGTCCAGAATTAGCACCATGTTGTTATGATCTTTAACGAATACCAAGCACCAAGAAGTGTGGTTGACAAATACTCAACAGAAAGTTTTGTTCAAAATACAAACGTTAGATCTGGATTTTATTATTAAGCAAGTACAAGCTGCGGAGGATCGCTGTACACAACCCGACACAGAGTGCCGAGTATCGTGAGCAATTCTCCCCGAACAGGGGACAGTCCCCACTTTTATACCCTTGGAATTGGCAGATACATAAAACAAGGACTACATCTGAGAACAGGATACAGCTTTGGTCATCAAGAAGTGTATGATAATGACAGGGTGCGATTTCAAGTGGTGACAACTGTCTGGCCTGATCAAAGGTCACTGGCCTGGCCATTTCAGTACAAACAGGGGTAGGCGGCAATGTGGGGGTAGAGCCATAAAGATTACAGAGTTTAGCGCTTTTTGTGTTGACATATGTTTCACACCTATCCTACTCAGGCAGGAAGCTGAGACAGTGTTCGCATACCCCTCTATGAGGAGAGAGGAAGCATAAACATTAATGGGATGTTAACCCATTAACATCACAGAGGTTGACCATGATCTTCTGTAAACTCCAATCCATAGTAAACATTGCAATTATCCCAGCTGATACTAATAGTGGACAAGCCAAATCCCAAATAAAACCTGGCTAATAACGTTCAATTTTGCACATTGGTTACCACGGTAGCTAGTCAGCAAAAGATTTTTACACAAGTCTACAAATGTTCTTTAACAACTCCGCATTGTTTTATTGTAGAAAAGATAAATATATATAAAAACAAGGTACAGGTAGTTCTACTATGTGTGTTTTGTTAACGCGAATTAGCTGTAACGCGAGGGTGGACACTGTTTGGACAACTCAAACTTTCTGCTACATAGGTATAGCGATTTCCCTATATACATGATTTTCTACAGCACGAGGTCACACAAGAACACAATTATCATGTTATAGGAAAACTATCTATATCATCAAAGCTAAACAAATGCTTTCAGGTCAGTAATATAAACAAACATTCTATTCATGAACACAACAAGGATTCATCTGAGCACTTGCAGTTATATGGTTTGTTGTAACTGATGCACTTACTTCACTGTTCCAAATGATTTTCTGACCAGTTTGAAAATATTAGCTTCACAGAACTAACCTACGTCTATCTGTGTCTTTCTTAAAAATCAAAATTCCAAGTACAACGTATTTCATAAATATCTATATTGCCTCTCATTACAATATCATAATGCCAGCCCACTGCATTCAGGCTAAATTAAGACAAATATTTTCAAAAGTACTACACTCACAGAGACGCATAAATACAGCCAAGTATCATTGGTGCAAAATACAGGAAGCTAAACAGAATCAGATCACAAGGGTCTGATCTTTCTTCAGAACAAAATTCTTATACCAACTGTTGATTTGCCTGTCATTCACAGAAACTATTATCTTATTGACATTCCTGCATGAAACTTATCTGTGATTGAAGCTGAATTTCTACTGGTGTGTGGGGTCAGGGTATCAAATAAAAAGGACAGACGATCTCAGAACTGTGAGGTGTCTGGACAGACAGACAGGGAGAAATTGTTCCTGCTTGTGAAAGGATCAAGAAAAAAATGTTTTGAAAAGTGTTTTGCAAAAGAAGCGAAAGCAGGATCAGGAAAGCCTTTCACATAGTAAATAATTAGGATCCAAAATTTGTGGATGGAAGTGTGTTGGAGGCAGGTTCAATTGAGGCATTGAAAAAGATATCGGACAACTATTTAAATAGAAACAATATGCGGGGCTCAAGAAATAGGCAGGAAATTGTGATTAAGACAAAATGCTAAAACAGCTATGCAGATACTATGAGCCAAACGGCCTCCTCTGCACTGTAATAGTTCTGTGATTTTGTAAACAGTTTCAGAAGCTTGATTATGAAACAACTGAATTTGAGAAACAACAGCAGTTTAAGCTCATTTTCTTTTTTAAGTGATGCAGCTGTTAAACATGACACATTAACAACTTTTCTTTAAAGGTGACCACAGTTGGGTCAAATTAGAAATGATAAATTTGTCCAATCTGCAGAACTGCATACTTTAACACTGACCCAGAGGACAAATAATCTTTCTGACATAATTAATTTCTGAACACAGGCACCAAAGTCAATGAGGAAAATCATCTAAAACATGACTTTTAATGAAATGCAAATGGATCAAAGTTTGTTAGAAGAGGAGTCAGTGTACCAGAGGCAAAGAAACTTTGATAATATACAATTCAACTGAAGCAAATCAATCAAAACACTGAGAAAAGGCTTTTCCTACATGCCAAGCTCTGTCTCCATCACAACAGGGAGGAAAGCTGAAAGATGCCCAATGAGAGATGCCGAAAATTTCTGATATGAACCTCACAGATTTCATGTTGGACAAAACTATCAAGCATTATAATTAGCACATTGTTTGTGGTCAATATAATCCTCAATACATTCCCTGCTTAAATGCTGAAGCAGTTCATGTCCAAATGCAACAAGACCTGGAGAATATCCAGGTTTGGGCAGCAAATGTCAAAGTGTCACATGCACCACACAAGTGCCAGGCAATGACCATCTCTTAAAAAGTCAGGCCTTGACATCCAATGGCATCATCATCATCACATGATCCGTCGATATCAAGATCATGGGGTTTACCAATGACTGAAAAGCTGAATTGGACAGGGCATATAAATACTATGGCTACAAGAGCAGATAAGAGGCTAGAAATCCTGCAGCAAGTAACTCACCTCCGGACTTCCAAAAGCCTGTCCCTAATCTACAATGCTCAAATCAGGAGTGTGATGGAACACTGCCATCTCACCTGGATGAGTGCAGTTCCAACAACACTCATGAAGCTTGACACCACCCAGGGCATAGCAACCCACTTAAGTGGAACCGTATCTGCAAACATGTGCTATCTCCACTGAGCAATTCTTAACAGCAGCAGTATATGCCATCTCTAAGATGTACTGCAAAAATTCATCAAATTTCCTTTGATAACACTGTCAAAATTCATGACTATTACCATTAGAACGAGAAGGATTGGCAATACATGGAAACCACCTGCAAATTCCCCTCCAAGCCTACTCACCATGCTGGCTTTGAAATACATCATTGTTTCTTCAGTGTGGAGCTGGAGGAACACAGCAGGCCAGGCAGTATCAGAGGAGCAGGAGAGCTGACGTTTCTGATCGCAACCCTTCTTCAGAAAATCCCAACCTGAAGCATCAGCTTTCTGGCTCCTCTGATGCTGCCTGACTTGCTGTGTTCCTCCAGCTCTACACTGTGTTATCTCTAACTTCAGCATCGACAGTTCTTAGAATCTCTCACTGTTCCTTCAATGTCGTGATATCAAAATGCTGGAACCTTTCCCTGATGGCATTGTGGGCATGCCTGTACCAAACTGACAGCTGACCATCACCGGCACAAGGGCAACTACTAAAGTGCGATAAATTCTGGCCCAGCCAGTGATGGCAAAATCCCATAAATGGATTTAAAAACAATACTTTCTGATCTTATAATAATGTTCTTTCTCTGGTTCAAAGATGCTATCCAACATTGTGAAAAGCTCGGAGGCTTGGAACTATACTTTCTATAGTCTTAATAATAAAACCTGGCATCATTATCTTTTCTAAATCAATAGCAAAAATAGTGTTGAAATTTAAAAGTTTGGACCTCATACTTTCTTTGATATTTTTCCTCGACTTGCTTCAATACAATGACTTCTCCAGTTGTGAATCCATGGGCATCAACATCCCTCCACTACTTAGCATTTCCTACTTAGTTATATGCTCAGACAGTAGAGGCAAACTTACCAAGCAGGCCACACCTGCACCCAATCCAGAGTCTGATGAATAATAGGTTAATTATACCTTTAATGTACCTATATACCTTAATAATACCTATAATACCTTGAATAGCTATTGACCACGTGTGTAGGGAACTTTATCATAGTGATGTCAGATTACATGGAACTGATGCGCAATTATGTAGGGCTCGAGAAGATGTCCTCTCTTATTATCCTTTGTGCATAACTAATGTTTAATTAAATAAAGCTTTTAATGTTCACTTACAAGAGGAATGTGGATCGTGTTTTAGAACTGGGCCCACCCGACATCCACAACTGTATATACAGCATGGAGGTTTGCACGCCAACACTCAGCATGTATTCATTTACATTATAAACACATTAATTTCAACAAAATATTTTCTCATTGTTGTAATATGTTTTGCTTGCTCCAAGAGAAAATTCTGTCTGATGTCCAAACAAATACACTGTACTCCTCCTTCTATTTAATAACGAGAGAGATTGATCAGGAGTCATTTTGCTCTTCGGCATTGCCAACAAGCATCAGATATGTACGCTGTACAGGAATTGCACCATCTTATATGCTGTTAGAGCCTTATTCTGCGATTGGGAAAGCATAGAGAGAAAAACCAGGAAGATAGGTACTGATCTGTGATACCAGTAGCTGCTCAAGGATGACCTTATGGTCCCAATTCAACAGTTTAAAGATTAACAAGATGAAACAGCTGTTGACATGTGTAAATTTAATTTTGCCATTCTGATGTCATGATACCTGCACACCACAAAAAGCAAGTGCAAGAAGCTAGCTGAAAATGTCATGTCTCTGAGGTCAGCCTGAGCCTTCATGTTAAAACTAATCTAAATTGACATCTTTTTGTTAAAACTAATTTGAATCATCCACCATTCTTTATTATTGCATTAAAGAGAAAGCTGAAGAGAAAAAAAAATATAAAACAGCTGAAGGGAGTGATGGAGATAATGTTTTAAAAAATTGACACGCCACACAGCTAGTTTTATTTTATAAATCATCTTCGAAGACTAGCCTCAAAACAAATGTCAGAGATTTAGATTGAAATAGTGGCTTTACCATGAAAAGTGGTAACAACAAAATATCTTCTGAAACAAATTCCCTTTTCTGACAGGAAATAAATTTGTAAATGGAACAGTGCAAAATCGTGCACAAAAATGCCAACATTTCTCTTCACACACCCACACAAGAAGAAACTGAGAGTTGGAGACAAGGTTACTCAGGCAGTAAACTGCTACAGGAGCAGATGGTTTTAAACTCAGTCTAAAGGGGAGAGTGAAACAAAATCAATGAGAACACTGCCCTTTCCACACTTGGGCCTTGGGTACAAAGTCAACCTGGAAGGGACAATTCCCTTCTTTTCTACTGGCCGCTTGATTGTAAGCTAGCCTCAAGTATTTCCTGTTTGCTATTAATGTACAGCAGAAGGACAGTCAAAATTCCATCATTCTAATCTTTCAACAGTGTACATTTTGTAATAGTCAATACTGTAGTTAACATCCCACCATTCGTATGCGTGTTCCAAGTTTAAAAAAAATCAGTTATCCAAGTTTAAATGGTATTTAGACAGGCACATAAATAATCAGAGAATATAGGAATACAGACCATGTGCAGGCAGACGGGATGAGTTTAGAATGACCTCATGGTTGGCACAGGTATTGTGGGTTGAAGGGCCTGTGCTGTATGTTCGATGTTTTATTAACAAAATCATGAACTGCAAGCATTTTATATTTAGATTCAACTGGATAGCTCCAGTCATCCTAAGGGTTTATATACCCACTGTTTCAGAGATAAAAGTTGTATCAATGGAGTACAATAACAATTCCAAAAAATCAATCTCAGCTATAGGTTCAATGCAAACTGCTGCACTCACTTTGAATAAAACTTTTGGACGATTTGTTGGTGTTTTACTGAATTCTGATAATATAATAGCAATGTTTATTTTGTCTGAAGAATAAAACCAATATTCAGTGAAATGGCCAACTTTTAGAACTTATTCTCAGTTACTGTGGGAACGCAAATGTTTCAGTCCCAGAAAGCCCGTTCCCGCATGAAGTGTTAATTTTTGGAGAAAGTAATGAATCTTAGCAGAAAATGTTAAATTTACATGGGAAAGAAATAGCTAATTGTAGGATAGGGTTCAGTACATGACTGATATTAACAAGTGATTCAGAATTCAACACATTCAGTTTCAAGGTGATGGTTATGCAGATCTAAAAATGACACTAGGTAAGGTTGACTATATGGTGTGTCTGGTTTGAGGGAAAATAGCAATTGCAATCATGCCCAAGATTAAAGAAATCTCTTTTATAATGAAATAGCTGGGTACAAGTGCCGAATGTGTAGAGTTGCATGCCATGATAAGTGAACATTTATGCCAAAATGGGCAATATAGTACATTGAATGTTTTGCATGGGAAAGCAGATTTGTGAATGGCTAAGATATGAACAGTAATATTTTACTGTGTGGCTAACATGGGAAATAGCCATGTCAAATACTTTAACTGTGGTTCCTACCGTATTTATATTACTGGGAAAGAAGAGAGATGGTTACTCTCCATCTGGTCTGTGATGTGGCTGATCTAGAAGTATGTGTTAAGGACACTTGGTGCTAAAAGCAGGTTTGTACTCCAAAACCAAATAGGTTTTGAAGTATATCTGCTGCAATTATCCATCAATCCAACATCAGGGATTTCAGAAATAAATGTAATTTTCCATTACATAGATTTCAAAGTTAAGCAAGAAAATTGTACAGTATGTACGAAAGAATCATGAAAAGTCCAGTCAGTTTTCCATAAGACTGAGAGATCACTTATTGCATTAGCTCAAATCTGAGCAATATGTAAACTGGCCATTTCAAATGTAAGCAATCTTCCCGACAATTCACCTAATTGGTATCAAACTGAGATACACCCTGCAGTGGTCTCAAATATATCTCTTTTTTAGAAAGGTTCGATATGACTTTTTCGTCATATAAATATTTAAGCAATGGAAGTTCAAAGCTGAATGTCTTACAGAGAACACAGGGTAAAGTCAGAACATACGTGCCATTTAATTACTGTAGGTCAGCCGTAGAGGTATGTGGTAAGATCAGACTCCTTCAAAACAATTACGCATGCTATTGGAAAAAAACAAACGTATGTAACAAACTCAATCAAATATCCTCTTTTTAACAGGAGAGCCAAATAGTTAGAAGACAAATTCACGAAAAATATTTTTGCCAAAACATTAACGAAATCGGTTTATTTCTGCATCTTCTAACTGTCTCCCCCATTTTCACTATTTTCTTTTGGACTGACTATTGTTATCTCTGTTAACACAAAAATACCTTTTAAAGTGCTCCGCACCATGCTGACTAATTTCATAGTGCGACAATTTTATAAATTGCAGTTCAATTGAATATCAATTGTAGAAAGGTGCAGGAAACAGGCTATTAGACAAGTTCATAAGTAAACAAAGCTCACCAATGCATTTCAAATGCAACAACTGAAATAAATATATCTACAGTTCTTCACCACTGAATTCAGCTGAACACCTACACCTACAATTAACAACTTCAAACACTATGTTTTTTTTTAAATTCATTCAGGGAACGTGATCTGCACTTGCTGGGCCAGCATTTGTTGAGCATTCCACAATCTCTTGAGAAGGTGATGGCAAGCTGCCTTCTTGAAACACTACTGTCCAGTCCTGAAGAAGGGCTTTGACCCGGAACAGTGACTTTCCTGCTCCTCGGATGCTGTCTGACCTGCTGTGTTTTTCCAGCTCTGCATTTTTTGACTCATGTTTTGTATTAGTGCACTGACTCCAATATAACGGAGGATCAGGATATTTGTGGAACCTCATCTTCCAGTGAGTTATTTAATCATTCACCACTATTCACGATGGTGCAGTGAGGCTGCAGAGCTTAGAGATGATACATTGGTAGATGAATCATTTTGCACTATTACTCACTGCTTACTCTGTTTGGTATATACGCCTGGTAGAGCAGGCAGAGCATCCTGTCCACTTCATTGAATCAGGGTTGATCTCCTGGCTTGATACAATATGTGTGAGATGTGCTAGGCCAAGAAGGTCCTGATTACTTTCAATTACAATTTCTTTGCTGCTGATCTTTCGCAGCACCATACAACATGACAGAGTATATAAATCAATGTGACGATGGGACTTCATCTCGAGAAAGACTGTGCTGTGGTCATTCCTAGTGATAGCAGCATGGAAAGGTGGCGGGCAGATTACTGAGGATAAGGTCAAATACATTTTCCTGTTTAGTTGGCCCTTTCACCACATGCTGCAGACCCAGCCTAGCAGCTATGTCTTTTAGGACTTAGCCAGTTTGGTCAGTTGTAGAGCTGCTGAGCCACTCTTGGTAATGGACACTGAAGCACTCAACCCAAAATACATTCTAAACTCCATACCCTCAGTATGTCCTCTAAGTGGCATTCAATACTGACCTTCAGAGCAACTCCCTCCCAACCAGATACCACTCCATCAGCACCTCTGTCTTGCTAGTGGGCAGGGATGTTCCTAAGGGTAGTAATGATGATATCTGAAACATAGACTATAAATGATGATCTACTGTCAGGCTGTTGCTTGACTACTTCATAAAACAGCACTTCTAATTGTCACACTAACTCTCAGAAGATAAGAGGGGGACTTTGCAAGGTCCACAAGTCTGAGTTTGTCATTTTCATATCTAGTCAACAATGCCAATTTTACAAAATCAATGCCATGTTAATATCGAGTCAGAGTTGCACAGCACAGAAATAGACCCTTCGGTCCAACTCATCCTTGCCAACCAGATATCCTAAATTGATCGAGTCCCATGAGCCAGCATTTGGCCCATACCCCTCTAAACCCTTCCTATTCACTTACCCACTCAGATGCCTTTTAAGTATTGTTATTGTACCTGCCTCCCCCATTTCCTCTAGCCGTTCATTCCATACACGTACAACACTCCGCATGAAGAAGTTGCCCCTTAGGTCCCTTTTAAATCTTTTCCCTCTCACCTTAAACCTACATCCTTTAGTTTTGGACTCCCCCATCCCAGAAAAAAGACATTGGCTATCCACCCTATCTATGCCCCTCATGGTTTTATAAACTGCTATAAAGGTCACCCCCTCAGCCTCCGACACTCTGGGGAAAATAGCCCCAGCCTATTCAATCTCTCCCTATTGCTCAAACTCTCAAACCCTGGCAGCATCCTTGTAAATATTTTGTGAACCCTTTCAAGTTTCACAACATCCTTCCTAAAGCAAGGAGACCAGAGACGTAGTATTCCAAAAGTGATCTAACTAATGTCCTTTACAGTAACAACATGGCCTCCCAACTCCGAAAAACATATCAGAGATAACAGGAACTGGAGAATCCGAGATAGCAAGGTGTGGAGCTGGATGAACATAGCAGGCCAAGCAGCGTCTTAGGAGCAGGAAACCTGATGTTTCGGGCCTAGATCCTTCATCTGATGAGTGTTCCCAGTGCCCATGTATAAACTTTATTTTCCATAAAAAAGGCAAAGTTGCCATAGTCTTAACAGACATTGGGCTGCTCTCTCAGACAGACACAAAACTGGTGATGGTTTAAGGGTCACCATGTCTCAGGCAAGGAGTTAGGTTGTGGGGAGTCCTTCATGCTAATTTCAGCCAGAGCTGGAATTGAATTCATACTGTTAACGTCACTGCTCCATCCAGCCAACAAGTGACCTCATCTTAGTTGTGCACTTGATATATTCATTAATTCACAGAGACCAAGAAAGTTCAAGGATATATACTAGATCTTTAGCGAGTTAACTGATCTCAGCTAGACACTACTAATGGTCTGTTCATAGCTCTCCATTAGCTCCAGCTACGAATACATGTGGGTAGATTGGTTGAGGAGAGGTTAACAATGATTCTTTTCATGAGAAAACTGCAAGTTCATTGCTGAGGAGCAGGAGAGCATGGGATGCCTGCTATTATTAGACCTGAATGGACCTCTCTAATTTCAATCTAATGTTGATCTTGATTTTGTGCAACTCCTGTACAGTCATAATAAAAAGCAAAAGAACTGCAAATGCTGTAAATCAGGAACAAAAAACAAATTTGCTGGAAAAGCTGAGCAGGTCTGGCAGCATCTGTGAAGGAGAAAACAGAGTTAACGTTTCGGGTCCAGGGACACCATTTCTTTCTGAACAATGGTCCAGGCCCGAAACATCAGCCTTCCTACTCCTCCGATGCTGCCTGGCCTGCTGTGTTCATCCAGCTCTACAGCTTGTTATCTCAGATTCTCCAGCGTCTGCAGTTCCTACAATCTCTTAAAAAATGGCCTTTAGTTTAGGATAATTGTGTTTAATGTACAAGACATAACATAAGGATCCTCGTACATTATTAATATTGTTAAATACTCTCTCTCCACATTTAAAGCCTTTTGCAAAATCCATCTAGTTGTCCACACATTTGGTCATCTCTCCTGGTGGCCTACTACATTTAAGCATCTGTTTCACTTCTGTGGAGCATCTTAAAGTATTGACCAGCTATTTCATAAAAGCAGATTGTTTTGAGAGTGACAAAAGCAAACAACTTGAAAAAATAACTGAACAGCTCACCTATTAATTGTTAAGAAATATTATAAACTAGACAACAAACATCTGACAAACTGGCTTTAAGCGTTACTGTAAACGTTCAGGCAACATAAGTGGAAATACAATCATCGTGTTTTGAAACATTGCACCTCTTTGAGGCCTGCTTTCATGCACCTCAAACAGTTAGTTCACTGCAGTGTTTAAGGTCCAGAGGAGGTCACTTTCCTTTGTCCCTATGACACTGAGGAGGCCAAATAAGAAAAACATAGTTTGCTTGCATTGAAATGTAAAATAATCACTGGATTCAGACAATTCCAGTTTGAGAAATATTCCAGAGTTTTCAATGAAATTCTGCTTTTAGTTCACAAATGAATTACAAACGTGTAGCTGAGAAGTAAAATAAATTCTATTTTTACTATTTGCATGAACAGAAGGTAAATGCCTAATTTTTAATGCCAATGTGGCACTTATACAGAAGAGGGATAAAAGCAAAAACCTCATGACACAATATACACTTTCTTACATTGTGACATGCATTTCCTGTACCTTCTAAAATAATATCTTGACAAATTCCACTGCATTAAGCTCAAACATGCGGACAGTTTCCTGTAAATTTACGTATCTAATGTCAGATCTGTGACTGGAGCACTTAAGGGCTTACAAGTCAATTGTTTTCAATTGCCTCCTCAGCCTGCACATACTGCTTCACATTGCTGGTTCTCCAGCTTCAGTCAAAGAATTACAAGTGGTATGGGTTCACCAGTTCATTTTCATTTTATTCAAACACTAGGAATTAACCAATTGACAATCACAAACATGACTGAAATTCGTATCTAATCATCCGCTACTCTCCACTTCAAGAAGAATACGATGAGTTATGTTGTTACAATCTCTCACCAGTTGCACCTGCCTACAGTAATTCCAAAATGTGCAGTTCTATGAAGGACTAGCTCATTCTTAACATTTGCCTAAGTACAAACTCTATGGAAACACTGAGCAATTCTTCAGTAGATGAAAGCTGCAGTGTCCCACGTTTATGACATACTTTAGCACCTTGCAAGTTAAAAGAGAATCTATTTTTCACAGATGATAATACTCAACAGGTAGAAGCAAGGAGGAAAGGGGAACAAATACAGAAGAGGAGGTGCCCTGTACCCTTGCCTGTTATCATGCATTTCCAAGATACCAACACAATAGCAGCTTCCCTTGTCCAGGAAAAGCTGTATAATATGACGAGAATGAAAAAGGTAGGCTCACTTTAGACTTAATTATTCATTTTCTAAGTTAGTTTCTAGTTAGTCATCTCTATCATGCTGCAAAGATAGTTGCTTGTTCAGAAAATAATAAGGTTGGATAAAAAAACTGCTTTTACATAATCCCTTTTGCAACCTCATGACTTCACAAAACATTTTTGAAGTAGAATCTATGTTGCTCCACGCGCAAGTGTAAGCAGCAAGATTCCTCAATCAAGAAAAGATAAAACTAAACAAACTACGGTTTTATACCATGGAATTTAAAGGATTAAAGGGTGAGCTGGTCAAAGTTTACAGGATATTTACAAAATTATAAGGTAGATATTATTCCTGCCAGTTATAGACTCTAGATTTAGAGGGACATTACCTAAATAATACAGCCCAGCCTCTGGAATGACATTAGGAAAATGAATTTTATGTAGATCAACTTTGATTTCATTGAATAGCAGAACTGGCTCAACAAAGTGAATGATCTACTCCTCCTCCTATTTCTGTGGTTCTTATGTTCTACAAAGAAATGCTGCTTGAAGTTTAGAACCCTGCTCTACAAACAACAATTGTTATTTTGATTGAACAGTTATTTAAATGTTTTAAAGGTTATGGATGAAGGGCGGGTGCATGGAACAAGGTTACAGATCAGCCACTGAATCTCATTGAATGCAGGCCAGCTCAACAGGCTAAACAGCTTAATCCTGGCTTTTAAATGTGTACAGCCAGTTAGCCCGTTTGTGGTGGCATTGACTAAAAGGTAACAGTGGATCGACCAGCTGTTCAAAGAACTGCCCTACAATACTCTGACAAAGAGTCTAGGCCCGAAACGTCAGCTTTTGTGCTCCTGAGATGCTGCTTGGCCTGCTGTGTTCATCCAGCTTCACACTTTGGTATCCTGCCCTACAATACCATTTTGCTCAAAAAATCTTTTGCTTGCACATAAAAAGCAGGTGCATCTCAGTTGTTGATGGATAAGGTTGTTTTTCAATCCTTATTCCAGGACTATGGCATCCACATAGAACATGGTTATAACTGGTGTTTCCTGCCTAGCCTTCCAAAATATGATGCATTGTTTGATGTCCTATCCTGAACGCCCTTCACTCCCCTCTGGTCTTATTGTTCATCTATAAATCCTCTACTCTCATTCGAACCCCTTTTGCCTTTTGTTCTGGGCATCCTCACCATCTGTTGCCCCTTGCGCCTCCTGCTCCTTTGCCAACTGCATAAGAACAATTTTTTCCAGCCACCTTCAGTTCCCTGAAAAAAAAATCATATTGGACTCAAAACACCGACTGTTTCCCTCTCCACATATACTGAGAGACATGCTGAGTTTCTCCAGCACTTCATTCTTATCATAGGTTCTTAAACTCTCGTACTGAATTCTCACCGTCGGTTCCAGTTGCATTTTCTCCACTTGGGAACCTCACAGTGTCTGGGAATTCATGACTTATCATAACAGTAGTTCCATGAACAGTTTACAGCACTAAGACTAAGCTTTGAATGAAGAAGAAGACTCAAATGTCCACTACAGGACGGACCATTCAAACCAAAAAGCAGAATGCTAACTATCAACTAGAAAGGTTCCTCAGGCAGTAAATCACGTGTTGTGGCATTTTAGCAATTTATGTGGAATTAAGCTAATGTTGACATTGATTTTCAAATGCATATGCTCACTTATTATCATGAAAGAGACCAATTGTAGAGGGAGAGAATTTACTGGCAAGGTGTGGAGGTTAGACTGAGCGAGCCTGAAAATCACCAGCAGTTAGCTTTACCAGGTTCTGACAATGAGAAATCATCACTACTTACATCGCCAACAACATACAAGTAAAATTACACCCACTAGCCCACATTATTTCATCATGAGTATTTGTCAATATCACCAGTGCGCATGTTCATATTATAAACAATTGTAAAGTCCAGATTTGATCTGATGGGCTTCTGTGTTTCACAGTAGGTTCATTCATTTTCTTTAACTCTAAAGGTTTTGCACTGCTATGGTGAGCTAAAGTGTGTTACCCTTTACAAACATCATCAGAATGCATTAATCATTGGCAAATCATTTGCTGGCTAAGGGAATCTTTTTAATATATCAAAATCTCCCTTAACATTCAAGTAGTCGTATCAGCTGTGGCTGTTATTGAGATATAGCCATATTGTCTACAAATATGCCAAATAGCATATTTGTAGACCATGCAGCAGAACTCACTGCATTTACAGCTGTTCAACATTTATGGAGAAATGAATAAATGAATGAAGCATGAAGATGATAGCACAAGATGTCAATCAAATCCTTAATACAACTGGACATAGCTCCCCAAGCAGTACTGGTTTAAATCTCTACTAGGAAGTAAAACAGGCCTACAGCAAAAAAAAGTCAAAACAACTGTGCCTTTTGCTTTTGCAGAGATTGAACTTAAGAGGTCTGCACCCAAATGAAGCAATCAACTCCCAGATTTCTTTAACAATTATGCAGTAATATCTTACAGCCTCAAGAGCCGCAAGGTGAAGCTCGGCATAGACTGGAGGCAAGGTGCCAGCATGAGCCGGGTTGGAAGCACTGTTTATTTCTCAATTTTCTAATTTATTCCTGTGATCTATAATGCTGGGCTTTTTATTGCTTTTTTTAAAAAGGTCTCTTTCCTGAGAAGTTGTACTGAAGAATCTGTGCCAGGGCACCTTGTATCTAAGATGGCACCATAAGCAGCAACTTATAAACTTTTCACTGTACTCATGTGAGTACATGTGACAATAAAGTTAATTCAATTCAATTCACCCTGAATCTCCTCCAAAAACAGCAACACTTGCATGTATTGACAACCATTAATTATATAGAACATCCAAGCATTTACACAGGAATGTAAAAAAAATTTGATATCAAACTGTATAAGAAGATACATAGATGTGACCAAAAGATTAGTCAAGGACATTAAGTAGAGCCTGAAAGGAGGAAAGTCAGGTAGATGCAGAGACATTCATTCAGTGAAGAAATCCCAGAGCTCAGGGCCTTTATGCTGATTGTGAATTTCCTTCAATAATAACACTTTGTTCTGAAGTCACACCAAACTCAAAACATTAACCATTTCTTTCTCCACAAATGTTGCCAGACCTCCTAAGTTTCTCCAACATTCTCTGTGTTTCTTTCAGATTTGCAGAATCTGCAGCATTTCACCTTTATTCCAAAAATTTACAAATTCCCTGAAATGAGTTGTTCTTTAAAAGCTGTAAACAGGTAATTAAACATCTGCGAACCAATGAACCAGCTCAACAAGCAAACCAACCACAATTGCCATAAACAAATTACAGACATCCACAACAAATGAAAAATGAGCTACATGGAACCAGCAAGTTAAAGTGCCTGGTCAATGCAAAAGAAAATAAGTCAAAACACTAAATTACTATGGATGCACATGGGGGGGCATCTGACTATAAATCAAATCAAACATTTCAATCTTAAACAAATCACTGGTTGGGTGAAATTTGAAATAATGCATGTTGCTTTGAGTGGCCATTGATCACTGAAAAAATGATTTTTCAAAGTGATTATATTCGCCCCTGAAACACAGAACTGAAATTTTCATCAAAAATGATGAGGCACAACTTGATACTAATCTTTATGATAACAACTGGCATGGATAAAGCATGTGAACAAGATTATGTTAACTGAACTGAATGGCAGGAGGATCAAATCAACAAGCCTCACTGCCAAAATTTAGAAGAAAAACAGTTCATGCTATGCCAACTAATTCTATTAAAAGGAATGGATAAGTGTCTTTTGTTAATATAAATTGAATGTTAGAAGGGAAGGCAAAGATGTATCACTATTACAGTTGTCTCAGACAGTACGATCAGAATGGATCAGAATCTTACCAGAATGAAATGCTTTAATTTGAAGTAGCATTGTACATTAAGGCTTCAAGGATTTCAATAAATACATTTATGCTTGTGGCACAGAGACAAAGTTCCTCAGCCCTATTGTTTTGATGCTAGTTGATATTATTACTGGATAAATTAGACGCCAAGCTGAAATCTGACTTGATAGAACAAAAAAAACTCAAATATGATCGAACAAGGTAATACTGAAACACGAGGGCACAATGCTGTAGATTTTGCTTTTAACAATTAAACGGAAGTTTATTATGCAAAGGAAATTAACAGAACAACATTAACAGAGCTATTTATATATATAACACATTTGTAAAGATTTTGAAACATACAGTAAAAATATAATCCCAACAACATCCCATTACAGAATTCAAACACCAGAACAAGCTCTGTTTTCTATCCAACATTAGGGTTTAGCTTAGCTGTGATTTCAATTGTGGCTCCTGAGAATCGGATTGCCTCTCCCTTGATTCAATGCATACCTAAGCTTAGACTTTCTCCACTTCACATAACCAAACAGTTCTGGTTTGGAACTTCATAACTTAATTCCTTACACTGAGGCAACCTCTTTACTAACATTCTTAAACAACCCTCTTTCTCAGAAGCAACTGAGAAACAGTTGGAATTGTGCAACAGGTTTGGTCTATACTAGGTAACAGTTAGTTGAATATGCTAAGAGTCTATGAGCTTTTACTATTAAGATACCTATCTGCTCCCTATCAGCTGAAATTTTGTGGTATAATGATTGCATGAATAACACATTTCTTAACAACAGAGAGCAATGACTTAATCACTGCAACAAATGAACTTGGAGCACTCAATAGTCTGTTTACAGATCAGACTTGGTCACTTAGGTGTTAAGTTGCTTTCTTTCAGGGCTGTCAGTAACAGAATTCCTGCATTCAATGTGAGATTCAGGAACCAATTAAGGCTCTTCTTTTTGAAATTACCACAAAATTCCCGTCAGATTATCAACTCTGTTGCAAACTCTGACTTGACAGTTGAATTGGCAATTTGCAGAACTGCTTGTACACAGTAATTAGATTTGAGATTTCAAAAGCTCCTACTTCTACCTTGATCCCTCTAGCTCTGACTAAATCATGAATGAATAGAGTCATGGAGGGAGAACTAAGCTCCAGTCTATCCAGCCTCTCCCTATAGCTTAAACCTTCCAATCCTGGCAATATCCTTGTAAATCTTCTCTGAACCTTTACTTAATAAATTTAGCAACCTGAATCTTCTGTAACAAGCAATCTCCTTGCCAACAACTTAAGAAGTCACTATGCTGAAAACAAAAATGTTCATTGCTGCTTTGTGTAGCATTATGTAATATTAAACCTGTTTAAAACAGGCATAATTATATATACCATCCAATTTTATTCCACTGAGCCATCTGATTTTGTTTCACTGATTAGTGATTATGTTTTTCTTTTCCAATACCTACCTGTAGATTGAGTCCATCTCTCCAATTAAACACGATTTCTCATTTAATTTCCACTAAAATGTGATTTAAAGTAAAAAGTATTAACGGTGGTCACATGAAATTCGTGCCAATAAAACTAACAGGAACATTACTATGAACATCACTAGCAAAGCCAATTCTGTTGGCCATCCCTAATGCCCTTGAGCAGATAGCGTTTAGCTACTGCAGTCCATGTACTATATAGGTGTGCCCCCCTGTGCTGCCAGTGAGGGACTGACAACAAATGAAGAAATGGACATAAAATACCAAATCAGGGTGGTGAGAGATTTGGGGGAAAACTTGCAGGTGGTGCATTAATGCTGCATCAGTGATGGAGGGAATGAATGCTTAAGGCACTAGATGCAGTGCTGCTCTGTCTTGGTGGATAAGTTTCCTCGAATGTTGCCATGGCTGCACTTGTACAACAAAGTGAATTGAACTGTATGCTATTACACTCATCATTTGTGCTTTGTAGGTGATGGATGGGTTTGGGTCAGTCAGAATGAGTTACTTGCTACAAAATTCCCAGCTTCTGGCCTATTCTTATAGTCATAGTATTTTTATGGCTGGCCAGTTAAACTTTTGGTTCATGGTAAATCCATCCCAAGATGATGTTAGTGAAAAAAAATTGCAATACTGATGTTTTAAACATCAAGGGAGATGGTTAGATTGTTCTTTTGAAGCATTATGGTTATATAGAGGTTACCATAACGAAAATGGCCCCTTTATCCCAACACTATCTTGTTACTTAGTCAATCCTCTATCTATGTTAATAAACTAACCAAATACCATGGCCTCTTGTTAAATAGCCTCATGTGCAGTACCTTTTTGGAAATCCAAACATGCTGATAACGCAACAATAAAACTAGGGATGAAGCGGGCATGAAACTGAAGATCATATTTTGTCTTTTTGACACTTCTACCTTACTATTGTGATGAAAAAGCAGAACAACTCTCCACAAACAGCACAACAAACCTGGATTAATAATAAAAACCAAAAGAACTGCAGATGCTGTACATCAGGAGCAAAAACAAAAACTTCTGGAAAAGCTCAACAGATCTGGAAACATCTTTGCAGAAAAAAGTCAGAGTCAACGTTTCAGGTCCAGTGCTGGGATACTGGACCAGAAATGTTAACTCTGATTGTTTTCTTCACAGATGTTGCCAGGCCTGCTGAGTTTTTCCAGCAATTTCTGTTTTTGTTCCTGGATTAACTATTATCCACTCATGCTACACCATAGTACAGCCACAATCGTGTGAAATTGCCCACTCTCAGCTCTCATGCTCTCTGAAAGATAGTAAATACCATGCCTTTAGGCCAATGCACACAAGCTAAAACTGGGTTAGGTTTATTTATAGGTTGTACAAAAATAGAAGTAATGGAAACAGCAACACACAAAGAACACCACACTAAAATAATTAAGATGAAATTCATTCGAGAAAGGTTTTTTTGTAATTTAATTCCTTTATAATTAACAGCACAGGCCTCTCGGAAGTAAACAGTGATTTGATGAAATAACATATCCAGTGGTCAATTTAAGGACATTTTAATGCATATCCTGGAAACAGTTTGAAGGTGCCTAAATTCCAATCCAAGAATAGTAACTCCTGCTGTATTAATGAGTTTTGTATTTCAGCATAAGCTACCCTTGAAACATGGGTGCAAGGTTGAACAGCAAGTATCATTTGCTTCTGATCTGAAGTGAATACTGTTCTGTGGGCTCCTGTTAAGTAGAAACAGAGATGAAGTGATTTATTCTAACCTAGATCCTGCAGAAGTAGCTGAAGTAAACAAACATTTAGTTAACATAGACAGGATACGACCTAAGAATAAGGCTTTGGGTGCCAAAACGTACACCATTCTTCTTAATTATAAATGCACAACAGTATTCAATCACACTAAAACGGTTCAATAAATAAATGTAGATCTTCCCCAAAGTTCATAAATTGAATGCTGTCAGAACTAATATTAGAAAACTCGAAGTATGAACTCTTTACAATTCATGCAACTAATCCAACATATCCAAGATGGATATAAATAAGCATCCGCATTCAGGTAAGCCAGAGTTGGCGTTCTAACAACATGAATCTATTGCAATTAAAGTTATCGCTCTCTTTTTATAACAATGTTGATTCTGAAGACAGAAGATCAAACAAAAATCTTGATGAACAGTAAAGTGAATAAAGTAAACTTTCTAGAAAAACAGTAATGAATGATTTTCCCATTACACGCCTTGTTTGGATGGTTCTCGGGGCCATCATGTATTTAGCACTCTGTTTTGAACTCAAGCTTCAGTTCTATCTACAGGACATGTTGCTTTGCTCCAGCTCTAATTCAATCAAGAGTCCAATCATTGATAAATTCAACTCATGTTGTTATAAAGGAAAATTGGACAATCTCCAAAGATGAATGTTATGACAACAGAGCTATATTCATTTGGTTGCCTTGTATAAATACAAGTATAACTTATTTGTTGGACCAAACTGTTCTGTATAGCTTCAAACCCATCATCTCTACTGACCATTTGATGAGCTCATCCAAGATATCTGATACATCACATTTCATTGTGCTTCTTTCTAATATTCAGTTGAAGGCTGATCTTATCATCTATTCCTCTGTTTGACAGCTCATGTTTTCCTGGCACAGTTTGCTTTTGTCAATTTGTATCCCAGATGGTGCAGTGTACCTTTATCAACCCATGTTCCATCTGCTGCAGTATGCCCTCACTAATCAACCATTTTATTTAGTGAAGCACATTGATTCCTCTTTTTGCGCTAAATCCAAAAGGAACTAATCAGCCATTGTGTATAAAACTGCAAAACAGCAAAGGATATGTAGCATAACATTAATTTAGTAGCAATTCTTTTCCATGGCCATTCCAATTCGCATACATCTAAATTTCAAACTCCTTTACTGGCATTCAGTGTACAAAAAAATTTAAAATTAGCTTCTTGTTCAGATTTGATAGATTCAGATTTGGTTCCATTGTGAAAAGCATATTCCATTCTTGGCCCGCAACCATTGGCAGAAGTGAGAGCTCTAATGTTGGGTATGCATTCTAGAGATTCAAGGACAATTATGTTTCACACCATTACATTTTTATGAAATGGCAATTCAACATCTGGTACATTTATCTCACCAAAATGACAAGCCATCTCAACGTCCAAGAGAAATCACTATCCTGTTAGCAGGCAGTTAAAAAAGAAAATCATAGGGTGTGGTCATTACTGGCTAGGCCTGCATATGGATACAAGGTAAAGTCACTTATTGAGCATCTGAAGTGACACTGTTTTGAACATTATGCATTTTTTTTAATCCTTATAAAATGTTGCTAGACATAGGCCTTTCAGCTTTCAGAGTTACAAAAATAGTATCAAATTAAAAAGCTGGAAATATCGATAGCTGGTGAGACAGAAGCAGAGTTAACACTTCTGGTCTGTGACCTTTCATCCAACATGTTCTGATTCTCCAAATACCTATAGCAAACTGTAAAATGGCCACCTCAAAAAAGAGCTTGCTACCCTTAGAATCTATTAACAGCATTGCAATTCTAGTTCTTTTGAGACTGAATTGGAACCCTATTAAATGGACAAAGATATTTAGCTTCTACAGTACCTTGTAGATGATGGATGCAATTTCATGGATTAGTTTATGAAAAAGAATAATGTAAAGAATGCTATTTTGAATGAAATTCATCTCCTCCACCAACAAAATAAAGTTCTTCTAGTCCGTGGTGTATACTGTAATTAATATTTCTTGATTTAACTGGAATCACATGTTTTGTTTGTTCACTTGGGTTTCTCAAAAATCAGTGTCAGAAACATTCAGCAAATAGGATAATCTTAAATATACCAACACCAACAACAAAACATGATCCCATGGTGCAACTTACAAGTGGTGAGGGTTCAAATTACACACACCAAGGCAAAACTAATCTGTTGGTGACATGTTAAATGAAAATGATCAATATAGGTCAAGATTCTGGGTCAGATTCATACCCAAGTCTCTGACATGAAAAAGGTATTTGTACTACAGTGTCAAGCAGTGGGAGCTTTCCCATATGCCAAACCAGATTGCCTAAAACCCATCAGTAGTACAATTGCCAAACTAAATCATGCTCAGTGTTTCATGAGGACCTGGGCTCAAGCTTTGCAAATTTATTCACACCAGATGCTTGGAGCTACAGGCAGAAGAAAGTTTAATGGAATATAACTGGAATACACATCAAGAAAGTCATTTTGAAATAAAAAAATTTTCCTCATCTTTTTGATGAAATACAGCAGAAGTGAATAACCAGGAAATCACAAATGATCTGGTACTATAATGTGAAGTATAAACAGTCCTAAATACTTTATAATTATAGCACATCACTCACACTAATGCCTCCCTTTCAGTATCACATTCTTGAGACACACTTAATTTGCATAATGTCTAATTCAGCTGGAGTTGGTGCTGTAGGGTTTGATACCTTGGGATTTGATAGTTATTTGTTTACATTGAGTCAGACAGCATGGAAACAGACCCTTTGGTCAAATACATTCTAGCCAGCCACTATCCCAAACTAAACTAGTCTCACTTGCCTGCCTTTGGCCCCTATCCCTCCAGATCTTTCCTATTCACATACTTATCCATTTGTCTTTGAAACACTAACTGTACCTGCATCTCCCACTCCCTCTGTCAGTTCATTCCACATACTTAACACTCTCGGCATAAAAATGTTGCCCTCATGTCCTTTTTGAATCCTTCTGCTCTCACCTTAAAATATACACCCTAGTTTTCAACTCCCCACATCAGTGAAAAGACTGTTATTACTGACCTTATTGATGCTCATGATTTTATAAACCTCTATATGGTCTCCCCTCAACCTCTTATGCTCCAGTGAAGAAAGTTCCAGCATGTTTTTATAACTCAAACACTCCATTCCCAGCAACATCCTGGTAAATCTTTTCTGAACCCTCTCCATTTTAATAATAGTGTTCCTATATACTTCAAAGTTGAGCAGAAAAATCTACTTATGACCAGGAAGTAAAATGATTAATTATGAGACATTAAATATGTTCAAAATACTATAAGAGTGTAAAACTAGCTACATTGTATCTCAGTTTAACATTTATCCAAGTTGATGGTTTTAAAGAAGCCTTAGCACATTTTTTGTCCAATAGATATTTAGGCTTCTGGATGTGAGTTTGCTCGCTGAGCTGGAAGGTTAGTTTTCAGACAATTTGTCACCATTCTAGGTAACATCATCAGTGAGCCTCCGATGAAGCGCTGGTGTTATGTCTCGCTTTCTATTTATCTGTTTAGATTTCCTTGGGTTGGGGATATCATTTCCTGTTCTTTTTCTCAGAGGATGGTAGATTAGCTCCAAATCAATGTGTTTGTTGATAGAGTTTTGGTTGGAATGCCATGCTTCTAGGAATTCTTGTGCGTGTCTCCGTTTGGCTTGTCCTAGGATGGATGTGTTGTCCCAATCAAAGTGGTGTGGTGGCTCGTTGGAATAATGTTCTAATGCAGCTTCGTTTGTGGGTGTTGGGATGGTTGCTCCTGTAGTTCAGTATTTGGTCCATATGTGTTGTTTTCCTGTCGACGCTGGCTTGAACTTCAAACACACTACACCACACACTGCAGCACAGAGGAACTACGAAGAGCAGAAGAAAATCACCTATACAGCATATTCAAAAAGAATAGGTACCCAATGAAACACAGTCCGCCGATTTCTCAGCAACAAACCCAAACAAACAGACAAAACAGGCCCAGAAACCATAACCACTCTCCTCTACATCAAAGACATTTCCGAAATGACTGTCAGACTACTCAGACCTCTTGGCATCAGGGTAGCCCACAAACCCATCAACACACTAAAACAGCAGCTAATGAACTTAAAAGACCCTATACAGACAACAAGCAAAACAAACGTCATCTACAAAATACCTTGCAAGAACTGTGACAGACACTACATTGGACAAACAGGCAGAAAACTAGCCACCAAGATACGCGAACATCAACTAGCCACAAAAAGACATGACCCACTATCACTAGTATCCTTACATACAGATGAGGAAGGATACCACTTTGATTGGGACAACACATCCATCCTAGGACAAGCCAAACAGAGACACACACGAGAATTCCTAGAAGCATGGCATTCCAACCGGAACTAAATCAACAAACACATTGATTTGGAGCCCATCTACCATCCTCTGAGAAAAAGAACAGGAAATGACATCACCAACCCAAGGAAATCTAAACAGATAAATAGAAATGACACCATAACACCAGCGCTTCACCGGAGGCTCACTGATGATGTTACCTAGAATAGTGACGAAACGTCTGAAAACTAACCTTCCAGCTCAGCGAGCAAACTCACAGCCAGAAACTCAACCTGAGCTACAAATCTTCTCAAAACTTGCTAGATATTTAGGCTAGTGACACATTTTCTACAGCTTTGATTTATTTCCTTATGAGAACTCAATGATTGCTATCAGTTTCATGACATTTTCATCACTGGCCTCTTAAAGAGAAAATAAAATTCAACCATGAAATTATTACTCAAAATCTACAATATCTGAATAATAAGAAACCTGCACCTAATTGGCTCTATCCAAGTAACACTCGAGAATAGGAGAAGTTGCGGCAGCATCGTTTCTGTTGCTCGCTGAGCACATGCATTTCTGCAATTTGAAAAACAATTGTATAAGAAATTGTATTGTTTTTAAACAGTCAGTGCAACATGATCTTGCTAATTATGGGTCAGTTAGTTTGCTGCTTATTTCAAGAGTAATTTTAAGAACTTCACATAAGACAAACAACAATCACATCCAATGACAGATAAAAGTCTCAATTATTATGGTCACCCTTTGATAAGATATCAGCATGGATCCTGTCGTGGCCACGTTTTTGGCCTTCATTCAAACTCAGTTGGACAGATAACTGGATTGCGATGCAGAGTGATGCCAACAGCATGGGTTCAATTCCCTCAATGGCTGAAGTTATCATGCAAGACCCATTTTCTTGTTCCTGAGCCTCATCTGAGGCACAGTGACCCTCAGGTTAAACCCACCTCCTCGCTCTAAAAAGGGTACAGACCTATGGTCCTCTGGGCCTGTGGCAACTTTACTATTATGGTTATGATATATGTGAAGAGTCAGTGGCAAGAATTTAAAGGAAAGTGTAAACAATGATAACACTTTTTTAGATTAATGATCTTCAAGAAGCAAAAGGAATCTTATGGCTATTCTGCCCACGGGAAAATCAGGTGCAAAAAAGACATGTAAACTCTTTAATAGAGAAGTGAGAGATTTGAGTTGCAAAAGTTGAAACCTGACTGGATTAATGAACTGGATACTGGACCAAATGCTCAACCAAATATTTTCCTGCGTTATTATTACCATTTACTACAGCTTAAATAAATTTAAAATGGGGTCTCTCCAAAAAGTCTCGAGAGGATGAGATGTCTTGTATATGAGCAGTAAACAGCTGAAATCGGGAAAGAAAATAGTGAGGTCAGCCAACGGTAACAAACCATGGGCCAGATTTTCCAAAGAGAAGCAATCCCACACAGACTGCGGCTTTGGTCCTTTTCATAGGACAAAACAGCTCTGCATTTTAGACAGGAGACTCCGATCAGGGATCGTTCAGAAATTTGGAGCCATACTTCCATTCTAACAGGTCTGTCATCATTTAGTACAGTGAAGAAAAGGCAAACCGTGGCCCCTTTTTCACAGCAGCCTGTTGCCACATTCTGAAATTTAAAAATCCAATATCACAGACCACCAGGTTGACAGCTGCTGTCAAATGCGAAGTATATAAGGTAAGTGTGAGGGTAGGATGCTAAGAAGGAAGGGTACCAGATGCATAGGCTGCCAGAATGCAAAGTGGAAAGGGAGCTAGGCAGATGTGGATACTTCAGTATGGATGGGACACATCTGATCTGGTAAAAAGGGGAGGGCCAGGTTGGGTCCAGTGACAAGGGAAGCGATGAGGGTTTGGAGTGTCAGAAGAGAGTGGGGGAGAATAGGTTAAAGTTGTTAGAGTGATTAGGATCATGAACAGCAGCTGTGCAGGGTGGGGTGGTGTCAGGTGGGGATGTCTCTAGAGGTGGGAAATCAGGACAGGCAGTAGGACAAGGGTGTTTTCTTAAAGCTGTGTAGAGCACAGACACAGACCCTTCAGTCCAACCAGTCCATGCCAACCATAATCCCAAACTAAACCAGTTCCATCTGCCTACGCTTGGCCCATATTCTTCCAAACATTACTCATAGGGCCATGGAGACATATAGCGCAGAAACAGACCCTTCGGTCCAAACAATGCCTGCCAATGAGGTTAGAAGCACTGACAGAGGTTGAATCAGGATCGGTGACAAGGCAAGAAAGAATCAGGTCCTGGGCACAGACAGGTCAGAGTCTGGGAGGTGTAAGGAGTCTGGGGGAGTGTAGTTGAGAATGTTGAAGCTAAGTTGGGAATCAGTTGAAAAGTCACTCATGGATTAGGCTAGGTTTTTAAGAATCTAATGTTTCCTAAATAACTATTTACTTAACCTCAGCAGAACCCTCTGAATTCTCATGTCTAAGTGGATATTTTCAGAGGGTTGCATGTGTCGGGGAATTGCCAGTGGAATCTTCAATTGCCAAGGCAATTATTTCACAGTCTCTTACAATGGGGATTCCACAGTCTCTCCATGCACAATTCCCATCTATACTCTATAGACAATTATCTGTCTTTGGAAAATCCCAGCCATTACATACTTGCTACAAATTTTGCAGCTAGTCCATCCAAGCACCAGTGTGCGGCTGTGCAGCCCAGCTGGAAGATTATGAAGAACTATCCTGGATGATGATTAAACATTGGAGGTTCCATTGAAAGATGAGTAACAGAGGGTAGTGATATGTGGAACTGAAGGACATTCTCCTGGGTAAGCCTAACAAAACAAACAAGGCAGGAGATAGAAAGAGATGAACGCTGTTTTCTTAGGTCATTGCTGAAAAGGGAAAGGAAGAATTTCACAAACATCAGCAAGACTGGATACAGTTTGATACTTCACATTAAACGTACTAATGTTTGGAGATACACATAAATCGTGTTAGTTAAATAAAGCATAGTACTTTCTGGGGCCAAAAGATGACCATAGGACTGTTCATTTCAAGCTAAATTACAGAATTAAGTAAGTTTCAGAAACCATTAACTGGCACACTCATCTCCCTTTCTGCATACTCAGCTATCTCCTTCCTCTGTTCTGCTGCCACATCAGGATGACTCACATGACCCTCCTCCTGCATTGTGTTCCTTTTGATAGATTGCCAAATAATGCAGTTCAGAGAATATGAAGATTTGCATACCTTGTTCATGAGTAGAACTGTGCCCTAATGTGGAATGAAAGTCATTTCCTCACAAACGTGGCTCCATCATTTTCTCTATCAAGTAGGTGACTGCAAAATGATTCATGAAGCCATCCTCAACATTGGTAACTAAATAGGACCCTGGTTGCAAAATATTTCTTCTTGTTGTGACCTTTCAAATCTGTAATAAGTCTGGTCTGCAGGGCCAACATAAGCCAATAGCACAACACTGAGACAGGTTCCCTCAAAAACAAGAAAAAAAAAGTTCTCTTTAGACATCCCAAGTAAGTAGATCTAGTTTCAAACATTTGTTTTATATGTAACTGGTAGATAAAGAAGAATTCAAATATTTTTTACTCTTAGAGGGTTGTGAGGAGTCCTTCTCCAGGCAGCAGTGGAGGTAGATTCATTTAAAGTTCAAAAAGCCACGGGTAATTGGAAGTGGGGGAGTATATGGAGTTCAGCCCACAGTCAGATCAACCACAATCTTACCGAATGGTGGGGACAGCTCAAGGAGTGAAATGGCCTACTCCTGCTTCGAAATTATATGTACATTATTGTATGCTTTCATTGATATTATAAATGCTAAAGTAAAAGAATACCAAACGAGCTTAACAATGCAATCTCAGGTTGCCTGAAAGCATTTACTAGTGGAAGCATTGTTACTGCTAAATCAGTCACATGGTCCGACAAAAAGCAACATGACAATGGCCAAATAATGTTTTTTCGTGATATTGTTTGAATAGTGGCTAGCACACTGACAATAACCCCATTGCCCACCTTCAAAACACATTCAAGGCACACTTTACACATACTTGAAAGAGCTGACCTTTGCTCAGTTTAACATCTCAATCAAAAGATGGCATCTCTCATACTTCCACAAATACAGCTAGTGTTAGCTTACTCCTTTGTGCTCAATATTACACAGTAACACTTGGAACCAAATTTTTATGGCTTGGAGGTGACAAACTGAGTTTTGTTTGGATAAATCTGAGGTGTGGCATTTATGGCAAGGCAAACAAGGACAGAGCTTGGACAGTTCATGGTCAGGCCCTGGAGAGTGTTGTCAAACAATGACAGTGCAGGTGTATAGTTCCTTGAAAGTGGTATCACAGGTAGACAGGGTGGTTAAGAAGGCATTTGGCACGCTTGTCTTCATTGATCAGAATACCGAGTGCAGGAGTTGGGACGTCATGTTGCGGCTGTACGGGAAATCGATGAAACAACTTTTAGAGTACCACATTCAATTCTGGTTACCTTTCCTATCGGAAGGAAGTTCTTAAACTTAAGGGTGCAGAAAAGATTTACAGGGATATTGCCAGAACAGGAGGGTTTGAATCTTAGGGAGACCCTGAATAGGCTGTGGCTTTTTTCCCCTAGAGTGTCGGAGGCTGAGAGGTGACCTTATAGAGATGTATAAAATCATGAAGGGCATGGAATAGCAAAGGTCTTTTTCCTCAGGTTTAGGAGTCCAAAACTAGCGGACACAGGTTTAAGGCGAGATGGGAAAGATTTAAAAGGACCTTTTTCACACAGAGGGTGGTACCTATATGAAACGAACCGTCAGAGGAAGTAGTGGAGGAAGGTACAATTACAACATTTAAAAGGCATCCAGTTCTGAGGAAGGGTCACCGGACCCGAAACATTAACTCTGTTTTCTCCTCCACCGATACTGCCAGACCTGCTGAGCTTTTCCAGCAACTTTGTTTTTGTTCCTGATTTACAGGTTCCGCAGTTCTTTTGGTTTTTAAAAGACAACTGGATGGGTATATGAATAGGAAGGATTTAGAGGAATATGAACCAAATGCCGGCAAATGGAACTAGGTCAGATTGGAATACCTGGTCGGCGCAGATGAGTTGGACTCAAGGGTGTGCCTTTGTGCCGTATGACTATGGATCTATGCTATCAACCAAATCACTGCTAACAATCGTAGCTAAAAGTATCAGATGGAACAGCTCTGTCAAGAAAGAAAGGACAGCTTTCTAATGTAATACTAAACCGTCACTCTGATCTTTAAGAATCAGTCAACAAGTTTGAAATCTTAGCAATGCCTACTTTAGACAGGCAATCAAGTAGAATCACTGGGGATTTATTTGTGTCTGAATGATAACTGAAGTATAATGAGGCTAATACACTCTCTGTACAGTTTCCAAAAGAAATAGAAAAACTACAATGTCACTGAATTTGGCACTTAATGAATTAAGTGCTTGACCTCCTAGCTTGTCTAATTCCATCGTGTGAGCTCTTGAGCTGCAAGGTTGTACTGCCAATGCATATTATGCAAAATTAGCCCTCATATTTAAAACAATGCATCAAATTCTCCACAAGGGATAAATTCTTTTCTAGTCACACTTGAAGTCTTCCAATTATGTTACACAGCAGTACAAGGTGGCAGATAATTGAGTAAAGATAATAAAATGCAGTGCATTTACTGCAATTTCCTTTCACCTCCAGAATAGTTTGATGGCATAAAATATTCCCCTCCCTACTGTCTGCAATTCCAATTTTGAACCCAGTGCACGTAACAAAACTGCTTATAAATTAACTAAAAACTACTATTCTCCTCTTTGTTTTAAACAGATTTTCTTTTCAATCCCACGACATTCTTGATTTTAGTAAACAACAGACATTAGAAATCCATCCAATGCAACAAGAGAACAGCATCAAAAGAAAAATTAGAAAAACTCAGCAGGTCTGGCAGCACCCATGGAGAGAAAGCAGAATTAATGCTTTGGATCCAACAAACCTTCTCCAGAAGTTCTGGAGTTCTGAGTGATTTTGATACAGGATCACTTGACACAAAATGTTAATTCTGCTTTCTCTCCATGGATGCTCAAACCCATTGAGTTTTACCGGCAATTTGTCTGATTTTTGACATCCAGCATCTGCAGTGCTTTAGTTTTTGTGGTTAAGTGGACAGCACTATTTTATGAAAATGAGCAGACTTCATTGCAGCTATTTCTACAGGATAATCAACTGAACCTTTTTCAGCAGCTGTAACATCACTGATATGCAAACACAGAGCACCACTTCAAGCAAGTGTACATAAACGAAAAGAAAACAGATTAAGGACATATCTCAAGAACTGCTTAGTTTCAAGTGGTTTATACTTGCATTCTGTACGAAACACAAATTGCTGGTAAAACAAATGCTTTCATTATTGGACCCAGGTGTATATTTTCATCAAATAAATACTTCCAATGCTGGAATCAATTTCTTGTCACAAACTCTAACAAATTCTTTACACTAATTCTAACATAATCACAATGGGTAACAGTTCCCCCACGTAGAATACGCATAAATTCCAAATCATTGAAGGTATAAAAAATTATAAGCAATTCATGCCCAAATGTGTGCTAAGGACTTCCTTCCACTCCTCCAAACTCTTAGTGGTAGAATCTTCATTATTTATGTCCAAGCTATACGTGCTGCTACAGTTTTCTGTGGGTCCTATCATAACTGGAAAATCGAAAATGGTATCACTTAGGATGCCCATAGGAATATTCGTAATTGTCGAGCCGGGAAGCAGGGAGTGACCTTCCACAGTTGTGCCACTTTGTCGGCATGAATTTGGAGTAGATTAACCTAAAAAAACACTGAATCAAGTTTCAGTGCTTGCCTCCATATCAGTCAATAAGCTGCAGTGCTTTCCCTAGAGAAGACGTCTGCAATGCAGGGGTTTGAGAGACAATTTTCTTAAAAAAAAGTGTTCTTGTATCATTAGAACTGGCCAAATGCTATGGATTAAGCTGAGGGCAATCAATACAGACCATCTATTGGGTGATTCTGTGATCATGAATGAGGGAGAAACTGGCAGCCTATTTAGGATTAATTTCTTGGAGGGTGTCTCACATGTTGCTGAGCCCCAGCACAGGTGAAGTAGCTGACTGTTCGTCATTCTGTCCCACCACTAAATTCACATGATGGACCTCAGGTTTCTATGGTGGAAGCATTCCAGGGTTTTGGTCTGATGTTTACACCACACCAAACATTCTGTGCCAACTTGAGGAAAGGACAGTGACCTACCAGCATTTGATAAAAACCCAAAAGAACTGCCAATTTTGTAAATCAGGAACCAAAACAGAAGTTGCTGGAAAAGCTCAGCAGGCTAGGCAGCATCTGTGAAGAGAAATCAGAGTTAACATTTCAGGTCACTGGACCTGAAATGTTAACTGATTTCTCTTCACAGATGCTGCCAGACCTGCTGAGCTTTTCCAGTAATCTCTGTTTTTATTTCAAATAGAATTTGATTTTAGTCTAACCAAGTTCTTAGGTCTGCCTGAAGTGGAACTCCTAGATACTTTGCATGTCAGAACATGCCAAATACTTAGCTGCTGATGATCTAGACATCGATTTAAAAAGAGGCAGATCTGTAATTTTGGAATCAGGAGGAGCTCTCTAGGGAGTACAGTTCCATGTCTCAAATACCCAAACAGATTTTCAGCCCTTACAAACTTTGACATCAATCCCAAATATTCATTATTCAGAAAAATAAACAACCACATGGATTACTGGGAATAAACAACTTCCAGAATCTTAATTTCTAATGAGAGAGACTTTTATGACAAATCACAATCAGCCACAAGCCAACTGGTGTGGTATTTTCTATTCTGGAGTCGAGGTTGCCACTGCAATGGTGTGAGAAACACAATATAAAACCCACTGCAGTCAAGAGAGTACCACAATTAAACTGCTGCCTTGTCGGCATTCACAAATTGCTTAAAATGTTACTCTTGTGGT